>NC_090984.1:101437613-102062613 GCF_041146395.1 Eulemur rufifrons
TCCCAGCTACTCGGGAAACTGAGGCAGAAGGATCACTTGAGCCCAGGAGTTTCAGGTTGCTGTGAGCTATAATGCCAATGTACTTTAACCCAGGCAACAGAGCAAAACTCTGTCTTACAAAAAACAAAACAAAACGAATGAACAAACAAAAACAAAAATACCCTAAAAATCATTGGAGAAAGAAGAATGGAAAAAAACAAAATAAAATTGGATTCTCATTTTTCACCCTACATAAGAATCAATTCCTGGCCAGGCGTGATGGCTCACGCCTGTAATCCTACCACTCTGGGAGGCTGAGGTGGGTGGATCGCTCGAGGTCAGGAGTTCGAGACCAGCCTGAGCAAGAGCAAGACCCCCGTCTCTACTAAAAATAGAAAGAAATTATCTGGGCAACTAAAAATATATATAGAAAAAATTAGCCGGGCATGGTGGCATATGCCTGCAGTCCCAGCTACTTGGGAGGCTGAGGAAGAAGGATTGCTTAAGCCCAGGAGTTTGAGGTTGCTGTGAGCTAGGCTGACGCCACGGCACTCACTAGCCCGGGCAACAGAGCAAGACTCTGTCTCAAAAAAAAAAAAAAAAAAAAAAAAAAAAAATTCCAAATTATATGTAAAGATAGATTATATTTATAACTTTGGAAGGATTTCTCAAATAAGACTCAAAAGGCATTAACTATAAAAGATAAGGTTGATACATTTGAACACATTAAAATCAAGAACTCCGTTCCAAGACATCTCAAAGTTAGTAAGAAGACAAGCCATAACTGGGAGAAGACATTTATAAGATAAAAAACTGGAAAAAAGATTAGTATCTAGAATACATGAAAAATTTCTACAAATCTATTTTTTAAAAGATTTCCTTAAAAAGCCAAAAGAAAGTAGGCAAAGGCACATTTTCCCAAAACACATGGTCAGTAAACGTGAAAAAAAAAAGAACAACCTCAGTAATCAGGAAAATGCAAATTAAAATCACAATGAAATATCCTTTTATATCTACCTGACTCCCAAAAAAGAAGATATTTGATAAAAGTACCTGTTGGTAAGGATGTAGATCAGCTGGAACTCTTCACTGCTGAAGGAAGCAGATATTAATTTAACCACTTTGGAAGTCTAGACCTATTTTTTTATTATTATTATTTCAGCATATTGTGGGGGTACTAGACCTATTTGTAAAGTCGTACATTCATATAACTTATGATTCAGCTGTTCCACTTATAGATATGCCAAAGTATACACAAGAACGTTTATAGTGTGTATTCACCGCCCCCCAAAAAGATTGAAAACAACTCAAATGTCTGTGGAAGAAAAATATGTACATAAATTGTGCTAAAGTCACATGATGAAATATTATGCATCAGTGCATATAGGAGAACTACAGATACATATAACAACATGGATAAATTTTAGGAACGCCTATTGAGTGAAAAAGGCAGGTTGTAGAAAGTTACATTATAATACTATTTGTAAAAAGCTCAAAAACAAGCAAATCTAAGCAATATTGTTGTTTACAGGTTATAATATATACTAAATTATTTTTTATGAAGCAAAGGAATATTAATCAAAATTTAGTTTACCAGTTATCCTTGGGTGTGGGAGTAGGCAGGGAAATAGAGTAGAGGAAGAGTATACACATTGATGTTATGATATTGGTAGCATTTTAGGTTTTTTAAAATATATATATATACACACACACGCCATATATTTTTTTAAATTGTAAAATACACATAAAATTTACCATCTTAACCCTTCTTTAAGCGGACAGTTCAGTGGCATAAAGCATATTCACATTGTAGTGCAATGTAAATGCACAACCACCTATCTCCAGAAGTCTTATCTTCCAAAACTAAAACTCTGTAACCATTAAACAATAACTCTCCTCCTTCCCCAAGCCCCTGGAAACTACCATTCTACTTTATAGATCTATGAATTTTAATATTTTAGTTTTAAGTTGAGGGATTGGTTAATGAGTGTTCATTTTGTTTCACGCTTTATAACTTGCATGTATGTATGTATACATATACACACATATAAATTCTTTCATATACATATAATAGTACATACTTTAGTTTTTCAAGGCTTGATATATGGAAAAATAAAGAATGAAAATATCCAAAATTGGCCATAACATGGCAAGTGCTGGCAAGCATTTAAATTGACACAATTTTAAAGACATTTTAAAATTAACACACAGCAAAATTGACAAATATTTTATGGCTTTTTAGAGCAATTGTGTTTTCAATTTCAGTTTCTGATTGTTCATTGCTAGTATACAGAAATATGATTAATTTTTGTATCCTTGCTAAACTTGCTAAACTCATTTAGTTAAACCTCATAGTTCTAGGAGGTTTTGTTGCTGTTGTTGACTCTTTGGGATTTTCTATATAGACAATCATGTCTTTTGTGAATAGGGACAGTTTTCTTTCTTTCCATTCTGTATGCTTTTTATTTCTTTTTCTTGCCTTATTGCAAGGGCTAGGGCTGTGTGTATATTAATTAGGAGTGGTAAGAGTAGACATCCTTGCATCATTCCTGATCTTAGGGAGAAAGCAGTCTTTCACTATGAAGTATACTTGCAGGTGTAGGATTTTGTAGGTTCACTTTTTCAAGTTAAAGAAGTTCCCTTATATTCCTAATTCTCTGAGAGTTTTTACCATGGATGGATGTTGAATTTTGACAAATGCTTCTTCCTACATCAATTGATATGATTATGTGGTTTTACTTAGATTGTTAATATGGTGTATTACATTGATTTTCAAATTTGAACCAGCTTTGCATTTCAGGTTTAAATTATTTTTTTTTATGTATTGCTGGACTTAATTTGCTAATATTATAATTTGTTGTGGATTTTTGTGTCTACGTTCATGGCAGATATTGGTCTGTAACTCTTTTCTTGTACTATCTTTGTCTGACTTTGGTATTGATACAATCCTTTTCGGGGGCAATTTGTCAACTGTAACAAGTCTTTAAAATGTGCTTGCTTAAGGATTCCACTTTGAAGAATTTCAAGGAAACATATTTCTATTACGCAGACTTTAGGCTCAGATAGACCTGGATTTAAGTATGAACTTATCGCCTTACTAACTGCTTAAATTCTATTCGTCTGTTTTCCAATCTGTAAGATGGGGATAAGAGAACCTATTTCAGAGCTGTATTGGATGAGACTATTCACACAGTGTCCAACACCTAGCAAGCCTTAAGTAAATGGTAGCTCTTGGTATTACGTTATACTTTCTAGCCTCTGCAGGAGGACAAGTCTGTGCAAATCGGAGGACATCATCTTTGCTCCTGTATTAGCTTCACTTTGAATCTCATTGGTGGGTAGTCTCCTCGTCCCTAATTCCTCTGTCTTCTATTCCATGTGCTAGACCTTGGGAATAGAAGGCAAAAAAAGATACAGTCCCTGTCCTCAGGGAGTTGAACCTATTAGAGAAACACAGGCACAAACAGTTTCACAGAATGCAAGAATACTATAAAGCGGCGTCTGCCCATGGGCCCCGGACGCGCACTCGGAGCGTCTGTGTCAGGACGCCGGGCGGTCACCGAGCTGCAGGGCCAGGAAGGACGGCCGCAACTTCTCCAGTTAACCTCAGGTCGTCAAAGGGAGGCGTACAGACTCGCTGTTCCCATAGCAACAGACTACCCACCCTTTTTAGGCCTGTCGGGTCACGTCGTTCAGTGTCCCTAGAGCCAGGAAAGGCCACTTCCGGTCCTCCAGCCCGGGAGGCGTGCAGTCGCTACGTTGTGACTGAAAAAAAACACCCGAGCCCCACGTCTCTGATTGGCTCAGGCAGATAGAGGGGGCGGGAGATAGCAGTGAGGGGCGTGGCTTGCCGCGTCTCAAACTTGAGTTCGTTCTCTCAGAGCGGAAGCCGACCTCGCCCGCCCCGGAAGTGCAAGCTTGCTGCCCGGCAGGTGTGGGTTTTGCTGGTGAAGGCGGCTACCTTCGGGATGCCGGGGGCCGCGGCGAAGGACTCGGAGTTGTCCGAGAGGATCGAGAGCTTCGTGGAAACCCTGAAGCGGGGCGGTGGGCGGCGCAGCTCCGAGGACATGGCTCGGGAGACCCTGGGGCTGCTGCGCCGGATCATCACGGACCACCGGTGGAGCAACGCGGGTGAGGCAGGCCTAGTTCCACCCGCGACCGCGGCCCCTTGTCGTTCCCGATCCCAAGGCTTAACGTCGCCCAGGCCTCACAGCGCGCTGGCTCCGCTCACCCTCTGTCTTTTGGACTGCAGGGGAGCTAATGGAGCTGATACGCAGAGAGGGCAGGAGGATGACGGCTGCGCAGCCCTCCGAGACTACCGTGGGCAACATGGTGCGGAGAGTGCTCAAGATCATCCGGGAGGAGTATGGCAGGTTAGGCTTACGTCCTGGGCTCCACGTTGAACCTAGTGGCGCATTTTGCACGAGCCCTTCTCCCTGCCTGAGATTTTATTGGAGCTGAGCAGCTCCTGTTACCTACCTGACCACTCCTTCCCACCTCCTTTGGATCTTTTTGCCTTCATAGACTCCACGGACGCAGTGACGAGAGCGATCAGCAGGAATCCCTGCACAAACTCTTGACATCCGGAGGCCTGAGCGAGGATTTCAGCTTCCATTATGCCCAACTCCAGTCCAACATAATTGAGGCGATTAATGAGCTGCTAGTGGAGCTGGGTAAGAGGCTTGTTCACTGGGTGGACCGGACAGGTTGCAGGCAAATAAGGGAGCAGAAGCTCCTGGAAGCTGTTTATCAGCAGAGATGGGAGATTACCAGCCTACTGGTTCTCAGAGGTTTGTCCTCCTTCCTGATTAGGAGATTTTGCAACAGGTGGCAGGACTAAAGTAATCACGCTCTCTACGTTTCCTTACAGACCAACCCTTTATAGACTGCAGATCCACTGGCAGAGACTGTATTAAGACAGAGCTTTATTTTCATTTTAAAGAAAACAAAGTATGTAAAACCACAGTTGACAGACCCTCCACTGAACTTCTTGAATGTTTACACATACGTACATACCACCTCCATCCGCCTTGTCTTTGTGTCCCAAGAGACCTGCAGATACTCTTTACAATCAGGGTGAAGAAGCTGCTTCCAAATTCCTCCCCCGTTTTTTTTCCTCTGACCTCCCTCTCTCAGGTGGAGATGTTGTGGCCACCTTTTGGAGGAAGAGTTCTTTTGGGGAAAGCTCTGTTTACCCCACTTAGCACTTTAGGATTTCCCAGATTGCCACTTCTTGCGTGAATTCATTGTCTTCAAAATCAGTTGTAAGGAGCTGTGTAGTGGCAGGGAGGTGGTTGATGAGTAGCAGTGCTTCTGGGAAGAGGGCAGACTGAGAACTTGGAAGGTAGAAGATCCCAGAGGAGTGGAGCTTTTAAAAAATTGTGACATTTCGTTTAAACATATTAACCCTGTGATACCAGGACCTGCTAGGTAGCCAGTGTATGTGAAGGGCAGACATCTCATCATGTCTGTTTGTGATGTAGCATGGCAGTTTCATATTTTCCTTGCAAAACTGTCTTGTAGAAGGGACAACCGAGAACATTGCAGCCCAGGCTCTGGAGCACATCCACTCCAACGAGGTGATCATGACCATTGGCTTCTCCAGAACAGTAGAGGCCTTCCTCAAAGAGGCTGCCCGAAAGAGGAAATTCCATGTCATTGTGGCAGAGTGTGCTCCTTTCTGCCAGGTAGGGGGACTGCTGGAATTGCTAAGAAAAATGAAGAGGGCATAAAGGAGGGATGGCTGAGGTCCTGCCAACTTTGAATTGATAAGCAAGACATTGAGAAGTAAAACATTAAGGGAATTTTCAAATTGTTCATCCTGTGAACATTCTTAAACAGTGTTTAAGAAAGTTGGGTGAACTGCTGAGTCCAAAGAAAAATAAATATTTGTTCTTTTAGAAATCAAAATAGGGTAAATTTCCTTGAAGATGACTGATGCTTGATCTGCTCTCACTTAATCCTTAAGGTCTCAAAAAGAAAATAATAGGTCTCATAAAGGAAATATGGAAGGATGCTGGATGTTGTAAAATACCAAGCCAGCAGTTATCTTGTCAGCTATGCTTGATTACACAAGCAAGTTGTATTTCCAGTTTTGTGGCTGCTCTAGAGCTACTGTGGAGTATTATACATTTATTAGCTTCCCTTGGGCTTCCCTGAAGCTTACCAGAGCTACCATAGGCAGGAAAATTAGTTATCTATTGGAAATTGTGTACTGGATATGCCCATATCACAGAATTCCCCAGGTCCAGTTACATGTGAGAATTCTTCACTGTCTCTCACTCTTTCTCCTAGCATCTGCCTTTCTCTCCCATTGCAGGGTCATGAAATGGCCGTCAATTTGTCCAAAGCAGGTATTGAGACAACTGTCATGACTGATGCTGCCATTTTTGCTGTTATGTCAAGAGTCAATAAGGTGGGTGTATTTGAAGTTTTGTTGAATTCATGAAGGTTATACTTCTAAAGTATTGTATTTTATCTCCTCCTATAATATCCTTTGTAAGAGAAGAGTTTCTAGCACCTTTTGAAAGTACTTACTTAGGCCTTTTTAATCTATTAATTGAATTTCTTTTCCCTTTATCTGCACCACTGTTCCTCACTTGGAGTAGCTTCTAAAGTTGATTAAAGCATTGAAAAGAATAAAGTAGAACTAAGCCAAGAGTGTCAGCTGCTAGGGGTTGGCTTTGGAGCTCCTGCCTTAGGCTCCAACAGCTTGGCAGTGGTGGATGGTGAGTGAAAAAGGCTCCTGGCTTCTCAGAAGGTGTGGCATGTCGATTTCCAGAAAATATGGGACTAAGAACAGTAGGTTTTGCAGTTTCTTGTTCCATTCTTTTCTGGGGAACCCACTTTTAAGCTAGAACTTGTACTGAGCCTAGGATCCCTTTCCCTCTACTGCTCTGTGACACCTCACGATGCAGGTCTGAGGCCTCAGCATTCGGCCTCTCGTGGCCGTTGACCCTTTTAAGCCTCTACCCCTAGGCTGGCTCACAGTTTTCTTCCTGTTCCAAAGGTGATCATTGGCACAAAGACCATCCTGGCTAATGGTGCCCTAAGAGCTGTGACAGGAACTCACACTCTGGCACTGGCAGCGAAACACCATTCCACCCCACTCATCGTCTGTGCACCTATGTTCAAGCTTTCCCCACAGGTACGTCTGTCTGTCTCTAGCTGTAGCCAACAGAGAGAGGGAAGCCAAAGTGTAGGCTTAAACTCTGAGTCTTCGACCTGCTCACTCTGGGGCATTTGCTCAATGGATTAGACTCGGTGAAGGCTGGAAAGAGGCAGAGAAATCTTGGTCCAGGAAAAGCAATTGATAGTTATAACCAGCCAGCTTTAGGAAGTTAAAATTATGTCAGGACAATACTTAGTTGGGAAAGGCCCTTTGCTTACAATTGCTACCACTCCCCGTCACCTTGACCAGTTTTGAAAATGCCAAGCAGGTTGAAACTAGCATCATAGAATCAGTTTCATTTGTCATTGTTCCAGGGCCTGTCCTCTGTAGGCTGAATATACAGGCAGTTACTAAGTGAAGAGCCATTTCATCAGTGATAGAAGCTTTGAAAACGTCAACCTATTTATATGTCTTTATTTTTTTTAATTAAAGTGAAATTCACATAACAATTAACCACTTTAAGATGTACAATTCAGTGGTATTTAGTCCATTAACAGCATTGTGCAACCACCACTCTCTAGTTTCAAAACTTTCTCGTCATCCCAGGAAAACACCCTGTCCCCATTGGGTAATCACTGCTTATTCCTGCTTCTCCCCATCTCCTGGTAACCACTAATTTGCTTCCTGTCTCTGTGGATTTGCCTGTTTGGGATATTTTGTATAAAAGGAATCATACAATATGTGACATTTTGTGTCTGACACTTTCACTTAGCATGATGTTTTCAAGGTTCATTCACGTTGTGACATGGGCCAGAGTATCCTTTCTCTTTAAGCCTGAATAATAATATTCCATTATATGAATATACCACAATTTGTCCATTTATCTATTGATGGGCCTTTGGGTTGATTCTATGTTTTGGCTTTTGTGAATAATGCTGCTATAAGCCTTTGTGTACAAGTTTTCTGTGTGGACCTATGTTTTCATTTCCCTTGGGTACATATCTAGGAGTGGAATTGCTGGGTCTCTGTTTTTTAAAACTTTTTTTTCTTATGATTTTCTAGCATGTTCATTGAAAAAAACAAACAAAAACTTTTTTCTTTTCTAGTTCCCCAATGAAGAAGATTCATTTCATAAGTTTGTGGCTCCTGAAGAAGTCCTGCCTTTCACAGAAGGTACAGAAGTTACGTGTGTGTGTGTGTGTGTGTGTCTTGTGTGTGTATCTTTGTGCATGCGTGTGTTTTGGTCTTTTTGTTGTTTTGGTGGTCAGTAGGATTGAATGCTGTCAGGGTGTTTTTTTATCATACTTCTTGTGGGGACTGTTTTCTTTAGCAGGTCAAAGTGCTTGGGGACCTATCAGGTGCATGTTCATTTGTTCTGAGACTCATATATTTTAGCTGAGTTATTGGGGCTGTTGGACCACCCAGCATTGACTAGGTTTGGCTTTGTGCATTATTTGGGATATTGGCAGTAATCGAATGGGAAAACGTACCTGTTTTCAGTTGCTGTAGGGAGTCACTTTGGTGAACTCACTGGCCAAGGAAGCAGGCTCTGCAATGTTCCTACTTAGAAGACTCGCCTGTAGCCTGGATCCCCCTGGGTGTTGGGGGTCCTTTTCTCTGGCTTTTGAAGACAGCAGCTCTGCTTGTGAGCCTGCTGCCTCCTCAGCAGTCAAGCTGGCTTCACACCCTTTGAGAGCAGAGCACAGTGCTTGGGATCCTAATTCTTCTTGGAAGTTGAATGACTTCATCCCTTTATTTAGACATTCATTGTTCAAGAAATAGTTATTGAGCACCTATATGTATCCAGCACTATCCTAGGCACAGGAATATAATCAACAAAACAGGTAAGGCCCTGCTCCTAGAGAGGTTACATCCTGTGGAAGACAGACAAGAAAATGTCAGATATGGGATGTCTTAGGAAGAAATCGAGTAAGGGCGATGTGATAGCAGGTGGCGAAGGGGGCTAACTAAGGTTGGGGAAGAGTCTTAACGAGATGACATTGCAGCTGAGTCTTGCATGAGCAGAGCCCACCACGTGAAGATCAGGGAGAGCTTTCCAGGCACTGGTGCAAGGGCCTGAGATGGGCACGTGCCTAGCCAGTTGGAAAAAGATGGCCATGTGGCTGGAAAGTGGGAATGGTACAAATTATAATTACTGTGGTGTGGAAGGGAGGAGTTAGATCTTGAAGCTTGAGTCCCAAGTTTGAATTTTTTTCTAAGGGCTATGCAAAGGCATTGCAGAGTTTTAATCAGGGAGTATCGTGATCTGAAGTCAGCTCTTCTGGTTTGCATTTTGCCACAGCTTCCCTTCCATAGGTAGCTGGTATTCCTGCATTATTGAGCCTAGAATCTATATGCTACTTAAATATTCGAGTGGGAGCCTCAGTTTCATCTTTAGCACATGTACTTGCCTTTCAGGGGACATTCTGGAGAAGGTCAGCGTTCATTGCCCTGTGTTTGACTACGTCCCCCCAGAGCTCATCACCTTGTTTATCTCCAACATCGGTGGGAACGCACCTTCCTACATCTATCGCCTGATGAGTGAGCTCTACCATCCTGATGACCATGTCCTATGACCACCACTTGTCCTAAGCAGAAGTCGCTTAGGCAGACCCAGGATGGAGAGGAGACTTCAGTGCTGCTGCTGAGACACATCCTCCTTGCGGCGGGGGAGTGAACAGGAGTCAACCTGAAAGAAGCCTTCATACTGTGGCCTGCCTTTTTAGTCATCTCGTAACAAGGGCACGCATCCAGGACTGTTTCTTGCTTTTCAGGTCTTAACAGAGCAGCAGGCCTTAACCTATTGATTTTGGAGCCTCTTAGTGGCTGGGTTGCGTCTGTTTCAGGAACTTAAACTTTATGGTTCAGTGGTGTGTTAAACATAACACTGAATACCTTGCTGGGATACAGATGTGTGCTCAGAAATGGCTACCACACCTCTTCCTAGGCTGTGCCAATAAAAGCTACTTGAAGGTTCCTGAGTTGGTTTATTTATTGTCCTGCTCTGATTGAACTGCTTGAAACAGCAGCAGCAGAGCCCTTTTCATGTTTTCACAGAGGGCTGTAATTAGAGAGAGAAGTCTAAAACATAGAAGTACAAGTGAAAGTATTTACAGTTTCCTTTATACTTCACTGGGAACGGCCCCAAACAACTTGTTAGTCTGAGAGAGTGGTTCCAGAACCTCTGCGAGCATCAGAATCACCTGAGAGCTTAAAAAAATACAAAATCATGGGCTTCATTTCAGACTTACTGCATCTGATCTCTGGGGTAGCACTTGGGAATCTATTTAAAGCTGCCTGGAAAAAGATCCTCTCATGTGCCGTCTATAGGACCACAAATTGGTACAACCTATTATATTAGAAGGTTTGGAACCTGCAACTTCTAGAATTATTTGTACAAGCACACAAAGATTTATACAACAATGTTCAATGTAGCAGTTGTAATGTCACTGCCTAAGTGTCCAGCAATAGGAGAAAGGTTAAATAAGTATGACATTTACACTGTGGAACAACATGCAGACAAGGCAACAGAAGTTTTGGGTAGCTTGAGGGCAGTGTCTGGATTGAAGATTTTGGCTGGTTCACCCTGCATTTAATATGAATTATTTCCCAATATTTAAAAATCTATACATTAAAAAAAAATCAGATTTCTTGCTTTTCTTAAAAACCCAGATTTGGCAATTCTGGGCCCACATTCCCAAGTGGCAGTAGTTGGCTGTAGTTGGGTAGTATCTGATTCCATCAGATGGAAAAAGTCCAGTTTTCTGCAGTTCCTACCAGATCTATTTAACATGTTTAATCTCCCTAAGCCCTGTAGGCATTTGAATTGTGACCCTTGTTAAAGGAATGGGATAGATTTGTAAAGAGGTCCATTTTATATTCTGTTGGTTAAAAACAGGCTGGGAAAAAAGCTGTAGAGCAATATGTGTGATATGACTCTTATTTCATTAAATGTACATGCACGGGGGGTGGGGGGAGAGTTTAGGGGTATAACACCAAACAGGGGCAAGCAGGAGACATCTAGTTTTGCTACATTTATATATTGTTTCTTTTCTTAATACATATTACTTCAGTAATTTATAGTTTTTACCTAAAAAGTGTGCCCAGCTGGGCCAGCCGATCTGCCATGTTCAGGAACTAGTGGTCCAACGCACAGGAACCCCGGGCATCTGTCACAGGGCTGGCCTCCTCCCTCTTGCAGCAGTGTCTGTGGGGCAGAGGGGGCGCGAGGGGTCTGCACGTGTAACACAAGCACCTGAGCAGTTTAACAGGTGATTTGATAACCACTCTGGTAAACACTGGTCAGAGGCAGGTTTTAAGGGAAAGGCCTCTACTCTTTGCTACCTATTTTAGATCATTTTGCCTTAGGCCTCTTGTCTTCCTGAGGGAAAAAACAAGACTGAAGAGAGTCAGAATTTTAGACTGCCCTAAAAGCTGTATGACTCAGAAGAGCCTGACTCACGCAGGCCTCAGTCTGTCGAGTATTTCTGAAAGCTTCTAAAGACCCCATGCTTTCTCAGTGAAGTGGCTTGTAGCTACCAATTACGAGCAATTGTCTCCTCTGAAGGCACCAATTCTAACAGCAATTCGCTTGGGTACAATTGTGTGGTTTCGAGGAAGAGCAACAGCGAAGCAAGGAACTTAGATCTGTTCTTGGTTCCAAAAATGCTTTATGATACTTGTCCTTTGTGCATCTTAGTCTCTGCGTCTAAAATTAGCACCAGCACCTTCCCAGGCATAACTGTGATAGCTGAAGGTTAGAAGGGTAGAAGCTCCGTCTCTGGTCTACTCTTACCATGCCTAGAACAGAACTGCAGGAATGCATATTCTTCAGAATCTTTAGGACCTCAACTAAGAAAAACCCACAAAAGCTCATCTTCCTATTTCCCTCTCTCTTTTTCCCTATTTGAAGAGGGCTGAATATTGGGAAGAGAACGTGAACTAAACAGGGCGAGACTGAGTTCCCTGCCGACTCACTACCTATCAGCCTGTCTGTGCCCCCCTCCCACATGCAGCTTGGAGAAGAATGAGGATTCCAGGGATGTGAAAGTCTTCCTAAATATGCTAAATAAACCCAGTTAGATAATGCAGTTTGTAAGGACACTTTTTCCCACGGTTTCTATCTTCCAGTTTGGGCAAAGGGCAGGAAAGGCATAGTTCTTGGAACTCAAATCAGGAACAGGAATGCCTAATTTAGCCTCAGAAGAGAAGTCTTTGAAAAATACTCCTACCAAGAAAAACGGAAGTGTAAAGTGATGCCTCAAAGAAATCAATGCGGGTACCCATAGGATCCTGTTTCACAGATGTGCTTCAAAACTATTCTGCAAAGCAATCTGTTGCATCTGTCTTTGGGTCAACAAAGGCTGCTAGTCTACCAGTTCCATCGTGGAGCTACGTGACTAATACTATATGTGTGGAACTCAGTACATCAGAACTGCTTTGCTGTTAACGATAGTACCAGATGGTGGTGTGATTATTATAAAGGCCCCATACTACCCACCTATCCTCACAAAAACTCCCTCTGCAGACGTGCACCTAGTTGACACAAAAGAGTTATTTTGAAATGTGGTTTGGAAGTGTTTTATGTCTGGCCTTACTTTGCTCTGAATTATTCTTTCATTCACCAAACAACTGTTCCAGGATATGGCGCAACGGCAAGGCAATTATTATTAATAAAGAGCTATAGTGTAAGCTTCCGATCTCTTTGCGTCACCCACACAATGGAGGGCAGCCATTGAGTCTAACTGCTCCTGAGCCAGTGATTGTTTGATGTTTGTATTAAATACTATGCTGGAGAGAAGGATCCCTCCAATAGTGTTTTTCGGGCATGTTACATTTAGAATGAAGACCTGCCTAGAGAAGAAAGAAGCTATTTAGTGGTGAAAAAACAAAAATGTGACGAGATTCTTAAAATTCATAATTTGTTTTTTTGGTTTTTTTTTTTTTTTTTTGAGACGGAGTCTCACTCTGTTGCCCGGGCTAGAGTGCCATGGCGTCAGCCTAGCTCACAGCAACCTCAAACTCCTGGGCTCAAGCAATCCTACTGCCTCAGCCTCCCGAGTAGCTGGGACTACAGGCATGCACCACCATGCTCGGCTAATTTTTTCTATATATATATATTTTTTTAGCTGTCCATGTAATTTCTTTCTATTTTTAGTAGAGATGGGGTCTCGCTCTTGCTCAGGCTGGTCTCGAACTCCTGACCTCGAGCGATCCTCCTTCCTCGGCCTCCCAGAGTGCTAGGATTACAGGCGTGAAGCAAGAAAACTTGGATACCACTCTCAGGTTTATCACTTACTAGCTGTGTGATCTTAGACAAATCACTTAATATTTTTCAGCCTTAGTTTCTCCTTTGTAAAAATGGGGAAAAAATACCATCATATCTTATGGGTTGTCAAGAAATTCAAATAAGATAGGGTATGTGAAAAATTATTTTGTGAACCTTAAAATACCATATAGGTATTAATGATTCGTATCGTGTATTAGAAAATTAAATGTAAATTAAAAGACATTAAAATATCTTTGTTCTTCCAGACCCTGAGTGAAAAACAAAACAGAGCAAAATAAAACCCTAACAGGTGATAAAAGTAATCTATTAGATAATTTTGGCTAATAGGTTGTTTTTATGCTGATGCATGCTACGGAGCTTATAAATTATTAAAATAGGATAATTATCTCTTACATTGCTTAAGTCAGTCTAGGCAGGAAGACCAGTTACATAATTCATGGAGAACTTTTTCTAATCCCCTCCACTCTCTAGAAAACAGCAGTTTGGGATTATATAGAGCCAGACCTTCTGAAATCGTACCCCATCATCCTAATAAGAGTTATTGAAACACTTTTTTAAATCCCACAAATTGGTCTGACCTAAAAAGATTTCTAAAACTCCCAGGACAGTGGACCTCCATGCAGCTCTGGAGCGTGGAGGCGGGGGCCCGAGGCCATGCCGCCCACTGGGCCTGTAGGCAGCGCCCGAGAACACTCCCCTTCCTAAGGTCATGTCTCCCAGTCTATGAAACCCCACCTGTATGTATTTAGTAGAATAAAGGCCTTTTTTTTTTTTTTTTTTTTGAGACAGAGTCTCACTCTGTTGCCCAGGCTAGAGTGAGTGCCGTGGCGTCAGCCTAGCTCAGAGCAACCTCAAACTCCTGAGCTCAAGCGATCCTCCTGTCTCAGCCTCCCGAGTAGCTGGGACTACAGGCATGAGCCACCATGCCCGGCTAATTTTTTCTATATATATTTTTAGCTGTCCATATAATTTCTTTCTATTTTTAGTAGAGATGGGGTCTCGCTCTTGCTCAGGCTGGTCTCGAACTCCTGAGCTCAAACGATCCGCCCACCTCGGCCTCCCAGAGTGCTAGGATTACAGGCGTGAGCCACCACGCCCGGCCAATAAAGGCCATTTTTAGATAGTAGTGCCTGTTCTTCAGGGTTCCAATTCTGGAACTATACAGGATCCCCTCGAAAATGAGTGAAGGCTTCCCTGAGCCTCCTCTGGGGCACACGATAATGAACGCAATGCTTTCACCGCCAGGGCCGCTGGCAATGAACTTTTCTTCCATGAGCACAAATTTGTTTCCGGTATTAAAACATGAGGAAAATAATTCCATTGATATAAAGGCCATTTGGAACAGGCTGGCCAGGAAATAAAAAAGTGGAAATTCTCATTGCATCATCTTACCAACTGTATAGCACCCCAGTCACAGCAAACATTACCAGCTGGGTTTTGCTGGGTTTTTTTTCCTTCTGTACGACTTAAGTCTACTTAGTCCTATTAATGACAAATCAAGTCATCTGAAAAGGTGGGGGAAGTACAGACTGAAAGAAAGTAGCATAACAAGCATTTGCAGAAAGGTCTGCCCTAGTCTCAAGTGAAATTATAAGGCCATTAGATTGGCATAATGTAATAAAACCAAGATACCATTTGAAAGGGACCAAAAGAACCCTTGTCTCCTGAAAGAAAATAAAATGTGTAGAACATATCTGGTTAGGTTGAAAGAATAATGCTGAGCTTTGGTATGACAATTGCTTTCACATTAAGAGATACTTTATAATGTACAAAAAAAATCATATTTTAAAGAACACGCTCATAGTACTTTTATCATTTCACTGGTTTGGGATATGAACAGCAGTCTCTGAGTGTTTAAAGAGGCAATAAAACAAAACAAAAAACCAGGAACAGGGCTTTAAATTTTCTCCATTCTATCCTTGTCTTTGTTTCTCTTTATCAATAGTTTTTATCCGTAAAATAATTTAACTACAGCCTGATGGAAGACCTCAGGGAATATTTTCCTTGAGAGCAGAGAAACTCTTTAAGCCTGAGACTTAGCAAGTGAAGGAGCAGCAGAGGGAAGTGAGGACGACACAGGGAAAGGAGGGAGCAGTGGAGAAGCCCTAGGGGCAGTCTGGGAACGCAGACTAGCCCAAATTACATATATGCAAAGTTGGAAAACACTGCACAAAAAGAAAAGCCACAGTCCTCAAATACAAACCAACCAACCACTCAGACAATTAATAATTTAATTTTATCGCTAAATATGTTGCAAAAGGTAGATACTATACGGCAGCCTCCTGTGTCCACGGATGCAAAGGAATGAACAGTCTTTAAGCTTAAGTTCCATCTGCTACTCGACTATAGTGGGATCATCTATCTGCTCAAGAAAGACTGACAGGAAGGGCCCTGCCGACTTGAAGCTGCTGAGTGTACTGGGCTGATTCAGTCAAGGCCGTACTAGTACCTGCTGCTCCTCCTCGCTGCTCTGGGGCATACAGTTAGCATCCCTTTCGTTCCTCACGGTGGCTCACAGGGAGGCAGGGACTGCTGCAGGCTCTGCCTTGTATCACATCCTGCTTTTCCAAAGAGATGCCAAGCTTGGACCATCTTGCGAAGTTTAGCAAGATTGGGTTTAATCTATGGGAAGAAAAAGAACAACTTCAATTAGCAATATGAAAAGCCAGGTAGCATACAAATCTTTCCAAAGTATAGCTATTTAGATCTGTTTAGATTTCTAATTTCTAGATTCAGAAAAGATTATAGATTTTTTTCAGAATCAGTGGGACTGAGAACTTTCTGTGTAGGTTCCCAACTCTTCAGTAATGGGGACAAGTTTTCTCATTTTTTTGTTTGTCATGTGAAACAAAAAGTTTTTAATGGAGTAAAATGAACTAAATGAGTCATAAAACATTAGTACCTGAAAACTCCATGACAGAAGAGACTTTCTATCCCTTAGCAGGAAAGGTGAGCAAAAGCATGGACTTTGGAAAGGAGCAACTTGGACATTCCTATTACACTCTTCATGTTCTCTCTCATTTAAGATTGTAACATGGCCCAGGCGCGGTGGCTCACGTCTGTAATCCTCTGGGAGGCCAAGGCAGGAGGATCACTTGAGCTCAGGTGTTCAAGACCAGCCTGAGCAAGAGTGAGACCCCCATCTCTACTGAAAATAGAAAAATTAGTCAGGCGACGTGGCTCAAGCCTGTAAGTCCCAGCTACTCGGGAGGCTGACGTAGGAGGATCGCTTGAGTCCAGGAGTTTGAGGTTGCTGTGAGCTAGGCTGATGCCACTGCACTCTACTCAGGGTGACAGAGTGAGACTGTCTTAGGAAAAAAAAAAAAAAAAGGAACCCCCCTCCTTACTTCTCCCCCTGCAAAAAAAAAAAAAAAAGATTATAACATGGACAGAAAATGCTCTTAATTTAAACCACTCTGTGCTGTTATTGCATTATCCCCTCATTGTCTGTGGGCTGTTGAGTAATGAGGGCCAGAGCATGATGTGCAGATCTCCTAAGTTTGGTTCCCTGCCTGGTGACCCTAAAACCACAACTCAAGAGATCCTTGGAGATGGCTAGCTCCGGTCACAGGTCACCATTTCCAGCAGTGCTGTCAAGAAACCAGGTGTTTGAGCTATGCTTTGACAACAGTGAATCTGCTGTGCTTCTACCAACTTTTAGTAGCCCCAGGAATAACCACGTCTCACCACACCTAGAGCTAGCAGGCAACAGACGTTTAGGATACATAAGTCTGTACATGTGTTAAGCTTAAAAATACAAAGCCATTATGTGGATAATCTGATGGTTCAGTCTAAGCTCTGTTTTGAATTTGAGCTGAAGATGAAATGGGCGAGGCTTTATATGAAACTTCCAGTGTGTATTTTTCAAAATTCATACTTTGGAAAGGATTAAGACACATTACATTTGGATAGTAGAAGCTGGAAAAGAAAGAGAAGATAAACTTTGTCCCCCTTTGCTCCTGTTAGTCACTAATGTACCTGTTTTTCCTGCTCCAAGTGGTCTATATCCGCTAACGGCAGCATGGAAGGTCTCCCGTGAGCACACTGGAACGGCAGCTGGCACCAGGACAGAGCTTCAATGAGGCGACAGCTCTCCTCCAGGCTCAGGCCATCATTAAACTTAATGGCCCCTCAACAAAAGAGAGAAACAAGAAGGTTATGGTGTATATGGTGGAAAACCGATGCTGACCCTGGTTCAGAGCCAAATATCTGGAAAAAGGAACATGTTTCTTAGGCTTCTCTAACGTGGCTTTAATACTGCTGGAAATTGGTGCTTATGGCCATGGATGAAACTAAGGCTTCAGGACTGACTTTTTGTCTCTCAGCTTTTCCTTATGGAGTGTTTGCCTTTCTAATGCCTGTAGGAGGCATTACTTAGCTTGTTAGGGTCTTGCTTTCAGGGTTTTTCTCAAAGAGACAAGAGGAATGTTTTTACCTATTCCTTATGGGTTTGTGAAGTTGAGGTTATCTTTTGTCCATGGATTGTCCAATAGCAATCTCTGATTGTTTCCTTACAATGTCCATATGATTTGCTTCCTTTTTTCTAGTTCCCATAATGATCTTCATAATCTAAATTCTGACATTGTTAGAACCTGCCTCTATGCATATATTAATTCACCCAGTCAACAAATATTTATTAAGTATAGACTTTGTGTTAGAGGCTTTGCCAGGCAGTGAATGAGACAGATGCTCTCTCCCCCATGGTGCCTGTGGTCTAATAGGTGAGACAAACAAGAAACAAATAATTATACAATAATTTAAATTATAAATATAAATAATATAAAATATAAGACATGACTATATAATAGAAATACAAAACCCATTTTAGGAGATCAAGGAAGGCTTTCCTGGCAAAATGATATTTAAGCTGAGACCTTAGGTTAAGAAAGGCACAGCTATTAATAATTAAAGAAGCAGAAAGGAATTTCAGGCAGAGGAAAAGGCAGGTGCAAAGGCCCTGAGGCTGGCAGAAGTGTAGCACACAGGAAGAACAAGACCAAAGAGGTGGGCTGGAATGGAAAGAGTGAGGCAGAGTGTGATGTGAGATGACACTGGCCAGGCAGGCAGGGGCCAAATTGTGAGGACTCTTGCGGGCCTAAAAGTAATGGGTCATCATTGACACATTTTGGTAGAAGAACGACATGCTCAGAGGGATGTTTCAAAAAGATTGCTCTGGGCGCTGAGGGAGCACAGCTTGAAGGGGAGCCAGAATGAACATGGGGAACCAAGTGCCCCCAAGCGCTCGACCACGGCAAGAACAAGGGAGGTGGCAGTGGAGTCAGACGGATGCAGACGGACTTAAGATACGTTTTGAAGGTAGGAAGATGAAATTTGGTGATGGGGCAGGTATGAGGGGTAAAGACAGCATAAAGTGGCAAAGGGCTTAGGGTATCTGCAGGAGACAGACTAAGGATGGACGGTGGTACTTAAGCTAGAAAAGACAGGAAGTGAAGTGAGGAGAAGGCTGATGTGAGGGATAAAACGGGGGGCGGGGCTCAGTGCGTTGGAGACCCCATTGTGGTCAAATGATAGCTGCAAGGGATTCTGTAGCTGTCATGATCCCTAGAGCCAGTTCCTCTAATACCATTTTCTATATTGTATCATATTACCTTAATCAAGAACCCTTGATGACTCTTTCTCACTAGCCTAATTTCTTGATGCTCTTTGCTGCTTCTCATGTAACTGATTTGTTTCTACCTCTGCATCTCTGCATAGGCTATTTCTTCTCCCTGTAGTGAACTCCCCCTTCCATGCTATGAATCCATGTCCCTCGGCTCATTCCAAACTCACTCAAAATGCATCTCCTCTGGGAGTTACCCCTCCATTCATATCAGTCAGTCGCGTTATAGTCTAATTTATATGTTGGTATTTTGCTTTGTATTAATAAAAGTATTTTTTTAGGCTTCATTTTTCTGTGTATTCAGTTTCTTGATCTAAATTGTACCCTCCAAGAGGCGAGCAGTAAATGTGTCTTCTGCCCTTTCACAATCACCGTACCCCTGCCGGTGCTTGGCACGCAGACACACTCAATAGCCACTGTGTCGAGGGTCTTACCATGGCAGGCTTGGGACGCCAGCACTTTTTGGACAGTCAGTGGTAACGTCCCTTGGATGCCTCCTGTGGTCTGGAGTAGCTAATGCATAAACACATTATTAACAGGAAAAAGAAATGGGACAATGAAATCTTTTATGTGAGGTACTTCTGTGTAAAACCCCAAAATAAGAGAAAAGTTTACCTCCACTTGTTCTCGAATAAATTCCTACAAAGCAAAAAGGAAGACAGGCATTAATCTATGGTAAGTTGTGTTTTCCCTTTGACAGTTTACAAAATATCCCAATTTTCATTAAAATATGCCTCCTGGAGGAGGAAGTTCCAGCAATACAGCACTTGCGTACAAATTTATCTATTGTAAGGCACTTTGAATAAGAAATACCAAGACATGGCCGGCGCGGTGGCTCACGCCTGTAATCCTAGCACTCTGGGAGGCCGAGGCGGGTGGATCGCTCGAGGTCAGGAGTTCGAGACCAGCCTGAGCAAGAGCAAGACCCCGTCTCTACTAAAAATAGAAAGACATTATATGGACAACTAAAAATCTATATAGAAAAAATTAGCTGGGCATAGTCCCAGCTACTCGGGAGGCTGAGGCAGTAGGATCGCTTAAGCCGAGGAGTCTGAGGTTGCTGTGAGCTAGGCTGACGCCACGGCACTCACTCTAGCCTGGGCAACAAAGTGAGACTCTGTCTCAACAAAAAAAAAAAAAAAAAAAAAAAAAAAAAGAAATACCAACACAACGGAAAAGAATTCTTATGAAATATTGAATATATTTAGCTCCTGAGACTTCCATCAGAGATAGCTCATGCTCTAATGAGGTTATATAACCGGTGAGAGTAGCCCTGATGATTCAACGGGTTCAAAACATCAGGAAGGGCTCTGGTCTGTTTGTATGTAAAATCTTAGCCAGAACAAGTATGATATTACATACAAACTGAGAATAAATACACAACAATCATCAACACAACTGTGCGCTCAGTATAACACTTGCTTAAATATTATAAACATAAGTAGTCACTTCAGTTCCCACAGGCTTTTTTGGGACAATTCTTTTCAGCTCAAAAAGCTTATTTTCCGAGGCATTTTGTGAGTAGTTTCTCCTCCCTTGCATGTCTCTGTCCCTGGGGTAATCTTTTCAATAGTTATATTCCTGTAGATATTAATATTTATAAAAGAACTTTAAATAAATTTAAAGCAGACACTATTTTATGCTACCAATTTGTTTAATCTCTGGAGGTAAAAAACTGTTTTGAGATACAGCACAATTTAATGATTTCTTTTAAGAAAACACAGGATATCTTTATTCCTGGAAATGGCTATGTATAAATCAGCTTCCCAAGAATACAACACAGAAGATTTTCTTTTTAAACCAGAGTCAGAAAATTCTCTCCCCTCCCTCATATACACTCTAGTCTGCTATGCTTATAAATGAGCAGTTACCACCACCAAGAGCTAAGTAGTAGATACTATATTGTATATATTTTAAAAGCCACATATTTTCCTAAACAAAAAGATGTCTCATAATACCCAACCCACTAACAAAGCTTAATGTGGCTGGAGATCAAACCTAACTCTTCTGGTATTCTCTCTTGTGCTTGTTTATCTGGGATGATAAAACCTCAGTTTGTAAGCCTGGTAAGTGGGAGATGGTCTCGTTCTGAGGTCATTTCATATTTCGATGGTTCAATTAAGGCTGAATAATTTAAATAATATTAAAAAGGCTCATGCATCAGGCCAGAAGACAGAACTTTAGAGAAGGATGTATTAATAATCTTTCAACTGCTAGGTTCACGTGGCTACCTCCTCAAAACACCAAAACTGTTCCAACTTCTTCCAGAATCAAACAAAATCTCTCCTGATCAGCCTGGCTTAATGTAATCAAGATTTTCTGAAACCATAAGCTTTGTTTCAACTTGAAGTAAACTCCTTAACAGTAGTCTTTGAAGTTCCTTCAGGAAAAGTTTTTCTTATAATTTTCTGGTTAAATATTTAGGGATTGAGTTACAATAAAAGACCCTAACAGATCCTATCATTTGGATTGAGGACAATTTGGAGCAGGGGTCTTTGAGAAAATCAGTCTGTGCGGAAGAAAGAGTTCTGCTGGAAACAGAGCAAAGGCTGTCAGACCCAAAGGCGGTTCTGGAAAATGCCAAACCAAGGTGAGCCAAGAGCTGGCACTGCCGGCTGCCTCTCCGTCTCGAATGTCTTCTCACCCTTGGCCTACAAACATGCTTAGGTCTCTTCCATCTTAAAACAAACAAAAATCCTTCCTCACCCCATGTCCCGCCTGCACTTCCCGACCACCCCTAACCTTTAGCTATCGCCCTCTCTCTGTTCCCCATGCAACCGCCTTCCAGAACGTCTGCTCAGCTTCACCCTCTCCCTCTTCGCAGCCTGCTGTCCGCCCCACCCCATCCCCAGGAAGTGATTCCACAGGATAACCAACGTCCTCATGACAGCCAAATCCAACTTTTCAGGCTCTACTTCACGGCCACTGTCGACTAGTCTGTTCCCTTCTTGCTTAAAACTTCCCTTGGTTTTGGCCACATGACTTTGTCCTGATTTCCCTCCTCCCTCTCTGTGCAAATATTTTCAATCATCCTTACAGTTTCCTCTCAGCAGCAGCTTTCCAGACCTTTGCCAAAACATACGCACCCCGAAGGCTGGTGTTCCACGGGTTCCACCCTCCGCTCTCTTTCTTTTCTTTCTTCCTTTTATTTATTTATTTTTTTGGCAGGTGACTTGTTCCACGTGCCTTAGTGGATTCCAACGTCCACGGCCACCGTCCTGTGCGCTCTTTCATTTTCACTCTTCGTTTTCTCCCTGGACAATCTCACTTCCTCTAGGCCCTGCTCCAGCTTCTGATATTATCAAAATATATATACTCTTAACTCTCAGATAGATCCCTACAGCCCAGATTTCTTTTCCAAGTGCAAGATCTGTAAGTTGCCTATCCACTGGACATCCCCACCTGCAGGCACATTCAATGTGCTTATTTATTTATTTATTTATTTAATTTTTGTTGAGACAGAGTCTCACTCTGTTGCCCTGAGTAGAGTACCATGGCATCAGCCTGGCTCACAGCAACCTCAAACTCCTGGGCTCAAGCAATCCTCCTGCTTCAGCCTCCCAAGTAGCTGGGAAGAGGTGCGCACCACAACACCCAGCTAATTTTTCTATTTTTAGTAGGGACAGGGTCTCACTCTTGCTCAGGCTGGTCTCGAACTCCTGAGCTCAAGTGATCCCCCTGCCTTGGTCTCCCAGAGTGCTGGGATTACAGGCGTAAACCACTGCACCCAGCCCTGTATTCATCTATAGTTTCCCAAACATGGGATCTGCTTCAAGTCTCTGATATCTGTTCCTCTGTCGAGAATGCCCTTCTTCCCTCTTCTGTACTTGGCAGATTCCCATCATTCTATAAGACTTTTCTTAAGAAAACAGTTTTTCTGCGAATTTCCTTGACCTTCACCTCTCCAGGCATAGTATTTCCATTATACTTGTGAACATATCTCTACTAGCCAAATCTCACTGCACTACAATTATTTAAAGGTCCTTCTTCCTTACCTTGAGCTAATTATTCTTTAAATTTCTAGCCCCTAGAAACAAAGCAGGTAAACACCACGAATGCTTGTTGAAGCAAAGATGAATATAGAGAATCTCAAGACAAAATATGAGGTTACCATCACTCAGCAACATACTCAACATCTAACCTACGTCTTACCTCCACAATGCTCTTGGTCACAGTAGATCTTCCTCTTCGAAGTTCATTGGCTTCTCTTTCTACAAAACAGAGTGGTACTTTTCCCACAAGGACCAGAGAATCACTAGTGTGTGGAAATATAAATTCAAGGCCCAGATCTTCCAGATTTTTGTGGTAACACCTAAAGAGATAACCTCAAATGTAAAAGTCACACTTCAGTACTAGTTCCAAATACTACTTCATAGTTTCTCAAAAGCTACCACAGGCTTTAGAAATTTGTATTGTTTTTCTCACACTTACATGTGTTTGTTTGGGATTTTCTTATCAAGTTTTCTTTTTTAATTACGTAACCTTTTCTTTTCCATTGACAGAATCAATTTGTGTCTAAGTCTTGTGTCTAAGTTTTTGTCCTTCACTGGGGAACTGCCAACTTCGCCTTGCTGGCACTTAAAGGAGTCTGGCACAAAGAAAAGGTCTGAGAGTGTTTTGAATCAGCATTAAAGCAGGGAGGTAATTAACAGCCCCAGGAACTGAGAAGTCCTGATTAACGGGATGTAAATAAACGGATCTGCCTCTAATATAAATTATGCCCCAGGGAAAGATATTTATTGGTAGTAGCATATTGCCAAACCTGAAATAAACTGAGAGACAATTCTCTATTGCATTTTCAATAATTTGCGCTCCCCAGAAGTGGGAAAGCGTCCAATCTTGTGACTGACTCACTATATGATTTGCCCCTTCCTTGCACCCCGGTGTTTTACTGTCCCCCCTATCTGATTATGGTAACGCAAACTAAGAATCTAGAATGCACCGAGACAAAGCAGAATGGAAGCAATTACTGCAGTAACTTTGCTTTCAGAATCAGCAGAGCACAAACACAGACTGTTCCAAGAAATAAAAAGGGTGTTCTAAGCCAACTGCTGGAAGAAATTATCAGGGAAACTCTATGCTATACTCAACAGCAGCGATAGAGTGGAAAGAACAGCATTTGGAGTCAGAAGCCCTGCCTTTGAGTGCCTGCTCCACCACTTAATACACGTCATGACATGTCGGGTGACCGCTCTTGGTCTCATTTTTCCTCATCTGAAAATGGAACAACAGATATGCTTATACCTCACAGAGTTATTGTGACAATTTTTGCCATCGTCATCCCATCTTCATGGTGGTACTGACCGTAAGAGTCTCCTTTGTTCCTCTGTCACTGTTATCTCCAGTGGAGGAATCAGAGTGGAAGACAGTAATTTTTTCCGAGCAGAGCCTTGTGGCTGTTGCTTCTCATAGGAATCTGTTGGAAGGAGGATGAGTGGGTTAAGAACAGGAAGAGAAGTCTTCTAGATTCAGATAAACACGAAGCATGGCAAGGCACAGCCATGATTTAACTATTCCAGTGCACAGTAGTGTGCTCGCTGTTCAGTTTTAGACTTTGGATTTCCACTTTTAATGTAAATATCTAGCCTGCTTACCAATTTTAGTAGTATTTCCAAAATAAGAAATATAAGAATTAAATCTTACATTCAAATAAACACTTCAATGTTCCTATAGTCAATAAGTGTGGTTTCAAGGACAGAGGTGGATACTGTGGATGACTGGGGGCATACAAGGGCTCACAACACCACCCTTTGGCTCCAGAAGGCTCCCCGTTCCTTCAGAAGGGCTTCCCAGTCTCTGAAGAGAATCAGTATTATTTCTGTAGCAAGTAAGTTTTTCTAACACTGTCTTTACTGTGTCTTTCCCAACTCTTAGGCCTTCCTTTTATAAGGGAAAGTGAAAATGGTAGTAATGTCATTGGCATTCTAATCCATGAAATACCTCCCTAGGTCCTCGTCTGACATTTGAGGTTTTTCATTACTTGACCACAGGAGTACAGGTTTTCCTGGTATTTTATCACTTGGTGAGCACACTGCCTCTTGATGAGAAAAATGGGTAGCAAAAATGAAAAAGCTTCCTAACACAAAGAAATGATAAACGCTTGCGGTGATGGATACCCCAGTTACTCCGATTTGGTCAGTACACATTGTATGCCAGTATCGAAATATCACATGCATCCCATAAATATATACAACTATTATGTACCCATAATTTAAAATAATTTTCTTAAATTAAAAAGCATATATTGATTTTAGAAAGATATATAAAAAAATTAGTGGTATTGGTTGCCCCTGGGGAGAGAAACTAGGTGGGATGAGGGACAAAGGGTATAAAGGAAACTCTACTGTATTATTCCCTTTTGTACCTTTCAGAATGGGATCTATTTGATTATACTGCTTGTTCAAAGGCAAATTAAATTTTAAGCTCAAAGCAGTACTCTGGGCCTTCTGAGCTGTTGGTGGCCTGGCGAGGTGTGATGAAGGCCCACCCAGATCACATGGGCATCCGGAGAGGTTTGTGCTGGATGTCAGAATAAAGCAGCCCGTCCTCAGGCATCTCTGGATTGATAGTAAATACACAGAAAACATGCCTTTGCCCATGGAAATAAGACCCCCATGTTTGAATGAGTAAAGTGAACTACTACATTCTTTCTAACAGAAGCCAAATCGGAAGACTTCAGCTTAATTTTTTAAACATACAGTACAATTCGTGCTTCCTCACAACAGCCACAGCTAGAAAAACCCTTTCAGCTACACTAAGCTGCTGTGGAGTCCAGAATCTTTTCTGCTGGCAAACTGGTCCTTACCAATAATGAGCTGCTCCAAGCGGACACGCTCGTGCGCGGCGTGTTGATCCACCAAGACCAGCAGGTTTCCACCTACAGAAGCAAGAAGTACTGGAGTTTCAAATGCTCAGATCAAGATTAAAACAGTTGTGCTGCGTTGAGGGGAAAAAAGCTTAATTCATTTAACTAGCTAACAACATGAGCACAAGAGAAAACATACTGAGTAGTATATTGTACCTTTTATTTCCTAAAAAAATTAAAATAATGAGGAAACGATATGGAGTTTATCCCTGATGAAAAACTCTTCAGTTCATCACTAGTTCATTTATAAAACAAAGTCAGGCCAGGCATGGTGGCTCACGTCTGTAATCTCAGCACTTTGGGAAGCCCAGGCAGGAAGACTGCTTGAGCCCAAGAGTTCAAAATCAGCCTGGGCAACACAGCGAGACCTCGTCTCTACAATAAATAAATTTAAAAAATTAGCTGGGCAAGGTAGTGTGTACCGGTAGCCCTAGTTACTCAAGAGGCTGAGGCAGGAGGATCACTTGAGCCCAGGAGTTCAGAGTTACAGTGAGCTATGATCATGCCACCTGCACTCCAGCCTGGGGGACAGAGTGAGACTTGGTCTCTTAAAAAATTAAAAAAACAAAAAAAAAGTGAAAACTACTCTTATTTCCCCAACTGTACAAAAACAGGCCACAGCTGGATTTGCCCACAGGCTGTAGTTTGTCCTGCCTAAGCCTGGGGCTTCTCAAATGTCAGGGGCATCCACGACACCCTAGGCTCTTTTGGCTCTTATTAATATGCAGAATCTAATTGAGGAGGTAGGGGTAGGACACAAGCTTCTGCAATTCTAACAGACTCCCAGGTGATGCTGTGTACAGGCCACACTTCTGAGCGGCAAGGCGCTGGACTCTCAAGTACAAGTGACGAGGCAGAATGTTCTGACCCAAAAAGCCAAACCTACAGGAAAATCCCTTTCTCATGGACAGGAGGACTGATCCTCGATGACATGAGTACCCCTTTTTAGCTTGTAATTTTATTACTTTTGACAGAAGGCTTGAATTTTATTGCTGTTGATTATATTGAAATAAAAGTTCCCCTCCTGAATTTCATCAAAATAGGTAATGCCTGTTTTTCCTATTTCTACTAAAAGATTAAAAAATTGTTTCTATGACACCATCAAATACATGGCATGTGAGCTTAAGACTTAAAGAAAGAAAAGGAAATAAATTTTCTGACAGCATGTTCAACCCCAGGAACAGCCCCCAAAATGTTGGATTTTAAACTCCTTTGAGGATACGAGTTGTAGGTGGTTGTGTTGAACACTGAACATCCTGGATTGGGCAAAACAATGGAATAAATAGAAAACAGTGAGGGAGTAACCTTGAATCTGAAACTAGACCCTGTATGAATTACCAAGAGTCAGGGACCCCGTGAAACCAAGCCTGTACCTGATGGGAGGAATAGTTTCTATTGTCTATATAGTGTTCATGACATTTTCCATTCCTTAAATGAAGCAGAATATGTGAAGGTCATTTACTCATGGCAGAAGCTGTTTTCGATATGCGAACACAAGAGAATAGAAGCTTCATGAGGGCAGGGATTTTGTCTGTTATGTTCCCAGCATATGTAACAGCACCTGGCACATAACAGGCACTCAATAAATACAGAACAAATGAATGAATCCTTATTCTTTAGTTTGCAAACAACTCTATTTTATTATAGGCAAAAAACACGCAACATAAAATGTCAATATATGGTATTAATTTCAGAATAATTTAAAACAATAATATATTTGCCCATGAAAAATATGCCAATACCAAAATTAAGGTAAGTCAATTATAGGAATAGTTTGCATTTGGTATTTACGAGTGACAGTAAAAACACTTGCATTTTGATTTAGAAAAATGTATTTATCTAAGAGTACTTTTTGATGGCATCTAACTAATCCAATGATAATATAAAAATCTCAAGAGAAATTTAAATAGATCCCGTTTGCCTCTATGAACATCTGCAGATTTTGTTGCTACATCCATCTTGAGTCCCATTAATAGAGATTTGGGGATCTCAAAAACAACAAAGAAGTCCATGTAATCAAAACTTTTAAAAATTCTATTAATTTTCTACAAATTGTAAAACTGCAGGAACTTGACCTTCACTAATTCCATATTCACGATAACTCTGACAGGACTTTAGGTTAATTTACCTTGATCCACCAACCTGGAGCCAAACCTCTACTGGTGCCCAGGACTCCCAGCCACTCAGGCCTTTTCAGGAACCTTATACTATCAAGCATTCCTTGTAAATGTGCTAGAGATTCTCCCATTTGAAAAAAAAAAAAAAAAAAGTCTTTTCTCCCCCTCTACCTCCCTCAGTCCCTCTCTTGCATGTTACAGACAGATTTCTGAGTCTCTCCCTGCAGTTGCCATTGGCGCCATCTACCTCTTGCCCCATCTCTTCTCTGAAACAGCTCTCATTTGCTGAAGTTCCTCATCTCCATCGACACAAAACCAAACAGTTCTCATCTTACTTCACGTCTCAGCAGCATTTGGCATGAAGTCTTGGCTTTACAACATAACATTCTTTTTTTTCCTTCCTATTTCTCTAGCTGTTCCTTCACAATCTCTTTTGCTCGTTCCCCCTTTTCTACCCAGCTGTTCAATGTTGAAATTATTCTAGATTCAGGACCTCTTCTCACTCTTCACTCTTTTTCTAGGTGATAAAATTTATATTCAGGACTTCAGTGACCAACTAACTATGTGCTGGCAACTCAAATTTATATCTCTGTGTCAGAACAATTCTCTAGTCCACACCTGTAATATCTGACCACCTTTGTGACATCTCTTCTTGAACATTTCAAAGAGAATATAGACTGAACTCACGATTTTCACCCTCCCTGCCTGCTCTACCCAGCTAGGAGGCCAGAAAACTAGGAGTCATCTCTGACATACCTTCCCCATACCCAGTCCATCACCAAGCCCTGGGGACTTTATCTCCTAAGTATTCCAATGTATTCACTTCTCTCTAGTTCATCCTGGTCCCAGCTAACCATCATTTCTTAGATATTGAAATACCTTCCTAACAGTCTCTCTGCAGTTACTGGAATTCCACTCTTATTCCTAATCCATTCTCCACACTGCAACCCGAACAATCTTTTCAAATGCAAATGAGATAATGACATGTCCATCTCCAAAACAACATCAGAAAACAAAAAATGCCAATTGTTTCCCACTGGTGTTAACTGGCATTTTAAGATCTAGCTCCTACCTCATGTTGTAGCCTCGTCTCCAGTTGTCCTTGCCCTGCTCCTGCTCACTGAGAAGAGGAAATCACAAACTGCGTATGTTATTCCCTCCCTTCTATACTTAGTTAACTCATATTCATACTTCAGACCTCATTTTGCCAAAAAACACTTCCCTGAACTCCCTGACGAAATCAAATCTCCCAATACAGGTCCCTGCAGCATCTTGCATCTCTCCACCATAACATGAGCTAGCGTTAAAATTTTATATTTTGTATAATTACCTGTTTTTCCTGTATATATATCTTTTCCCAGCATGCTGTCCCTAGGGCCTGGTACCATCCCAGGCATACAGCAGGCACTCAATCAATATCTCTTGAATGAGTTAATGTTATTTACAAACTATTACTGTTTCATTAAAGCATAGCACCAAGAGATTCTATGTAACTCTTTTTTTTTTTTTTTTTTTTGAGACAGAGTCTTGCTCTGTTGCCTGGGCTAGAGTGCCGTGGCATCAGCCTAGCTCACAGCAACCTCAAACTCCTGGGCTCAAGCAATCCTTCTGCCTCAGCCTCCCGAGTAGCTGGGACTACAGGCATGCACCACCATGCCTGGCTAATTTTTTCTATATAGATTTTTAGTTGGCCACATAATTTCTTTCTATTTTTAGTAGAGACGGGGGTCTCGCTCTTGCTCAGGCTGGTCTCGAACTCCTGACCTCGAGCAATCCACCCGCCTCGGCCTCTCAGAGTGCTAGGATTACAGGCGTGAGCCACCGCGCCCGGCCTATGTAACTCTTGATAAACCTAGCAGAGTTCATTATATAAACTTTCTATTATTATAAAGGGAAACAAAACATTATTAAAAAGTCACACATTATAAAATATTTTAAAGAGTAGAAGATGAAATTCTCCCTTTGCCCACTCCCATTTTCACTCCCAAGGTAACTACTTAGTCATCTTGTGTGTGTATCTTATGTATGTGTGTATATACATAAAACTAAATGTACTTTAAAAACTGTTGTTTTCTAATATTCTTAATTTAGATTGGCTTTATCTAATCTGTCCAAATCATTGAAACTGTATTTTATCCCAAAAATAACCTTATAAGAAGCTTATCAGAAGACCTGCTGGTTAGTAATTGAGGCTAAAGTTCATTCCTACCTGCCTTGCCACTCTCTTCAGTCTTCGTGCTCATTAAGCAGGCAATAAACTTGTTGTCAACTTGCTGGAGAACCTGCCATACGTTCAAATAAGAGGTACAGCACTTAATAAAAACTAACAAATGCTTATCTGCACAGAAAGAGACAAACTGTACTCTATTTAGAGTTGTTTGCATTAGCACACTCCTATTGAAGACTGAGCTGAGGTGCTGAGGAACCCCAGGAGCCATCAGAAAGGGAGAAAGAATGGGCACGCAGAGAGGTGCTAACAATGCTTTAGAGCAGAGCCCAGATGCTCCGAACTGAGTGACTCTTGATAACAGGTAATATGAGCAGAGACTGCTAAAAACAGGGCTGAAATAAATTTAAAAAAATCCTGCAAAAGCAAGGAAAACCATTTTGGAGGAGCTAGTCCATTAAGGCAGTAAAGGCCACTGCTGGCTTTAGACCTTGGTAGTTCCTCTTCTACCCAGGTACTCGAGGCTCCCCCAACACTCCCTCGTCTATACCACTGCCCCAGGGTCTATTTCTGGATCAAATGCTTACTTGCTCTGGTACCAGGTCAATGCCAGGTTAGGCATTTACCTAGATCTGTCTAACCTCCTAATTTGTTTCCATAGTGAAAACAAGGAGACTGAGACAGCCAAAGTGGAGAACAGAGGACAAAGTAGAAAAGCAGATGAGACAAGAGGTCCCTTTTGTTAATGGAACTCCTCAGTCTGGGCTTTCCTAAGCATCTGTAGCCTCACACAAGAGAGGGCCATTTTAAAAAGGGTATTGTTGCACATTTAAGGACAATATCACTAAAGCACTTTGTTGATTTACAAATTATTGTCAAACATAAAGTCAATATAAAATCCTCGGCAGGAATACCTTACCGGTCCTCTAAACTGTGAGCCCGAATCCATAATTCATTCCCTCCAAACCTGCTCACATTACTAAGGACCTTTCTTTGTTTGTAATTATAATCCCTTGGTTTTTCTTCTGATGATAAAAGTTCTAGTAAGATTTAAAACACACACATGCCTTGATCAAGTTGGTCTATATCATTAAATAAATCCAATTTCAGACGAGTTAGTATAGCTTAGGCCATATATAAATATATATATATATATATGTATGTATGTTTATGAGATTTCAAAGTCAATCTTTTACCTGCATGGAATGAATCATTTCTTTGGTGAAACGATAGGGAAACAAAATGTTGTGAATTTTAACCGCTAAGCTCTCAGCCTGGCCACTGCTTACATCAACAGCAACCTAGAAAGACCCAGCAAAAACATCATTTAAATTTTAATTTTTTATGTCTGCAGAAATGTTTTACAAAAGACCTCAAAGTACTTTAAAAACATCCATTTTCATATAACCTACTAGAGGTGATGCGTTGAATTCAGAGAACTTACAGAAATTCAAAAGGCTCTATCAATAACGAGTCCTAAACAATAATATTTATTTATAATCAAAATTAATGCCAAAAGCCAATATGGTTTCAGAACAACCATTTCTCTATGCTCCATGATCAAATCCTAAAAGACATTGAAACTGAAGAATCAGTACTCAAATGCTCACCTTTTATACACCCTCTTTACAACATACACGGTACATTCTGTGACAATACATGAGGAGAGAACATACTCCCAGGTCCAATGACTAACTGTTCCTCCAGTAGGAGATTCACCACTTTATCTAATGATAATAGTTTCATTATCACCACCCTGAATACTTTGCCAAAGCTGCAAGTCAGGGTTTCAAAGAGCGGTAAACGCATTCACTATTCATGCATTGATTATACATGTTTAATCCAAAATGCCTGAGCTTCCAATATGTTAGGAATTTGATTCCTCCTCTCCATATTAAACATTAATTTCCAAATAAATTATTCAGAAATATGCCCAGTTTCCATTCATAATTACAAGTTAGTATAGTCATTCATGCCCATATCTAGCTTAAATGAAATTCAAATTTTATTTTTATTTTTACTTATTCATTTTTTAAGAGACAGGGTTTCACTATGTTGCCCAAGCTGGAGTGCAGTGGCAATTCACAGGCACAATCTTAGCACACTGTGGCCTCAAACTCCCGGGCTCAAGTGACACTCGAGTAGCTGGGACTACAGGCACGTGCCACTGGGCCTGGCTTGAAATTCCAATTTTAAAATAACAGGCAAAGAAAAATTGCTGTAGACTTACCTCTGGATAACGAGCAAATACTGGATTGTCCCATTCTGAGAATAAAGACTGAAGCGATTCGCTACCAACAGCATCATCCACAGTATCTAAAACAAAAGAAGACAGGTAAAGTTGGCATCAAAAGTCCTGGGGAAAAAGGGGAATGTCATCTCCTGCTTGGTGAGCTGCAGCCTCAAGATCAAAGATCAGATGCTTGTTCCTATATTCTAGAAATGTTCAGTGTTTGCTGTATCTCTACATTGTTTCGATCTGTTATCTCTTAAACTATCTTCTGGTATTATAGCTTTTCTTCAAACTGTTTACAAGAGATATTTCAGAATACAAATCCAATCCAGAAGAAACTATGGCTCAAATTAGTAGCCTCACTGCCTTTAGGTAAAATATACCTTATCTATTCTTTTGTTTTGTTTTGTTTTGTTTGAGACAGAGTCTCACCTGTTGCCCGGGCTAGAGTGCCGTGGCGTCAGCCTAGATCACAGCAACCTCAAACTCCTGGGTTTGAGCAATCCTCCTGCCTCAGACTCCCGAGTAATTGGGACTACAGGCATGTGCCACCATGCCCGGCTAATTTTTTCTATATATATATTTTTAGCTGTCCATATAATTTCTTTCTATTTTTAGTAGAGACGGGGTCTTGCTCTTGCTCAGGCTGGTCTCGAACTCCTAAGCTCAAACAATATGCCTGCCTCGGCCTCCCAGAGTGCTAGGATTACAGGCGTGAGCCACCGCACCGGCCTACCTTATCTATTCTTGAAAACAAATGAAAAATAATAAATGTTTAATTTTTTTTAAAGAGTTCTGCTTAGATAAAACTACTACAATATGGAGTGCAACTCCAATCTTTTTAAAACTAAGAAACATTTCCCCAATCACAAGACACCACAGACTATGCATAATCTCCAAGTATTGACCTCAAGTCTGGAAAAGTAATTTCTGATCTAAATGCATGCACTGAATTACTTAGTTCTGCTGTTAAATAGGGCCGTGGGGAACTCCTCGTTCCAGTAAGGCACAGCTGGCACTGATCAAGCTTAATGCAGCCCTGCTTTGCTTTTTGAGGTAGGTGGCACAGTGTATACTAGGTGCCCTGGGGTGTACTGGGTGGCCCGGCAATCCCTGTTGCCCCTACCTCTGTCATTCTGTCTCATCACAGTCCTCTCTGGCCGTGCTCTTGGAAGGAAAGGAAGAACAAGGTTGCTTCTAAAAGGATGACACCTGTACTGAAACCCTAAATACAAAAAAGAAAAACCTAGGAATTTAAAATCAAAACACAAATAAACTATTCTGTACAAACTGAATCAAGACATAAGGAAGACTACTAAACACTAGATTGAGAATCAGAAGTTCTTTAATGAAATTATTCTGTTAACTTAGGAATCTACGCTAATGCTTAGTCCCATAGCCATCCATACCAGACAGAATGATATCTAGACGAGGTCACAGTGATTCTCAATGGGGGGCAATTCTGCATGAGGGGACATTTGGCAATGCCTTGAGATATTTTTCATTGTCACAACTTGGGTGACGAGTGTTACTGGCATCTAGCAGATAAAGGCCAGATGCTGCTAAACATCGACGATGCACAGGACAAACCCTACAGCAAAGAATTATTCAGAGAAACCCTATATTAGACATCTAGTGGTACTGAATTGTCACCATAACTTGATGCACACGTCACAAATCCCTAATTTATGTCTCTATTATAACACTTACCTTATTACAGTTATGTTTAGATAGCTGTCTTCCCTAACAGACTGAGAACTCCTGAAAGCAAAGTCAGCTAATCTGCAATGTGACCGCACCTAGCACGGTGCGGACGATCAACAGATGCTGAATGAATAAATGAATAGGTGCACGAATGAAAGATTCTCAACTCAAACTGCAAAGTCGGTAAGATCTGGCTCGAATTCTACCCCTCTCTGAAGGACGATCACATTTGTGTTTTAGAAAGTGCTGAATTTGACAGCTTTTGAACAGGAGCAAAACATAATGAAACTGTTATTTCAAAAAGACAAATCTGTTGGACAAAAACTTAAGAGAGATTAACTAAAAATGATAAAAATTAAGGTATAAGATGAAATAAGGTTTTTAACTACTAATAGAAAACACTGAGTTAAAGACATTTTAAAGAAAAAATTACCAGGGCTTGGAGACTTGATACTACTTAAAATGACCTTTATAATCCTCTCCTCTGTACAATAACACTTATCTCTGAACAATTCATCTCATGTACCTTTTTAATGTATGGTTCAAAACTGCCCTAATGTCCTGCTCTACATCAGCCGTTTCTTTTATTTTTGGAGACAGAGTCTCGCTCTGTTGCCCGGGCTAGAGAGTGCTGTGGCGTCAGCCTAGCTCACAGCAACCTCAAACTCCTGGGCTCAAGCAATCCTCCTGCCTCAGCCTCCCGAGCAGCTGGGACTACAGGCATGTGCCACCATGCCCAGCTAATTTTTTCTTTTTTTAGTTGTTTGGCTAATTTCTTTATATTTTTAGTGGAGACAGGGTCTCACTCTTACTCAGGCTGGTCTCAAACTCCTGACCTTGAGTGATCCTCTGGCTTCGGCCTCCCAGAGTGCTAGGATTACAGGCGTGAGCCACCGCGCCCGGCCTACATCAGCCATTTCTAGAAAGGTAACATCCCATGTGAACGTGGGGTGTGGAGGAACCATCTTTTCATGGAACTTGCTTCTACACCAAAAATATTTTTCATTAGGAAACTATGACTTAGCATGACCCTCAAAAATTCACTACAAGATATGCTAGTCCTGAAAGTTAAGTAGGTTAAAGTGTTTTAAGCAGCTAGATGTATTTAACAGGAGCAGATGTCAATGGTGAGCATGGCAGCTAAGATTCCCCCTTTGTTTTAGCAACAACCATCTCACAGTATAATGTAATCCAGTTACTTTTTGCCACCATAGCAGAAGCAGTTGCACTGCAGGAAGATGAGGTGCCAGTGCCTTAGATTTACCTCTGATAAGCAATCAGTATAAGTCAGCACGTCAAACTACATGGATTAAAAGCACATAAAGTTGCTTTAAAAGCAACTTGATAGTCTCAGGACTAATATTGAAAGAAAAGGGTCGTCTCCTCCTATTTAATACTTCGAAAGTTACTACAGTGATTATATTTTTCACAAGGAAAAAAATGAAAAAACTTTGAAAAGTAAAGGTCTTATTTAACCTTAAAGAAATCAGAACTTCCTGCTAGAGATATTCCTCTAAGGAGAAATTATGAGTTGACTTACAATTATATTTATACACTTCACATTCTTTTGCAGCATTCAAGACTTTGAACATGGGTGCAGATTTCATGTTTATCCTCGTAGTGCAAAGCCAGGATTTATAGCCAGATAGAAATCAGCTTTACCATCTCCCAACATCTGGCTCTCAACACACTGCCAAAACAATGTCACTTTTCATGTTGATTGAGCCCTGAGAATCCAGAGTCCTAGCCCAGGCTCTAATGTGGCCTTGTGGTATAATCTAAAAGCCATTATTATTGTCTTCCTGAATAACAGCTACTTATACCATAAACAGATCAAATGGATTACCGTATGCTTTAAAATAAAGTACATTTGAAAAGTATAGTTATGAAAGTGTATACTTAACTTATATTTTGAAAAATTTATGGTCAAGTCTTACTTTCTGGAAAAAAAATTCATAAATACAGTATTGTACTGAGCCATAGAGCTCACTGGGAAACCTAGGATGATTACAGAATCATTCTGGCTTTTACCCGGGGAGCACAGAGAGAAACTTCCAGGATAATACCACACTGGCACTGCAGGTGCCTTTATTTTATTTTATTTTATTTTATTTTTTGAGACAGAGTCTCACTGTGTCACCCCAGGTAGACTGCAGTGAAGGGTATAGCTCCCTGCAACTGAAAACTCCTGGGCTCAAGTGATCCTCCTGCCTCGGCCTCCCGAGTAACTGGGACTACAGGCACACCACGACACCCAGCTAACTTTTCTATTTTTAGTAGAGATAGGGGTCTCACTCTTGCTCAAGGTCGTCTTAAACTCCTGAGCTCAAGCAATCCTCCTGTCTCGGCCTCCCAGAGTGCTAGGATTACAGGCGTGAGCCACTGTGCCCAGCCTGCAGGTGCCTTTAAAGATAAATTTCTGGGGGCTGTGATGGCGCATGCCTGCAATCCCAGCACTTTGGGTGGCTAAGGCGGGAGGATCACTTGAGCCCAGGAGTTTAAGACCAGCCTGGGCAATGTAACGAGACCCCATCTCGATAAAAAATAAGAAAAATTAGCTGGGCCTGGTGGCACATGCTTGTAGTCCCAGCTACTCAGGAGGGTGAGGCAGGATTGCTTGAGCCCAAGAGTTCGAAGCTGCAGTGAGCTATGATCGTACCACAACACTCCAACCTGGGCGAAAAAGCAAGTCTCTAAATAAACAAAAGACAAATTTCTAGGAAAGCTGTGGATTTCGGAGTTAGGGGAAAGTAGGATAGGAAAAGTACTGTGGCTCTCCCCAGCTATTAATAGCACTATTTTCATTAAAATTTGACTGTCTCACCCTCTTTCTTCTTACACATACATACACCCCCTAGACACATATACATACACTAAGATAGCCTATATCAATTTTTCATTGTATTTTTACATTTAAATGAGTTGGACCTAGAGAATCTTCACATATCATAAAACACAACGTGTGTTTTATAACTGGTTTTCAAAATGTTCTATCTGTTGAGATCACTTCTTTGAACAGTGTGTATCTTACTCCTTGCCCATTATCCCATCTTCAAAAGAATTTCATGGCAGCGAGCACTGCATACTTACCATTCTCAAGTACGACATCCACAGCTACAGTTGTCAGGTCTTTAGTACAAGTGGTCTCAACATCCTCAGTAGGAGCAATGAATGTGCTAAGCCCAGTCCTTTTGTTGATGTAAACCATTCTTCCCAGGGCTGCATCAAAATGCTGCTGCCAATCCAAAGAACACATGTTGGACTCTTCATTTTCAGAACAAGCTCTTGCTTTAGATTCCTTGTTGGGAAAACAAATTCCATTTTGGTCGCCCGTGGAATCTTCTACCTGACTCATTAACATAATACTGGGAGAGTCAGGACTTCCTGTCTGTTGTTCTGAAGCTCTGAAAAGAACATCTGAATCTTTACTGATAACTTTAGAATGATTATAGGGTAATACCAAAGGAGTTTCTGGAATCACAGAGTTCTCTGTTGCATTGTTGTTAGAATATGTTTCACTATCTGTATTAAAGGAATTATCCTGTGTGACAGAATCTGACATTGGGATGATACCACTCTCTGTTTTTTTATGCTCATTTTTAAATAACTTACAAAAATCTAGGGTTAATTCGCTGCACAAACCTTTCCTACTGGAATCTGAATTTGGAAGTTCATTAAAATGACTCGTCACCTCCACTGTTTGAGTTTCTTTTTCAGAACCCTTCAGTCTGGATAATTTAGAGGCCAGTGATTTAGGTAACTTCTCAAGATCCAAAAGTTTTCTATCAAAGTGAGATAACTCCTGTAGAGTTATAGGACTTCCTCTCAAACAAGGCATCTGTTGTTCCAAACAATCTTCATCCTTGGAAAACGGCAACTTCTTTGAGTAAAGCATGTGACTTACTGGTTGACAACTACTATTGGAATCATTATGCTCCACAGTAATGATTTTATAATTATCAGAGTTGTCCGAGTGGCTTTTATCTTTCAGTGGAACATCAGGTTCAGCTTCAGGACTGAGATTGGTAGTGACTTCAGTATTACTTTTCTCCACTTCTATGTCCAGAGGATTTTTAATCGTTCCATATTGCCTCTTAAACTTCTCTAAAGATCCTAGTTGTGAACTCAAGCTTAGCTTCTTACGCACTATGGGTTTGGAGGAACCAATCAATTTATCTGTTCTCTTACTACCATTTGACAGATGTCTATGCCAAGGGAAAGCAGATGATGTATCAGGTAATAAGCAACCTGTATGTGATTTTTTACTACCTTCCTGAAAAACAGTAATATTTTTAGAAGTTGTTATAGTTTCATTCTCAAGCCCATAACTTACATTTGTCCTGCAAAATTTTTTGTTGGGCAGTTGAGCAGATTCTTTACTTAAGGTGCTGGCTAAATCTATGATGTCTGGAGTTTCAACTGAATGACGTGTTCTATTTCCAAATGCTTCTTGGGCACTTGTGGGACCAGGTCGAACATAATTTTTAAATGAGTGCTCTGTTTCAGTTGATTTAGTTTGCTCATTTTGTACCACATGAGTTATAAAGCCAGTGGAACATAATTTAACTTGTCCATAACTAAAAACGTTTATTCTTTCACAATCACTAGGTTCTTTTTTTCTTTTCTCTTTCTCTATCTGAGCACTATGTACTCTCAGTGATGTTGTCTCAAAAGGCAGAGGTTGGCATCCCATTTCAGTGGTATCTTTAAATCTCTCTAGTGGATTCTGAATTCTATTATTTTTGAAGATGTTGGCAGCCATGCCATTAACAGTAGTACTTACTTTCTGTATTTCTCGATCCATTCCACTCTCCTCAAAGTGATGTGGTGTCTGAAAAGCGCTTGGAAACATTTCTGCACTGGTCCCACATGGATTTTCTAAAGAGTTATGTTCTAAGCAAGATTTTATATGTTTCTCATTTCCTCCTGGTTCTGTTGCTTCAATTGTCTCTTGTTCCAACATCCTTGAGTCTGAGCAAGAGCTATCTTTGTTTTGTGTAGATGACTCTGTGCTTTTACTATGGCCTTGGCCATCTGATTCATAAGTGTACAAAAATGAATTGTTTGTATCTTTTCTGATAGCTTCTGAATCCCTAGAATTCTGTGTGTTTATGCTTTCTATAGTAGCTTTTCTTCTCACAGCTTTTGATTGCAAATTGAACATCTCATAGGAATCCAAAATGTTATTACATGCTTCCTGGAAACTGCCCTGGTCACGCTTCTCATCAGAAGACACATGCTTCTGAAGAGTAGCACCAAATAAACTAAAATCATTATGTTCACTAAATTCCTTAATGTCCTCACCTGATAATTCTACAAATAATTTTTCTCGCTTTAAAAACATTTTCACTCCTTCCTGAATGCAAATCAAGAGTGTATCCCAGTTTTGAAACTCAATCAGAGTTTTTGCTGGCTCCAGGCACACATCATACTCACAGAATTGGCACTGCACATTGATTACATATATCCCATAGAGTTCTGGGGTAGAACGATGCCGAGGACTTGAATTCATTTGCCTACTGGCAGGGCCATTCTTTGGCTTGCATATACTACTTTCTCTCCTTAATAAAAAGTCAATGAGTTTATGCAACTTTGTCTTTAAAACTAGTCTTTTGTTCACAAATAAAAACTGCATATTCTTATTATAATGTGCTTCGGAGCTGATATAGCCACTAAGCTCAAACTCCTTATATTTAAAATTTATTTCTCTTAACTTTTGGGACTTCCCCAATCCATAAATCTGACAAAATCGGGAACAGACGTCTTTGGTTTTAGGGAGCTGAAGAACCATGGAACCAGAAACATCATTTCTCAAAGAGAAAGAAATGGAAGGGTGCATGAGTGAGAGCGCTTCTACCCTTTGCCTGACCTTCTCGAACTCCAGTCTAGGATCCATGCATTTCCTTCTTACAGGTAACTGGTAAAACAAGTTATATACTGTTACTGTTGTCCCAGCACTTGGTCTACTCAAATCAGCTTCACAAGCTTTCAGGGCTTTTCCATTCTGAAACAATTTCACAAAGGTTTTCATTGTCCTGTTTTTCTTGGATGAAATTTCCACAGCACTGGCCATGTCAGCTATGCTTGCCAAGGCCTCCCCTCGGAAACCATAAAACCTGGGATTCTCCAAGTCCTGTACTGAGCTGCATTTACTAGTGAAATAACGATTTCCCACCTTGTCCACGTCATCACTCCCCATGCCAAATCCATTGTCTATCACTTGAACTTGGAAGGTTTCCATGTTCACCCTGACAGCCACACATTTTGCTTCAGCATCAATACTGTTGAGGGCAAGTTCCTCAACACATTGGCCTAAGGAGTTTATAGCCAAACCAGAACGCAATTTGGCTTGTACTTCAACTGACAAGCACTTGATCATGGCAGGTGAAAAGCTGCTGAGAATGCCAGGCTCTGGTTTCCTTCTCTGACTGGAAATAATTGCCTATGGGAGTAAAGAAAAAACACACACATATGCAATCAAAGCTTCGGAGTTACACAGCATTACCCATTTCTCTCAAGCATTATGAAGAAATATCGTTTGAGGTAAATGAAATCTCTTTTATTAAACCGAATTGTGAAACGAAACAAAACAAAATTATACCTCTGATCTCTAGGCAGATCACACAGCTCATGCTTGGTGCAATGGATTTAACATCCAAAGGACACATTCATAATTTCATAATTTTCACTGCCGCTTTCTAAATCCCACATGCCCTAAAGTGAAATCATAATTACACTTGAAGTTGACCCGCAAAAGAGAGAACTCGAAATTCTAACCGCTTCACCAAAAACAGATGCCTAAATTAAATTCAGCTAAGAAACATTAGCTAGAAATTATTCATGACAAAAATGTCCAAGCTAGTTTCATAACATTTACATGTTACACAATAGCCATGACTTTTAGAAAAATACTTATAATGAAGTGTTAAGACATTGTAATAAGGAAGGTGAGGCAACAGGAGGAAATTAAAAAAGTCAAACTGTATCAAAGAGAGATGGGCATTAAGAGATTATTATTATTGTTACTATTGGTTAAATGTAGTTGCCTCAGGGGAGACAGGCTGGGAGCGGGAAAGGATAAAGCAGGAAAATTCCTTTTCATAGAAATCTTTCTTTGCCATTTGATTTTTCAATCTTGTTCATGTAATACTCAGACAAGTTTTTAGAAGGTCCTTATTCATACTCTCTTGTTCTTTTCAGACGGGCACAAACTACCTTGGCAATGCTAATGATGGTATGGGGCTGTCTGAAATTCATTTTAAGTTTTCTTGCAGGTAAAAACAATTAAGATTCTAGGGCCACTAAAGTTCTCCCTCTCTTCTCTGTCAGTGAGAGACGCACGGGCTGGCCCTCTCGCTGGCGGTGGGGCTGGTTTTTCCAAACCCGGGAAAATCAGGGCTATTAACTGCAGACCTTGTGTTGATTTCTAAGGTAATGAACTTCGCAGCCCGCAGCAAAGGAGGGGTAAACATTTAATAAGCAATCCGATTAATGTAAACCCACAGCAACGATTTCCTGATTAGTCCCAGGCCTTTCAGGACCACAACGCCTGGGACAACCAGGACGAACCGCCCGGGCCCAGGACCAGGAAGGCCTGGGGTGCAGAGGTGGCCGAGCTCCCCGGGGCAGCGCGCAGGCCCGCCAGGCTCAGGCTCCACCCCGGCCCCTCCCGCGACTCCATTCCGACACACCGGCCCGCCAGGTCCAAGGCCGCGGGGGTTCCCGGGGCCCTGGCGCATCTGGCTCCGATAAGCTGCCCGCAGCTGTCACCAGGGCCCTTCTGGTGTCAGAAGAGCTCTCGGAATCATCCTTTTGTCGCGTGCTTCCCCCCAAGTCACCTCGAATCACGCTTCATCGACTCTCGGATACCAACCGCCTCCGACGCTGCACGCGCGCACCTGGGCACTAGAGCCTCGTGCGCGCACGAAAGGCTCCTGCACGCGCGAGCCCACGAGCATGCGCTTCTGAGGGGACTCGCCGAGAGCGCGCGTGCCTCCGCGACACCCCAGTACGCATGCGCACCAGGCAGCTCCCAGCCGGGGCACTCTGGCATCCCAGGGTCTATTCACATGGGTGGGTATCTGCAGTTCTCAAACCTTGTCCCCTTTTGGCATGGTGTGAAAGACTGCTTCTAGTAACTTTTGTTTTTATGTCCTTTCCTGTGTTTGCCCTTTCCTCTTTTCTCATTTTTTTTCCCCCTTTGCTGGAACTGCCATTTAATTCAATATATATTTTATGTATTTGTTTATTGTCTTCTCTCATTAGAATGTAAGCTATATGAAGGTAAGGAGTTTGTCAGTTTTGCTTACTGCTGTATCCCTGTGGCCAAGAGGAGTGCCTGGCCTATGGTAGGCACTCAGTGAATGAACAAATCCAGTGCCTTCCATCTTAGAATTATAGCATTTCAGAGCTGCAAAAGGCTGAAAAACTATCTAGTTCCACTTTCTTAATTTACAGATGAGGACACCAGGATTCTCTTAACTTTTTTGATATCTTCCCAATGCCACCACAGCTTCTTTTATAACTATAGGAGAGCAGAACTCTGAGAACATAGTGAGAATAAGTGTTTTGCGATCTGTTAACCAATCCTCACCTTTTGCTTTCTGTCTCATTTTCATTGACAATTTATTTTTTTAGAAAATTGAAATTTATGACAAATTTGTCAGACCCATTAAGCATCTGACATATATTAAGACTTGTTTAATGACCAACCAAACCCAATCAATCTTCTAAGGCTGATGAAGCATAATCCTGATTATTGCTTATATAATATATATTATATTAGTTTGCTAGGGCTACCATAACAAAATCCCACAGACTGAGTAGCTTAAACAGAAGTTTATTTCCTTTCAGTTCTGGAGACTAGAAGTTGAGATCCAGGTGTCGGCAGGGATGATTTCTTCTGAGGCCTCTCTCCTTGGCTTGTAGATGGCTGTCTTCACAGGGTCTTTCATCTGTGTACACACATCTGTGTCCAACTTTTCTCTTTTTTTCCCCAGGGGAAATAAAACAGTTTGCTTTATTTTGAAATAGTAACTTCCTTATATTGGAGAACTGGCCAAAATTCAACACTGATACAAATATAAATTTCTTTCGAGGTCAAAATGTATGTCAGGTAAATTTTCTGAATTTCTTTAAAGATAGAATTTTGAATCATATGAAACAATCAATTAGACACAATGAACATCAACATGTATAAAATAAGCCACAGTTCAAATTTAAGCTGAATAACCAAACCATGTAATTATCTCAAATAATTTTTGTTAATATGTAGGAGAATAATGCACATATTTTCAATAACTTACAAGTGAATGTCTATCTACTCTTCCCATCTCTTAATCCTCCAAGGAAGTATAACTTTTTTTTTACTAGGTTTACATAAAAAATCCAAATATTTACTCATGGTAGGATATTCTGGCATTAATTACACTGAGTTTATCAGAAATAGAAAATCATGAAGATTTGCCAAACATTTAAAAATATGAACAATTACAGCAAGTTTTTTTTTTTTTTGAGACACTGTCTTGCCCTGTTGCCCGGGCTAGAGTGCTGTGGCAACAGCCTAGCTCACAGCAACCTCCAACTCCTGGGTTCAAGTGATCCTCCTGCCTTAGCCTCCTGAGTAGGTGGGACTACAGGCGTGTGCCACCACACCTGGCTAATTTTTTTATTTTTAGTAGAGATGGCCTTGCAGAGCCTGGTCTGGAAATCCTGAGGCTGGTCTGGAAATCCTGACCTCAAGTGATCCTCCCACCTCAGCCTCCCAGAGTGCTAGGATTACGGGCCTGAGCCACCGAACCTGGCCCAGCAAGTTCTTATTAATAAAAGACCTAGATGAGAAAGGCAGTCCTCCACTTTCTAATAACACCTATGGTTTATACTGCATAATTCAATGGAACAGTATTCTCACCAATGATAAACAATTTATAGGAAATTCATTCACCTATTCAACGTTTCATTATAAAGTTAATATTCTGACCAATATTAAAAATTTAAAAATTCTATTATGCTGACATTTTCAAAAGTATTAAGTTAGCAATAAGTCATCTTTATGATGCCATTTATTAAACTGAAAGGAAAGAAGATGGTACATTCTGGGTTTTACTTAAAAAAGGGATTTAATTCAATAATTGATTCGTTGCTACTTGAAAACAATACCTTCTTTCTCAGCACTGGATGGCAATGAGGTGAAAGCAGCTTTCCTGGTCTTCAACTTGCCTTTAATGGAAAGCATTACGGAATTTCAGCAGTGAACATCATGTGGTTCCTACTCAAAGCCCAGTTCCAAGAAAATGTGGGAGAGAATCTAAGAGATAAGTTCTGTTCAAGGCATGAAGATTCCAATCTCAAATATTTCACTCCAGCAACTTATGTTATACCAGCTGTTCCATTGTTGAATACTAAATGATCATTGAAAACAAATGAAGACAACAAAATCCTCATTGCCATCATTCATTACTAATTTTTACATAAACTGTTTTATATCCAAACATATGCATATAAAACATTTGTACAGATAAATTAGCGTTAAGAATTAAAAATGTGCAGGCTGTACATGCCTGTAGCTCACACCTGTAATCCTCGCACTCTGGGAGGCTGAGTTGGGAGGATCGTGCTCGAGGTCAGGAGTTTGAGACCAGCCTGAGCAAGAGCAAGACCCTGTCTCTCCTAAAAAAAAAAAAAAATTAACAGGGCATGGTGGCACACTCCTGTAGTCCAGCTCTTTGGGAGGCTGAGGCAGGAGGATCACTTGAGCCCAGGAGTTTCAGGTTGCAGTGAGCTAGGCTGATGCCACGGCACTCTAGCCTGGGCATCAGAGGGAGACTCTGTCTCAAAAAAATTAAAAAAGAATTAAAAATGTGCAGTAACATCCACAAATGTCCTTTCTATGTTCTGAAATCTATGCAATTGTTTTCAAGACTGGAAACCTGAACACCCTGGCTACACATTAAAAACGTGTCAGAATACACACGTTGTGGAACTGACCATCTCATATAAGCAAAACCAGACTTACAGTGCTTTCATTATTGCTTAATCCTCTAATTAGCCTCAAAAGAAGACCACTGAATACTAAAGTCAAGTATTTACTAAATAGTGTTGATTTCTACTAGCCAAACAGCCCTCACAAACCAACAGCAGAACCAGGATAGTCTTTCTCAGCTCATTGTCTGTTAGGAGTTTGATACATTTTCAATTAAAGCCTTCATTTTTCCTGTAGACGTCAACATGTGTGGCCCAAACAACAGTGGCTCTGCTGATTCAGACTTTGGAACTCCTTTATCAGCTTCATCTAGGCCACAAATTTGCTCTTCTTATAAGGACACCAGTCAGATTGGATTAGGGCCCACCCTAACAGCCTCATTTAACCTTACTCACCTCTTTAAAGGCCCTATATCCAAATACAGTCACTTTCCGAGGTATTGGGGATTAGGACTTCAACATATGGATTTTGGGAGGAATCAGTTCAGCCCATACGTAACATTCCTTTATGTGAATTCTTACCCAGAGGAAAGGAATGACAGCAGTAGTTCCAGAAAACTAAAAGTAATTAGTACAAAATATCATTTGAATCAAATTGAATTTGTGGTATTTGTTCTTATTAGGCATGCAATCTCCTCAAGAAAAATTCATAGAAACCATTTAAAGAAATGATTTGAAGTAACTTCTTTTAGACCTCTTTAAATTACCTCAAAATCCTCATCCTACAGATGTTTGAATCTGAATGAATCTGAATCTGAATGAATCCCTCTTATTTTGCCCAAAAAGAAGTTCATTGAAGATTTTAAAAAGTACCCTAAGCAGGTTTTCATGTGTTTTTATTGATTAGAATTGTATACAGTTGTAATCCTTCTATTATACATGTAATATACAGTAACAATAAAATATCTGATACTAAAATAAGTTACTGACAAATGCTAATATTGAACACAATAATTCTATTAACAAAAACCGAAATCACTGAGTTTATCTTAAAAAATTTAGATTCAGGCTATTATTTCACAATTTGGAAGTCCGAGTAATCCAACTTTGAGATGACTTTTTCATTGTTGAAGTTTGCTTTGTCAATGTGTGATTTGGGACTTCCACTTGTCTCCAGCCATTCCTGCATATGACGCACCTTGGAGACGGGACCTTGCAATTGCCCTTGCACTGTGCCCCGGTCAGTATTCTGGACCCAGCCTACCAATCCCAGCTTTTTACCCTCAGCCTAAAAAGGAGAAAAAAAAGAGAGAGATATCCAGTGAGATTGAACAAAGTGAGGCTAAAATCTGTTGCTACAATCTTTGCCTAGAATCAAGCCACTGGAACTAATTTGATATTGTCCAGAACAGTCAAAAAAGAAAGACAGCAAGAAGGATCTTATTGCTGATCTTAGCATGAAGCATTGGCCACTCGAATCCATTTCCATCTTCTACTCTATGAAACCCAGGCATTACAATTTTTCACTCTGTAGTCAATTTGGTTAAGTACCAAAGATATAAGTCCAAAACAGATGCTTTCAAAATGATCCCCTAAGGCTGATTGTTTTAGGATACTGGGCTGTATCTTGTTCATTTTCTCTTTTCCTAATCAAGCATCTGTTGGGTTTGTTAAATAGAAAAAGCATGAAGTTATCTGATCCTTCCCTTTGTCTTTAACCAGGACCACACCTAAATGTCCTGATGAATTAGTGTCCATTACATCTTTAAAAATCATTAGAGAATATTTTGCAATTTCCTGGGCAACTCATCTCATTGTTCTCACTGTAGAAAAACTGTCTAATCCAACATCTTTATGTTGCATCCAAAGCCCACTTTCTGTCACCCTCCTACAGAAGGAAAGCAGTTGGTGATCAGCCTATGAACACCAAACTTTCATGAGACTACATAACTATTAGGTTTTCACTTGACTTTCTTCTCTTTTGTCTAAGCAATCACAATGCCTTAACACATTGACTGCCACACTAGAAAAATATTTTTTTCCTTGGGGCCACAGTGTTTTCTTACAAAAATACAATAAAAACTTCGAAAACAAAACGATCCTTTCTAATTTAATGAAAAATTTGTTATTTTTGTTTTCTGTGTGTGACTTATATGCTCTCAAGGTGAAGAGATATGTGAGTTATATATGCTTCATGAGGTCCAGGGCACAAAACTCGATTGAGTCAAATATAACTCACGTGGCAGTTAATGTGTTAAAGTTGAATAAGCATATGAAGAGCATTTAATCATTGTAGTGGCTATCTTTTCTCATCCTTTTCAATGTTCTTTCTTTTAAGTCATTAAACTGTGGCAAGACTGAATTTAGGAAAAGTAGCAATGTTTTAGAGGGAATTTTATTTTTTTATAAATATATAATTAGGATATTATAAAAGTCATTGATTATTATTTCTATCTAAATAGAAAGTGTTGGATTACAAAAGAAAATGGGAGTTAACATGATTGCATGTCAAAATGCCAGAGTAGTAACTTAGTAAATGTGGGAAATTGCTGGAATTAGCCAAAGAAAACATTATGCACAGCAAAAAAATGTTTGATGAAGAACCGAAGTATCCATCAGATCACTTATGTTCAAAGCAAAGACATGTTTGCATAACGAACAAGAGACTCCAGTCAAATAAATAAGTTTAAGGGATACAGAGGAAATTAAGGAATGAAGAAAAATAGGAAATACCTACAGCATGCACTGCTAAGTGCCAAAGAAGATAGCATAAAAGAAGAATGCTGAGAATGGATTTAGAGGAAGACTTCATGCCAACTGACTTTATGCTTAGATTAACTTAGGGAGTTGGTTATCTCTAGTTCTTAGAGTTACCTTATATGGTAAATAGATATAAGAATGTGCAGTTTTGAGCAGAAAGTTATAATGGTCAAATAAATCTTTAACTTAGAATGTTATTTATCTGAACTCCTGAGAGTGAACAAAAACTCCCAAATTTGACCAGTGTTGAGAATGGGAATTTTCTATAGGTTTCATTTGTATTCTCGATTCTGTTCTTATTTTTTAAATGATGACACAATGTTGCTGATTCATGTTCAGTTTTGAATATCTATTTAAACAAGTAAACAGTGTTTTTTCCTAAGAAAATTCCAAAAAGCTAATTCCACCTCATAAACAGTCATCTATTTTTTTTTTTTTTTAATCACATGCTCACACACACTCACTCATTCTCACATCTGATATTTTAAGGAATGTAAGACCAACTCTAGTTGCAATCTAAAAAGAAAGTCCCCTCGAATCAATAACCTAGAATTCTACCTTAGGACACTAGAAAAAGAAGAGCAAACTAAACTCAAAACAAGCAGAAAGAAGGAAATAATAAAGATTAGAGGTGAGAAGTTAACAGAGAATAGAAAAACAGAGAGAAATCAATAAAACCAAAAGTTGATTCTTTGAAAAGATCAACTAAATTGGCAACCTTTAGCTAGACTGATCAAGAAAAAAAGACAGAAGCCTCAAATTATTGAAATCAGAAATGAAAGAAGGGACATTACTACCAAACCTTACAAAAATAAAAAGAATTATAATCCTTTTGGTATAATTATATACCAACAAATTAGATAACTTAGATGAAAAGGACAGATTACTAGAAAGACGAACTACCTAAACTGAATCAAGAAAAAAATAGAAAATCTGAATAGACCTATAACAAGTAGAGAGATTGAATTAGTAATCAAAAGCACTTCCCACAAAGAAATGCCCAGGACTAGATGCCTTCACAGATAAATTCCACCAAATGTTTAAAAAGAATCTCTCACCAATCCTTCATAAAGTCTTCCAAAACACAGAAGAGGAAACACTTCCCAACTCATTCTATTAAGCCAGCATTATCCTCATACCAAAACCAAAGACATCACAAGAAAAAAAAAAACAAAAAAAAAACTATAGATCAATATCCCTTATGAACATAAATGCAAAAATCCTCAACAGAATACCAGCAAACCAAAGCTAGCAACATACAAAAAGGATTATAGGCCGGGCGCGGTGGCTCACGCCTATAATCCTAGCACTCTGGGAGGCCGAGGGGGGGGTGGATTGCTCAGGGTCAGGAGTTCGAGACCAGCCTGAGCAAGAGCAAGACCCCGTCTCTACTAAAAATAGAAAGAAATTATCTGGCCAACTAAAATATATATAGAAAAAATTAGCCGGGCATGGCGGCACATGCTTGTAGTCCCTGGGAGGCTGAGGCAGTAGGATCGCTTAAGCCCAGGAGTTTGAGGTTGCTGTGAGCTAGGCTGACGCCACGGCACTCACTCTAGCCCGGGCAACAAAGCAAGACTCTGTCTCCAAAAAAAAAAAAGAAAAGAAAAAGAATTATAAACCATGACAAACTGAGATTTATCCCGGGAATGCAAGGTTGGTTCTATATACAAAAAGTAATCAACTTAATCTACCATATTAATAAACAAAACAAAAACTACACAATCAGCTCAGTAGATGGCAAAAAAAGCATTCAACAAAATCCAATACCCTTTTATAATAAAAACACTCAACAAACTAAGAAAAGAAATTTCCTCAACCTGATAAAGGGCATTTGTGAAAAACCCACAGCTAACATCGTATCTAATGGTGAAAGACTAAAAACTTTCCCCCTAAGATCAGGAACAAGACAAGAATGTCTGCTCTTACTGCTCTATTCAATACTATATTTGAGCTTCTAGCCAGGGCACAGAAAAATAAAGAACAGGCATTCAGATTGGAAAGGAAGAAGTAAAACTACCTGTACTTGCAGATGACATATCAATATACAGAAAATCCTAAAGTACACACACCCACACACACACACTATACAGAAAATCCTAAAGTACACACACACACACGAACTAATAAAAACAATTTCACAAGGTTGCAGGATATAAGACTGGTATACAAAAATCAACTGTATTTCTATACATTAGCAATGAACAATTGAAAATGAAATTAAGGAAACAATTCTATTTATAGTAGCATCACAAATAATAAAATGCTTAGGAATAAATTTAACAAAAGAAGTGCAAGCCATGTAGGAAAACTATAAAACATTGTTGAAAAAAATTAAAGAAGATCTCATAAATGGAAGGATATCCTGTCTTAATATTAAGATGCCAATACTCCCCAAACTGATCTACAGATTCAAAGCAATTTCTATTGAAATCCTAGCTGCCATTTTTACAGAAATTGACAAACTCATCCTAAAATTCACAGGGAAACATAATGGACCCTGACTGGCTAAAAACAATCTTGAAAAGGAAGAACAAAATCGAAGGATTCACACTTCCCAATTTCAAAACTTACTATAAGGCTACAGTAATTGAGATACTGTGGTATTGGCCAAAGGACAGTGTCTTAATTTACTTTGTGTTGCTATAAAGGAACACCTGAGGTTGGGTAATTAATTTATTATGTAAATAAAAGAGGTTTTTTTGGCTCATGGTTCTGCAGACTATACAAGAAGCATGGCACCAGCATCTGCATTGGGTGAGGGCCTTGGGCTGCTCCCACACACAATGAAAGGCAAAGTAGAAATGAAATTTGTAGAGATCACATGATGAGAGAGGAAGCAGGGTGAGGGGAGGTGCTAAGCTCTTTTTAACAACCAGCTCTTCAGGGAACTAATAGAGTGAGAACTCACTCACCCCAACCCAGGGAAGGCATTAATCTATTCATGAGGGATCCTGCCCCATAACCTAAACACCTCCCATCAGGCCCCACTTCCAACACTGGGGATCAAATTTCAACATGGGATTTCGAGGGAACAAACATCCAAACTATAGCAGGTAGACATATAGATCAATGAAATAGAATTGAGAGTCCAAAAATAAACCCTTAACTTACATTTATGGTCAACTGATTTTTGACAAGGGTACCATGACAAATCAATGTGGGGAAATAATAGTCTTTTCAATAAAGTATGCTGGGACAACTGGATATCCACATGCAAAAGAATAAAGTCAGGACTGGGTGTGGTGGCTCATGCCTGTAATCCTAGCACTTTGGGAGGCTGAGGTGGGAGGATCGCTTGAGCCCAGGAGTTCAAGACCAGCCTGAGCAATATAGTGAGGCCCATCTCTACCAAAAATAAGAAAATTAGATGGGCATGGTGGCATGCACTTGTAGTCCTAGTTACTCCAGAGGCGAAAGCAAGAGGATGGCTTGAGCCCAGGATTTGAAGTTATAGTGAGCTATGATGACACTACTGTACTCTAGTCTGGGCAACAGAGTGAGATCCGGTCTCAAAACCTCATACCACATTAAAATTAACTCAAACTGAATCAAAAACCTAAATCTAAAAGCTTAAACTAGGAAACTCTTAGTTCATGACCTTGGATTGGGCAAAGGTTTCTTAGACATAACATTAAAAGCACAAGCAATAAAAGAACAGATAAATTTGACTTCATCAAAATTAAAATCTTTTGTACTTCATAGGACACTATGAAGAAAGTGAAAAGACAACCCACAGATTAGGAGAAATATCTGCAAATAATACATCTGCTAAGGGACTAGTATCCAGAATATATAAAAAAAAATTCTTATAACTCAACAATAGAAGGTAAATAACTCAACTAAAAAATGGGCAAAGGATTTGAATGAACATTTCTCCAAAAGAGACATATAATATCCTATTTCATGTGCCAATAAGCACATGAAAAGATGCTCAACATCATTAGTCATTAGAAGGCAAATCAAAACCACACGGAGAATATTATTCATCTTAAAAAGAAAGGAAATTCCAAGACATGATGTAACATGGAAGAACCTTGAGGACATTGTATTAAGTGAAATAAGCCAATCACAAAAGGGCAAATACTGTATAGTTACACTTATATGAGGTACCTAGAGTAGTTGAATTCATAGAGATAGAAAGCAGAATCATGATTGTTCGCTGGTGAGGTGAGGAGAGAATGGGGAGTTTGTATTTAATGGGTACAGAGTTTCAGTTTTGCAGGATGAAAAGAGTTCTGTGGATGAATGGTGGTGATGGTAGCACAACATGGTGACTATATTTGAGATTACTGAATTGTACATTTAAAAATGGTTAAAATGATAATTTCTACATAATGTGTATTTTACCACAATTTTAGAAACAAGTGTTATATAGTTTCCAGCTATTTTGGTATTTTCCAATTATCTGTTATCGATATGTAGTTTAATTCCACTGTGGTTGGAGAACATTTCTTGTATGACTTGAATCTTTTTAAATTCATTGATACCTGAAAACAAAACAAGCACCAACAAAAAACCACAATGAGATACTACTTCACACCCATAGGATGGCTGTCATAAAAAAAGGCAGTAACAACCAAAAAACTAATTCTCGTACATTGCTGGTGAGAATGTAAAATGGTAGAGTTGCCTTGGAAAAGTCTGGCAGTTCCTCAAAAACTTAAACACAGAGTTACCATATGACCCAGGAGTCTACTCCTACATATATATATCCAAGGGAATTGAAAACACTGTCTACAACAAAAATATGCGCATAAATGTTCATGGCATCATTACTGATAAATAGGCAAAAATTGGAAACAACCCACATGTCCATAAATTGATGAATGGATAAATAAAATGTGGTATATCCATCCAATGTAATATTATTCAGTCATAAAAGGAATAAAGTACTGATATATTATACAATATGGATAAACTTTGAAAACGCTATGTTAAGTGAAAAGAACCAAACATAAAAAAGGTCATATTTGTATGATTCCATTTATATTATATGTCTGGAATAGACAAATCCATAGAGACAGAAAGTAGGTTAGTGGTTGCCAAGGCTGGGAGGATGAAGAGTGAGTGCTAATAGGTAGGGGATTTCTTTTGGAGTGATGAAAATGTTCTGGAATTAGTGCACAACTTTGTGAATACACTAAAAATCACTGAATTATATATTTTAAAAGCAGGAATTTTATGTATCAAAACAAAACAATTGTAAAGACAAACATATATTTAAACAATTATAAATAATAAAGAGTAAGCTACAGTCTAATTAAGGAAAAAAGATGGCATTTTCTTTGCAGTTTTCCAAATCATTATTTTTCTGCATTTTTAATTTTCTCTGTAAATTGGAGAAAGATGTGCTATATATACCACCATCTTATCTTTTCAACAACTGTGATTAATCTTTGAAACTGTCACCTCAATTTACTAAATCATAGGAACCTGCCCTGCATAATTGGTAACAAAGCTGATTGTAATATAGCTCTTGCTATGACTTTCAGAAATTCTTTTTTCAACAGGTACTTCCCATGAGTATGAAACAGGAAGAAATAATTTGCAAATAAGTAGAAAAAGAGGCATTGGCAATTAAAATTCATATTTTAAACATTCAGACTTGAATCTTAAGTACTACAGTCCCAGGAATGGAATACTTAAAAGGTTCTAAAGTCCTAACTCATTATCTGTAGGGTTGGAGACATATTGGCAAGGCAATAGCCTGACACCCCCCTACAGAAGGCAGAAGGGAAATTGAGATTGCATTTGTGTGTGGGTGTTGAGGGAAGATTAGTGACACTAAAGCAGAGGTAGAGGCTGCCAACAGTTTGTTCATCTCCTCAAATACTCCTTATTACTCTAGTAGGAAAACCAGACTCCATGTTCAGCATTACCATTACCTATTCTGGAATGGATAAAATGTTTTTAATTAGAAAAACTTCAGCTGGAAAAGGTAAATGTTCTTTGAAAGGCAAAAAGGAATTAAGTGGAGAATTGGAGGAAGGTTGGGGAAATGAAAGAGGTCTGAAGAAAATGCAGCAGCTACAGAAGCATTTACATAAATTCCATAAATGTCATCAGTTTATCTAAATATCATCTCTTTGATCAATGTTAGCTTTCCTACAACAAATGTGACTTGGTTTGATGGTGCCACAACACGGAGAATCGGGGAAGCCCTCTATTCACCTTGGAAGAGAGAAGCTTATTAATATGTGCATCTAGATGCTTAGGCACTACTGTTCGAAAAACACCAATAGCAGCAGGAAGATCCTTCATTTATATCATGATTTACCGACTGCACAGCATTTTCATATTCATTGCTCTACAAACAACCTCTCTGCCATGCATCTACCAAATAGCCAGCTTCTTCTACTTTACATTTGCCAGGCACATGTCTCTTGTTCCCATGCTCATAACCTAGGTATGTCCCCCAAAGCCTGTAGGCCACATACCTGAGTATGCTTGCGGAAAAACACCCCTTGCACCTTTCCAAAAATTTCATAATCCACTGATATCAAGGTGTTGCCTTCTGCCATGCTCAAACCTGCCAGAAACCAGGAAAGCAGAAAAGTGAAGGATTATTCCAGGCCCCCCAATCCTGAAATCAGAAAGGACCACCACACCCACAGGTCTTCAACCTTGGCCATTGCGACCTCTCCTCGACGGTGAAGTTAGATGTGAATGAGTGGATAAGGCAAGGCGTATGTGGGAAGTCACAGCGAGACGCCTGGGCGGGGGAGCTGGGGTCGCAACTGCCCACAAAGGCCTCTTTCGGGGAAATGACCGTCTACCAATTCCCTCCTTACACCCATGCCCAGTCCCGCCCCCTCCCCACACTTTTTCTCTTCCCAAGCGGCCACCAGAATCCCGTTACTAACATTTCAGGGCTAAAAAAACTGACGGGCACACCCCGGGGTCCTCTCCCGGCTCACCCTCCTCGTCTTCCCCACAGGCCGCCGGGAGCACTCGGGACCACCAAGCCAACCGGGACCACTAAGCCAACGGCTCCCCCAGCCGCGCAAACCGCCGCGCCCGGAAGTTTAGAGCGCGGCTCCTCCTTCGCTGTTCCTCTTGCCTATCATCTCTAGCGGACCAATCAGAGACGGCGTCTCATCCCCGAGCCCACTCAGAGGGTGGGATTTCTGGACGCGGTCGTCGCGTTGCCCAGTGAGCTCCGGGTCGAGGGATCTGTCCAGGGTCTTGGCGTGGCCTTCACAGACCCAGCCCTCGCCCCTCCTCAGTCACTAAGGCACCCGCTTCTCATTTTCTCTTGGGGAGAAAGGTACAGACGAAGAAGCACTTGGGATACATTCAGTCATTGAATGAGTACTGACAGCCCAGTGTCTGCCAGGCACTGTTCTAGGTGACTGGCATACATTAAGAACAAAACAGGATCCCTGCCCTGGAGGAGCTTTAATTCTGGAGGTGGGAGACAAACAATAAACATCATAAATCAATACATTGACTAAGACACATACAACCTTTCTGTCCTGATTTTCTTTCAGTTCTCCTGAAATTTTGGGTCAGAGGAGATACAGGAGGTCCCAGTAGAGGTTATTTCTCCTCCTGGGCTTCTGGCAGCTGCCCACCAGTCTACCATGCTAAGAAAATGCCAAATAATGCTTGAACAAATAACTAAACAAATAAAGCAAAGTACAAGCAAAATAACTCATGGCTTCCAGAATCACAATTGAATCAATCTATGCCAGATGACTAAATTGCATGACTTTATTTTGGGAAAAGAGAATTGTCAAGGAGGATGGTTAAAATTATAGTTGATCTGTAGACATCTGAATCCAGCTACCCTTATGATTGAAAATGTGTATGAAGGAAAACTGTGTTTATTATTCCTCTGTGGATTGCTTGTATACATTACACTATTGTATAACATGACTCCCTACGTGAATATGCCAGGTTGTCAGACTTGGCAAGGCAATATGGGTTTGCAATGGTAACCATGGAAATTCATCATTCCACTAGTTCCCCACTATAGAGTAAGGACCCATATTCTAGAGAATCATAAAACCTTAGTGCTGGGGAATAGGGGGTTGGTGGTGAATGAGCTAGATTGTTTTGTGCTTGGCAATATTTGAAAATAACAGGGTACCTGGCTGATGTTATTTCTTTCCCTAAAATTCATTTTTTTTAAAAAACAGTTTCTCAGCCAGGCGCAGTGGCTCACACCTGTAATCCTAGCACTCTGGGAGGCCAAGGCGGGAGGATCGCTCGAGATCAGGAGTTCGAGACCAGCCTGAGCAAGAGCAAGACCCCATCTCTACTAAAAAATAGAAAGAAATTATCTGGACAACTAAAAATATATAGAAAAAATTAGCCGGGCAGGGTGGCGCATGCCTGTAGTCCCAGCTACTTGGGAGGCTGAGACAGAAGGATTGCTTAAGCCCAGGAGTTTGAGGTTGCTGTGAGCTAGGCTGATGCCATGGCACTCTACCCTGGGCAACAGAGCGAGACTCTGTCTCCACAAAAAAAAAAAAAAAAAAAAAAAACAGTTTCTCTGTAGAATTCAAAACCTACTGAGCACCTAATATGTATAAGACACTGTAGGATATGCAAAGATGAATAACATATAATCGTTGCCCTCAAAGAGTTTTTAATATGCATGCAAATTATGTCAATAAAGTGGACAGTGTGGTAATTTAATTTCATGAAATTCCATTGAGAGCTCATCATAAATCAACCTGTGCTGTAACAAGGACAAAATATTATGAAGGAGAAAAGAGATTAATTCTGACTGGGAAGGTTGGGAAAGGGTTTTTGGAGGAAACAGCATTTAATTCAAGGTTACACAACCACAACCAGTAAGTGATGAGCTGGAATTTAGTTCCATGCAGTCAGTCCAAAATTCGCTCCCATAAATGCTCGCAATTCCTGGAGCTTGGGGTAAGGTAGTTACCACAAGGTGAGGAAGTACAGGTGGTCTGCTGTGGGTAGACCAGGGGTTCTCAACCCTAGCTGCACATTAGGACTTTTGTGGAAGTATTATTTTTAATTTTTTATTCATTTACAAAAAGGCTGGAGTGAAGTGGCCTGATCACAGCTTGTTGTAACCTCGAGCTCCTAGGCTCAAGTGATCATCCCATCTCAGCCTCCCAAGTAGCTGGGACTATAGGCATATACCACCACACCTGACAAATTTTTAAACTTTTTTTTTTTTTTTTTTGGAGAGACGGAATCTCACTATACTGCCCAGGCTGGTTTTGAACTCCTGGCCTAAAGAGATCCTCCCACCTTGGCCTCCCAAAACACCGGGAATATAGGTGTGAACCACCACAACCGGCGTGGGGAAGCTTTTAAAAATAGTGATGCCCAAGCCTCACCCTGATATTGCTTTCCAGGAATTCCTAATGCATAGCCAGGGTTGAGACCCACTGGGCTAGACTCGGGTTTATCAAGGGCAGGCAGGGCTGGAAAGGTAGGCTGGACCTAATCTGGCAGGTAGAAATGCCATGCTACATTATGTATTTGAACTGTATTCTACAGGTAAAGAAGAAGCCACTGGGGAGGGAAATGATAGGATCATAAGTATTTAGTAATTAGCCTGCTTTAATCATTTTGCTGTGTATACATATGGCAAAACATCAATTTGTATGCTGTAAACATATATAATTTTTATTTGTCAATTATATCTTAATAAAGCTGGGGTGGGGGGATGTATTTAGGATGATTATTCCAGTAGCAGTAGGAAGGATGGGTTTGGGAAGCAGATGTTGAAAAAGCAAAACTAGAAGTTAGGAGGGTGGTGCCAAGCCAATGAGAAGTGAGGAAGAACTCACCTGGGGCAGTAGAAATGTACAGGAAGGATTACATATGAGAGACATTGCAGAAATAAGCTCCACAGAACCTGCGGTCAGAAGGAAGAGGTGACAAAGCGGGAGGAGTGGAAGATGACTGATGCTGTGAGCATGACAAGGAACACTGGGAAGAAGCAGATTGGGGAATGGGGAGAGGACTGTGAGTTTGTGTTCTGTCTTACTGAGTTCAAGGTTCCTGAGGAAGAACCATGTGAAGGTGCTAAATGGGCAGTCGGAAATTTGAGTTTGTATCTAAGGAGACAGACTAAAGCTAAGCTGGCTATCATTTTTTTTTTGAGACAAGAGTCTCACTCTGTTGCCAGGGCTAGAGTGTTGTGGCGTCAGCCTAGCTCACAGCAACCTTAAGCCTGGGCTTAAGCTTAAGCCTGGGCTCAAGCAATGCTACTGCCTCAGCCTCCTGAGTAGCTGGGACTACAGGCATGTGCCACCATGGCCAGCTAATTTTTTCTATATATTTTTAGCTGTCCAGTTAATTTCTTTCTATTTTTTTTTTTTTTTTTTAGTAGAGATGGGGGTCTTGCTCTTGCTCAGGCTGGTCTCGAACTCCTGGGCTCAAATGATCCTCCCGCCTCGGCCTCCTAGAGTGCTAGGATTACAGGTGTGAGCCATGCGCCCAGCCAGCTGGCTATCATTTAAACAGGTAAAGGCTGGGTGTGGTGGTTCACACCTGTAATCTTTGCACTCTGGGGTTGGGGCAGGAGGATCGCTTGAGGCCAAGAGTTCCAGACCAGCCTGGGCAACATAGCAAGACCCTGTTTCTAAAAAAAAAAAAAAAAAAAAAAATTAGTCAAGTATGGTGGCATGTTCCTATAGTCCAGCTATTCAGGAGGCTAAGACAGGAGGATTACTTGAACACAAGAGTTCGAGGCTGCAGGGAGCTATGATCACGCCACTGCATTCTAGCCTGGGCGACAGAGCAAGATTCTGTTTCTAAAAAAAATTAAACAATAAGAAAAATAAATAAATACAAACATAGGTGAAACCTGAAATTTCAGTATTTTGTTGAAGCCATTAAGAAAAAGAATGTCTGGAACTGCATATATATGAGAAATAAGAGTGCTCAGGAGAACATCTAAATTTACAGGGCAGATGGGGGAAAGATATAAATGCCAGAGACCTGGAAAAAGATGGAACAAGAACCTGAAGGAAGAAACTAAGAGGGCACAGGAGCAAGTGAGAAGAGAGTTCTAAGTGGTTGAATGATCAATAATGTCAAATGAGGCTGGGTATGGTGGCTCACGCCTGTAATCCTAGCACTCTGGGAGGCCAACATGGGTGGATTGTTTGAGCTCAGGAATTTGAGACCAGCCTGAGCAAGAGCGAGACCCCTGTCTCTACAAAAAAAAAAAAAAAAAAAAAAAGAAATTATCTGGACAACTAAAAATATATATATAAAAAAAAAATTAGCTGGGCATGGTGGCGCATGCTTGTAGTCCCAGCTACTCAAGAGGCTGAGGCAGGAGGATTGCTTGAGCCCAGGAGTTTGAGGTTGCTGTGAGCTAGCCTGACGCCACGGCACTCTAGCCTGGGCAACAGAGTGAGACACAGTCTAAAAAAAAAAAAAAAAAAAAATGTCAAATGAGTAGGCTGAAGAAATGAAGCTTTGGTCTTTGGTCATTGGAAGGTCACTGGTAGCCTTGCAATTAAATAAAGTGGAGGGAGTAGAAGCCAGACCACAGTAGACTGGACAATGAGGGGGAGATGAGGAAGAGGGAGCAGCAAGTGCAGAAAATTCTATTGTGAAGACTTGTGGATGAGATATCAGCTCATCCCAGTTAAAATGGCTTTTATCAAAAAGGCAGTAACAAATGCTGGTGAGGATGTGGAGAAAGGGGAACCCTTGTACACTGTTGGTGGGAATGTAAATTAGTGCAACCACTATGGAGAACAGTGTGGAGGTTCCTCAAAAAAAAAAACTAAAAATATAACTACCATATGACCCAGCAACTCCACTGCTGGGTATAAATCCCAAGGAGGGGAATTCAGTATATCAAAAAGATATCTGGGCCGGGCGCGGTGGCTCACGCCTGTAATCCTAGCACTCTGGGAGGCCGAGGTGGGCGGATCGTTTGAGCTCAGGAGTTCGAGACCAGCCTGAGCAAGAGCGAGACCCCACCTCTACCAAAAAAAAATAGAAAGAAATTATATGGACAGCTAAAAATATATATAGAAAAAATTAGCCGGGCATGGTGGCGCATGCCTTTAGTCCCAGCTACTCGGGAGGCTGAGACAGTAGGATCGCTTGAGCCCAGGAGTTTGAGGTTGCTGTGAGCTAGGCTGACGCCACGGCACTCACTCTAGCCTGGGCAACAGAGTGAGACTCTGTCTCAAAAAAAAAAAAAAAAAAAAAAAAACAAAAAGATATCTGCACTCCCATGTTTATCGCAGCACTATTCACAATAGCTAAGATATGGAATCAACCTAAGTGTCCATCAATGGATGAATGGATAAAGAAATTGTGGTACATATACACAATGGAATATTATATAGCCACAAAAGAATGAAATTCCATTTGCAACAACATGGATAGAACTGGAGAACATTATGTTAAGTGACATAAGCGAAGCACAGAAAGACAAATCTCACATGTTCTCACTCATATGTGGGAGCTAAATATTAAAAACAATTTATCTCATGGAGACAGAGAGTAGAACAACAGTTACCAGAGCCTGCGAAGGGTAGTGGGGGGCAGGGATAAAATGGGGATGGTTAATGGGTACAAAAATATAGATAGAATGAACAATATTTGTAAGTACAACAAAGTGGCTATGATCAACAATAAGTTAGGGTATACTTTAAAATAACTAAAAGAATGGAATTGGAATGTTCCTAAAACAAAGAAATGTTAAATGCCAGAGGTGATGGATACCCCAATTATCCTGATTTCATTAATACACATTGTATGCCTGTATCAAAACATCACATGTACCCTGTAAAGGTACAACAGTTTGTATAAAGATATACAACTGTTATGTACCTATAATTATTAAAAATTTTAAAAACCTGAAAAAAAAGAAGCCTTGTGGAGAAGGGGAGAAACAAATGGTGAATGGTACCAACATAAGGTGTCAGGTCAAGGGAAATGAGGTATGTTTTGCAGGGGAAAGTTAAGCGTATTTTAAAACCAAAGAGGAGTTTATGGAGAGGCACAACTTGAAGTCAACAAGATGCAGGGGTAAAGTGATGGAGTCAGTTCCAGGAGGGTACCAGAAGGGACTAATTCAAGAGAACTTATGGAAAGAAAGAAGACCTTCCTCATAGAGCAGAGGGAAAGAAGTCAAGAGGGAGGGAGGCTGGGAAATTCTGCCCAACTGGAGCAAAGCTGTGAGAGGCAGGCCAGACGCTGAGATAACTGGGACCCTGAGTAGAGTGGGAAATATCTGGAACTGTATATATGGAGAAGGCAGTAGTCAATGAGGGATGAAAACAAGGGATTAAAAAAAAAAAAAAAAGGACTGCCTGGAGGGCCCACCAAGGAATTTCTTTGAACACGTAAAATCTGTAACATGACATGTTGTGGTATTAAAACTGATTACTGCTGTCTACATTATTTTCCATGTGTATGAATCCTTTGAGTAGTTACAGGAAAAAAGTGTACTGGCTGTTCCAAACAGCTTACACAAATGAACTGAAGCGTGAAGAAGACAAATAAACTGTCTTCTGATGGTAACAAGTTGTAGAGCATCATTTAGTGTTGAAACCAGGTTGTGCTGATTATGTTTGATCTGGTCGTTAATTTATCATTACATTTGGCTGAGTCATTCCTGGGGCCTAAGTAGAGACAACCAGAGTTACCACGTGAGCGTAAAACATTATGATATCAAAATAATTAGACTGGCCACAGAAACTATCCTGGAAAGACACTGAGTAGGAAAAAAATAAACCTGACAGAGTATTGGCGGGGAAAAGCACGGGGAGAGCACGTAGCCATACCTGGGGCCCGTCCGTACAGAGCAGCGAGCGTGCTAAGAAAGGCTATCAGCAGGCCCACGCCCGCCAAGCCGGCGGAGGCCGGAATCTTGCTGCAGGACGACCCTGGGGCGCATCTATGGGCTCCGCCCTTCGTCAGACAAGCGCACGCCCCAGGGTCTGTGAGCATCGTTCTCAGAAAAGTTCAAGTTCTTCTTTGATGCAGCCCCAGAAAAGCCTCTCCTGCCCCTCCCGCCCCTCCCTCGCTCCCCAAGGGCAGGGCTGGGCGGAGCTGCAGACTTGGCCCGACACCGGGTCAAGTGACACTCAGACGGGCCGCACCCCCCGCCCCGGCCGCTCCGCATCGTGTATGGACTGCGCCTGCGTGCGCCTTCCTGGGCGGAGTTAGCGGCGAGAGGCGGGGCTCAGTGCGCGCGGTCATCGGGTCTCTGGGCAACGAGAATAACAGAGGGCAGCTGAGGGCGCGTGCGCGGCGATCGGTTGAGTGGGGTCGGGTCTGGAGAACTAGGTCCTGTGGTTTCTCTTGAGCAGGAGTGGTCCCCGATAGTCTCAGGTACGCGGAAGGGTGGGAAGACAAGAGGTCAACACCTCGACCTCCCGAGGGCTCGAGGGGCAGGAGAGCGAGTGCTTGTCCCCCAGAAAGGAGTCCCCAGTGGGGGCACCCGGGCTGGCCTCTGGGCCAGAACCTGACTTCCGGGTTCCGGATTTAAAACTAGTCGTGGCCAGGTCAGATGGCCCCCCCACCTCTCGCGTTACAGACTTTGCGCCCCTGCGCCACGCCACGGGGACTCCTTGGATGAGTGTTTGATAGCCAGGCACCTGCTCTGGGTCCTGATTGGTCTCTGTGCTCTTTGGGGTCAAGCACAGTTCCAGCAGAAGGGAAGCCCGAGAGCTCTTTGTGCCAGTCACTACCTCTGGGCCGCAGCTTTCCCACCTGTAAAATGGTGGGGCTGGACTCACAGGGAACCCTTCAGTTTACAGTTTACAGAAACTGGGGCCAACAAGGGGAAGTTGCTTGTCCTGTGTCACAGGCCTAAAAACTGACTTTCAATCCAATACTCTTTCCACCTACTAAAGAGTATACTATGTATGGCAGAGCCTGGTACTGGTGGAAAGCTAGGTGGCAGGAACACCTTTATCACCTTCATTTTTCTATCCTCAGGGCCTGAGACAATATCTGGCACATAATAATCACTCACCAAATGCTTACTGAACAAAAAGCTCTGGGCCGGGTGTGATGGCTCACGCCTGTAATCCTAGCATTCTGGGAGGCCGAGGCGGGAGGATCATTTGAGCTCCGAGTTTGAGACCAGCCTGAGCAAGAGCAAGACTGCCATCTCTGCTTAAGAAAAAATAGAAAGAAATTAACTGGACAGCTAAAAATATATAGAAAAAATTAGCCGGGCATGGTGGCACATGCCTGTAGTCCCAGTGATTTGGGAGGCTGAGGCAGGAGGATTGCTTGAGCCCAGGAGCCTGAGGTTGCTGTGAGCTAGGCTGACGCCACGGCACTCTAGCCAGGGCAAAAGAGTGAGACTCTGTCTCAAAAAAAAAAAAAAAAAAAAGCAGCTCTGGCACATCGAGCACCATTGTCCATAGAAAGGTTTAAGGGAAATGTGGGCAGGGCAAATGTAGAAACAGTTTACTTTAGCAGCCGAGGGTGAACCTCAGGCAAACTCTTCATGTGTATCTGGTTTAAATCTCCCCTAGGCTTCAGTCTAGGCCCTGAATGGCTGGCCTCCAGTTGGCGCCACATCTGTCAGTGAGTGTTATGCTCCCACATGATAAAGCAGAAGCTCCAGGGCTCCACTCAGCAAAGCAAGGCCCTTACGAACAAGGTGACTCTTCCCAGCAGTCATCAGTGGGGCACCTGAGGAACAATTTCCAGCAGAAGCTTTTGAGCAACAAAGAGCCAATGCTGGATAATGTCTACGCTCACTCAAAGTGGAACGCCTGCACTAAAGCCCGGAGCTACTCCCATCCCCACTATGCAGGACTCAGCCACCAAGATTCAGGAAATGATCCCCAGGGCCAAGGGAAGGGTTTGTTTCACTCATCAGTCGCTCAATCCCGGTATCCCAAAGCAAATAACCAGGACTTTATTCCCTTTACAAAGAAACGAGTTGGGGTGGACCGGGCCTACCCACTGAAACCTGTGGTCCACTGGAAGTCTGGCAGTATAGGTGAGGCTGGCACCGATGGGGACCAGAATGTCAACCCAAGATCCCCAGAGCCAAGAGAGTTTTCATACAGCAACTTTGGTTTGAGGAACCGGACAAATTCATCTGTGGCTGATACTGTTCTTGCTGCCATGAAGGGGGAGAAGGTCATGGCAAACTTGGACAGGACCAAGTGGATGCAGATCCAAAGACTAAAAGCTGCAGGGGACAACTTAGAGGAGGAAATCCGAAGAAAGGAGATTCTCCTGAGGGAAAAGCTGAAGAGGACAGAGGAGGAACTGAGAAGGATACAGAAGGAAAAGGAACAGGCTGAGGAAAATGAAAACAGAGAGCTACAGAGAATGATACTCCTCAGGGGGAGAGTTAAAGGTAGTAACAGCAACACCATGTACAAACCTATCTTCTCCCCAGAATTTGGGTCTAAGGAGGTGCTCAGTAGAGACAAGAGAGAGGATGAAACTTGGAGACGGTCTCAAGAAAATTCTAGCCCTTTCCAGTTCTATGATTACGGAATCCAGAGTCTCAAAAGGGAAAAGCTGGCGACAAGCTATAACAAAATCCAAGATGGAGTCTCAGAGCCATCAACGGAGAAGTTTTCTCAGCCTTCAGAAGCACCAGGCAGTACTGTGCAGGGATATACCAGAAATTCTAGCCTGTCCAGGGCACCAGACTCCTCAGGGTCCAGTGGCTCTGCTGAAGAGCCTGAACTGGGCAAGTGCAGCCACTGTGGACGCAAGTTTCTCTTGCTCAGGCTGGAGAGACACTCCAACATCTGCAGCAGGATGCAGGGTTCTAAGAGGAAAGTGTTTGATTCTTCCAGGGCCCGGGCTAAAGGCACAGAACTAGAGCAGTACTTGAACTGGAAGGGGCCAGCTTCAGTCAAGGTAACAAAAGCCTTATTGGATTTGACTTTGTGTGGGGAATCACTGGAAGGGTCTGTTATGTTCACACCAGTTTTCTTTAGGGAAAATTCATGTGTCATGTAGGAAGAAAGTGAAAATTACATTTCTTGATTACTACTGTGTGCCACTCACTGTGATGGGAGCTTTTCATGTGATCCTCACCACTCTGAGGATTTCATTCTCTCTCATCAGATAGGTTAAGTAACTCACCTGAGGTCACAAACAACTTGAAGCAGCAGGGTCACCATATAAATCTTGGTTGGAATGACTCCAAAATCTAAATTTAAAATACATGTCCTTTTGATTAGAAAAGTAATACACGTTTACTGTGGAAAATTTTAAAGACACAATCTAAAGAAAAAAATTATGCAGCATTTCATCATCTGGAGTAAACTCCTTGCTCTTTGCAACATACTCTGCCACCTCCCAAGTTAGGATCTGTTATCACTCCTTTAACTGTCTCTGCCCTTTCAAGATTAGCTCAGTTTTGATATCCTTCTTAGTAAATATTAATACACGCAACACAACTAAGTTTGGAATTCTTTTTCTCCCCAATTAGAGTGTAAACACCTTGAAAGTAAAGGACTTTGTTTTTTGGCTATCTGTCAAAACATTCTTCCCTTTAGAAAAACATGGTTGTAAAAAGTAAGGATTTCAAGACACTTACGTGATAAGTTTACTTCATAGGCACATTTGGACAGATCTGGAGAAGACTGTCTCATAAATAGTCTGCCAAGGTTATGCCACTTGGTTTATAAAAGGAGTGTTTCTCAAAGTGTGGCATGCTGACAAACACTTTATTTTAGTATTTTTGGAGTGTATTAGAAAAATATAACAACATATTAAGCCCTTGATTTCCAGGGATCATGAATTTAAAGAAAAATGTTAAACGATTAATAGTAAAGGGGATAAAGTGAAAGTGATATGCAAATGATCACAGTTTGGGAAAGCCAAACTTTAAAATCATAGACCATATGATCTCAAAGGCCCCCAGCTAGCTCTAATATTGTAGAAAAGTAAGAGAGTGGCATTCTGTTTTCATTTCTTTCCAACCCTTTCTCTGCTGTGCTGGCACCTCTTGTCCATCAGGACTTTATGTGTGTCTTTGCTGGGGCCTTAAAAACTCGCATTTATGTGATGGCTGTTAGAAGTTGTTTACAATTAGAGTTCTTTCTTTCAGTACAATTTGGGAGATCACCACAAGAACGTTTCTTCTGTGTTGAGAGACAATCTCCCTGAAATCTAGTTTCCAAAAAGAAGTTAACATTTTGCTCTTGCAGATAATGATATGATGGCCAGTTACTGTTCTTTCCTGTTCTCTTTCTGGTCTACCCAATAATCCACTGGGGAGTCACTCTGTCCCACTATAGTGATTTATTTTTGGCCAGAACCTAAGAGAATCATGTGTTTCTTAAATTCCTAAGTTCAGTAGCTGTGAAGCAAAAGAATTGGGCTCCTGAGATCAGATGCCCCAGCTTTGTGGAAACTAGTTTGGGGGAATGTGTGGCATTGAGGACAAGGCAGAAGGGACCTGGATTGAGATGCGCCGCCCTCCAGGATTCTCAACTCTTTTCCACAGCTCTGAGCCTTTGAAAACTGAGTGGTTGTATCTTCCTGTCATTCCTCTGGTGTACTCACAAGAATAGGTGATCTTTCTGGTATCTTTTAATCTTTACATAACTTCCAGCAGACTTAGACCTCTTGTCTCTTTACCGGACTTTCAAGGATAGGAACACATCTGTGTGCTTTGTGCTTAGTGTTACTTGAATAAAATTTCAATATGCTGAAGAATTAAAGTATAGGTAGGTATCGTACACTTGAGGAACTTTCCCCTAATTGAATTCTTTTAAAGGTTCCTGGAGACCACCTCTAACACTGACTCTTGCCCCCTTGTCTGTTTCAGGAAGAGTCTCTGCTGATGGATCCTTCCTTTTCCTTTGATAATATCTCTTCCTATTATTCCTCATCAGTGATGTCAGATTACCAAGGCCTATTTTTCTTCTTTTAAAAATTTGTTTTAACGACACCAATTGGATATCAGACTGAGGTGGGGGGTGGGGGAGGGGTGGGGGTATGCCTACACAATGAGTGCATTGCGCACCGTTTGGGGAGTGGTAACGCTTGAAGGTGCTGACTCGAGAAGGGGAGGGTGGGGAAGGGAGGGATATATACCTACATGATGGGTGCAACGCGCACTACCTGGGGAACAGACACGCCTGGAGCTCTGACTTGGGGGGAAAGGCGGTACAGGAGCAACATATGTAACCTGCAATTCTGTATCCCCCATAACAAGATGAAATTAAAAAAAAAAAAATTTGTTTTACTTTAAATAGCATTTGCATGCATTTGAGAAAAGCATGTTGTACCCAAGTGACCTGTAATGCAGGTCAGCAGGATCCTGCCTTATCCCTCTCCATCCCTGAATCCAGTCCCCAGAGGCAGCCTTCAGTTGTTAGATGATTCTTCTGGCATGCATTCCCATATTTCCAAATAATATGCTTATTTTCTTGATTTATCAATTTGCCATGTTATCTGGTGACTTCGGTGAAAATCTCTTCCATAGCCTCTCTCCCCTACTTTTTTCCTTCCCTTATCTTTCCACTGTAGTTGAATCAAAATTTTAGGTTAAATCAGGAGTCAGCTTTTACATTATAATAATGACCATGTAAATTTTGTTCAGTCATGAGTAAATACATTCTGCCCCTGCCTGCACGTACCTGGAGTTAATCATTGACTTATGTTTTCATTTCCTTCATTTTCCACATACCTGTCTCTAATTTTCTTCCCCTAAATGATCCATCTGATGTCAGACACCTGCTAATGTTTTTGTAAATGCTCAGACACCTGTCATAATCTATCAGTTTGATTTTTTAATTCTGGAAACTTCCCTTCCATCACTCTTTTCCCTCCTGCTCCAGGCCAGACTGGTTATTCTCTGGGCCTGATGCAGACCCGTTGTCCTGGGACTTCTCTTTGCTTCTCTTCTGTGTTGGGTCCTCTGTTTCCAGCATCTTGTGTTTCCTTTTTCTTGCATTACTCCTTGCTTTGCTGAAGCTTACTAAGAAAGGTGCACAGCAGGTACATTTTTTGTCTTGGAACGAATGAAAATGTCTATATAAGAGCCTCCTATTTGGTGATTGTAGGTGGAAGATAATTTTGATAGACCTTTTAAGGCATTTTTCTCTAGCTTTTAGCATCCAGTGTTATTGCTGAGAAATCTAATGTCATTTTTATTCCTGTTCATAATATGAAACCTGTTTTTTTTCTTTTCCTAAAAGCTTACAGAATTCTCTATTCTAAAATTCTGAAATTTTGTAGTGATTGTGCTGGATATTTGGTAAGCCATTTTGGTCTCAAGACATGTGAACTTTAATTCTAGGAATGTTAGTTGTATTATTTCTTTAAAATTTTCTCCTCATGTTTTCTGTTCTTTTTGGAACTCCTACTGGTCACATGTTGGACTTGGATTGACTTTCTAATTTTTTAATCTTTTCTACTTTCCATCTTGATCTTTTTTTCCCATTCTGAGAAATTTCCTTGACATTATTTTGCAACATTTCTATTTAATTTTAATTTATAATCATCCTGGTTCCCTGGTTGTTTCTTTTTCATAATATACTTTTCTTGTTTTATGGACACAATCTCTTCTAACACTCATTTTGTTGATATTATGTTTTTTTTTTAATTTCAGGAAATTATGGGAGTACAAACATTTTGGTTACTTGTTATGACTTTGCCATATCCCAACGATGATTTGAGATGTTATGGTTTTTTTGTATTAAAAAATGTTTTCTTCTGCTACCTGCCTTGTTGCTGCTTCCTGAGTTTTTGTTTGTGGATTTTTTTGGATCTTTTCCTTGTTAGTGCTTTCATCGGATATCTTGTGGCTCTTGTCTGTCCATTCATAGTTAAGTTTAAATGGGGCTTGTTGACTAAGGGACTTCATATTAAGGCTATAAAATAGCCTTTTAATTCGGGTCTCCCAAGGTCAGTGTCTGAAGGCTTTTCTCTGGACTGCTCGGTGCATCTAGGAACCTTCTCTTTCCTTGGAGGATGTCAATGTGCTTGGTACTCTGGGAGCTAAGGAGGCTAACAGTTCTATAATTTGGTATGTACACTGGGATTTAATCCCATTTTCAGCCCCAAGATTAACCCAGTTCTCTCCCAGTTCTGGAGTTCTTGAGTCTGAAACCTGTCTGGTTCAATTTCTCCAGACAATAAACTCCTATTCTCCTGTGAGGGTGCCGGGGGTGTTGGACACTTGGATGTGAAGGTGTTAGAGGAGCTGTGGGGTCTAGCTTGTTTTCAGCCCTGAAACTACCCGCTTTTCACTGCCTGGCTTATTTTCTTGATTTATCAATTTCCCACATTACCTGGTGACTTCCTTTTATGGAAGCTGTGGGTGAAAATCTCTTTCATACCCCCCTTCAGCTTTTCTAAGCACTGAGCCTCTCAGGGTTCCAATGGGAAAATGGCTTGCCTTGCAGTAGTGTCCCCCTTTGCAGGCCAGTCACTTATCACTGTTGCTCCTTTCCTGTTCTTTGACCTTGCAGATTAACACCCTCTTTATTTCTTTACTGTCATTCTAATGGAGACTTCAGAAGGAGATGAGATAAATGCCAAGTTGAATGATCAATCTCCCTTTTATATTATAGGCTGAACCTCCTCAGAAGAGCAACTGGAGGCAGAAGCATGAATCTTTTATCCGTACCCTCCGCCAGGCTCGAGAGGTCCAGCAGGTAATTGCCAAAGGTGGAAACCCCTCAGACTTGCCTCCCATCCTGCCTGCAGAAAATCCAGACTATCTTCAGTGCCCTCACTGTAGCCGCCACTTTGCTCCCAAGGTGGCTGAGCGACACATTCCCAAGTGTAAGACCATCAAGAACCGTCCTCCACCTCCAAGGAAGCATTACAGTTGAGCACAGGACAACAGTGGAAACCTGCTCAGATAGTTCAAGCTCTGCTGCTTCTCTTCAGCCGTAAATGAGAGTAGAATTTGATGCAAAGCAGAAAAAAACAAAATTTTAACATCCCTCAGATTTGCCTGCAAGCTAAAATCAGTGAGGAGAAAGCCACTGCTAAGCAGCAGGAGGCAGAAGCCCCAGCTTCCCACTAAATTACAACCTCCAGCTGGTATGCCTTATGTTACTGCCCTCAGAATTGATGGGTGAAGACACTGAAGAGTACTGAGCAGGCTACATTAAAGCTCTTTTCTCTCAAGCCCGACTTGTGGTTTTTGCTAGTGAAGTGCTTGCATTTGGTTGTGCCTTCAGGCCACTGCATGTATGTTCGTGGTTCCTGTTAACTCTTCTGACTCTTGCATGAAGTTGGAGTTCTTAGGATGAGTTGGTGTCAGAGGAACATGGTCACCCAGATGGTAATTCTTATAAAAGATAATAAGATTTTGCTGTAAGGCATTATTAATGGAAATCTACCCCTGGCCTCCCTGATGCATGGTCCGGGCCAAAAGCCAAAAATAGTAGGTAAGGTTTAGGCACCAGTGCCTCCTAAACCTTCCCTATGGTGTGCTGTGTAATAAAGGAAACATCTTTATGTACTTTACAGGGCAGGGAAGGGGGAAAGCACATTATACTTGTTTCTCTACTTGTTTTCTAATGGGTTTCACATGTTAAAGAAAGAAACATCAGTTTCAGCTGTTACTAGCAGTCTGCTTTCAAATCAAGTTGGTTTAATGATTTTTGAAATCAGGCAGCAAAATCTACCATCAAAGCAAGCTGGGACATTACAAGTGTCACATGTTCCTGCCAATTATAGCATAGCCGATTTCTATTTGAGAAAGTAAACTTTGAAGGGAAAGGGACTGAATCTTTTATATTTTCTCTGTGTAGAATAGAGCTCAGCACAAATTAGGCCCTCAATTAATGGGTTTTGGAGATTTAAAGTTAAATAAAAAGATGAGTGAGCCTTAGACTTGTGAAATGAGAAAACTAGTAAGTTAATGTCTGAGAGTTCCCATCAGTTCAGATAGGAAAGAAGCTAGCATAACAGATCTGAAATCCTACTAGGATTACTGTCCTGAGAGCACCACTCATATTATTAGTTTAAAATCCTGGACAAAAACCACTCACTTGAGCTGGGCAAAGGAGACTGGGCAGACAACAAAACCATATTTTACTGAATAACAAATGGCCACTCACTCCTCCTGTTCCAGTTCCTCTGCAGCTTCTGTCAGGTGGCTGGGCTAACAGATAAGACCAATTTGAAATGTGAGTTTAAGGCTTCAGCAGTGGAGCTATAGGACACTAGGCTGAAAAAAATTATCTACTTAAAGAGGAGCATATATTGAATTGCTTTGCACTTTTTTTTTTTTAAATTTTTCCAGATGAAAAAAGGTAGCACGTAATGGGGCCTTTGGTTAGCCCCTTTAGGAAACCTCACATAGAGACACTGGACATTTAACCCAATGTGTGCATTCTCCAGCCAAGTTTAATGAAGTTTTAAGTTTCACACTCGATGTTAAAAGCAATAGATGGCAAGAATAAGCCGTGGCCAAGGTCACAAAGTGGTAGACTGTGGACTGCTTTACCCCACAGATGTTTTATTGGGCTGGTACAGCATTAAATACGTGATCTGACACTTCAAAATCGGGATAGGGAGCAACTCTTGAAAAACTGGAAGTTCTGGAAACACTGGGCCAGCAACCTGCACAGCACAAATTGGGTGGGGTTCAGAATCAGTGGCTTTCAGATGGGGACAGCAGCACCACCTGGCCTGCTGCCCTTACCTACCTGGCCCCCAGGCACTGAGGTTTGGGATCCCTGGATGATGTTATAAAGGTCACAGTCGGGGACCTCCACAGAGAACAAATGTGTGAGGGGGCAGTGCTTTCTATAGACACAAGGAAGCAGTTATTCTTATGTTACTAAAGAAATAAAACAATAGTCAATGCCTTAGTGTTCCCTTGGATCTCTATGTGTTCAGGCCTTGATTATACTAGGAATATCTATTAGTCTTTTAAATTTAGCTTGATCTGGTCTTTGGGAAGAGGTTAAGAACCTTTTTCTGTCTGTCTCTTCCGGGATAGCTCAGAGGATGATAGTGGATAAATAAATGCTGCTTGTTAACGTCTGTATTTTATATTACTTTATCCAAGAAACTTTAGTGCAAGTAAATGTTATAAATTTTAAAGTTCAAAAGGTTAAGCCATGGGAAAAATTTCCTTGTGGAACTCACATGGAAACCCATTTCATTTTAAATGTATGTAGACGTGCTGAGACAATATTTCTTAATAGCAATGTATTTACTTCACAGCACCTTCTGGCCAAGATTTGCTTTCAGTCATCAATTTATCACTCTTCACAACTACACAGGAGGTAGCAGAGATGTGACATAGTGGAGTTTTTCTCTCTAATGTTCATGGTTTTGTGAGATTTAATGACCAGCATATTTATCTCCACAGTTAATCATTGAAGCAATAAATGATTTTTGGCTTTGCAGCAGGAAGGAACATATTTTATAGTCCTGACTACAGCCCCCTCTGCCCTGACACTATCATGAGTAATACTTCTTTGGAGGCCCAGGGATCTCATTTGAATGAATTTATTTAAAATACATTCTTGCTCTTCAGTTGTTCTTTCTATTATGATTGTTTGTGAATATATGGGAAACCAAATGAAATCTGAGTTTTACTCTGCTTTTACTTTAACCTTTAGTGAAATGTGAAGCCAAGAGAAGTTATAACTTGGCCGTGCTATTAGCCCAAATACAGTTCACCCTCTCTGAGGGAAAAGTTTAAAAACATAAACTGGCATAATCACTTGGAAAAGCCCCCTGCTGAGACTGAGGAGGTAAGTACAAGAAGGGATCCTTCTTTTAAAGCCTTATTTTTTTCTCCCCCTGCACTTTCAGCGCTGTCTTTTAGACATTTTTTGGGGAAAAAGGACATAATTCTGCTGGCAAGAATAAGAAACTGGAAAGAAGCAAAGATTATTTCTGTGCAAATGTCCCTTGTGTTATTTCTGTTCCAAGAACATTTATTTATTTACATAAAGACTCACTGAATCAAAGGTTCATGAAAGCCTAGAATCTGGGTGTTTTAACCCCAGTGACTAAGGTCCGTGTGCAGGCTTACTGAGGCACAGCACTGATCGAGAGTTTAAATGTTTATTTAAAACAGAAATGCCAAACCATTCCACCCTCAACCTTTCAAGCATATGGCTAACAATAAGCTAGTTCTTCCACAACAATGTCAGAGCAGAGGAGTAACTCAGGTTATACTATAACTCAAAAGCGATACTACTAGAAAACTTAAAACACCTAGCACTGCATAAAGTAGAAAAGCATGACAAAATCTAAAGAGAATTAGCTACAGAAAACCATTCAAAGGCATTATTACTGCCTCACCTTTCACTTTATCCACCTTTGAACTGGTTTCTGTTTGCATAGTTGTTTGGTGGGAAAAAATCGTATGGCTGTCCCAGGCACAATTTGGGAAAGTGCAAATTGTCTCTAAGGCACACAACTTAGATACTCGGCTAGATTAATAGCAAATCTAGACTTTCCAAGGGGACATGCTAGAGAAAATGACCACAGTGTTCCACCGCTAGGGAATGACCCCCCTCTGAACAAGAAAAGGGCTCTCACCCACCTTCAGCACTCACTTTCACCCCACAGTCTCAGCAACGTGCCCATGTCCCTCAGCTTCACACGGGAAGCAATCCTCATGATGCACACCCAAACTGACCCTGCCTCTCAGGCCTGCTGAGATGGTGAGCATGAGGATACAGGGACATGGCAGGCCAGTCAGTCCTTAAGAAAATCAAAGTTGCATTTACATGATGAACCAAAACCCACTGTTAGGGTTTACAGCAACCCCCAAGTCCCCAGAACTTGTAACTTTAATCCAAAGTTGGCCCTTCCCTTATTTCAAGAAAAGGCTTCAGTGATTACAATAGTACTAATGTACTAGGCTTCCCAGAATTGAGAAAACAATGAGAACATCAAACCAAAGAAGATCCCATTGAACAGAGTTGCCCATCCCCAGCCATGGGGTTTTCCCAGAGCATTAGCCTTTCCACCACCAGGTTTAGGGAAATGGCAAAATTTCCATTGCACAGGACCTTCCACAATATTAAACAGATATCACACATTTTGGTTTGGGGAAAACGAAACACAATTTAGCTGTTTGTAGGGAGGTAGGATGTGAGACTCATCAAAGCAGCTCTTATGACTCTAAGTACTAAAGGAACATTTCCTAAGGCTAGGCAGAAACAGAAAGCTCACATCCTTAAGTGAAACCATCAAATACCTGCCTAGAATGTTCTACATGAAGTTTTATTCTTCTAGGATACTCTTTCTCCTTGGGAAAACTAGTTTGCTCTTGCCTATAAGGACACAATGAATATGGGATTAGCAGTGAGCTCTCAGCCAAATTCCTTCCACTCAGCAGGTTCTACCTGTTCTGTTAGGCTTCAGGGACTCCCAGGGTTTGGTGCTGGCTCTGGGCCACTCAAGTAGGAAAGATGATACAGATTCACTGGTTATGATATGGCTTCATAAACACCAAAAGGGGAAAAATACTGACTAGACATACAGAAAGGGAGTGTTAGGGGCTGCAGCTGTCAAGGTTAGAACCTTAAGAGCCATGAAGGTAGAGGCATAAGCCTTCTCCTGAGCAGAAGACCAAGTCCCTCTCAGCCCTCTCTAAGATACCAGGTAGAGGCAGCTAAAGGAGGACCTCCATTCCCTCATGACTTTCTCTTAAGGCCATTCCTACTGCCCCACTGACACAATTCTCTGAGACACCTCATCCCTCAGAGGTATCTTCCAAAGCTACGAAATCCCACCCTGCATCGGCCACATCCTGAAACTCCAGCTGTGTGATGCGGAGGGACCTGCCCTTTCTCTACTCCTCACTGAAGAAATTTCAATCAACCTCAGAGGAAAAGCGATCTAAGCCCACTTTTCCTCCTAAAGCATTTGGCTGCATGAAGTAACTGAACTTTCTGGAAACAAGCTCTAAATTGTTTTCACCAGACATACTTTCCCGGACTTAGGGCTCCTGAGAGGGCTCAGAATGCTTCACCACTCTCGAGGACACTGGGCGGACCACGGCTGCTTCCAGCCCACTCCAGCTTTACACTTTGCCCTCCCCCACCCAGAGGTGCAATGCCTGGTGTTTAATTCCCAAGGCAGCTTCCAATCAATGGTGAAAATGATATATGGGATATAAGCTGCTACCAGCGCAATTAAGGTGAGCACTGTGTCTCCTCTTCAAAGGTGGGATCAACAGATGAGGTACAGAGCTGCTGTTGCTATGGCAGTCACTGATGACAAAGCCAGGGCCATGGGGCCCTTCCATACTTCAAAACAATAAAATCACTTCTAGATCCTATCTAAAAGGCAATGCCACTCTCCAAACGTACAAGGAGAGTGCTTCAGAGCCTCCGCCTTGCGCTCCTTGTCTGCAAGTGAACAAAGCCAGGAAAGCTGCTCTCTGCATTTGGTAAGTGTGCTGTGAAGTTCTTTGGGTCCCAGTTTCCTGGGGCTATATAGGCTCAGGAGACTAGAGGCTGGGTCGACAGGAGTCTGTTCCCAGGAGGCACCAGGAATCTGAATCTAAGTCAGGCTTTGGATCCATTTCCATCTCTTCCTTTGCTGTCTGAGTTCCTTTGGAATGCATCCCCACCTGTCCAGATAAAACACAGTCCACATTAGCAACAGTGCCACCTAGTCACAGCAGTTCAGGACAGTCTTGTGAGAAGCTCAAAGCACTATTTTACATAAAGTCCACACCCTCACATTTGTTGCAGGTAACATGACCAACTGTCCTGGTTTGTCCTGGACTGCAGGGTTTTTTGGCATGCAGAATTCTCAGTTTTAAAACTGGAACAGTCCTGGACAAAACAATATTCCTGCCTGCCACAGCTGCTAATCTTGCCTCAAGTATGTATGTTACTTTCTAAAGTAATTTCATAGACATTGTTTCTTTTGATCCTCAAAAGAACCATATGAGGTAGGTGGTACAATTTTCTTAAGTGAGAAACCAGGGCTCAGAGAAACAAAGTAATTAGCCCAAACACATACAGCTGGTAAATGGCAAAGCCAAGGGCTGAGCCCTATTTCCTTGTTCCTAGTTCACTCTATATAGAACAATACTATGGCTCGTTAAAAATAACGCAAGCAGCATCACCTGTGAAATATTTGTACTAAAAATGTTCAACCTGAATCTAATCAAGCCAGAAGTCAAACTTCTGGTTTTCAGAAAAGACAGGGTGACAGAAGAACAAGTTAGACAATACCCGAAGAAAACAAGACAAATCCAGAATGTGGGATATTCTGTTAAATAACTGGCCTGGTTTCCTCAACAAGTCAATGTGATGAAAATATTTTTAAAAAGCGTGATGGTGGTGGAGGGAATTGTTCTAGGTTAAAAGAAACAAGAGACATAACCAAATGGAATGTGGGGTTCTTAGATTTTGGTCTGATAAAAAAAGTGATAAAGGACATTTCTGTGGGGAAAACTGGAATATCAACTGGATACTGGATGTGAACTAAGAATATTAGTGTTAATTTGTAAGGTGTGATAGTATTATGGTTGTTCAGGAGAATGTCTTTATTTTTAGAGATGTGTAATTAAGTATTATGATTTTTTTTTTTTTTTTTTTTTTTTTTTTTTTTTGAGACAGAGTCTCACTCTGTTGCCCGGGCTAGAGTGAGTGCCGTGGCGTCAGTCTAGCTCACAGCAACCTCAAACTCCTGGGCTTAAGCGATCCTACTGCCTCAGCCTCCCGAGTAGCTGGGACTACAGGCATGTGCCACCATGCCCGGCTAATTTTTTGTATATATATATTTTAGTTGTCCATATAATTTCTTTCTATTTTTAGTAGAGACGGGGTCTCACTCTTGCTCAGGCTGGTCTCAAACTCCTGACCTCGAGCGATCCACCCGCCTCGGCCTCCCAGAGTGCTAGGATTACAGGCGTGAGCCACCACGCCCGGCCAAGTATTATGATTTTTATAATTTACTTTAAAATGGTTCAGCAAAATAAATAAAGCATATATTTATAAGTTGAAACAAATACAGCAACATGTTAAAAACTGTTGAATATAGATGGTGGATATATGGTTGTTCATTGTACTGTAATGTTTAAAGTTTTTCATAATAAAAAGAAAAAACAAATAGTAACACAAAAGAATGGAAGTTAGTTAGGTGATGAAAATGATTCAATCCAAGTAACTGAACAAGAACCAAGGCTTCTGGGATTAATTACAAAAGTGACATCATGAAAAAGTGAAGACCTGCAAAGGAACAAATCTATTTCAGCACTTGATGTTTTGTTTCCGTGATACTTCAAAACAGACTTAGATACTGGATAATTCTCGTAATGCTCTTACCTGCTGCCCTCCTTCTAATTTCTTATTCAGCTTCTGTAGTTGGGTAAAAATCTGGAGGTTTTCTTGCTGTAGCTTCTGTTGTTCAGCCAGACACTTTAACACCAGACCTTGCAATCTCTCAACCTCCACCTGCAGAGAGCTGCATGCACAGGCAGGAGTCGTCAGTGGTGTACCCTTCCCAGCACATGTTACTGCAGGATTCAGCTGAAGAGGCTAGAGAGACAAGGAGAGATTGTAGGAGGTTCTGCCCAGGTGCTACAGCTCCCCAATACAAACTTCCTCTAGGTGCAATCAGATTTTCCTTTTAAACTAACAAGATAAAACATATATACGTAAGAATATATGCAACAGAAACAGAAAAATACTGGGATTACAATAGCACTTGGCACTGATATAACAGGGCAAGGGAACCCTCAAATGCCTCAGTCCCCATAGGCTAAGGTAGAAGACCAATTGCCTATTTTGGAGGACGTTGTGAAAAATTTTAAAGTGCTTTGATACCTTCTCATTTAAAATGCTGAAGTGGGAGCTGGGCATGGTGGCATGTGCCTATAGTCCTAACTACTGGGGAGGCTGAGGTGGAAGGATTGCTTGACCCTGGAGTTTGAGGTTGCAGTGAGCTCTGATTGTGCCAGTACACTCCAGCCTAGGTGACAGTGAGACCCTGTCTCAAAAACAAAATTGGCCAGGCACGGTGGCTAATGCCTGTAATCCCCGCATTTTGGAAGGCTGAGGTGGGAGGATCACTTGAGGCCAGAAGTTTTAGACCAGCTTGAGCAACACAGCAAGACTGTGTCTCTACAAAATATAAAAATAAAATAAAATAAAATAAAATGCTGAAGTGGGGAAAAGCATGATTTGGTTTAGAACAAGTCCTTCAGACCACAGTGAGGATGCAGTGATATGCAGTGGATATATATATAACAGATGACACTTTAAAAAAGATTAGAGAAATGTGCAGTCAACAGGACCACCAACACAATTCAAGAAGGCTAACTGACAGAGGAATTAAAACACTCACCTTGAAGCTTAAAAAGTTTTATTACCTCTTCTGGGGAGCTTTTCAATTACCCCAATCTGGACTTTTCTCCCTTCTACTGTACTTTGTTTATAGCAAGGGCCAGCAAATGACAGCCCACGGGCCAACTCTGACCTCCTGTTGTTTTTGTAAATAAAGTTTTATTGGAACACAGGCATGCTCATTCACCATGTATTATTTGAGGCTGCTTTTGTGCTATAATGTCAGAATTAAATACTTGTAAAAGAAACTGTATGGCTCACAAAGTCTAAAATAATTACTATGTGGACCTTTATATAAAGAAATATAAACAAAAAGTCTAAAATAATTACTATGTAGCCCTTTACAGAAAAAGTTTTATGCCTCTGGTTTATAGTTTTATTGAGATATTCACAACAATTTCATTTCCACCATGGTTAGGTGTACATTAGGTTCACTTCCAAACTAAACTACAAGCTATATACTTCTTATATTTAGAGTTACCCACCCTAGCAGTGTCATGAAAAACTGAATTTGAATTTTGGAATTTCAATTTTGGTACTTCTGAGGCAGAGAGCAAAAGACAATCCCCTGGTGTAGAAAGGTGTTAGCCTATCAGAAATGTGAAAGAGTAAATACCTTAACAGACAGTATGATGAGTTAATGCAAGGCAGCTGGAAGACCAAAAGCTAGAGGAAGAGACAGTGGGGCCAGGAGAACTGGGCAGAGCTCACAATAACTGTTTACACCTAGTCATGATTCAAAGGCAAAAAGCTCAGTTACCCAGGCTCCCACTGGGGGCTTGTGTTCCGAGGGAGCTTCAGAGGCCACTTTGAGTCCTTGCAGCTCTTCATAAGGCAGGGTATCTTTCTCAGATTCTGAAAATGCTGCACTTAAGGGAGATGGGCTGTCAGGCATGGGGATGAATTCTGCATTTTCCAGCTCCTATGTATATGAGAAAGAACCTTATCAGTTCTGTTTGCAGTAATTTGCTTTCTCCCAAATTCTCTTTTCCTATAGTTTCCACTGTCATGACATCAGCACCCTCTAGTGGAGCAGAACAGTTGTTGTGGTGATTAACACCACATCTCACCCTACCTGTGAGCAAACTGCCATCCCTTCATCAGAGGAGTAACAGTGATGCAAATTCAACTTAAATTCAAGGACAGTCTGGAGAGTCTGGTGTGTTTCTCCAAAACATTTATTCTACACAGGCTATTCAGTGAATTGGGAAGTTCTAAGGTACTGGTAGTGAGTCTGGCTTCGAGGCTCCTTAAGGCTGGGGCTGAAGGTGTATCTAGAATAGTGTACTGGTTCTTCTGTTCAGACTCCTCAAACAACTATCAAGTTTAGTCTTATTTGATAGATTTTTTTGGGGGCGGAGGGTAAAAATTTTAAATTTCACAAACTGTAAATATTCACTGTAGAAAATGAGAAAATACAGATGGGAAAAGGAAGCTAATAAAAACCACCAACAATCCCATCACTCAAAGATAATCACTGTTTAAACAGTCAATTTATAGTTCTGTTGACATACTTTTGTGTGTTATATATTTTCTAAAAGAATGACATCATACTAACATGTATTTTAACCTCTTCTGCATAGTCAAATGTTGTGACCAATTTTCCTTGAAAATAAATATACTTCAATGAAATTCAACTTACATAAACCATTTTCTGATTGTAAGCATTCCAATTGCCCCAATATTCCATTTCTGTAAATGACAGTACAAAATCTACAAGCTTAATCTTTGCATACATGCACTACAAAAACTACCTTCAAGGCAGACTATATTAATTTACATTCACTTAACTAATACCGGTAGGAGAACATTTTGTATCTCTTCTTGTTGGAAAGAAAAAAGGATTAATGATTTGGTGATTTCTTTCTAGGTAGAAATCAGAAAACTTGATTCCTGCTGCAAAACAGTTCATACGACATGAAAAACTGAAAGATCATGACAGCTCCTTTCTAGTCCTTGCTAAGGGACTGATATTTCATCTGAGGTACCTCTTCCAAAGGAATTACCTTTCGAAGCCAGCCAGGACAGGAGCTGCTGGCCCCACTACCGTTCCCCATGGCCTCCGTGGGACTGATTAAACCTTCCATTCCTCGGTCTGCTTCCATTGTTCCTCGGAAGCCTCCACTTGGATCAGGAGTTTCAGATTCCTGCTGACTGTCCTCCTCTTCACCACCACCACCTCCTCCAGGGCTAGAGCTCTGAACCACTGACAGATACAGAGCACAGAAGTAGAGAGCTTTGCTGTGCAGCAAGAAAGATTTACCATCTGACAGTCCCACTTACCCTGAAAAGCTTCCTAGAGTTGCATGAAGTGGAATTGCAACAGTGCAAGTCAGATACTGGGGACTAAATTTTTATTTCTTACACAAAGTATGTGGGTATCAGGATGTTCATAATGATGATTCACTTCCATTTTCCAAACTTGCTTACCCTATATCCATAGCAGATTAGCAATATTCTAGAGCATTACTGAACAATCCCCCCAACCACACAGCTCATCAAATTTAGCACCCATGCTTACTCTGCTTCCTTAACACATACATTCAGATTCTAGCATCCCCCATGGACATTCATTTTATATAAAAAGGTCTTTAACATTTGAGCCAAACACCAATTAAAGCTGACAGATGAACTCACCACTAACTCCCTGTCTGGGGGAAAACATGAATGGTAAATTCTTCAACATTTAATGTGAGCATTAAATGTTAAAAATATGATAGCTGGTTCTTTTTATCATGCAGCATATTCCAAATTACTTTAATGATGACTACCTGATATGTGGTCAGGAAACAAAATTGAATTTTAATATGGGCCAAAGAAAAATATAATTAAGAAAATAAATTTGCCAAAACTAAAAAAAAAAAATTGCATGGTATATTCTAAGGTTAAATGTAAAAAAGTGTGTATTACCATCTGTTGTACTGGCCTGAGGACTGATTGGGCCACCCTGTGATCCTACTGAAGCAGCAGAACTAAAGTTACCAAAATTAGCTCTGAAACTTGTTTTTGTTTTAAATGGTTTTTAAAAATTATGTTACATTTGGCCGGGCGTGGTGGCTCACGCCTGTAATCCTAGCACTCTGGGAGGCCGAGGTGGGCGGATCACTTGAGCTCAGGAGTTCGAGACCAGCCTGAGCAAGAGCGAGACCCCATCTCTACTAAAAATAGAAAGAAATTATATAGACAGCTAAAAATATATATAGAAAAAATTAGCCGGGCATGGTGGCACATGCCTGTAGTCCCAGCTACTCGGGAGGCTGAGGCAGGAGGATCCCTTGAGCTCAGGAGTTTGAGGTTGCTGTGAGCTAGGCTGACGCCACGGCACTCACTCTAGCCTGGGCAACAGAGTGAGACTCTGTCTCAAAAAAAAAAAAAAAAAAAATTATGTTACATTTGAGATTCAGATAAGACTATTTTTAACCTATGTGTAAGTTCTGATGCCTAACAATAAAACAAACATATGTGAATCTGCTACTAGAACTAGAATTACACCATCAAATATGATAGTGACTAGCCATATGTACCCATTTAAGTGTAAACAGAATTAAACATTCAGTTCCTCAGTCACACGAGCCACTTTTCAAGCGCTCAATGGCCACATGGGGCGAGTGGCTACTATAGTGAACAGCACAGATATAGAACATCCCATTGTCATAGAAAGACCTACTGGACAGTGATGAACTAGAGCATCACCTGGATCACTGGAGCTGCCTTGTGAATTCCTTTCTTCTCTGGCCTCCTACCCAGAATAAAGCCATTCTCATTAATTCTGTATTTATCACTTCTTCCTAAAAAACCTTATCACCTACTGATATACCCTTAAACAATACAGTACTATTTATTTTGCTTGTTTTTAAACTTTATAAAAAGGCATGTAGTCTGCTGTCACTTGCTTTTTACATTTCACATTATGGAAATATTTGGAGATGCTGTTCATTTTCACTTCTGTTTAGTAGTCCAATGGATGGTTATAACACACTCAATCAACAAATATTTATTGAGCATTTACCAGGCCCTGTTCTAGGCAATGTGGATAAAATTTATGAATAAAAATGACAAAAATCTCTGCTTTTATACTCATTTACATTTGCTTTTTTTTTTTTTTTTTTTTTTTTTGAGACAGAGTCTCACTTTGTTGCTGGGGCTACAGTGCCGTGGCGTCAGCCTAGCTCACAGCAACCTCAAACTCCTGAGCTCAAGCAATCCTCCTGCCTCAGCCTCCCGAGTAGCTGGGACTACAGGCATTCACCACCATGCCTGGCTAACATTTTTAATATATTTTTAGTTGTCCAGCTAATTTCTTTCTATTTTTAGTGGAGACGGGGTCTCGCTCTTGCTCAGGGTGTTCTCAAACTCCTGAGCTCAAATGATCCACCCGCCTCGGCCTCCCAGAGTGCTGGGATTACAGGCGTGAGCCACCAAGCCCGGCCTGGACATTTGCTTTTAATGTTATGCTTTTCCTTTAAATACTTTTCCAGCAAAACAAAGTTGTAATAGAACAGCTGTGCTTAGCAGAAAAGATATTTTAGTCATTGTGATATGCACAAATAGAGATGCTGAGCAATAGATTACTTAAGGAAACCAATAAAACATAAGTGTATGTGTATGTGTAAACTAAAGTTCAACAAGTCTAGATCATATTTCTAACTGTTTCGTTTTGGGAAATTAATATGCTTATTTATTTGCTTTTTAGAAATGGTGTCTTGCTAATGTTGCCCAGGCTGGTATACACTGGCTACTCACAGGTGCAATCATGGCACACGACAGCCTTGAACTCCTGACCTCAAGTGATCCTCCCATCTTAGCCTCTTTAGTAGCTGGGACTATAGGTGCACACCACTGTGTCCAGCTGTAATCTGCTTTTATTTGGGGTGTTTATGTGTTTTGATTCCACAAAATATCAGAATCCAAATTCTGAGACATCAAAGACTACAGGAACTCTAGCAGGTGGAAAACCAAAAAGGTACATAGATTCAATCTCCTGGCATGGTTCCAAATAACACAGAACCATAAAGAAAGCAGCCAAAGGAAAACTATCAGAGAGCTTTGGGATGGTTTTCCTAATCATGTTGAAAGTTTAGCCAACTTTTATTTCTGAGGACCTGTTTTAAAGGACTGTTTCTATAGACTGGAGTACCCCTGGGAATACCATGGAAGTAAAGGGCAGAGAGGACCTATAGCCCCTAGGGCTGTAAGAGAAGGAATAATATAAAAGTCACATTACAGTGTTGGGCAAGCCACTTAATCACGTCCATATTTGTTGGGGGCAAAGAAGATATACCGTCCCTCTGACTACAATGTGAAAGTCATAACTTATTGTGAAACCCACCAAAATATGATCCTCCCTCTTAATCCTGTATACCTCATTTCCCAAAGAAATTTCCTATTTTCCTTTCAGTTTTGGAGACTGCATGGACTCTAACCCAAAGATCCACACTTTAGAAAACCACTGGTACCTGACACATTGCTACTCACCTGTTCCAATGGATAAGCCGCTGCTATTGGAACGGATGGTCTTAGAATTCAATACTTTCTCTGAGAAAAAATATTTGGTAGGTAAGCACTGTATACAGATATAGGCAAGAAAAGTGAAAGAAGACTAAGATAGGGAGATATTTGCTATCCCTGACTCCAAATAACTTTATAATTATTACTGCTTTAGAAATTAATACCATAAGCCAAGCACCACTTGCTATTCTAACTATATTCATTATCTAAAGTAGCAATTCCCTATTTTGGCTCTTCACTGGAATCACCTGGGAAGCCTTAGAATGTAACAATACCTACGTCCCACCCCAGAGATTTTGATTTAATTGATCAGGGGTAGGATCTGACAATGGGATGTTTAAAAGCTCCCCAGGGGATTCTAATGTGCAGCCAAGGTTTCAAACCACTGATCTAAAACAATGGACTTGTGAACCCTTACACACGCATTTAAAATTTAGTTCTTAACAAAGTAATCTTTATGCAAAAGCATTTATGATTTAAAGTTTCTTCTAAAAGATGTACTGAATGTTTCTCATGAAAGCATGAACACAGACAACAAACTATTAGATAATTAGTGGATGATGACTAGAAGTAACAAAGAGATGAGGCGGAGCCCAAAGTTATATTAAAAAATGATCAAGGGATGGTAGATTGCAAAGGTCCAGGAAATGACAGTGTTCTGTTCCTACCACTAGATATGGCATCCCTGACCATTATAGGACTTATAGAAGTAACCTCTTTTTTTCAGGATACTTCTGCATCCAAGAATGTGACCAAGAGTACCTTAGAGATGTGGGTCTGCCCTCTGTCAAAGCCATCCTAACCCTACACATATGAAACTCTTACCAACAATGAGAATGGTATGCCAGCCACGGCAAGATAGGTCTGGGACGTGGTGCAGAGATCCAAATATAGGCCGAGGCCATGAGGTACAGATATCAGAGCCATGTGGTCTCTCTGTGGGGGTCATTGCTAGGCGGCCATTACCACCATTGCCCCAGGCAAAAATGTGATTATCTAGAAAAAAAGTTAAACAGCAAATCATTTAACAGAACAGTGGCTTCCCAACTCCTTATGTGCCCCATCTTTATGCCCTAGAACTGGAAAGACTACGTACTATGTACACATGTACACTATGCAGCAAACAAGGGAAAGCTGCTTATTCCCCAATATAAAACCTAAACTCTTCTGATCACACCCACATAAAAATGCCCACATACTATTCATTCATTCACTCATTTGACAACATTTTATGGGTCATTCAAACTTCTATTGGGCATCTACTTCATAACAGGCACTGTATGAGGTGATAGAGCACTGAACAAAACCAAGTCCCTGCCCTTATGGAACTAATATTCTAGCGGGGGGAGACTAATAATACATCAATAAATAAACATCTAAAATTTCAGGTAGTGATAAGTTCTATAAAGGAAGATAAGTGGTTAAAAAGTAAGTGGAAATAAAGAATAGAGAGGTGCAGTATCATTATTTTAGATAGGGTAGTTGGAAAAGTCCTTTTTGACACTTGAGCAGAGATCTGATTGAAGTGAGGAAGAGAGTTTCGAGGCAGTAACAATAGCAAGTGCCGGGTCCTGCATAGGTAATGTTAGTAACACAAACAAGGAACAAGGAGGCCACTGCAGCTGGAGCTAAGTAAAGGAGGAGAAAGTGGTAGCAGAAGAGGTCAGGAGGGGCTGGGGTCTTGGGCTGGGGTCCTGGTAATGTACGGACATGCAGGCCATTGTGAGGACTTTGGTTCCTACTGACTAATAGAGGGAACCATTAGAGGTTTTGAGCAAAAGGTATTTAAAAGGATCCCTCAGGCTACCATGAGAATTGACTGCAGAAGAGCAAGGGTGGCACCAGGAAGACCAGCTGTAGTAGTGCAGATGGTGAGACGTGGTTGGACATATTCTGAAGATAATCAACAGCATTTGTTGATGGATGGGATGTGGCGTGTAGAATGGAGATGCCATTTACTGAGATGGGAAGGCTACAGGAGGAACAGGTCTGGGCCAAAAATGAGAAGTTTGATTTTGAATAGACTAAGTTTGTTTTGAGATGCCTATAACTTCTTGTCCAAACTAGGCCTTTTTTGAAAAATAGTTTTCATTTTTGAGACAGAGTTTTGCTCTGTTACCCTGGCTAGAGTGCAGTGGCATCATCATAGCTCACTGCAACCTCAAATTCCTGGGCTCAAGCAATCCTCCTGCTTCAGCCTCCTGAGTAGCTGGGACTACAGGCAGGTGCCACCAGGCCCCAGCTGATTTTTCTATTTTTAGTAGAGATGGGGTCTCACTCTTGTTCAGGATGGTCTAAAACTCCTCCTCGAAATCCCGCCTCGGCCTCCCAGAGTGCTAGGATTACAGGCATAAGCCACCATGCCAGGCTACTGGCTAATTTCTATATTTTTTGTAGAGACAGGATCTTGATATGTTGCTCAGGCTGGTCTTGAACTCCTGGCTTCAAGTGCTCTTCCTGCCTCAGCCTCCCAAAGTGCTAGGATTACAGGCATGAGCCACTGCGCCCAGCCCTCTTTTTTTTTTTTTTTTAATGAAAATGGGGTGCTATTAACGATTAAGCCAGGACAATAAGCATGAATCAGGTCTGATCCAGGATGACTGTGCTATATAGCCACCCTATCTTCAGACATTCAAGTCAAGAAGCTGTTGAATAAATGAGTCTGGAGGTCAGGGGTGGTGACATAAAGCTGTCAGTGTATATGGGGGATATAAGAGAATAAGCTCACTTTGGCATGAGGACTGAACTTCGGGGCACTCCAGGGCTTAGAGGAGTTGGATGCTGTTATCACAGCACATGAAAGACCTGCCTGTATTAGTCCCTTGCTCTACCAGACTGTGAGCTCCTTGAGGACAGGAGCTTTCTGAGATGCATTCTTTCATTTTCAGAGCCTACAAGAGGACCTGGACACAAAAGAGGCTAACAAGTACAGTTCGGAGAACAGGAACATTTATCAAGAGGTAACATGCCCAGCCACAGAATCCAATTCTACACTCCTCATTCTGAAGTTTAACTCATGATGTTTACAGATCTATTCAAGAAACACGACCTCTCCGAGACCCTGTCAGAAAGTGCTACTGAATTTGCTGCACTAAATTTATCCTCAGTGATATGCTGATTCTGTCCTACTAGGTACTGTTTCCATTTATCTAAGTCTGACAAGCAGTTTGCTCCCTAAACTCCTTTGTTTTGAGACAAGCAAGGAGGGTTAATGTGCTGCTCTGAAAGCTGGTTTACTTAATTACATACAGTAACAGATCACTTAATTGGGACTATCCCTGCCTGAGACTCCTCATGTGTATACACGGGCACAGACCAAAAGAAAACAAGGACATCTCAGAGTAAAGCAACAACAAAAATTGACGAGTCAAAAGATAAGAAGATCAAATGTGATTTGTTGTTCACCAATCATGAGAAAAAAGTGGCTACATAAATCAGGAAGTCCAGAAGACAATGCAGGAAGACGCGAGAAAAAAGAGAAAAAAAAAAGAAAGCAGAAGAAAGAGGGAAGGGAATGAAGGATGGCAACAGTTGCATCAAAGAAGAGAAGCAGACAGGAGCAAGAAGAAAAATGCAGAGAAGAAATAGCCACAAGAGAAAAGAGAGAAGAAAAATCAATTTAGACCAATTCAGAAAGCAGAGACACATAGCACAGAGGAAAATAGCCCTTCAGGCTTTAGCGGTCCCTAAGGATATCACTGCAGTACAACTGACCCCAACCAAGGAGCAAGATTAAATTATTCTGTTCTCTCCAGCCACTCAGTCAATGTTTATTGAAACCAACAAGGTGCTGGGCAAGGTATATACAGAAATACTTGATAATTCTTGAAACATTTACCAAAAAAAGCTGAAGTGAAAAAAAGGAGGAACTTAGAATATTAACTTGTCATTATCTAGAAATATGATCTTTTAAAAAGCTCAATATGCATATCTGGCCACTAATTTAATATAAATACAAAAGTACATGCATGATTCAGCTATACAAATAACCAGTCTACCTCTTTCCAAGTCAAAAATTAAAACACAGCCATCTGTCCAGAAAGCTTGAAATGACAGGTACAGACTCACCATCAGTGGCAGCAATGGTAAACTCATCACCGCAGGAAACCCTGATCACTTGCTTCCCACCTAGGGGTCCCCCCAACAGATTGATTCCCAGACGCTTCTTGTAATTCCCAACGCCCAGCTGCCCACACTTATTGCAGCCGAAGGTCAGCAGCCGGCCTCGCTCTGAGGGAAAAGCAAAAATAAATAACCAGGCACAAATGGGTGATTAAACAGAGAAAAGACGCAGCCAATGCAGAGCTCCATGGACTAGCTTCTGGCTCTTAGAATACACAAGTATAAACCAGCTACATGATCCTGGACCTATAGCAGCTAGGGTATCTAGACAATATATCCAATGAGACCCACTTAGTGACAATATTGTATTTTTTTCTCCAATATGGCAGTATTTTTAATGTGGAAAATAGGTACTATCTTAGAATACTTATGGAAGGTGCTCATTAGAGACAACAGATGTCTGGAATTATAGGTGTGGTGTTCTCATTAAGGGATATATTTATCCTGCATTTATAATGATTATCAACAAAAATGTGTACTTGAATGCCTAACTTGTTAATGAGATAATCCTGGATGCTAGCGGGAAATCAGAAGGATGTATATATTGTTAAGAAAAGCTAGTACTTGATAGGATAAAAGAGCCTGAGCTACTAAGGCATGTAATACAGTTATAAATTCACTCACCATCAATAGCAGCTGTGTGAGTCTTGCCTGGGGCAATGGTACGGATCTTATAAAAGGACAACTGTTTAGCCAAGGTAAAGGAGGTTGTGTAGGGAACTTCGTGGTAAGCCTGAAACAAGGTAAAAAAAAAAAAAGATTCATGAGTTTTTTTAAAAAAAAAACCAAAAAACAAAAAACAAAAAGGAGGAATAATCAGGCTGAGGAGACACAGTCTCACTCTGTTGCCCAGGCTAGAGTGCCGTGGCGTCAGCCTAGCTCACAGCAACCTCAAACTCCTGGGCTCAAGCGATCCTCCTACCTCAGCCTCCCGAGTACCTGGGACTACAGGCATGCGCCACCTTGCCCAGCTAATTTTTTCTATATATTTTTAGTTGTCCAGCTAATTTCTTTCTATTTTTAGTAGAGATGGGGGTCTTGCTCTTGCTCAGGCTGGTCTCAAACTCCTGACCTCGAGCGATCCTCCCACCTCAGCCTCCCAGAATGTTAGGATTATAGGCGTGAGCCACCGTGCCCGGCCTCAAAAGGCAAATCATGTTACTAAGAAGAAAGTGCCAGGTAGTTTCCAGCTCCAGCAGAATACAAGAAGAAAAAAGCTCAATATATAATCAGAGAATTTGGCATATGAAGCAGTACTTTCTGACAACAAAAGTTTTAGATTCTGAATTAGGGTATAAAAAACATGAACTCTCTATCCCAGAAGGTATTCATATTAGTATAGAATCTCTGGCATTTGTTTTGTTATACACTTTGTATACCTAACAAAGGCAGCAGGGCAAAGAATTAAAATCCTGAAGAACTCTCCAGCCCATAATGCAATTAGTCTCCTGTGATCTAATTTCATCTATAGGGTAGTGTTTCTCAATTTTGTGTTAAAATGCATATTCCCTGTGAATTAGTATAAAAAAAGAATCCTCTCATGTGAGTTTAAAATTTCACAACAAATCCAATGTTATAACAACAACACAAATCAAGTAATGGTAATGCTGAACATGCCTTCTCAAACTACAAGAATCTCCAGCCTCGCCTTGAATTTGTACTTTTCCTAATTGAGAATCACTACTTCAGAGACTGCTTAAAAATTAACTTTTACCTTTTTCATTGAGTCAGAAAACTTGTCTCTTAACCTGATTCTTTAGAAAATGACAAAAACTCATCATACTAACACAAACAGGAAACTAAGACAGTATCAGTGGTGAATGTCACAACATCCTTGAAAGGGGAAGATGGTAATTACGTTTAGTAAGCCTGTAATAGGATCAGTGACTTGGGAACCAATCTAAAAAACTCCACAGGGAGATGACACATGGAAATATGTTTCTTTTTCATAATGTTAACTTTCTTGTTTCTATTTAAATGATAAGGTAGAACCTGAATTCCATCATTTTATTCTTTGTAATCAATTTATTTATTGATGTATAACCAACATACTGCAAAATACTATACAGCTTGACACATTTTTCTGTATGCACATACTTGTAAAACCACCATCCCAATCAAGATAGAGACCATTCCCATCAGCCTAGGAATTCTCCCATCTCTTCTGTTAATACCCATACCCCTCGTCCCAAAACAGTACCCAATATTTTGACTTCTGCCATCATAAGTCAATTTTGCCTGTTCTTGAACTTTACACAGTTGGAATCCTATAGCACGTACTCTTTTGTGGCTGACTTCTTTTGCTGAAGACAAGGTCTGTGAGATCATCACTTTATTCTTAAGTCAAATTCTATGGTCACTAACCAATAATAGCATCCCAAAGAAACAAAGTGGGTACTCACTTCATGGTTGATGATTCCAGACATGCACTGATTCAGACCCAGTTTGTTGAACTCATTGAGTCCACAGGCAAGCACTTTGCCTGACTGGGTCAGCAGAAATGTCCCATCACAGCCACATTGAACTGCAATAATAATTAAGGCCTTAGGAACATCAACCTGCAAGGAAAAAAAAAAAAAAAAAAAAAATCAGAAAAAGAAATCCCAAATACAAAACTCAGATCAGGAAAAAAAATCCTCAAATTGTTTCAAAAGTAACATGCTGCATTTAGCAGAATGACTACAGGGAAGTAAAGGTTTCTGTATTCTCTTTAGATTTGCCCAGCGGCTTAGAGGCTACTATTTTCAAAAAGGAGCTCAAGTTTTATAACATAAAGGAAAAGGCAGCAGTTCCAGGTGACCTAAGCAGATAGTCTCAGTCAGTATGTTTTAGTAACAGGTTCTACTAATAGGGAGACTTCTCAGAAAAAGTTGGGAAAGAAGCAGCTTCAATCCATTACTGATTTTGTCCTCTGAGATGGGAGGCTGCTTGATAGTTACAGAAGAAACACAATAGCCCTGCGGGGTCCCAATCTGGTCATTTTATAGGAGAGGTAACAGAGTACTGAGGTAGCAGCTAGGACTTCCAAATGCTTACATCCTTCTATAGCTAAACAGAGAGAGAAAATGGTAGGGGTGACGGATGTGTGGGGCCACGATGGATGTGCGTAAAGCCTGAAACCTGGACCCTCATAGTTTCCATGACAGCCTTTCCAGGAGGAGGAGAACAGCCGTGAATCCCAGTGAGAATGGTCCCTACAAACACATAATTTAATTTTTAAAATGTAAATAAAAACTGGTAACAGTCAATAGTATAGTTAATTAGTCAACCTTCCAGTAGGGAAGCCTGTGCCCTAGATGGGGGTGGGAGAGATGTAACCATGCTTGTCCCTCAGCTGGTCTCAGCTTTTGTGAGCCCCTTGCAGTGCCAGCTCTGACAGTGCTGAGAGTAATTAGACATTATGTTTCATACAACATGACCCTAAGCAAAAACAACGATTTCATCTGGTGTTCAACTGTAGAAATAGGAGGGTAAAATGGCTGCGCAGGGTTAAGAGACAGTTTACTGCTTTCTAATATCTTCTTGAGGGGTTTTCCCGTGTATATGTAGCTATATTTTGACTTTTCTGCTGCACACGCTGATTTTGGCTCTCATCCCTGAGTGAGATGTGACAGTGTCCACAGTTGCTATTAATATATACACTTTCTCAACTTTCTGTGATTTAGTCAGATGATAAGACCACATAGTGCTAAATCGGAAATCCTACATTGTCAGTCTCCCACAATATTTCCTGAAATAGGAAATATTTAAAAAACAAACACCTTGATACGAAGTCAAGAGGACATATTATTGGAGTCTGTATGACTGAGACAGGCCTTAGGTAGAAGCTGCTTCTGATTTTACCTTTTGTGGTGTATAATAATCCTCTTCTGAATCCAAACCCAGTCGTCCTGAAACACACATAAAAATAAAAATCATTATAATGAGCACCTCCTTCCAATGAAGATGTTCTATAAGATTCTCTTTTACTGAATTAACACTTCTCATATAGAGGCTGCATGATGTGTTTAGATGCACACAAGCTTCGAGTCAGGCTGTGCACCTGGGAAGAAGTGGACAGAGACAAGGCTACCCCTACCATATTCGCCACAGCCCCAAGAATAGACTTCCTTGTTTCGTGTCAGAACCACCACATGATTATCTCCACAGGAGACCTGCTCCACTGGATTGCTGAGGAAGAAGTTCAGCTGCATGGGTTCTAGCACTTCAGGGCCAGCAACCTTGTCCACTCCCATGCAGCCATAGTAATCTGATCCAAAGGCATAGAGCTGACCCTCATCTGCAAAAGAAAGGAAAACAGAACCCATCAAAGGACTGAATTATTTTATTCAATCAGAAAGCTGGGCAGGCAGGGCTAGAATGAGAACTACCTGGCCAGTGATCTCCCATGAGATGACTCCATCAGGGAAATCTGAAGGATAGACTGTGTGAGTCTAGAGTTGTTTGTATATAGACGGTCACATGTACTATAATTATAATATAGTTTAAAAAGTATTAAAAGGGCTTAAAATTTTACCGGGGCCATCTCTATTTTATAGATAAAAACCAAGTGAGTAATGATAAGACAAAAACTAAATTGAGGTCTTGATCTTGATTTTGTGTTAGCTGTAGCCTGATGAGGTGGTAAGATTATTTTTCCCCCCAAATGGGACATACAACACATTTCTCCTGATCCCACCTCTTCTCCATTATCTATCTGCGTTCTCCTTGTGCACCATCCCCTAATACTAAAGCACATTTGGCATGTTGTTATTAATGAATATATTTGCTCAATGTCTTTTGCTCTTTGAGTATTGTCTTTTGTTGTAAAATCCCAACTAAAATTGTACAGCATTAAGCACAATAGCCTACATTAAATAAACATAGATGCTTTCTGCTGACGGCTTACCTGTCACACAGACAGTGAAATCATCACCACACGACACCTGGTGGATAGCTTTGCCTTGCAACTTTTCCACATGCTTTGGCTGTCGATAGGAGGCTTTGTCTCCATGGCCCAGCTGACCATGGAGTTTAGTACCCCCTTGCATGTTCTGTGAAATAGAGAGGTCTTGTGAAGTTTTAACTTTTCATGCCACAAACTAATCTTCAATATAATTTCATGTGAAGACAAATAGGAAGCAAAAAAGAAAAGCTGGAAATTTAGACATTGGAAAAAAAATGGGTAAGGGGATTAAACCTTTTAATGGTAGGTAGCATAAAACCCCTGCCAACAGGTAAAGAAGATTTAGAAAGTATCCAGATTGATATCCATCAAGACTTAAAAGGATACATTTCCAATTTTGTCTTTATTCTTCAAGTCTAAGATGAACTATATATTTAATTATGGGTGATGATGAAAAAATTCTTTATAGAATCTAATTGGATCGCTTCTCCAGTAGTACAGCCTCCTGGAAACCTGTACTAGAAGTTTTATAAATTTTGGTCACAGTTTCCCTGAAACGTGGAACAGTTATAAAGAATTGGGCTACATCAAAGAGGCTGCTATATGGCACTGAGAATAGTCCTGCCTGACTTTTCAACGGTTTTATAGAGATAAGTAATTCTTTCCATTCAATGACTCAACTACAAGTCCTTATATAAATGTTTTTTAAGGTACTAATTTCACTCCATTTCTGGTAGCTTCCCAGGAACTAGTTCTTTAAGGGATAGGGTTTTAGGATAGAACAGCAAGTCAACACTCCATAACGAAGGCCAAATCATTCATTCATTCTTTCAATCAATCAATAGTTGAGTGTCTACTCTCTTACATATTGGGGATGAAACAGTGAAAAAGACATATATGGTCCCTGTCCTCAGGGAGAAGGTATCTGAAACCACTGGAAAAAATGAGCTTCCTAAGAGAGGTGAACCGAGGGCTGAAGACAAGCTGGAGTAAAGAAAAAGTAGCCTGGAATGAGCCTGAGAAGGCACAAAGAAACAGGAAGAAAGCCAAGAGAACATGCTATCGTGGAAGCCAAGTGAAGACAAAGCTTCAAGAAGGAGGGAGTGGTCAACTACATCAAGCGCTGCCAAAAGGCCAAGCTAGGTAAGGACTAAAAATTATCTGTTTTATTTTAGTAATTTATAAATCATTTTGTCAAGACCAGTTTAAATTGAGTGGCAGAAATGGAAGCAGCACAGTAGGTGAATGAGGAGAGACTGGGGATAAGGAAACAGTTTAGCAAGAAGGTGAGAGACAGAGTGGAATCTAGAGGGTAACGGGGAAATTCTACACAAGCTATACCTAGCTATCATCAGTCATGGGTGGAGGTCTCAGAAGATTCCTGACATGGTTTAGCGCTTCATTTGTTTACAAGGCTGTTTCACAGATACTAGTTGCTCTGGACCTCATGGTAATAGAACAGAATAATTAAGTGACTTATCTTAAATCATCCAGCTGTAAATGGGAAAGCTTAGTCTCCTGAGTCCAAACGTAGGGCTCCTTTAATTTTCTCTCCTTCTGCCATTCATTCATTCAGAAAACACTTATAGGTGACCTAATATGTACCAGGCACTGGGGGATACATCAGTGAACTAAACAGACAAAATCGCTCCTCTCCTAAGAGCTTTCATTCCATGACCCCATACTGCCACTCCCTTAGCACAGGTTAAACTAACGAAATGCATAAACATCCTGGGCCCAGTAAACAATGAGGCTTATAGCACTGTTCCAAAGTATTAATACTTAACTTTTACTTACCACCCAGGTGTACAGTTCCTTCTCCACTGTGACCACAGCAAAATGGGTATTCCCTGCACACACCTGCCGGGCACTACAGCCACTCTTGATGACATCCAGTTTCTGGGGGGTAGACTTTCCACCACCCCAAACATAGACTTCACTGGTTCGTGATGTTACCACAGCAATGGGCGCCTCAGTCACAGTGCTTGACCTGCCAACAACCCCAGAACAAAGGCACATTTAATATAAAAACAACATCAAAGAAAAATGCTTCCAGTCTGTTCCCTGAGAATAACTGCCAATTATGGTATGAGAAAGTATGTTCTTTCTTGACAACTTTTCTCAACCCTCTATCATAGCAAGCTTTGAAATTCTTGCCTCAGGGCTTCATCACAGCTTGGCTAGATCAGATTCCGGCCTGATCCGCAACATCTACACTTTTCAATATTCGTCATAGGACTGATGGCTACTTTAGCGTGAGGGTGAAATTATAGCTTTCTCTCCTGAAAGGATGACAAATCCTACTGGAATCAAATAATGCACAAACCCAAGAAAGACCCTCCGCCATTGGTAAGTTAGGATGTATTAGTTTTCAATAGTCTCTTGAGCATTACCTTGGTCTCTTTGTAGGGGCATTAAGCAGAGTGACTTTTTCCTCCATCTCTCTACCAAAAGAAAAGGAAGGAAACATGAGTGAAATAATAGGTTCCTATATTGCAAAGATGTCTCTCTAATACATTTCACATATTTAATCCTCTTATAAACTGTATGCATCCTATAGCATTACAATACTTTTATGAAAGCACCTCAGTACAACTCAAACAGTTTTATACAGACCTAGCATTAGACAATTCATTAAATACCAAAGGGTCAGCTGTTTAAGACCATTTGTTTTCTATTTCTGAGAAGTGGTCCAGGCCGGAAGAGAGAGCCTTGAGAACCTCTGATACACATGTTTAAGTACCTGATGGACAACTCCATTCAGTCTGCCCACTGACTCTACAAATGAAACATCTCCAAATCTGAGCTCATTATCCTTCTCTCAAACCAGCTTTTCTTTCTGACTTCTCTATTTCCATAATTGTCAACACCCCTCTCCCATTCTCCCAATCAACTGGGCTTAAAACCTCAGTCATCTCTGACTCATCTCCTTCCCTTTCTTCAACATTCAAGTTCTACAGATTCCACCTATACAGTAGTTTTTACACTCACCTGTTCCTTTCCAGTCTCACCATCTTAATTCTGGGGCAGCTCTACTTCCCAACTGTACTGTGGTAGCATCTCTTAATTAGTCTCACTTGCTACAGTCCTAAACCACTTTACTATCCTAATTTCATTAAAACCAGTACTGATAAATAACTCTTTCTGAGGTACACCTCTTATCATATGAACTGCCCTCTCACAAATGTCCAATACTTCTGTGCTATCACGTGAATTAAGCACAAATTCCTTGGCCTGGCATGCATGATTCTCTACCCATCTTTCCTGTATTCCTTCCCTTTGCTTATACCCTGTGTCCTAGCCCAGGGGTGTCATTCTACCTGAATCAAATATAGCTGAACTATAGGGGTAGTGCTCAGGCATCAGTATTTTTTGAAAGTTCCCGAGATTTTGCATTGTGAGCCCCAGGCCTAGAACCACTAAACTAGCCAAGTAGGACTATGTGTTTCCTGAATATTTTCTACAACTTCCTGTGTCTGTGCCTTTGCTTATGCTATTTTTTCTGTATGGAAAACTCTTTGTCTTATGTTTTTCCATCAAAGTACAAAGTTCCAACAGAGTATTGAAGGTAAATCTATAATTATCTATGAAAAACTGCAATTAAAAATTATCAGTCAAAATATTTCAATATGAGATTAAAATAATGATATTTTTGGGATATAAGCCAGATAAAAATTTTAAATATGCTTAACTGGCCTAAAAAAGTGGTATTGCCTGAATATGCACAGAACATAAATGGAAGGTCATAGTGCTGTAGTTGGAGTATTACACATAATTCCAGGTATCAAAACACTGGCTAGAGACCAACTGGAGAAGAATCAGAAAAGATTAATTAAATAACACAACAGAATAAAAGTACTGACCAAATAGCAAATATTATGGAATTAGGTATGTACTTAATGTACTTAAGGGCAAGACTTGAAAAAGAGCATAGTAAATGTTTGAATATTTGGAGGATATAAAAACAAAGAACTGGTAGAGGAGGAAGAAGGGTAGTAAGGCAAAAATAGTATAAAAGGATGAAATACAGACTAGAAAATTTAAGAAAGACAAGGAATACCTTGTCCTTTAAGGTTTGAAGCTTCCTACAGGAAGTGAGGGAAAAAGGACATCCTTCCTATCCCCAGAGACCTCTGACACAGAATAAATCTCAGGAAATAACCTGTCAGGAGTCAATAAAGCTCAACCTCCAGAAATGGGCAAAAGGTATCTGAAGAGGACTCCACCAACTCCAACCTACCATCTACACGAATGCACTAAAAAACAAAGGCCCCATCCAATTCATACTACTATCCAAAAATCATTGAGCACCTTATACCAGGCCCTGGGTTGATCACTTTCTATGTATTACCTTAGTTAATCTTCACCTTATCTCACTTTATAGAGGAGAAAACTAAGAGATGGAGATGTTAAGTAACTTGACAAAGATGACAGAACTCAGATACAAACCTGAGGATGCCTGAGTCTCCCTTAATTACTATGCTGTAATGCCTAAATTCTAGACTTAAAAACCTACAGATGGGGACGAAGAGGGTTCTGGGGTCTCATCAGTACAAATTTAGAACTAAGGAGATGAAAGTCAAGCACTATCCTCAAGCAATGAAAGCAGAGATGTCGACAGAAAATAGCACTTAAGTGGCCAAGTCAGGAAACACCACCCTTTTTGTGGTCCTCTGATTAGGCCTCTAACAGTCAACCATGTCAGGAAAGACAATGGAGTGACTTCTTTGTACTTTACCTCCTGCGTTTCCTGAGAAGGGGGCGATCTAGAAGCTCGTCTGCAGTGGGTCTCTGCTCAGGATCCTAAAAGGTAAAAACAGAGTTAGTTTTCACTAGGGGGAATAGACAATATGGGATCTAAAGAGGCATTTTTACTTCCTCTTACTAACTCTTAGGGTTAGTTAGTGAAAGACCACTCTATATTATACTTTTGTTTCAAAAATCATAACTTCTCACGTCATACTCCATGGTTCATGCTTCTCACCTTATTATCATTAACACTTGTACATGAAAGAGGATATTTACAATGCACCTTCCTCACTTGTTCAAGTAGGGCAGTGGCTCTCAAACCTTAATATATATAGTACAGGGCTGGGCGCGGTGGCTCACGCCTGTAATCCTAGCACTCTGGGAGGCCGAGGTGGGTGGATCGCTCAAGGTCAGGAGTTCGAGACCAGCCTGAGCAAGAGCGAGACCCCATCTCTACTAAAAATAGAAATTATATGGACAACTAAAAATATATATATAGAAAAATTAGCCGGGCATAGTGGCGCATGCCTGTAGTCCTAGCTACTCGGGAGGCTGAGGCAGGAGGATCGCTTGAGCCCAGGAGTTTGAGGTTGCTGTGAGCTAGGCTGACGCCACGGCACTCACTCTAGCCTGGGCAACAAAGTGAGATTCTGTCTCAAAAAAAAAAAAAAAAAAAAAAAAATATATATATATATATATAGTACAGGCTGGGCACAGTGGCTCACGCCTATAATCCTAGAACTCTGGGAGGCCGAGGTGGGAGGATCGCTTGAGGTCAGGAGTTCGAGACCAGCCTGACCAAGAGTGTGATACTGTCTCTACTAAAAATACAAAAAATTAGCAGGGCATGGTGGTGAGCATCTGTAGTCCCAGCTACTCGGGAGGCTGAGGCAGGAGGATCACCTGAGCCTAGGAGGTTGCTGTGAGCTAGGCTGACGAAATAGCACTCTAGCCCAGTAAACAGAGCAAGACTCTGTCTCAAAAAAAAAAAAAAAAAAAAAAAAAAAAGAGGAATAAAAAGAAAAAGATAAATATATATATGTATGTATGTACAGCACAGAAGAATTACCTGGGGTGTTTATTACAGATAAAGATTTCTTGACTTTATCCACAGAGATTTTGATCTAGTTGGTCTGAAGTGGGGCCTAGGAATCTTCTTTTTACTTATAAAACTCCCTCATTTTCTGGTGATTCTGATGCCAGTGATTCATGGACCATATTTCGAATAATACTAGAACTATATAGCAAAGGAATTATGAAATATTATGAGCATATATATTTTGTGTATTAGGAACTCTAAATCATCTTTGCCTACAGTTTTATAAAATAAATATTTAGTGGCCGGGCGCGGTGGCTCACGCCTGTAATCCTAGCACTCTGGGAGGCCGAGGCGGGTGGATCGCTCGAGGTCAGGAGTTCGAGACCAGCCTGAGCAAGAGTGAGACCCCGTCTCTACTAAAAATAGAAAGAAATTATATGGACAACTAAAATATATATATACAAAAAATTAGCCGGGCATGGTGGCGCATGCCTGTAGTCCCAGCTACTCGGGAGGCTGAGGCAGTAGGATCGCTTAAGCCCAGGAGTTTGAGGTTGCTGTGAGCTAGGCTGACGCCACGGCACTCACTCTACCCCGGGCAACAGAGTGAGACTCTGTCTCAAAAAAAAAAAAATAAATAAAATAAAATAAATATTTAGAAATTAATCTTGGTCATAAAAAATGGAGCAAAATTTAAATGGCAAAATCATTTCACAAATTACTATTTATAAAGCAGAATAAAGTAAGAATTTGTTTGTTGAAGCACACAACTGTCTTGAATTACTGATGCCTCTTCTGGGTACAGCCGTAACATACATCCTACCCTGGGGTGAAGCAAATGTGGTTTTGTGTGGTTTGTTTCTGTGCCATACTCCAAACACTGAGGTTGGCAGGGGAAATATATAACTGAAATGAATGTGTAACTCATACCTACCTGGTCGAGGCACGCATGGACCATCTGGATCAATTCCAAAGAGTACTGGCTAGAATCAACTTCCATGGCCCGGATGCCTTGCACGATCTTCACACACAGGTTGAGTGGATTCTACGAGAAAATGATTGCATTGTTCCTGGATATATAAAAATTATGTTATAATCTACCATAAAGGGGCTCTGAGATGTCTGTGGCCATTATTTAAAGAATTGGCAATAGGTCTGCATTAGGCCTGACTTCTTTTTATAACTATTAGTTTGCATCAGCAAGAAATGGTTAGGGATGCACTGCTGCTATCAGACGGAATGAAGCCAACTGGCCAACGCGGAGATTAAATCTGTAACTGTGTGGCCAACAGCAAAATGCTCAGAGAATATTATAATCTAACCCTTCAACTGAATCCCAAGAAAAAGGAAAGCAAGATTAGCCTCGCTTCTTAGCTTCAAGTACCTCCTTTATCAACTAATTTGCCTCCTAATAATGGCTACACAGGCAATACTCTGCTGCAACAGACAAAACAGTGAATATATTAATAATAAAAATATTATAGTAATATCATCACCTTACTGAGAGACCACTATAAACTAGACAGGCACATTACATATATGATCTTTTTTATCCTCAGAAACACCATTCAAGGAGGTTATTATCATTATCAATTTGTACAACAGAAAAATGGGGCTCAGAGACGTAAAGTCACTTGCCCAAAACCACACAGGTAGTAAAAACAGAGCCATATTCCAACTAAGGTCTATCTGACTCCAAAAGTCATTTTTGTTCTACTATATTATTTAGGAAAATTAGATGATATACCAGAAAAAACTTCAGGATTTACAAAAACAAATAGAAATTATGGGCGCAAGATGGCTGACCAGAGACATTGCTTGCCAGACAGTCCCTGAGGGAAGAAAGGGTTTCAGATAAAGGAGATGGAAGAGGAAGAGTAGACGCAGCTCAGGTGTAGGTCGTAGAGAGAAGTGCTGGAGCCTGATGGGGACTTCACAGAGAAAAAATGCAAAGCAGATAAGGAAGAGGAAACCCAGAGAGGCTCGGAGCCCGGTGATCGAAGGGCTACTAAGTTACTTGGAAGCTTTCCCACTACCGAAGCCCAAACAATGCGGCAACCACGGAACTGTGGGGAGAACTTGTGTGATCCCAGAGCTTGGACATTTGGTGAGGGACTCTCCTCCAAGGAGAGTGACCCGAGGGGCTGGAGAGTCGGCTTTCTTCCATTCAGACTCTTATCCTTCCTTGCTCCTCCTCTACCCACTGCAACTGGGAGAACAATTTGAGCGAGTGGCCGCCTCTCCCCAGCTAGCGTGACCTCCGGTCTGAGGTTTCCAGAGAGTGGGGCCCATACCTTTCCCCATGAGGACCTGCAGGGGACCTGGGGTGCCTGATACGGGAGCTCCCTGCCTGCTGGCATTTCTCGGAGACACATGCCAGAGGGTCAGACACACAGGCCAGATCCCGTGCTCCCAGGACTGGAGTGGGTTGCTGGGGGAAAGAAACAAAGAGAAGTTTTGGAAGCTGGACTCGGGAGGTGAGGGAGCCCATGTGGGTGGAACTGACAGAATAATACTGTGGGGTCCGAGACATGGGGATCTGGGAGAGTGCCTACCCCCAATAAAGGAAAGGCGTGTTGTAGGACTAGGGCAGGTCCTCCAGTAGGAAAGCCCCTAGCTCATGAGGCCATAGCAACCAAGCGCAGCAGGTGCCAGGGCAGTAGGGGAATTGTGGCCTCTTCCTCATGAGCAGCCATACCTTGACGCTCCTCCCAGTAGCTCCCCCTAGTGGCCAGGAAAACAACCTCTGAGCGCTGCTTTGCAAAGCCTTCCACGCTCACACAATCTAACCACACCCTGCCTTGTTCCTCCACCCACCTCTGTGGTAGTGGAGATCAAAGCAACCCCCTGGGAGCTGCAGGGCCCCTCCCAAAGCCTGGGGCATTCAAGAGCTCCACCTGACGGACTAGAGCTTATCACAGACACAAAGAACATCTCTGCAGTTGGCTCTTTCCTGCAAGCATCCACCACTGACAGGAAGAACAACTCTATAGCTCATCACAGCATCTACCAACTCAAACAGGGCGGGGCTGATTCTTACTCACAAGTATCACCCACCATCTCGGAGATTAAGCTGGGGGTCCCAATACAATTCACACTGGTGGGAAGAGGTGAAGACAGCAGGATAGAGGCAACCCGAGGGGACACTGCTTTTTAGGAGAGAAATGAAAGTTACAGGCAGCTTGATCTGTGAGGGGTCTCCCTCTTCCACTGCAGACCTCTGGACTGACTGGGGAGCTGCTCAGAGTCTGTGCAGAGATATTCCACCAGAAAACAGGTACAGCAGAGATCTGGTGCCTGCCCTTAGGCAACCAACCATGTCCTGATCACTCTGGTACACAAAGCCAGGTCTGCTTGGGACCCAGTCTTCCAGCAGACAGTAGCCTTTGCATCACCCCCGCCAGGCTGGGGAGGGAACACACCCCCCTGTGTCATGTCCTGTGACTGGCAGCTGAGCATGCCTCCTCTCCCACGTAGGAGCCGAACAGAGGAGGAGCCTCAGACACCACAGGCACCACTTGGGAAGCCTGGGCTACTGCCTCAGTGGGTCCTAGGTGTGAGCGGAGACCCTTGGCTGACCAGCAGATCTGGCCCACCTACATAGACCCTGGGTCACTGAGACAAACCCCTGCCTACGTGACTGGGCATCAGCAGTCCCCATGCTAGAGGAACAGCTCCCCATATGGGCAGCTCTCCCCCAGAAATCCCCAGAGCCAGCTCTGAAGCTCTTGCTGTGCCTGAGTCCGAGGCTCTGCCCCTATATCTCCTGGGCCCCTGCTGGGCCTGTGACTTCACCCCTGAGACTCCAGAGCTGTGCCTAGTCCCTAAGACCCCACTACTGAGTCCCCACCACTACCACTGGGCCAGCAGAACCTCCCTGAGGTCCAACACTTCACTTGGGACCCTCCAGCCCTGAGCAGCTGCCATTCTTGGACTTCATTCAAGAGAGTCCCCAGCAAAGAAGAACAGGTGTCTTGCAATCCTATTAACCCAGAGCCAAGAGAATAGGAGCCAGATGAGGAGAAACCAGCAAAAGAACCCTGGCAACATGAAAAAACAAAACAATTCAACACCCCCAAGGGAACACAATGGAGCTACAGTAGTGGACTCCACCCACAACGAAATCACAGAAATGACAAAAATGGAATTCAGAATATGGATGGCAAGTAAGATGAATGGAATTGAAGAGAAAGGTGAAAACCAACAAAAAGAAGTTAAAAAAACTTTCAAGGAAATCAATGAAAAAAGTCACTAGAGAGCTAGATAACACAAGAAAGGATATAATAGAACTTAAAGAAATGAAAGAGTCATTTAGGGAATTTGAAGACATAGCAGAAAGCTTTAAAAACAGGCTAAACCAAGGAGAAGAAAGAATCTCAGAGCTTAAAGATAAGGTTCTCAAGATAACCCAGTCATTCAAAGAGGAAAAGAAGAGCATAAAAAAGTTGGAGCAATCATTGAGAGAGATGGGGCTATGTGAAGCAAACTAACATTTGAATTACAGGTATCCCTGAAGGAGAAGAAGAAAGAACTAAAAGCAAGGAAAACCTATTTGAGGAAATTATTGAGGAAAACTTCCCTGGTATCACCAGAAATTCATACATACAGACACAAGATGGGCATTGAATACCGGGAATATTCATAGCAAATAGGTTATCTCCAAGACACATAAGTAGTCAACCTGGCTAAAGTCAAAATGAAGGAGAAAATTGTGCAAGCAGCAAGACGAAAGCATCAAATAATCTACAAAGGAAAACCCATCCGGCTAACTGCAGACTTCTTGGCAGAAACCTTACAAGCCAGAAGAGACTGGGGCCCATCTTGAATTGACTTAAACAGCATAACTGCCAGCCTAGAAGTTTGTATACTGCAAAACTTAGTTTTGCAATAGACGGAGAAATTAAGTCCTTCCCAGATAAGCAAACACTGAGGGAATTTGCCATGACCAGACCTCCCCTGCACAAAATACTTAGAATAGCACTATACACAAATCAGCACAACAGATTCCCACCAGTGTAAATTCACCTAACAAACCCCAAACTCAAAATTCTTATAAAACAATAGAACAAGAGATAAAACAAAGCAATAAGGGACAACTTCACAGGATAAATGGACCAACATCCCACATATCAACTAACGTTAACAGACTGAATGCCCTTCTCAAAAAACATAAGCTGGCTGAATAGATGAAAAAAACATAACCCTACTATCTGTTGTATCTAGAAACACATCTAAACCACAAGGTCACACACAGACTCTATGTGAAAATACGGAAGAAAATATTCCACACAAATAAAAATCAAAAGACAGCAAGTGTGGCCATTCTCCTATCAGATAAAATTGACTTTAAGCCAATAAGATAAAGAAAGACAAGGAGGATCATTATGTAATTGTAAAGGGGGCAATTCAACAAGAAGACATAACAATCCTAGATAAATATGCATCCAACACAGGAGCTCCAAGATATGTAAAACAAATTTTACTAGAGCTAAACAAAGAAATAAACAGCGCCATTGTAATTGCTGGGAACCTCAACAACCCATTGTCAGAGCTCAACAAATCATCAAAGCAGAAAATAAATAAATAAACAATGGACTTAAACCAAAATCTAAATCAAATGGACCTAACATTTACATTAAACAGGTCTCAACAAATTAAAAAAAAACTGAAATTATACAATGTCCCTTCTTAGACCACAGTGGAATGAAACTAGAAATCAATCACAAGGAAACAAACATACACAAAGTCGTGGAAATTAAACAATCTGCCAGTGAACGATTATTGGGTCAAGAATGAAATTAAGATGGAAATCAAAAAATTCTTTGAACTTAACGACAAAGGGGACACAAGCTATCAAAATCTATGGAATGTATCAAAAGCATTCCTCAGGGAAAAATTCATAGCCTTAAATGCCTACATCAAAAAGACAGAGAGATCACAAATTAACAACCTAATGTCATATCTCAAGGAGCTAGAAAAGGAAGAACAAACCAAACCCAAAGCCAGCAGAAGAAAAGCAATAACAAAGGTAAGAGCACAACTAAATGAACTGGAGGAAAAAAAAGGATTAACAAAACAAAAAGTTGGATCTTGAAAAGACAAACAAAATCGATAGACCTTTTGCTAGAGAACAGAAGAGAAAAGACTCAAATAAACTTGATCAGAAATGAAAAAGGTGACATTACAACTGATACCACAGAAATACAAAACACCAACCATAAATACTACGTAAATCTCTACGTGCATAAACTAGAGAATGTAGAGGAAATAGACAAGTTCCTAGAATCACATAACCTCCCAAAACTCAACCAGGAAGAAACAGAACTCCTCAACAGACCAATAATGAACAGTGAGATTGAAACATAATTAAAAAAACTCCCAAAAACAACAACAACAACAAAAAAGCTGTGGACCAGATGGATTCACAGCCAAATTCTATCAGACCTACAAAGAAGACCTGGTATCCATAATAGAGAAATTATTCCATAATATTGAGAAGGATGGAATCCTCCTCAACTCATTCTAAAAGCCAGTATCACCTTGATAGCAAAGCCAGGAAAGGACACAACAAAAAAGAAAACTGCAGACTAATATCCCTTATGAATATAGATGCAAAAATTCTCAATAAAATACTAGCAAACCAAATTCAACAGCACATCAAAAAAAATAATCCACCAGGATCAAGTGGGCTTCATTCCAGGGATGCAAGGATGCAAGGGCGGTTCAACATATGTAAATCAATAAATGTGATTCACCACATAAACAAAAGCAAAAACAAAGATCATATTATCATCTCAATAGACACAGAAAAAGCATTTGACAAAATCCAGCACCCTTTCATAAAAACCCTCAATGAATTAGGCATAGAAGGAATACATCTCATAATTATAAAGAGCCATATATGACAAACCCACAGCCAACATCATATTGAATGGGGAAAAGTTGAAAGCATTCCTTTCCCCTAAGAACTGGAACAAGACAAGGATGCCCACTGTCACCACTTCTATTCAACATAGTGCTAGAAGTCCTAGCTAGAACAATCAGGCAAGAGAAGAATATTAAGTGTATCTAAAGCAGGAAAGAGGAGGTCAAACTATTGCTCTTCACTGATGATATGATCTTGTATCTAGAACACCCCAAAGATTCCACCAAGAGTCTCCTGGAATTGACAAATAAATTCAGCAAAGTCTCAGGATACAAAATCAATGTACATAAATCAGTAGCATTTCTATATGTTAATAATAGTCAAAGTGAGAGTCAAATCAAAAACTCAATACCATTCACAATAGCTACAAAGAAAATAAAATACCTTGGAATATACTTAACCAAGGAGGTGAAAGATTTCTATAAGGAGAGGACACAAATGGGAAAAATGCCATGCCCATGGATAGGTAGAATCAATATTGTTAAAATGTCCACACTACCCAAAGTGATTTACAAATTCAATGCAATCCCCATCAAATTACCAAAGTCATACTTCACAGATCAAGAAAAAATAAATCTATGCTTTGTTTGGAACCAGAAAAGAACCCAAATAGCCAAAGCAATCTTAAGCAAAAAGAACAAATCTGGAGGCATCACATTACCAAACTTCAGGCCAGGGGCGGTGGCTCACACCTGTAATCCTAGCACTCTGTCTCAAAAAAAAACCCCCAAGAAACAAAAAACAAAAAAACATTACCAGACTTCAAACTATACTACAAGGCCACAGTAACCAAAACAGCGTGGTACTGGTACAAAAATAGAGACACACACCGATGGAACAGAACACAGAACCCAGATGTAAAACCATCTACCTACAAGCAACTGATCTTTGACAAAACAGACAACAATGTGATGGGTATACCTATAGCGGGGACTCAAGCATTACAAAAATGATCCATGTAACCTAAAACATTTATATCTCCTTAATATTTTGAAATTTAAAAAAAAAAAAGCAAAGAAAAACAAATGGGTCTCATGAAAGGCCAGTGAATTTGCATTATTTTACATTTGTATTTTTCACACATATTATTAGAGAATTTCTGTGAGGCGAATATTGTTATTATATTACAGATAATGAAATAGAGGATCAAAGAAATGAAGTGATTTGCCTAAATTCTCACATCTGGTTGGCAGAGGAGATTGGATGTGAATCCACTTTAGTTAGTCAAAGTCTGGTCCATGGACTAATAGCATCAGCATCACCTGGGAGCTTGTTAGAAACGTAGAATATCAAGCACCCCCTAACAGAATCTGCATTTTAATAAGATACCCAGGTGATTTTCTATGCATATTAAAGTTTGAGAAGTGCTGCTTCACCCCAGGCTATACTTTAATTTATTTAGAAAAAGAAAAGAAAAAAGACTTAAAGGGATTTGTTGTCCATGAAGCAATGACAATCTTTAACAACAGTAAAAGCGTAATTTTTAATAAAAAAGATCAAAAATATCTTAATGGGCATTATATAATTTGCCTTAGCTTTTTAAAAAATGATGTACTGAAGCATATGAAATAAAATGGCTTTTCAAAACTGCAGCATCACATAATTTGACCCTACAGCCAGTTTTAAAATTATAGTCAACAAATTCAATATTTCAACAGGGAATTCAAGTTGAAGATAAACAGGGTCTATAGCATTTTAATAACATATTACTAATCCAGTGCCTGAATACAGGTTATTTTTGCCTGTAGTTGATTTCCATTTAAGAAATCAGAAGTTTGGGGATAAAGTTGATTCGTTTAGCCAAGTTGTACCATTTTCAAGGACAATGTGGGGGCGATACACCAACTTACTGTAGCATCAAACGTTCTCTTTAGCGTCAGCAGTTCAAAAATGACGCAGCCTACTGCCCAGATATCAGACTTGAAATTGTATTTTACTCCTTGACAGAGCTCTGGAGACATGTAATATGGGGTTCCTACAAGCTGAACAAGAAAGAAAACAATCAAAGAATAACATCCCTTCTGAGGTAACTATATTAACATTTCAATAGCTAAATTAAATTTCCCAGGAACTAATGATAACAACCATAAAACATTCATTAGCAGATTCCAAAATGGTTTTTATGAGATAATACCACTATGGGGAGAAATCTTTTTAATATCAAATCTCTTGGGCCAATTATAAAGGGGCAGTTTCTGTGATAAAAGCATTGTGGTAACTTGGGGGGCTCAATAGCTCTGTGACTTGTAGACCACAGAGGCTTTAGGCAATTAAGGCCTACCAAAAACTTTACACAGATACACTTAGTAAAGTTCACCAATAGAAAAACACCAAACATGGACTGTAGGGAGATAGTAATTGGATGAAAGGGTTAAATATTTTAACTAAAATACTAAATACATTTTAACTAATAAAACTTTTTAAATGGCCCAATTTGACATCTGTTAAAATAACATAGCTGGTAAATTTTTCTTTGAATTTGAAAAAGATTTTCTGAATTTAAGAATGGATTGGAAAATAAAAATGTCCTAAATAGAACTCATGCCTCTCCCAAGATTAGAGACAATGAATGCCCCAGCAGTTCTAATAGAACTGATAACCATCTTCAATCAGCAAAGCAAAGAATTTTCAGATGGCTTACATGGCATTTATAAATTTTCACATCATTCCTTCTTTGCATCTAACTGGCTAAAAAAAGTCAAGTCTTGGTTTTATCAGATTGTTCTTGATGAGAAAAATCCATATAAGGACAAGATTGCTTCCTTATAAGTTCAATTTGGCCACTATCATACCAAAAACTGCATCCCTGAAGCAGAGACTGCCAACCCAGGATGTCTAATTTGCTTGCAGGCATACCCTGACATTATCAAAAAAACATCAGGACAAAATTAATTTTCTTAACTTACATTTTCAAGTTCTTTTAAGGACAGAGCATTGTGAAACCATAAGAGTTAATAACTGGGTTTTATAATTCTTAAAAGCATAAGATCACTATCCTAAAGATCAACTTATGTCTACTCTATGTCTTTCTCAAAATCAGGTAAGAAGGGAGCCCTGCAGGTCAGACTATGTATGATATTAAGGAACAGATTGTTGTCCGGGCATCAGCCTTTATTTGTAATATAGGGCTTCTCTTTGAACATGAAGAAGCATTCAAAGGAAACACAAAGAGAGATGTCTGACACCTTGAGCTCAAACATTAAATAACACATAAAGCAAAATCTACTAAAGATCCTAGACTGGAAAAAACAAAGCATTTTGTTGCTTTTAGAAAAGCCTCTAGTCAGTGTTAGAAAGAGTTATGAGATCAGAGCCGTAATATGGACATTGACTCCTGAAAGAACACCTACCATGTACATGCCTATTAATGAGCCCAGGGAAAAGGTCTCTAAAGATTTGCATTGTAAGTATGGAGAACTTGCAAGAACACTGAAAAAAAAGTGCAAGATATAGGAGGTATAGTTATACCTCACAGTGCTGGAAGCGAAAAGAAAAAAGAATTAAGATTCAAGGGCAGCACATACATACCGTCTCAGCCATGGAATACTCAGAATTAAGTTTCTTTGCTAGGCCATAATCTCCAAGTTTTATCAAGTTTGCCTTGGTCAGAAAAATATTTAATGTCTTTATATCTCTGAAAAAAAAGAAGATGTGCATATTAAGTCCATATAGTTAATTGTTTTATTTCATCCCCCACCCTGCCCAAGATTAGTACAGAATAAAAATGAGTGTGTTACCACTGTTCAGATTCTGTTATGGGGTTCTAAACATCCCATACAGTGGTCACCACTTTCACATACAGTTTAACATTGAAAAGGGAACTCAAAGGAGTACAGGCAGAGAATTAACTCCATCCTCTATGGCTTCATAGCATAGGAATGTCCCCCATACCAATGAAGCCATTAGGGTGAGGGTGAGCCAAGGAAAATGGTGCTCTAGCTAAGCATAATTCCTATAAGACACACTGCCCCTTCAACTACCACCTATACCTTGAATTAAGTGTTATCAAGGCAATTTTAACTCTTGGTTGGTGTCAAAAGTTTCAAATAATCTGTTCAAAAGAAGAGGCTGCATATCCCAACAACGACATGACTAGGCTGCTTAGATTATCTAAATAAAATCACTGGCTATCTTCCTAATGATGAATTACCAGTTTTGCCACATGTAAAACAAAATAAACTGTGCCTGATTACCCTGGCTTCCTTTCTTGAAAGATGTGAATAAACCAGAACAATTTACCTTGTTACTTTAAAAAAGAAAAGAACAACATGCAACAGTAGCCATTCAATAGCTATCAAGAAATAGATGTTAACTGAATGAATAAATCAATAAAAAAGAAACCATATATATTATAATCGCTGGCAATGGTCAATAGCTCACTTAAAACAGGTACAATGATGTGAAAATGTTCTTACAATGGTTCTCTTCTATAGCTAGAAAGGAATGGAAATTGGTTTTTTTTAACCCCCAAAGACCTGGTAAGTTTATATAACTCATTGTACAAAATAAATAGACTTTTATTTAAATTAAAAGAACTTAATTATAGAATTAAAACAATGGCAAATTATTGCTCAGAGAATACATTTACTATGAATTCCAACCAAACTGATACTACTTCTCATAGTGTCTTCTAGGCTTTACTGATGAATTAAAAAACTGAACTCTAAATATCTGTAAAAGAAAAGCTTATGTGGTACTTAGGTATTAAGGAGATTCTTCCTAGATCACAAACATGGTTTCACCTCAGGAAGCGACGTTATCATTCTGCATTACTCACGCTTTCCTTTCCTAATTATATCAATGGAAAACCTATGACTGCTTCATCAAGAAAATAAAAGTGCTGATGGGAGGTAGCCAGGGTGGGGGTTGGAATGGTGGGAAGGAATTCATCCCATAAATTTTTTACTGATTACCTATGAAGGATTCCAGCTTTATGGATACAGCTCACTGCTGATACAATCTGAAACAGGTACCACACCACCATCTGCAAAGACAAAATAAATTATATTTGGATTAGAAACAAAAAGCTCCATTTACATAAACAACACACACATACACACGCACACACAAACAAAACAAAGGAAGCTGCAACCAGAGGTTATGATTCAACCTGATTTAACATTTCTTGCTTGTAGGTTGAGTAGGCAAAGAAAAGTGTAGGGATAAAAAAAAAAAAAAAAAAAGCAGGTTATAAAATAGTTCCAATATCATTATGAAATATAGTATGGTGAAGCAGATTTGTGGAAACAAACCCAGGAAAAATGCAAAGGTATAGAAAACTGGGCATACCAGTATGTAGTAACAGAACCAGGAAAGAAAGCCCATAGAGAATCATGATGTGGAGGTAAAACGTTTAGAAGCAGCTAGAGAAAGTTTCCTTGTTAGAGGTTTCCTTTCTCATGAATATCAGAGCCTGGAAGGAGACTGAACAAAAGGAAAAAAACACTCTTCACTGTTCGAAGAGTAAATACACAACTAGAATGCAAGAATTACAACATTATAATTCTAGCTTCCTTCCATAGAAATATGAATTACCTCTTCCTCAAACAACTTGTCCTTCTGACGAAGGATTTTGTCATACAGGTTCCCTCCTGCAATTAAACAACAGACAGGTTTGAATTGCTTAATATAGATCAAAGCTTGGATCCTATATCTAATAGGGCTTTTTTTTTTTTTTTTTTTTTTGAGACAGGGTCTCACTCTGTCACCCAGGCTGGAGTGCAGTGGCGTGATCACAACTCACTGCAAACTAAAAGGCTCCAGTGATCCTCCTGCCTTGCCTCAGCCTCCTGAATTCTAGTAGGGTTCTAACAGGTGATACAGGGAAATGAAGGATTCTGCTTTCTCTCCAAAGGAAACTACTTCTTCCCTCTTGGCTTTTCACATGGGTATAAAACTATTCCCATCGCCCAGAATCAGAAATATTCTTCAAAGATCTCCCTCCCTAATAAAGGAGGCTCAATAAAAAAAAAAGAACGATATTTTTAGAAAAAATGACAGTAAAGGCCATTCCTATAGTCCCCAGTTAGTGAAATATCTTCAAAATCAGATGATTTACTTTTTCATAGTTCCTTTTAAGGAATCTGCAATATTTTTATAACAACTCTCACAGTGTGACTACCAGAACATTTGGATTACACCTATAATGCAATGTTTTGTACATACAGGATCTATATAAACGAATTCTTTTTCTTTCCACTTCACACTGAAAAGTTTTCCCAAAATTTATGGTCCACTCCTAGATTGTTTCCAATAATTACTCCCTTTATTAATTTCTTCCTGTGAAATAAATGTGAATTAGCTTTTCTCTTTCCTTTTCCAAATAACATACACTACAAATGATCATGGTTCATCTTACTTTCCACCCGCAACTACAACTTACATTTTAGTTCTGGCTAAGTTTTTACAACTTCTCTTTCCCCGCAATTTAATATCTCAGAGTTTCAATAAATGTATCATTTGTTCTAGTTCCTCCTAACCACAAAGGACTTTAACTACTTAAGGCTTGCTACTTCAAAACTTTCTAATATAATCTCAAATATTTAGCATTGATCATGATCAGAACAAGAAACAATCATACACGAATCTAGACAAGAAAGTTCTAAGTGAAGAATACGTTGGGACCTCTTTATACAGTTCAAGAAAGGGCTCTGGGGGTTCTCTTGCGCAATGAAGATAGTGGCTAGTGCAGTAGGGTATCAAACACTTGCCACATACCAAGTACCCTGCTATGGGCTTTACATATTCATTTCATTTAATACAACAACACTAGAAAGTAGGCATCATTATCAACAAATTCATTTTAAAATGAAGAAGCCGAGGCACAGAGAAGTTAAATTTCTTGCTCAAGGTTATAAAGCAAGAAAGTGGAAATTGGGATGTGGGTTCAGAGTCTATTTTCTTAACAACTAGGCAATAAAGCTATTACACAGGCAAAATGGTCCAAAGAAATCGCAAATAAATAAAGCTCTGCTTTACTACATATCATTTTCACTCAGTTATAATTTTGGGGCCACTTTTCAATAGGATAGCTTTAGCCGAAGGTAATACAAATAAACATCATCTACAAGATTTCATTAAATATTGCACCAAATGGTGCCAAGCCACACTCTGATGGCTAACTAATGTCATTTCATGAGGTAAAACCTTGAAAAATAAATGTAAAATCCAACTGAAAAAATAATTTGAACACAGAACTATAATCACAGGGAAGAATTTGAGTATGCAGGGGAAAATCCCTCCCCTTATTTTGTACATCACTTCAAAACTCTCCAAGGCCTGAAATATTTCTCTTAAACTCTAGAAATCCATTTAAAGTTTTTATCACTCTATATGCCATTTCTTGTACTCTTCCTCCCAAGGTAAGTATGAGCACAAGAATGTCTTGCCCGAGGAAGTCCCGCTGAATTCCACCTTACCATTACAATACTCCAGCTCAATCAGCAGGGTGGTATTGTCCATGAAGTGATTGTAGTAGGCAATAATGTTGTCATGCTGCAGCAGTGCCAGAATAACAATCTCATTCAAGGCATCACGACGTTCCTTCTCAGACAGGCGGGTCAAATCAACTTCCTTCCACACAACCAGTGAGTCATCCTACAACACAGTGACAGAGGTATCGTGCCTTCCTCTTCCCTGGCAGCAAATTAATTCACACCCTCAACTCTAAGCCTAGAAAGAAACTTCCTAGAGGGGCAGAGACTGACTCTTTTTATTTTTTCCTTTAAACAGACTTTAGTGATAGGTTCTGCTACAATTGAACACTATAATTTACTGCAGGCCTGGGGAAAGTAAAGCATTAAGATGTTGTTATTTTGTTGCTACACTTAATTTGTATGATGTCAGTTCCAGGTAAAAATATAGGTTGGGGGTAGATCTCAAAGATTCTGTTGAAGACACTGACAGACTACTAGTCATGATGGGGACTGTAGTAGGACTAGGATATTGGAGAAGTAGAGAACTGAAGGGCAGTTATCTATAGCTAACTACAGATTCTTGTAAAATTAAAATACTAAACTTGCCCCATATTTTATAAATTTAGACTTCTCTAGTGATTTTTATTTACCCTTTCTGGTTAAGAATGTCGTGCCCCATTTGCAACTCTGTAATCTCCTGTCACATTTATGTATCACATTTTCCTCTATTCACGAAGAGTTACCTGCAGATCCCCATGTCTACTCTCCTTTATATCTCTAATTCTTTACTGACAGATGAGCAGCAGCACCTATATAACCCTCCCCATAGTTTCGAATGCCTCTTCAGGGCCTTTAAAACTGTTTTAAAAAGACCCTGATGAATCTTTTACTGTACATGTATTCAATGTAACCATCCCTTAATTTTCAGAGCTCATACACTGAAATAATATTTATCCATTACTTTCATTTATATATATACACAACTTAAATACTGTTTACTAACATGACTGACTTGTTTTCCCATTGAAATACAAACTTCTAGAGGAAAAGGGCTGCTTCTAATCAAACCTTTGTAAATTCACACATCTAATAAGCATTTGGTATGGATAATGCTATGCAGTTCTGGGGAAGTATAATCAAGTTTAACTCAAAACAAAAATAGTAATCTAGTTCAACAGGATAACAATGAAAAGGCATGGGCAAAAAGATGTGAGACTTTAGTTCTAGTCCAAGATTTACTACTAACTTAAGTGGGCAAGTCACAAAAACATACTTAATTTCTCTAAAAAATATAAATTCTGATGCTTATCTCTTCTTTCTCATATTGAATGCAAATAAGAAAACAGACTACAAATAATAACAGTAACTCTAACATCATACATTAATGTGGCATTAGGATAAAAAAGAACACCTAAAAATATTCTCTTGTAACCAGCTCTCTCCTCCATCTTTCAGCCTTAAAAGTATGCTGGCTTAGAACACATACCAGAACTGCAGATGGATCACTAATGGATGAATCATCTTCAGCAGCCCTAGCAAGTTCTCATTAAATGTTTATCCCAAAGCTAGAGTTTTAAGACTTTAGTGATCAAATCCAGTTTACCGTTAGGTTTTGAAAGAATCACCACTGCAGGGTTCTACATTAGTCTACATTCTTAACTTGGGATTCAGTGATCCACGGATCTCTCCAAAGATGTGTATATGTACAACCTGAATGGACGCAGGGAAGATTACTTTGCTTACGTTAGGTTCTCAAAGGGTTTCTTGTCCCTCCAAAAGTTTAGAACTGATGGCTTAGAATATACCAATAAAGTATTTCTCATGCATAAACCCTGCAGGATTAACACTGAGGAAGAAACCGACACACAATGATCTTCCCAATGATTTTCAAGAAGAGCCTCCAATTGCGTGATCACTTCTGAACTTAAGATAATGACAGAGACAGCGGAGTTGCCACTACTGTGGGCATTTAGAAGTTATGCCCCTCGTTCCCATTCCAATCTTGGACAGGATGGAAGTTTGGCAACAGCATGAGAGGAAGGAAGTTTTGACAATACCTCACATTCGTATACTACTTTAATTTACACTTTGCAAAGCACCTTCGTTGGATTCTCAAAAAAACCTTAAAAAAGTAAAGATGATTTTTTTAGGGAGTTATCAGTAAGCCCATTTTATAGAGAGGGAACAGCTCAGAGACAGTTCGGTGACTTGCTCAGTTCCCGTGTTAAACAAAAATGACCAGTTAGTAAAACCAATGCTCTAACCGATTCCCCGTGCAGGTGAGTTGGAAGAGTGGTGGAGAAGACCCTAAGACATACGCCCTGCGAGTGGCTAATCACTAAGTGAGGAAAGGCCCAAGACACGGAGAAAGCAGGGCCGGGAAGGAGGGACTCGGGGCGGCCCGGCAGCGCCGGGCGGGGCGGCGGGAGCCGAGGGCCGCTACCTCGGTGCGGCGGTACAGCGTGGCCTCCCCGAAGGCGCCACGGCCCAGGACGCGGATGGGGATGTAGTGCAGCTCCTCCTGCTCCGCCGCGCCGCCGCCGACTCGCGGCCCCTGACTGGCGATGGGACCGGGGCCCGAGTCCCCGCCACCCCCGGACTCGCTCCCAAAGTCCGAGTTGATGGAATCGCAGTGTCGCTCGTACTCGCCCAGCACCGACATGGCGGCGGCCGCGGGCCTTCGGGACCGGCCTGCGTGTCCCCGGCAGCGCTAACCGCGCTGCGCCCCGTTCGCCTCAGACACCGGCCTGCAGACCCGCCGGCCCGGCCACCCCGTGAGGTTCCATGGTGGCTCCTGCCCCCTGACCCGGAAGCAGCTCTCGGTGTTTCCGGCCGGGCTGAGTTTCCTCCGCCTTCGCTGGTCCACTTGATTAGTCCAGCGGCCGAGACTTCCCGCCCTCGGGGCCGGCCCGGAAAGTGAGGCCTCGCGGGGGCTGGAGTTGGCGGGCGTGTGGCGAGGACCGCGTGGAACCTCCGGGCTCCCTCAGGGTTAAGGGCGTCCCTAATGGGACGCCCTCCCAGATCGGTAGACCCTCCCCCGCATCCCTGTCCAGGTCCCGGTACAGCTTTGGAGGTCTGGAGGTCGTCCAGCCTCATCTTGGGGTCAGACCTATCTCAAGAGGGTGATTATGGAAGTAGTCTCTTCCAACATTAGCGCTCTTTTTTAGAGAGATATTATAGTAATTAAAGATATTAGAGCTACCTTCCCTTTACAATAAAGAAAAAAGAAGTATTAGAGCCAGCCGAAATAATTGCCTCCCCAGTCATCTCAGTGGTCCAGTTCTTTCTCCCAGAGCCATCCTAGGTCCCTCCCTCTTCCACACAACCCCCAAAATATTTTAAGTCAACTCTCCTTCTCTCTTTTCTCTTTTTCCAGATTCAAATTCTCCTGTTTTTCCAGACTTTGACCATCTGATTTCATGAAGCATTCTTTGAGCAGACACTATCTGGGAATGGGATGCTCCCTGCCCTCAAGTCACTAAGAAAATGGCAATAAAATGAACAATACGTGTTGCATCCGTTATGTGATCCTGGGCAACTTTGCACCTCCAAGCTTGTTTTTTAAGTCTATAAAGTTGTGGGACATTCAGGGTAGCAGCCAACATTTATTGAGTGTTATGTTCTGGGCACTATGCTAAAGATTTTCCATTGTATTATCCCACTTAATCCTAACATTGCCATTTTACAGAAACTGAGATACAGAGAGGCTAAGTAACCTGCTCAATGTGGCACGGCTAGTAAGAGGAGCTGGGAAGTCAAACCCAGCAATCTGACTCCAGAGCCATGAAAAAGCAGGAATATGGTGGAGCCAAGAGAAGGCCATGCAGCTGGAGCCCAGGGTGCATGTGAGGTAGAAGCAGAAGATAGGGTCTTGGATGTTTTATAGTTTGGTGTTTCCTGTGGGCAATGGAAAATTACTGGAGATTTTTAAGGAGAGTATATGATTAGTGACTATATGTTCTGATTTGCTGGTATGTCCCAGTTTACACCTTCTTCCCCTGACATAATTAATGGAGCCTTTTGCTCCAATGCCCAGCTCAGACGATAAGCAATATGGTCACCACAGGTAAGATCAAAATTATATTTCACAAAGAACTCTGATGCAATGTGGAGGATAAAGACTGGAGGCAGGGAGACCAGTTAGGAGGCCATTTATATTCTAAGAAGAGGCAGAGATATTAGTGAATGAAGAAGAGATCCAGATTTAAGAAATCCATCTGAGGAATATTTAGAACTTTATGATCAGTTGGGATATGGTTGCTGAGGTAGATGTAAGAGTTCAGGAGACTCACTTCTAGGTCTTTAGTAGATAGGGATAGCAAATATAGGAGGAAGACAGAATTGGTAGAATGGGGTGAGGGCGTGAGGGCTAATGAGTTCACATCCCTCTGGCCTCTCTACAGTTCATCAATGTTTCTTTTAAAATACGATATCCTGCACCCTGCATGACGCTCCACATCAGGTCTGAATGGAGAGAGTACAAGGTGACTTCCGTCTTCCTTGATCTGCAGCCAGTATTTCTATTAGTGCTCCAGCCTTCATGATGGTAGTCTTTTTATACAGGTTGAGCATCCCTAATCTGAAAATCCAAAATGCTCCAAAATTTGAAACTTTTTGAGTGCTGACATGATGCCACAAGTGAAAAATTCTACACTTGACCTCATGTGAAGGGTTGCAGTCACAATGCAGTTTATTCAGCATTCCAAAGGGAAAAAAGGCCCTCCCAACCCCCTTCAGCTGTGATTTATCTTTTCCATACATACCCAGATTTCCCCATGTAAACACACCCTACAGATTAATAAAATGGCACGCGTGTAGGCCAGATGTGCCAGCGACAGGTTCCTCATGATGCCCACAGGGAGCCAAGACTTACATGCATTACTCATTGTGTTGTTTTGTTTTTTTTTTTGTATTCTCTGCTTTGTGGTGTAAAGATAGTGTTGAAAATGTCAAAAAGGCTTACCGATACCCCTATGGGTAACAGTGATAAGAAAAAAGGAAGTATTTATGTTTATCTATAGCACAGAAAGTCAAGATTTTGGAGAAACTAGACAGCCATGTTAGTGTGAAACGTCTTGCAGAAGTGTATGGTGTTGGAATGACCACCATGTATGACTTGAAGAAACAAGATAAACTGTTGAAGTTCTATGCTGAAAATGATGAACAGAATTTAATGAAAAATAGCAAAATACTGCATATAGCTAAAAATGAAGTTCTCGGTCATGTATTGAAAGAGTGAATTCATCAACATCACGGTGAACACAAGCCACTTAATAATATGCTGATCATGAAACAAGCAAAGATCTATCACAATGAACTGAAAATTGAAGGGAACTGTGAATATTCAACACAGTTGAATATATTCAACACATGGTTGCAGAAATTTAAGAAAAGACCTGGCATTAAATTTTTAAAGATTTGCAGTGTTAAAGCATCTGCTGATTGGCCAGGCGAGATGGCTTATGCCTGTAATCCTAGCACTCTGGGAGGCCAAGCTGGGAGGATTGCTTGAGCTCAGGAGTTTAAGACCAGCCTGAGCAAGAGCGAGACCCTGTCTCTACTAAAAATAGAAAAAATTAGCCAGGCAACTAAAAATAGAAACAGAAAATTAGCCAGGCGTGGTGGCAGGCGCCTGTAGTCCCAGGTACTCGGGAGGCTGAGGCAGGAGGATCGCTTAAGACCAGGAGTTTGAGGTTGCTGTGAGCTAGGCTGACACCACAGCACTCTAGCCCGACTCTGTCTGAAGGGGGAAAAAAAAAAGCATCTGCTGATCAAGAAACATTGGAGAAATTCATTGATGAGTTTGCTAATGTCACCTCTGATGAAAATCTGATGCCAGAACAAGTCTGTAAGGCTGATGAAACATCACAGTTTTGGCATTATTGCCCCAGACAGACACTGACTACAGCTGATGAGAGCCCCTACAGGGATCAAAGATGCCAAGGACAGAATAACTGTGCTGAGATGTGCTCATGCAGCAGGCATGCATAAGTGTAAACTTGCTGTGACAGGCAAAAGCTCGCATACTCACTGTGTTCAAGGGTGGATTTTTTACCAGCACATTATTATGCTAACAAAAAGGCCTAGATCACCAAGGACATCTTTTCTGTTGGTTTCATAAACATTTTGTACCAGTGGCTCATGCTCACTGCAGGGAAGCTGAACTGGATGACAACTGCAAGATGTCGTTACTCTTTGACAACTGTTCTGCTCTTCCTCCAGCTAAAATTCTCCTTAAAAATAATGTTTATACCATGTACTTACCCCCAAATATGACTTCATTAATTCAGCCATGTGACCAGGGTATCCTTCTGTCAATGAAGAGTAAATATAAAAACTTTCTTCAACAGCATGCTAGCAGCAGTGAACAGAGGCATGGGTGTGGAAGGTTTTCAAAAGGAGTGTAGCATCAAGGATGCTGTATGTGCTGTTGCCAACGCTTGGAACATAGTGACTAAAGACACAGTTGTGCATGCCTCCTGGCACAACACGTGTCTGGCAACTATGTTCAGTGATGCTGATGAACAAGGTGGTGACTTTGAAGGTCAAGTGAGAAAAAAATCAAAGGGAAACTTCTAAGACAAAAACCACTGTTAATGAGACAGATGACTCTAAAGGAAACGTTTTAAAAAGCCCTCCAGCAGCATGCCTCCTCATCCCTAGAGGACCCACTTCTTGGCTCCTCAACTGTTTCTGACATTTCTTCTCACCTAAAAAAATGAAATACAATGTTCAGTAAATTTTAATCAAAACATAGCATTGTAGGTGGAGACTGAAGCCTGCCATTGTTTGTTGTTGCTGTTGTTTAACAGCTGATAGGTATTCTGGACGCTACTGTGCTGCTCAGCTACCCTGAAAACATTATTTTTTCACTGTATTTATGGTATGTCATTTTTTTACTGTTACATTCTTATATGTGAATAAGCATAAGTAAATGATTGCTTATCGATAGCATATAAATTCAGGCTCAGGAATGATGGTGATGCCAAACCACCATGAACTGCCCACAAAGTTGGCTGAGGTAGTGACACCTTTGCTTTCTGATGGTTCAATGTATACAAACTTTGTTTCATGCACAAAATTATTAAAAATACTGTATACAGTTACCTTCAGGCTATGTATATAAGGTGTATATGAAACATGAATGAACTCCATGTTTAGACTTGAAAGATAACACATTATATATATACAAATATTTAAAAAGATCCAAAATCCAAACCACTTCCGGTCCTAATCATTTTGGACAAGGGCTCTCAAGCTGTAATATGCTTGTGCTTAACTAAATCTCTCTTTTCCACATCCAATCCAATCCAAGATAACACAGCCCTTCCATCCTATCACATCAGTCCTTATTTTCTTCAGAATGCTTATCTTTAAAATACTGGTTATCTTTTTAATGCTTATTTTATTGATTCTTTCCATTCATTAGAATATAATCCCCATGAGAACCTGGATTTTTGCTTTCTTTTTCACTGTTATATATCATCAGTGCCTAGAAATGTGTTTGGCATTATAGTAGAGGCTCAAAAATTATTTGTTGAATGAAAATCATCTTATTATCACATATGTATATAACATTTTTTAAACCTAAATGTAAGACTGCCTGATAACCCTTTGCTAAATTTTATTTTCAAAGTTTTAGACGGTACAGATATTTTTGAATTTTTTAACTAATTCACTGAACAAACACTGAATACCAACATGTGCCAGGTGTTAGGTTACCAACAAGGAAAAGAAGTAAACAAGTTTCCTATTCGCATGAAGCTTACAATCCATATAAAAGAAAATAACTAGGCAACGACAACTGTTTGTATAAAGGCTATTAAATTGTAAGATTCTAGAAAGGCATTTTAGGAGGGACCAATATTTCCAAGTTAAACATGCTGGATGAGTGAAGGCTTTCTGGGGGAATATCCAAAATGTTAAGTCCAGCTAAACAAAGAGATCATTCCAGATAGAGGCCATTTCATCTACTAACTCCTATTAATTAAAAGGGACTGTGAGGACAGGTATTGCCTCTTATTTATATGGATATACTACACAATTTAGCTTGGCTTAAATGTTAATTCGGTTAACTGTTAATTCTGTTAAACAGAATACTCAATAATTTTTTTTTTCAGTTAAATGGAAAGAACAATTACTTAATATCAGAACTGTGGAGTTTCATTCAGAGAGGCTGAACAGATTTCAGCCAAAGCTTAAACATTCCTTTTTCTGGCACCTTTGCAATGAGGAACTAGATAGCTTTCTATAACTTGGTTAACCTGAAATTGAATTGTTCTAGTTACAATGCACAGATATCATGAGCTTAACAGATATACGTCCCATTACAGAACAGAAACACTCATGCTAAATTTTTCATTATATTGGATATAAAAGAAAATATTAATAATCATCTGACCTTTAAATATTCATAAGTCCAGATTCAACATTTATTCTGAAGGTGTAACTGAATTTAAAGTGCCTTTGGTCAAAAACAAACCATTTCCACATTTTAACAAGTGGATATTAGAATGCTAGCAGAAGTTCCCAATCTGTGAACGGCATATTCTCAGGCGCCATGGAGTTACTGTAAAGATGAAAGAACCTACCAAAGACTAAGCCAAGTCTGTATCTTCACTATCTGCTACAGTAGCTGCTAGCTACATGTAGCTAGAACACATTTGAATTATAGCTGAATGAGAATGTGCAATAGTTGTAAAATGCACACTGCATTTCAAAGATGTGATATGCAAAATAGAATGTAAAACATCTCATTAATCACTTTTATATTGACTACATGTTGAAATATTTTAGGACGTTAGGCTAAATATATTATTAAAATTAATTTTATCTGTTTTACTTCTTTAATGTGTCACTAGAAAATTTAACATTATACACGCAGCTCACATTATATGGGACACCACTGCAGAAGACTGAATAATTTATGAAACATGTTTTACCACTTAATAAGTTTATGATACTATTGAGACTACTAAATTCATTTATAAGTTTTGCTGAATTCATTCATTATTTATGCTCTCTAAAAGTAAAACATCAGTAAGAAACAAAACACTTTTGATGTTAAAATATTTATACCCAAATAATGGGAACCACTACTTTACAGATTATGAATTCATTAATATACTTTACCTGTTTTTTCGGAGAATGGACATAGTTGATAAATAATAGGCCAGCCAGTGATTATGCAAAGCACTTCATGTTGGCTCTCGGAAAAAAGCTTTGTGGAAAATGTTCAACTTAAGTAAAAGGAGAAAATGGCCTTTTATCTCCTCGGGTGAGATTTTGCATAGATATGATAGGCCAAAAAAGCAAGTCTCAAGCAGATCTAAATTGGGAGGGATATTTTAGGAATGAAGGGCAAGGAGAAGGCTCTCTGTAGGAATAATTCCAGCAGCAGTTTCCAAAAGGGAGAAGATACAGAGAATGAAATGCCTGGCTTATAGAACCCTATTTGTTTTGAGGATATATAATTAAGGATTATTAGCTGTATATATATATATATATATATATGCATATATATAATTTATGTAAAATATAATAAACTTGTACTGGCTTACATAAACTTTATCTATCTGGAGTAAATTAAGGACAACAATATTATTTCTCTTATTCAAGAGTGTCATTTGCCATATTTGAAAACTAAGGAATATGGCTGGGCACGGTGGTTCACGCCTGTAATCCCAACACTTAGGGAGGCCAAGGTGGGAGGATCAGTTAAGGCTAGGAGTTCAAGCCCAGCCTGGGCAACATAGCAAGACTCCCATCTCTACAAAAATTTAAAAAATTAGCTGGGTGTGATGGTGTGTACCTGTAGTCCTAGCTACTTAGGAGGTTGAGGCAGGAGGATCCCTTCAGCCAGGAGTTCCAGGTTACAATGAGCTATGACCATGCCACTGCACTCCAGCCTGGGTGACAGCGAGACTCTGTCTCAAAAAACAAAACAACAACAAAAACTAAGGAATATGGAGAAATTGTTCCTAATCCAGACATATAAATAAATACTCAAGAGTAACAGAAAAATATACCTAAAATGGTTTCTGCTAGCTTTTATTTGAGAAAATTTACACAAAAATCCCCAATCCAACATTTACAAGTAAATCTGTATAAATCCCACATGCCTGTTTCCATTAAACAGAAAAATGGCTTTATGACAGGGGTGCATGACAATGGTAAAACAAAACTTACTTCAACTGTATCATTCTCATTTATATCATACATGGCATTTTGAATAATATGCTCAACAATGGAGGAAAGCAGATAACATCCCTATTTTTAAAGCTGATTTGCTCTTGTATTAGCTTTTTGTCAAAGGCAAATACTTTTACTTTTTAGACAAAATCAAGGTATAATATCAATCAACCTTTAAACCAAAAGCACAAAAATGTCCAAGTTGATAGTTTTAGCATGAATAAAAGGAAGGGACATGAAATAATTTCAGTTCCACAAAGCTCAGAGTCACACCTGGGGAAAAAAACATCAACAAAATAAAATATCCTCTTCTCCTATCTTCTTGACATTTTATCAGATCAGAAGACCATAACTAACAGAGTAGCTTTCATTGTTCCTAAAAAGGGGAAAGGCACCGGTTAGAAATAGGAAAGAGTATCTTGTTAGGCTAATGGCACAGAATAGAATTCCACATTTAAAAGTCTAAATATGGATCTTAACCCACAAATTTGTTTATTCTTTTCCCTACTTGGACGCATCCTCTTGTCATTTAGTATATAAAATACTAAAGATAGACTTTCTCAACATCTGCTGCCCCACTTTGGAAAGGATTCTACTGCCTGGTTCTCAGAAGCAGAACCTATCAATTCTCAACAGCAGATGGCAATGTTACACAAGTTAAAGACAGACCACTTTCATACTACACAAGAGGAACAAATACACAGGGAGTCAAAAAGAAAAACAAAAAAGGCTTTTGGGTTCACAGTAGCTGGAACGTTACCAGAATAGCCTGAGATTTTAACAACACAACTCACTCCCTCTTTCACCTTTGTACTTCATCCACGTCAACACAAGTGTTCTCTATGATAATTCCAATATTCTACTTCACTGCAAGCTACATGTAATTCTTGCCACTGTGATTAGACAAGCCTTGTAAATAGCATGGTTTAAAAGAGATTACAAAGAAGATAAACTCTTACCTACTTTCCTAGGAAATGAGGGAAAGATTTCAAGTGACAGTATTTTTCATAACTTTATGAACATGGTCATTTGTATCCATATCTTCTCTTATTTACATTCAACATGTATTTTCAAGTATTTACTCTATGACCCTCCCAGATGTCTATTTTATACCTCATACATCTTAATTCTCTAGATGGAACACATAAGAACAGGAATTAAGTCAGTGACTGGCCATGCAAGAAGAGTTGGCAAATTTTACTTATTTTTCCTTGGTAGAAGTTATGTTAAAAATTCAAGCAACCACATACTGAGGCTTGTATCTAGGATATATAAGAAACTCTCAAAATCCAAATGATCTAACTAGAAAATAGGCAAAAGACATGAATAGGTATTTCACTGAAGAGGATATGTAGATGGCAAATGAACAAATGATACGATATTCAACATCATTAGCCACTGAAAAATCCAAAGTAAAACCATATGAGATATCATTACGCATGCCTATCCCAATAGCTAAAATAAAAGAAAAGTAATAATACCAAATGCTGGTAAGGATGTAGAAGATGTGAAGAAACTGCATCAGTCATACATTGCTGGTGAAACGTAAATTGGTACAACCACTTGGAAAAGGACAGTTTCTTACAAAAATAAATGTGTTTACAACACAACCCAGCAACTGCCCTTTTGGGCATTTATCCCAAACAAATGAAAATTTATGTTCACATAAAAACCTGTACATGAATGTTCACAGCAGCTTAATTAGTAAGGGCCAAAAACTGAAACAAACCATATGTCCATCAGTGGGTGTATGGTTAAACAAACTGTGGTACATCCATGCTATGGAATATTACTCAGTAATCAAAAGGAACCAACTATCGATATGTCCAACTTGGATGGATTTCAAGGGAATTATGCTAAGTGAAAAAAATTGACTTCAGAAGGTTACATCCTATAGGATTCCACTTATGTAACGCTCTTGAAATGATAAAATTAGGCCAGGCATGGTAGCTCACACTTGTAATCCTAGCACTTTGGGAGGCTGATGCAGGAGATTGCCTGAGGCCAGGAGTTTGAGACCAGCCTGAGCAACACAGCAAAACCCCATCTCTACAAAAAAAAAAAAAAAAAAAAAATTAGCCAGGTATGGTGGCGCATGCCTGTGGTCTCAGGTACTCAGGAGGCTAACTCCCAGACTTGAGCCCAGGAGTTTGAGGTTGCAGTGAGCTACAATGATGTCACTGCATTCTAGCCTGGGTGACTAAGACCCTGTTTCAAAAAAAAAGAAGAAGAAGAAGAAGAGAAAAGAAAAGAAAAAAAGAAATGGTATCCAGAGGCTGGGGTGAGGTGGTAAGGAAGGGAGGTGGCTGTGGCTGAAGGGAGAGATCTGTGTGATGGAACTGTTCTGTCTCTTGGATAGTAGTCACATGATTCTACACATGTGATAACATTGCACAGAACCAGATACATATACACAAAAAGAAAAAGTTCAAGCAGTTGAGCACAAATATTTTAATTGTCTAAAATGAAATTTTAAGAGTTATCTACAGTTTAAAGTTCACTTTTATGAGGTGTCACATCCGTCACCCTTTAAAGAAAAATAAAATTATGAAAAGGTATCACCAGAAGCTACGTAAACATTTCAGCTAAGGGCCAAGAGAAAGTTAAAGGTGTTTTCATAAGAAAACCAAAGAGGACAATCAGAATGAAACAAGTTCAACATGGTCATACAAATTTTGGTGAAAGAACCAGAGTGGAAGCCCAAGCTGATGAGCAAGTGGGAGAAGGAAAGAAAACATGGTTCAAACAGATCACACGAGGAAACCCAGTACAAATGCTGGCTTTGGCATTATCTAGGTAACCCCTATTTTTTGCCATAGGTGACTCTAACAATACTCCTATTGTCACAAAACCAGTCCAAATCCTACCAAGTTAAAAGAAGTCCCTCATTGACTTATTGGGTGTAAGTTGGTACCCTGTGTCCTCCCACAACAAAAGAGATCAGTTCTGGCAAGAAAGCTCCAATGTGCCTCGATGGTGCCGTTGGTAGGATGCCTGAGGCCAGGCACATCCCAGCGATGTTCTGCTGGCTGAGATACAAGGTGGGAGGAGACTGCACCTCATTCATTACTCAATCAACTTCTTGGCCTTGAAGAAGCGACGCAGGTAGAAGACCTGCCAGGTGGCTAGTCCAATGAGGCAGAACATTGAAAAGATGCTGAAGTACAGGACCCGAGTGTTTGTTGACTCTAAAAAACAAAAGCATTGTAAATATAATGAAGTGAGTCTCTTCAGCCGCTGAAACAACTGGGGTGGGGGGACAGAGGGAGGCAATTAATCAACTTTACTCTGTCCCTAGGTCTAACGGTAGGATCTCAGATAATTTTTTTTAAAAGTTCATTATTCTATATATAAATGTTAACAATTACAAAGATTAGTGCTATCAGTTGGATATGCTTATAAGCTGATAATGGTCAACTGCACAGCAAAGAAAAAATTTTTGTTCTCCTGAAAATCTAGGAAGGCTCATTTACCTTCAGCAGCAATAGCAGAGAAGCAAGCGATTTTCCTCCCACGCCATCCCCCCACATCTTTGCCAAAACTGAGAAAAAGGTATAACCAGAATTTAAATTTTGGGGCTCTGTCTCCTTTATGGGTCACTTGTTGAGAAAGAAGAACTGCCCTGCCCTCACCATTAGTGTCACGCATCTCCTCCTCTCTCTTCTTCATGTAGGCAAAATCATTAACAATAGATTCTGAAAGGTCTTCTAGGCGACGTAGCTCCACCTCTAATGGTTTGAGCTTCTCAACTTTTGCAATCTGGAAAAGAAAGAAATTAGGGAAACTGCTCCCTGAAAAAATTGCTCTGGTCTAGAACACAAGGCAAGAAGAATCTTTTTAGAAAAAAGTATTACCAGATTTATATTTTCTCCTGTTGATCAACCTAATGTATTTTAAAACTTGGACTTCTTCCTTTCCCTACAAACTATTTATATCTTTCTGTCTCACACCTTTTCTTATACTTTAATTTTGATTAAAATCTCTTTAGAAGTATATACAATAGGCTGTAAAGTAAGATACACTATTTTCCCAAGACTTTTTACTTTAATAAAGCACTTTACACCTTGCCCTTCCACTCATGTCTAAGAAATAAACAATATTATTAATAACATAAGTGTAAGAGTCATATTAGGTCAAACCTGATTTTATTTATTTTTTTGAGACAGAGTCTTTTTTTTTTTTTTTTTTTTTTTTGAGACAGAGTGTCGCTTTGTTACCTGGGCTAGAGTGAGTGCCATGGCATCAGCCTTGCTCACAGCAACCTCAAACTCCTGGGCTTAAGCGATCCTACTGCCTCAGCCTCCCGGGTAGCTGGGACTACAGGCATGCGCCACCATGCCCGGCTAATTTTTTTCTATATATATTTTAGTTGGCCAGATAATTTCTTTCTATTTTTAGTAGAGACGGGGTCTCGCTCTTGCTCAGGCTGGTCTCGAACTCCTGACCTTGAGCGATCCACCCGCCTCGGCCTCCCAGAGTGCTAGGATTACAGGCGTGAGCCACCGCGCCCGGCCGAGACAGAGTCTTACTCTGTTGCCCAGGCTAGAGTGCTGCAGCGTCAGCCTAGCTCACAGCAACCTCAAACTCCTGGGCTCAAGTGATCCTCCTGCCTCAGCCTCCCGAGTAGCTGGGACTACAGGCATGCGCCACCATACCCGGCTAATTTTTTCTATGTATTTTTAGTTGTCTAGCTAATTTCTTCCTATTTTTTTTTTTTTTTTTTTTTTTAGTAGAGATGGGGTCTTGCTCTTGCTCAGGCTGGTTTCAAACTCCTGAGCTCAAACGATCCACCTGCCTCGGCCTCCTAGAGTGTTAGGATTACAGGCGTGAGCCACCATGCCCGGCCTGATTTTATTAATAGAAGGGAAACCACTGAATTCTCAATAGTACACAGAGTATGAGAGCATGTATTATTATAGCATTAAGGCATAATTTATTTTTTTTTCTTTTTTTTTTCTTCCCCATATCAATAGAGATGGGCAAGGGCATAATTCAAAATTACACAGTGAATTCTGGTTTGCTCACATATATCCCGCAACAATTTTTTTATTTATATTTATATTTTTATTTTTTAAAGGGGAAGTAAGGAAGGATGGGGGTGGGAGAAAGTGATGGGAGCAGTAAGAGCCAGACTCACAACTTTAAGATTTGTATCAGAGCTCAGAGCTGAGATGAATCTGTGGTTTGCTCAAAAAATTCCACTGAGTTGTTTTTCTGGTTTTTTTTTTTTTTTTTTTTAGAATAACACAGCCAGTTATCAAAAGCAATCTTCAAGGTCTTCCCCGTATGCTGAGGAATTATGGGCGTGAGAAAGAAATGAACTGTCCTCCCTTCTCATCCTAGACCACCGTGAAACCTCTAAGAGTATCTAATAACCAGAGACATATATCACACAAACAAGGATTTCATTATTCTGCCTTTTTCTTATAAACCTTAGAAAATGATTTGCTTTAAAATGGGATAAACCACCAGAGCTTTCCAAATTTTAAAACTCTTATATACCAGCTGCTTTTAAGTTTCCACATAGGGAATTCTTCAATAATTCTTTTTCTGTATCTGCTTCTTTACTCCCTATTTACCATACATTCTCTATAGAATTCCCCACCTTTTCTTCTCTTTTGTTCAATTCACCATCCTTGTTCTTTCTCTGTTAAATATTAACAGAGATAGGCCGGGCGTGGTGGCTCACGCCTGTAATCCTAGCACTCTGGGAGGCCGAGGTGGGCGGATCGTTTGAGCTCAGGAGTTCGAGACCAGCCTGAGCAAGAGCGAGACCCCATCTCTACTAAAAATAGAAAGAAATGATATGGACAGCTAAAAATATATATAAAAAAAATAAGCCGGGCATGGTGGTGCATGCCTGTAGTCCCAGCTACTCGGGAGGCTGAGACAGGAGGATCGCTTGAGCTCAGGAGTTTGAGGTTGCTGTGAGCTAGGCTGACACCACGGGACTCACTCTAGCCTGGGCAACAGAGTGAGACTCTGTCTCAAAAAAAAAAAAAAAAAAAAAAAAATATTAACAGAGATGAAATAGTGAACATGGGATGAAAGGGAGGAGTTTAAGGATGATTTTTACCTTCTCTTTGCTTATCTATATTCTTCCCTGCGTGTGGAAAGAACAAATCAAAAGTTATTTAGAATAAAACAAGAAACTGCTGTTAAGATAGGGCTATAAAAATTCAGTTTATATTTAAAGTATATAAAAGTGTGGCAATGGATTTGTGATGATACAACTAAATTTTCTTTCACCGGATGCACATTTTCTTACATTTGTAAAATCATGGCTTGAGTTAATGGTGTGACTGGCAGCTGTAGAACAGCTTTTGGGTATAGAATATAACCAATGGTTGGTTAATGCATTGAGCTAACTTTCCTAGCTGAATGCCCAAATGCAGGGTTTTGCCATTAGCCCAGAATATATATCTGCTGATAGATTTCATATAGAGCTGGAGAGCAAAAAAAATTTGCCAAGAAAAATACAAGAGATACACAATAAACTGAATGTTAGTCTGTTAACATCTTTCCTTCTGCTCTATACTTCCTCCTCCAAAGCTTCCTGAATCAGATAGTATAAGGGAAAAGGCATGACACTTCTTAGAGATAAATTATTTAAGGCTGCCTAAATAGAGACTTGCAAAAGAAACTGGAAGTGAAACTATGGCTGTGCCTCTGCCAGCTGAAAATATTTTAAAAATTACTTTGAAGACTACTTCTAGTCCCTCCCCCACTTTTAATTAAATGACAACAGCCCAAAGGTCTAAAACACAAAAAAGGATGACAGAATTAAACCTGGTAGTGAGGATGGACTTTGTAGATTAAAAATCTACAAAAAATCTGTTCCCAATCTCTTCCCAGTATTATTTTGTAGTTGTATAAACAACACATAAACATATTCTCCTGCTAAAAATTTAAACTATTCAGAAACAGAGGTCCACCTTCATAGTTCCTTAATTCCCAAATCCCCACATTCCTTTTCAGAGGTGACTATGGTTATAAACTTGATGTGTAACTTTCCATACATAAATAGTGCTTATCTTCTAATAAGATATACAACTCCTGGGCTCAAGTGATCCTCCTGCCTCAGCCTTCTGAGTAGCTTAGACTACAGGCACACACCACTAGATGATGCCTGGCTAATTTTTGTGTTTTTAGTAGAGACGGAATCTCACTCTTGTTCAGGCTGGTCTCAAACTCCTGAGCTCAAGTGATCCTCCCACCTCGGCCTCCCAGAGTGCTGGGATTACAGGCGTGAGCCACCGCACCTGGCCTATAAGGCATTACGCATTAACTTCTACAACAAAGATACACATTGAAAGAATGGAAAGAAAGCAGTGAGAGATTAATTCTAGCTGGGAGGATAAAGGGCAGCTTAACAGGAAGTGGGCGAGCTGCGTCTTACAAGTTGGGTATGACTTTGAAAGAGATGGAGGGCCAGGCGCTGTGGCTCACGCCTGTAATCCTAGCACTCTGGGAGGCCAAGGTGGGCGGATCGTTTGAGCTCAGGAGTTCGAGACCAGCCTGAGCAAGAGTGAGACCCCGTCTCTACTAAAAATAGAAAGACATTATATGGACAACTAAAAATCTACATAGAAAAAATTAGCCGGGCATAGTGGCGCATGCCTGTAGTCCCAGCTACTCGGGAGGCTGAGGCAGTAGGATCGCTTAAGCCGAGGAGTCTGAGGTTGCTGTGAGCTAAGCTGACGCCACGGCACTCACTCTAGCCTGGGCAACAGAGTGAGACTCTGTCTCAACAAAAAAAAAAACAAAAAAAAAACAAAGAAAGAAAGAGATGGGAGAAGACATTCAAGGCTGGGGGGAACGTGTAAACCAAAACACAGAGGGAGAAAAGTACAGGCCATCTTTAGGAGACTACGAATAGTCTAGACATAAGTAGTCTGATGTGCTAGAAGCTAGACTAGAGGGGTGTGTGTGTGTGTGGTGTGTGTGTGTACACAAATATGTGCCAACGCTAGTGCTGGGGGAGGGTGGTGGATAATAGCAAATGAAAGGCTCAAGCTGAAGTTAGACTGAAGCTAAATTAGGGAAGGGGATGAAAAAGGTAGTATAAATGAATGAGACCTATTTGTATATGCTCAGAATGTGGTATGTATTTTATGCTTTATAATCTCATTTAATCCTCATAACCCAATATGGTGAGTATTATTATCCTTAATGTTTTTCAGATGAGGAAACTAAGGCTTGGAGATGTTAGATAATTTACCCAAGGTCTCACAGCTCAGTGGAGCTGAGCCTGGAGTCCAAGTCTATCTGAGTTTATACTCTTTTTGTAGGTACTAGAAATCTGATGAAGAAAGCTAGATGACTACACTAAGTTTTTCCTGAATCAAAGGTGAAATGAACAAGCTATTTAGGCAACAAGGATCTGGATAAGTAGTCCAGTTTGTTTGACTAATAAATGTACTGGGTTTCCTACTGCTATTACTTTTGCAGGCAACAGAGTAAATTTTTTAAATGAATTTTAAGTTTTCTCAAGAAGATCCTCTTTACTTGCTCAGGATGAAGCATTCAATGACTATCATCATAGTCAGTATAAAAAACTAAAAATGAAAGCCCCAGTATCAAAATCCCTACTAACTTTTGTTTTGCTCTTCTAAACATTTGATTTACTATTCAGACTATCTGTAAGAATGCCAAATTATACATGCTTCATGAAGGCAGGCCGGTATTTTTCCAGTCCACTTCTCTCCTGTATGGCTGGAAGCATGAGGTATGTTTTGCCAACAGCTTGAAAAAAGCAGTCTATATGACAAGATGTACCATAAGTTCTCCACTAGGGGGTGGCACTCCCTTAGTAGGCTGCACGTAGCTGTTAAATAATCAAAGGATGTTAGAGCTACAGGGGACTTCATTTTACAATAAGCCCCACCTTTTACAAATTAGGAAACTAAAGATGCCATAAAGTTACTCAGTCTTTGGGTGGCAAACCAAGATCAGCAGCACCATGGTCTTTTAACTCCCTATCTAGGGCCAGTGAAGCATTTATTTAACATTGAACTGCAAAACTCTGCTGCAAAATGCAAGAACAGAATTCCTGACTTCCAGAAGCATGCATACTCACTGTACCTAAATCCTACCTATCTTTCAACACTTAACCATGAAGCCGCCTTCAATCACTCCCATCCACTGACTCCTTCGTCCCTAAAGACCTATAGCACTTAGACTGTGTCACACAATTAACAATCATACACTTTCATAGTCACAAACTGTTTTGATTTTTATCCTTTTCCCTCACACTCAAATCTGAACAAAAGGAAATTAAAATGATTTCTAGTTTGTGTAATGCTAAATATCTGATGCATAGTAAACATTTGTAACTAACTTGTTATGTCCATTCTATGCCTTCTTCAAAGGAGCCAACTTTCTCATAGTACGTGAGTGCAGCTAGTCCCCTAAAGCAAGTGCTTCCTCCTATGCTAAAAGCACTCTGCATCTGTCTTCGCTTAGCATTCATATCATGAAGCCCAGTGCCCAAGAGAAAGCCCTCTCTACAATATTGACCATTCTCATCCATCCTGGTAGGTACTGTTTGGAAAACTAAATGTTATAAAGCCTTTCTCTGTATACCTGTGACACCTCCAAAATATCAGTAAAATTAAACTCTTCTTAAACCATATTCAAATCTTCCGTTCTAATGATTTCAACCTAGGGCTCACAGAGTTATTTATATGTAACTCTACCAAGAAAAGGTATTAACTCTCTGAAAACCTGCTTCTTAAACAGAGGTGTTAATCCAGCCTCTAGAAAATCTCTAGATTACTTTCCTTGGTGGAGCATTGAGACCCAAGAGAGAAGCTTCTTGTGACAAGCCAAATTCAGTCAAATTAGTTTGTTGCCCCCACAGCCCTCACAAACTCCAGAAACAGCAATAGACGTGAAGACCATCTAGTCTAACATAACTGAGATAAAGATGACATACCTACATCCAAGGACAAATCTACTTGCACCTGAGGTGGGGATATATGAATCACAAGCGTAGTTACAGAAGTTCAAAAGGTCAACAGGGTGCCAAAGTAAGTCCAGTTAATACTGCCAATCTTAGAGCTAAGTGAAATTTAGAAAGTTCCTATGTACTCTGTCATAGTCATTTGGCAGTTTCCAGAACAGGTAGGAGTAGGGAGCTAAAATATATTGAACTGACCAACAGCGTGTGCCTTACTCATGTTATTTCATTTAACCTATGTCAAGATGGGGATTTTGGATCTAGTACATGGAACAAGAGTTCTTCCTTCCTGGGGGCATTCAGAGAAACAGAACTTTTGAAAAGTCTTCAGCTATTGCTCCAACCAGGGCAACTTTGTTTTCGGTGTATCTGTTGATAGCAAATGACAGACTAAAAGCATCCCTAGGCAGAACAGGATTTTACTCATGTTGAAAACGCTGACATCCACAGCAAAGAAGGGACAGACACAGCCCAGAAGTTGAGGATATGTCAGATAACTCCTTCTTTGTGGGACAGTAATTGTCTTCATTCTCCCAGACTGCATGACCAGTCCCTGCAAACTGCTGCTCTAGTCACAGACCACAAATTAAAAAGAAATGGCTCAGTTCACACATCGAATCTACAAAGATGTTCCCTTCTGAAGGACAAAAGCAAGACAATGGCCAGAGGTTTGTAAAATACCTCACAGGTAACCTAAAGTCCTTTATTTCTGGGGACATAAACATTCTTTTTCTTTAAAGAATTCAAGCTACAATATGGCAAGCATTCTGTCTTCAAAATAATAGCATCTTATATTTGTATTGTGCTACATTGCAATTTCATGTGTGTTAACTAACAACAATTTAAGCAGATAACGTGGTACTCTGCCCAGCTATTAGTACTCTAATTACTATTGAATTTTACAGGACCACATGGGATTTCAGAATTATGAGTCCACAAATATAAGGGAGCGACGTGTTAGATGTGCGGAAAATTAATGTGCCATCTTCCTGAATCTTTATACTGATGCCAAAGATTCCAAATCATCTGGAGATAAAGACTCTCCATTATCTCAAGGGCCCGAAATTAAATGCCTCAAAAACTCTACAAATGCTTAGCGCTCTCTGGTAATTACCCAGGGAACAAAATGCTTCTATTATCCAAGTTCTTGTCACAGGCATTAGCCCAGAGACAACTAACAGCTATTTCTAAGCAAGGTTCCGGAGAGCCTAGCCATAGACAGAAAAGGGCTGGTCTTTGGCCTGTGTTATAATCACTCCTCCTCTGCCTCAGTCTGGTCTGCTGTTTGCGGGAGAGAGGGGAGTTAGTAAAGAAAGTAGTGGGGAGGAGTTTCTTGGTTAAGAAGCAGAACCTTAGAGCTATGTTGTAACCATGTGCGTAAAGAAAGGCTTAGGACGTGCCAGACATCTGAAGCAGGAAGCAGGCAGAGGAAGCACTGTGGTTTCCTTTCGGCTAGGGATTCCCCTCTTAGGTTAAGCAGAAGGTCAGGAAAGATAAAGCCCCTTTCCCAATGTCAATAAAGCCCGAGCATGATGAAAATTCCAGGAAGGGGTTCTAAAATGTTATACAATAATTGTGTCCAAGTCGTTCTTTATGTAAACCAATAATAATGTCATCTGTTTTTGAGGGGAACTAGCTATGTCTAATGTCTAACAGGGCATGGGTGCCCTGTTATTTAATAAATACCCTTAATGACAGCTATCATTTTGGAGAAAAAAGTTACAACAAGTAAAATTCCACAATGAATGCTTGCATAGAGAATGGTCCCCAGTGGGGGAACGGTAAACACATGCTGAAAATCATTTTACCTATTCTCCCACCTCATAACTACAACGTTTTTCTTAGCGTTTTATACCTTACAAAAGCATTGTAACATACATTACCTATTTGAAATATTAAGATTCTTCTGAATCATGAAGTAAAACGAATTTTCAATTTACTTTTAAATTTATCAAATAAAGAGGATCTCGTTTTATTTCTTTTAAACAAGCCTAGAGACTAAAACAAGCAATTGAAAGTCTCTACCGGGAATTGCCTCCCATTCACTACTGTATCACATGCTCCTACTTGTTGCTTCTAAATAACACTACCTAGTTTCATTTAATTGAATGTTTGAACAAGGAAAAAGAGGAAAGACCCCAGGAGATGCAATTGTTGTACTACTTCCTGCTGCAGAATTAACTAGTCACTTTCAATCTTCTTCCATTTTAGGATATCTTCCTTCCAAAGTCCTGACCAAAAAGAGCAACTTCTGTGCCATGATTCTTAGAAGACTCCTAAATCACTTAAAACAACTTTGCTTCATTTATTTAGTTTACATTCTTCAAAAGCCATTTACATTTCCTGTACCCCATCCTCTTTTTCATGCCCTCAGGTACTGTTTTGCTGGGTAAAAATATTCTTATCTTTCTGTAAAGATCAATTCTATAAAGATCAGTCTTATATAGTTCTTGTGGTTTTTCAAAGGTGCTCTTCATTTGAAGAACCATTTTGTGCTGCCTCCAAAGTCTCTCACAGAGAGATGAAAAAGGTTGTTTCTCTTCTCCTTAGTATCTGCACACCTCCACCTCCCTGTCACCCAAATAAATGTCAGTTTTTATTACTCTGTAATACTCCCTGTCAGCATCAAATTTTTATTTATTATCTCTATTCCTGGTCTCTTGCAGCTTTTTTCTCCATTCTTCCTTCTTCCTTAAAAGTTTGAAATTATTTTAACTAAAAGCTATTTTTGACTATTGTTGTTTCTCAAAGACAGCACAGTTCAAGACTACACAGCACTGAATTCATGTTCTAGAGAGAGAGAGAATGTAGTTGTTGGTCTCAGAAAAAATGTCTTAGGAATAAAAACTAATCATTTTTCTTAACCTTGGACATTAACACATAACTGAATTCCAGCTTTAAAAATTTTTCTACATATGTGTGTGTGTATGTATACATATATATATATAGAGAGAGAGAGAGAGAGAGAGAGAGAAATCTATCTTTATCTATCTAGTTTCTGCCTCAGGAGAACTAATGGCATTTTTTTTTTTTTTTTTTTTTTTTTTTTTTGACAAGGTCTTGCTCTGTCACCCGAGCTAGAGTACAGTGGTGCGATCATAGCTCACAGCAACCTTAAACTCCTGGGCTCAAACTCCTGCTTCAGCCTCCCAAGTAGCTGGGACTATAGGTGCATACCACCATGCCTGGCTAATTTTTAAATTTTTTATAGACACAGAGTGTCACTCTTGCTCAGGCTGGTCTCAAACTCCTGAGCTCAAGCGATCCTCTTGCCTTGGCCTCCCAGAGTGCTAGGATTATAGGTGTGAGCCATGGTGCCTGGCCTTTGAGTGTTTTATCACACCAACATTTCTATGGACAGCTGGTTCAGTCCTTTGGCTGACAGCACAGCCAGAATTATTGTTCAAGGCTGTTAATACAACTTTTTGTATCAATAAGATCACAGCTGGCTGTCACATGACTGCTGAGAAAACCACAGCTTTCTGGGCAAAGCATAGCCTATTGTCCCGACTAGGTCACAGAAACCTCACAGCACAACACGCTACTCCCTCCTCTGGCTGTTACAGCAGGACATACCTCTTCATAATTTTTTGCCTCCACTCCATGCTTCATGTCTAGGATCACGAGTTGGTCAGGTACCCGCCCTGTTCCTGAGAAAGAAATCAAAGGATTCATTGTGTGGAATGCTTAAAATTCCGGGAAATCACTCATCCACCCTCCCTCTCCCTAACCCCTACCCCTCTCAATAGAGGGAAACAGCCGTAACTCCTCCCCCTACTCAGCTGCAAAAAATTCCTGGCTCTGGCTAAAATCACAAACATTCCAAACAAAGCCTCTGTCTGTGTGGGGTGCCGGAAAGCAACGTGAACATGCTACTGGCAAACATATCTGAGCAGGCAGGACACAAGACACTGCAACTGGTGCTACAGAAGAATAAAATAGGAGAAGAGAAAACATGTGGGCTTATAATATTGGAAAATAAAAGTCCAAACAGTGTGAGAGTGAGTGGCATATAGATCAATAGATAGTAGGCACCAACTTAGGCTGAAAATGCATATTTCCACATCTGAAAAGGTTGCCTTGTCAAATTTTGAAAGAAGGTCATGCCCAATTAGGATAATTGGGTATATGCTAAGTTTGGATTTACTTAATACAAACTTGAATACTGAAAAGGATATAGGTTTTATCTAATATTCCACTTTAATTCAAATATTATGATCAATGTATGATCTATTTTAATAGGTGAATACAATGTTATAGGGCTATTCCCACTAAGCCCTTGAAACAGCTCAAGGAAAAAACTTTACAATAGGAGTACAAATCTCAGGCATGAGTCTTGGAAAGAAAAATGTCTATTGGGATAGTAGGACCAACAAAGCAGTGTTCATATTAGAAAAGTTAATCTGATTCAACTTGATCAAAAAGGAACTCTAATCTTAAATTATCAAGTAGGAGAATGGGAAAGACCCAAAGAGACCCAGAAAACTGTTCAGCTCCAATCTCCTGGAATTTACCTACTTATAAAATTAAAAGCTGCCTACATGAAATTTAGAAGTTTTGGGAAACTTGGTGCCACTTAAGCACTGGGGTTCCTGAGACCAGAAGTCACAGGGAATGGTAATGTACTCACTCTGTGAGGACTGAGAGACACTGGAGGTTTTCTGAAATGAACTGAAGTCAGTTCAATAACTACTCATTCAAACTCACTGTGTTAGAGATTTTTAAGGGTTATGCTATGGTTTAACTGTGCCACTCAAAGTTCATGTGTTGAAAAATTTATTATCAATGCAACAGCACTGAGAGGTGGGACCTTTAAGAGGTGATTAGGTCATGATCACATTTAAGAGGGGCCTCAACATCATGAATGGATTAGTGCTGTTATCAAGGGAGTGGATGTGTTACAAAAGTGAGTTCACCCCCTGCTTGCTCTCTCTTGCACACACTCTCACCATGTGATGCCTTCCACCATGTTACTGTGACACAGTAACAAAACCCTCACCAGATGTGGCCTCTCAATCCCAGACTTCCCAGCCTCCAGATAAACTTCCACTGTGTGTAAATTACCCAGTGTGTGGTGTTCTGTTATAGCAGCATAAAATGGAGGGTACCCTAAGATAGGGTACAATCTGCCTTCAAATAATTCAATGGGGATCTAAGACATACATACATACACAGTTATGGCAGACGTACATAACAATTACAGTGAAAATGCAAAGCAGTGTAAAATTTTAAGCCAAAACAACTGGTTCAGATAATCCTGGCTATGGAACAAAGGGAAGAGGAAGGAAGAGATTAGTTGTGCACAGACTTCACTAAAGAGGGAGCACCTAAAGGCAGGACTTGGGCAAAGTATTCTAGGCAAAAGGCAAAGCATGGGCAAAGGCTCAGATACTGAAATGAATATGGCATATTTAAAAAACAGTAAAGAACTTCTTTTGGATAGACTAGAAAGATTAATTTGAAAGCAAGAGAAATCGATTGCATAGGTAAGATTAAGAACAAACAAAGACAAGTTACATATGTTTTCTGAGCATTAAACCAACAAATCTCCAAGCAAAACAAAACAAAATGTGCCACTCAGCATGGTCTGCTCTCCCAAATTCAATGTGTAATTGTGATTATGACATTTCCCATAGGAGATGTAATACAAATTTTTGCTTTTCCTTCATCACTTAAAAAGTTGTGAAACCTAAGCCGCTCATAACCCGACCTAGTCCAAATGATCAAGACACCCTCTTCCTAACAGAGTCTTCCAACTATTTCTATTTGTCATAACACACTGCAGTCATGTGCTGCCTAACAATGACAGACTGCATATACAACTCTAGTCTCATGAGATTATAATACAGTATTTTTACTGTATCTTTTCTATGTTTAGATACACAAATACTTACCATTGTGTTCCTGTTGCCTACAGTATTCAATACAGTACCATGCTGTACAGCTTTGTAGCCTAGGAGCAATAGGCTATACCATATAGCCCAGGAGCACAGTAGCCCCACTGGATGATAGGGCATACCATCCAGGTTTGTGTAAGTACACTTGATGCTTGCACAACAACAAAATCGCCTAAGGACCACTTCTCAGAATATATTCCCATTGTAGACACATGACTGCATTAGCATTATTCAAGCCCAACCAAAACCTCAAAACCACAGACCTCTGGCTGGTCAGAGTCCAGACCATGTAGTCTCTTGCATAGAGAAGTCAGCCTATCCTCCTAGCTGATAACGTGGCCCTAAAGGGTCTCCTTTGTAAAAAAGACCCTTCAGTAATTTCTCTCTGCATTTGCCTGGCAAACAGACAATCCTTTTTTTTTTTTTTTTTTAGATTTTATTTTGTTAGAGCAGTTTTAGTTCACAGCAAAATTGAGAGGAATGAACAAACACTTCCCATATCCCTCTTACCCCCACATGTGTATAGCCTCCCTCATCATCATCTCCCACCAGAGTGGTAGGGTTCTTACAAATGCTGAACCTACGTTCACACACCATTATCACCAAAGTCCACAGATTACATCCGGGTTAACTTTTGGTGTACATTCCAAATGTAATGTTGGGACAAATGTACACTGACATGTATCTACCATTAGAGTATCATACAGATACTATTATCCTCTGTGTTCCACCTAATCTTTTACTCTGCCTAGACAATCTTTTAAAAGGTGCTTCAAAGACTACAAGATATCAGGTCTCCATATCAGAATAAAAAAAAGAACACAAACGAAACCAGATTTCGAGTGCTGACTATAGCAGGGGGCACTAAAGGTGGGGAAGATGCTTAATCCAGGGAAAACACTCTGACTACTTACCCTTGCTCTCAAAACACACTTCAAACATGTCATAATCTTCAGTGGTAAAGGCAAATTTCCCCTTGGTTGCATCCTCCTTGGAGTAGAGAATATGGCCAGCAGAATCTGTGATCTAAAGTAAAAACTTAAGTAAGAATAGGCAGCTAATAACACCCAGGAAGAGAACTTAGAGAAACTGGAGAGATAGACACACTATCTATAAAAGACAGTTGATAGTTCTCATTATGATGACTATGTTCCAACACCCACAAAGACAGGAACTGGATTAGAAGATGAAACCCAAGTACAACAAATTTTATTCATTCAAACTGCCTAACCACACTGCAGGCTAGAATCTGTTGCTGCTAAGACATAACAAAAAGTTGATCCAGTGATCCAGCCAATGCTCTAAGTTACATAAATTGGGGTTTATCAGCAAAAACTCAACCTTATAGAATGTAGACTTAGTTTCTTTCATTCCCTACAGAGGGACATATCACAAAAATGGAAGTGGCCGATTACTAAAAGATTATACAAGAGGGAGAAAGATATGTAAAAACACATTTCTTCTATAAAACAGATGTGATGGGGCAGGGGGTAGGGGGAAAGAATAGAATCAGGACACTTGATAGAAGGACAGAAAGAAAAGAAGGCATACATAGAGAAAAAAATCTGGGAGATCTCTTCCTGCAAATTTCATGTTAATTTTGTCAACAGCTGCACAGGGTGGGAACAAAACATGGGAGATAAACAAAATATTTCTCCTAAAAAAGATATTCTTGGTTTCCATATGTAGTTATTCTTTTCTAGGTCCTTAGCTTTATCTCTTCAAATTTAAACTGCTCCATTTACTAGAGGATGGCCTACAAGCACAGACGAAGGGGCATATGTTGGTATAAGTGAATGGCCACATACAAAACAAGGGAACAACATGGTAACTTAATACACTGGATCTCAGGCTTCTTTTCTAGAGCACATGGCTGTCAGAAAGGTGATGAAGACATATTTCATCATCTAAAACAAGAAGCTATTTTACAACATGGAACACAAAAGTAGTAGCTTCGTTATATTAAATTGGATGTGCTAATGCTATTTGTTAAAACAGAAGTCTTTTATAGGTGAAATTTTAAACAGGAAATTAAGTAGCATATGTTTGTACTTATGTATTTAAAAGCACTTTATAATAGTAGTTATTTCTGAGGGGTGAAATTTCCTCTTCATATTTTATTTTCTTTCAACTTTCTACAAAGGCATGTTCATTTATGGTCAAAATAATAAAGCTGGCCAGGTGCGGTGGCTCACGCCTGCAATCCTACCACTCTGGGAGGCCGAGGCTGGAGGATCGCTCAAGGTCAGGAGTTCGAGACGAGCCTGAGCAAGAGCGAGACCCTGTTTCTACTAAAAATAGAAAGAAATGATCTGGACAGCTAAAATTATATATATATTAAAAAAAAATTAGCCGGACATGGTGGCACATGCCTGTAGTCCCAGCTACTCAGGAGGCTGAGGCAGTAGGATCGCTTAAGCCCTGGAGTTTGAGGTTGCTGTGAGCTAGGCTGACACCACGGCATTCTAGCCCGGGCAACAGAGTAAGGTCTCAAAAAAAAAAAAATAATAATAATAATAAAGCTATTTCACTTTGGAAAAAACCATAATAACTAAAGAAAGTTATCAATACTAGATAAGTTTGAAATGATGGGTTAGTAAAAAAGGTTTTATGGTACATCTTCTAAATTTCCTAATAACAGCAGTTAATATTAAACAAGTGTCTTCTGCCATCCAACATCTTTCATTAATTTGTCAAGCATTTAAGATATCTAGATCTGTGCTGTCACTGGGGATGCAAGGATGAGTAAGATAGTTCCTGTCTTCAAAGGCAGGGCTATGAGTCTAAATGAGCAGAGGGATAAGAAATGAGACACCTTCATTGTGGTTTTAATTAGCATTTCCCTGACGATTAGTGATATCAAGCACTTTTTCATATATGTTAGCCAATCGTATGAGGTGATGAAATATGCTAATTAACTTGATTGTGATAATCATTTTACAATGTATATGTATATCAAAACATATTATCTTGAATATACAGAATTTTTGTCAATTATATTAATACCTCAATAAAGCTAAAAAAAAAATGAGACAGCTTCACTGCAATGTGAAAAGCTTGCTACTGGAGGGTATGCACTGGTGCCATGGTATGGAGGGTCAAGGTGGGTGTACAGGAGGGAGTAACATATGAGCCGAGTTCTAAAGGATAAATCTCAATCAAGGGGAGAATAGGGGCAAAAACATTCAGGGTAGAAGTAGTAAATATGGTAAATATGAAGGCCTGGAATCCAGAAAAAACAAACAAAAATATGGCATCATCATAACACTAATAGCTAATATTTACTAAACACTAAGTGTGGAGTACTGTACCGCTGCTTCATATGGTTGGTTTTTTTTTTGTTTGTTTGTTTGTTTTTTTTGAGACAGAGCCTTGCCTAGGCTGGAGTGCATGGCACGATCATAGCTCACTGTAACGTCTTATTCCTGGGCTCAAGTGATCCTCCTGCCTCAGCCTCCTGAGTAGCCGGGACTACAGGCACACGCCACCATGCCCAGCAATTTTTTTTATTTTTTGTAGAGACAGGGTCTCACTATTGTGCTCAGGCTGGTCTTATACTCCTGGCCTCAAGTGATACTCCCGCCTTGGTCACGAAAGTGCAGGAATTACAGGCATGAGCCACTGAGCTTGGCCTCTGTTTTAAATTTAATCCTCACTATAACCCTATAGGTAAGAATTATTTCCCCCACGTTTTACAGGAGGAAACTGAGGCACGGAGAGGTTAAGTGGCTGGAGAGGTACTGGCCAGATCATGTAGAACTAGAATACCAAGCTAATGAGTTTAAATTTCGTTAGTACAAAGTGGAGAGGCAATAAAGAATTTGAAGCTAGAGAGTAATGTGATTCAATGTACAATTTAAAAAGATGAATCTGAGATACTGTAAAGACAGACTAAAGAAGGACAACACCAGAGATAAGGAGATGGGTCGGGACACTAATCCAGTACTCCAGTTGAGAAACGAGGAAGGCCTTGGGTATGTATAGTGAGAAGGGGACAGATACAAGGGATTTTAAGGAGGTGGAATTTACAGGACAAAGTCAGAAAGTAAATGCCCACAGGGATTAAGTGAGAAACATATTGAGTCTAATGGAGCAGCATAAATAACAGGGAGGGGTGGGCACTATGGCAAACTGGAGAAGCCAGGAAGGCCATGGCACTCCAGGCTTTCAGATCACCCAATTTTTCAAGAGAAACTAGACATTTTAACTTTTATTTGAAATACCCTAATTTTTAAATCTTCACAACCAACCTCAACATTTGAAAAACAATCTCAAGGCCAAATGAAACATGCCTATCGAACCAAGTTCTTCTGGGCCAACAATTTTAACCTCTGCATAAGCCCCCAAAAAGCTGACTAAAATCACAGAAAAACTGGGCAGTACTGAGGTCTCAGCTAAGATAATGAACCACAAATTTCTAGTGGTAACATCTAGCAGCCAGAATGCAGGAGCAAAGAAAAGGCATGTGCATTAACTGATCTAAGCCTGGGGTTCCACACTGAGTGGTTTGGAAAAGGATTAAGGAATCACGCTATATATTTTATAATCTTCAATTCTCTCAACAACCCCACTTAGATCAGGCTTATTATCCCCATTTTACTGATGAGGAAACTCAGTAATTCGTCCATTATTACAATTAATAAATCGTGTTATGTGGCTCTGAGAAAGTCTAGAACTCATGCTCTTTCCACATTCCATTGTTGCCCCCTGGCAAAAGGAACTTCTGAAAGAAGTGGAATGCACAGAAGCCAAGAAAGACTAACAGAATCTTTGGATTCTTTGGATCAGTGCAAATCAGAGAGCTGAGAGTCCTCTCAAGTGGGACACAGCAATGTTCAGTGTACATTCTCCACCTTAGAGAGATCAGCACACAGCCACAAGGTAAAGACCCTGAAGTCAGCAACAGCCAAACAACCTGCACGGGAAAATTTAGCCCTGAAGATTCCTAAAGGCCTCTTGTTCATGTGACACTTTTTCTGAATCATCAACTCAAAGAAAAAGCATAAAAAAGGATGACTTTAGAAACTTGGATGTGCACATATTATAAGGCAAAAGGGTCTGGGAACTAATCAAATCCCAAAGTGTCACCACATTGTAGTCACCAGTATGGTGCCACTCTTCCTTTTTCCAGAATCAGTTCATACCACTCAGATACCCACTTCTCCATTCCCCAGTCCCTCAAAAACAAAATGACAATTCTCAAGGGCAAAGAGGAAGTTCAAAAAGATAGACACCAGGAATAATAGATTTTCACATTCCAAGCTGCTCTAAAAACCCTAATTTGGATTTGGCTCCAAGGAATAAAGTTACAGATAACGTAACTTCTCTAAGGTGAATTTGGTTTAAAATAAGTTTCCAGATTTGCTCACTGCACTATTTAATTCTAAAGGGAGAAGGTAAGAATTATAGATTGCTAGAAATGTGTAAATATAAGTGAAACTGGTAGAAGACAGCAGGGAATAATCATCAAGGCTATAGCACTGAACCTACGAGTCATCACAGATTTCATCATCTCCACACTAAGGCAAGGAAAGAGACTAGGTCACTGGTCTAGGACAAACAACTCAATTTAACAGGGCTTACAAGATTTGGCACACATTTGTCCAACCACCTTACTTCCTTCCTGGAAGAACAGATTATGATCTCTTTATTTTCTCCTAAGACATTAAAAGTGTCCTTCAAAAAAAATTTTTTTTTTAATTTAAGGAGAGGAGTCTCTTCACATCATAAAGGGGCTTAATGTAGGTAGTAACATTCTTATTAAGGCACTGGTAAAAATCTTTCATTGAGTTACTTTGCAAAATGAATTAAGAAGTCCGTCATGTTTTTCTGAAAGACTCCAGAAAAATCCACACCTCCAACAGGTACTCAGAAGGGGTAAATTATTATTTAAATTGTGCTCTACCACGTTGTACTGAGGAATCCTGGAAGAACTATTTGCTTTGTCTCTTCTCTCTATAACATCTGAAAAATTATTAAAAATTCATTCTAGGCCTAAGACTCAAATGCATTTTAAGAGGCTGAAGGCAAAGGACCCACGACTGCAGCCTGCATCTTTTATCAGCATGAAATTTTCCTCCCAGAAACAGTGTGTGATGATGCTTCGCAGTTCCCTCGGAGGCTCCACATGTCTATACTCCCTATAACCTTCAGGTGACACAACTACACAAGGGTATTTATCTGGATATTTGGAAATCTAGGCACACAACTTGACACCTGAACTTTTAGGTTGGGCTAACTCATATGGACTATAGGGCATTCGAAAAGATCCTTAGGTTTTTCTGAAAATCAGTAGATTTCCTATCTAGCTCCTATAACTTTGCAGTTATTTAGGAGCCAAGCCATTAGTCTTAAAGGGAAAAAAAAAATCACATCCCCTAACCCCAACATGATTACATAAACCAGCAGGTAGCTAAAATGAGGGAATAGGAAGCTGGGCCAACCTCAATGACTAACCAGAGCTGGCAAAGTCTAATAGGCTGAAATGATAGATTTTAATTTCCTTTACTTAAAATGTTCTGATTACAGATCACCTTAAAAGATCATTTGGTTTCTCAGGAAATGAGAGGTTCCTCCCCCCCTTAAATTCTACTAGAGAACCACCTTGGTAATATTCTACGTAACTGCTGGTTTTACCTTTAAGAGCTAAGCAAGCCCTTAAAGGATTCTTTTCTTTCCTTTTAACAATAAAAATACGTATATTTACCATAAAGTTATTTAATTAAACAAAGGTAATATCAAGCTATAAAGTTTGTCCATATGACATCAATGCATGGGAAGTAATAAAGATTTATTTCTAGATAACACCTTCTGAAGAAAGCAAACCAAAGTTCACAACTTAAAAAGTAGGGGGAAAAAAGTGTTAATTGTACATGCAGAGTAGCTGATGTCAAGACTATGTGAATACTCACACTGCAACTGTCAAATAAGTGAGAAGACAGGTCACCGGGAAAATAAAACTCACTTAGAATCGGATTTTCTTGGGCCATTCTAGGCAGTGGCTGGAAACAGGTTCTTGAGTAGGTCCTGCTCCCGAAGCCTGCCCCCATTCCTTTACCAAACAGTTAAGATAATACCCTGCCTACTTCAAAAGGGTCTCAAGTAACTTAGACCAATAAAGCAATTAGGAATAAAAGAGACTAGAGTTCACCTGAAGGAAGAAACACATGTGTTATGAAGAACCTGAATTGAGCAAATGATATTCGCACAATAAATTTGGCTCTAAGTTTTCTGGAAGACAAGATTAAAAGGCCAAAAGAGAAATAAGTTGGGTTACACATCATTTGTTTTCTAACAAAAGCTCACAAATTTATCTCAGGGGCAATTTTCCTGGAACTAACCATGAACAACAATTTATCAGGAAGGTCCCTGTAAAAGGACTGTGACCAGTATTAGACTCTTCATCTTCAACCACGGTCATGCTAAAGATACAATACAGTTAAAATGGATGCTTTTAGTGACCCTCCCTAATGATGAATGGCCTGACCTAATGCAGAGGTGGGACCTGGTTCTCTGCCCTGCCCCCCAACACTACCACTTTTCTCCCCATCATAGCCCACTCTTGCTGCTCACAGAATTCCAGCCTTACTCTCTAAAGTTGCAAGAAGGATGAGATTATTTTTGGCCACTTGCTGCTACCACAATTGTGTTAAAAAACAAACAAACAAAAAAGCACCAGGAAAAGTGTCTTAAAAATATTACTATTCACCCAGATTGGTTTCTAATACCCTTCCTCCAATAAAAGGAACCAGGGCTCCTTGGAGAAATGGTTGATCCTAGGACTGAGGCAGGAACTGTATAAAATGAGCCTGGAGCATCTTATAGTGCCAGAAAGTAAGGAAGTGCTCAAAAACAAGAACAAAAAAACACAAGAATGGGAGTTTGTCAAAGAGCCATAGCAGCCAACCTAAAAAGCATACAATAGGCCGGGCGCGGTGGCTCACGCCTGTAATCCTAGCACTCTGGGAGGCCGAGGCGGGTGGATCGCTCGAGGTCAGGAGTTCGAGACCAGCCTGAGCAAGAGTGAGACCCCGTCTCTACTAAAAATAGAAAGAAATTATATGGACAACTAAAATATATATATACAAAAAATTAGCCGGGCATGGTGGTGCATGCCTGTAGTCCCAACTACTCGGGAGGCTGAGGCAGGAGGATCCCTTAAGTCCAGGAGTTTGAGGCTGCTGTGAGCTAGGCTGACACCACGGCACTCACTCTAGCCTGGGCAACAAAGCGAGACTCTGTCTCAAAAAATAAAATAAAATAAAATAAAAAGCATACAATAGCCAAAGCTGAAACAATTTGAGCAACAAAATAAAGTAGTATTGGATTATAATCCAAAATACACAATAAATATTCATGAATCGATATTGATATAAATGATTGAATACATAAATGGGGAGAAGACAAATCTCCCGTGGAGAAGACTCTCAAATAATTTATACAGACAATGTACCCCTATGGAGGTGATGCATAACTCCTCACTCCTGAAGTGTGGAATGCATAAAGTGACTTCCTTCTAAAGAACACAGTATAGAATGGGGTGGGGCGGGGGAAGTAACTTTATAAGTGGAGAAACCTGACAGACACTCACTCAGCCAGATAATGAAGGGTAGTATCACCAGTGATAAACCACGTTGATATGATGTAATGAAATGACACTTTACCTCTGTGGTCTTTCTCCCCAAAACCCATGACCCCGGTCTTATCATGAGAAAAACATCAGACAAATACCAGTAAAGGGGCACGCTACAAAATACTCAAAACTTTCAAGGTCATCAAAGACAAGAAAGGTCTGAGAAACTGTCACAAACTAGAGGAGCCCAAATAGACATGACTAAATATAATGTATCCAGGATGGGATCCTGGAACAGAACAAAGGACATTAGGTAAAACAAACTATGGAAATATGAATAAAGTATGGACTTCAGTTAGTTTATAATAATGTATCGATACTGGTTTATTCATTGTGACAAATGTATGGTAGTAATATGTTAACAATAGCGGGAACTGGGTGTGGGGTATATGGGATCTATATTATCTTGATTATTTTTCTGTAAATCTCAAACTGTTCTAAAATAAAAAGTTTATTTGAAAAAAATACTATCCAGAAGGATGAAGTCAAACACACCTTGTAGTTCCTAACTCAGGAATTTAGAAATAGCAAGTCCCTTGTAAAAGTCCTATGTATTGAATAGAAATGAATCGAAACAGAAATAGCTAGCCTTTACTCTCTTTGAGAGACAGTATAGCATAGTAATTAAGACCGAAGGTTATAGAGTTAGACTGGGGTCTGTGCTCAAATCAGTTACGCCACTTAGCTGTAAAGCCTTGGTCATGTTCCTTAACCTCTCTGTGCCTCATTTGTAAAACAAGTACAACAATTGTACATGCTTCACAAGGTTATTGTGAGGATTAAATGTAACACAGGTAAAATGCTTTGAAAAATGTTTGTCACATAGCAAATAAATGTTACTATTATTGTTAACATCATTGTTTTTATAATGTTTGTTGGTGATAACTCAGAACTCTGTAAATACAGGCAGTCCCCCAGCTATGGACGACCCAACTTATGGCATTCTATATTTACAAATGGGCCCCCAAGGCTCTCCCTGAGGATAATTTATAATTAAATTAATGATTTGGGAACTAGTTTTTCCACGCATGTAAACAAACCCGCATGGCATAAGTGGTTCGGTGGCGTGCAGCATCTTTACACTAGCAGCTCATAGATAGAGAAGCAGCTGACAGAAACACAAGAACATGAAGAATCAGAAAATCCAGACAAAAAAGGTGACAACAAAAGAATTAGCTGAAGCCTTTTGACTCATTAAAGCACGATCTGCTAAGCGTGAGGAGCAAGATCCTAACATTGAGTGGTTTACAAAGTTTTACAGTGTAGTCAGTGAGAACATCAGCTGCTACAAAGCCACTTACGATGAAAAAAAGAAAAAGGCTGTGCAAACAACCCTAAGTACCTTTTTCAAGAAACTGATTTCAGTGGTAAGCTCCTCTCCTCCAGCAACAGAATCAAATCCTGATTCTCCAGCACCATCATTTCCATCATATTCCAATTAATGTTAACCTAGCTTTTTGCCTCAAAAATGTCCCTTCCAGTAAGCAAGACACTGATACAACATTAGGTGTTAACCTTTAATATTCTTTTTTGAAATTTCCCCTATCTCTTATCTAAATTTTTTGTATGAGTTTGTTTTTATGTTCTGTTTGTTTGAATTAAAAGGAAAAGCACACTAGTTTCTGTAACTTATTACAGTACAGGGGCAGTATTATTATTGCAGTAGTACATTACCGAATCTGAGCCATTATAGTATTATTATTATTATTATTACCATATATGTACTGTTCATCAGGGATCCAAGTTACATACAAATCCAATCTAAAGACATTCTCAGGAACATATCTCATCAGTAATCCAGGGACTGCCTGTATTTAGGTCACTAACCATACTTCCAATCTAACAGTACTAACAGATGGGAAACTAGCTGAAGTATGCTATGTTGACTAAACCCAGGAATGATTGGGGCCTGAATGGTTATTGCATGGACACAGAGAGAAAAGGACACATAGGTACACTCTCAAGAAAGCAGCCGCAAGATTTAGAAACTGAAAAGATAAAAAAAAAAATGCCTAACAGAATAAGTATTCAATCCTTTTAGCTGATAAAAAGGGACAGTAAGGAATCAAAGATGATGCCAGCATTCCTACCTGTGGTTTTTAACCTGATAAGGAATAAACCACATGAAGGATCCAACATTAGGGGCATGGAGGGAGGGCGAAGAAAGGACGGTGGCTGCATACATAATGATCAGGGGTTGTGGTTCTCTACGTTTCATTTGGTAAGAGTTCACAAGTACGCTTGACCCAATAGGTCTTTTCTCCTAAGATATAAAAAAGCAGAAAGAACACCAATGCATTAAAGATGCTGTAGTTTTAGGCTAGAAAAACAGTACCAGAAACACTTTCAAAAAGCTACAAGTCACCACTGTATCTCTTTAAAAAAAAAGAACATGGACAACTCTGAGGGCTTAGAAGCTTAATGGGCATAAAATGAATTTGCCCTGATCTTATAAACAAGAGCAAGTATCAAGTCTATCAACTGCATTCCTGAAATCAAAGGATCACATCTATATTTTACCTAGAACAAAGTCAAACTTAGAAAGGCCACGAGCAGCATTTAGCAACACTAAATTCTTTCAAATTTCCAACACAATTCAGTGATGGTATAGCACAGTACAGAAGTATTGCTTAAGCTAAAATATGATCAAGGAGGCTGGGAGACTTTTTGTAGAAGTGTTGAAACCAGAAATAGAAAATTTCCAGGCACTGGCATGATAATGGATAGATGCTCTGTTCCTGCTTCTATCAGCATTTGCTACATTAACTTAACACAGGCAATACGTCATGCTTGACTTGGGGGAGGAGGAGGTGGGGGGAAGAAAAGGGGAGAAAGAAGGGGAATGAGAACGAAAGACGGGCGGCTGCCTTAACAATACTACTGCGGGGGTGAAGCCAGATCAAATGTTTTTTTTCATACTGTTCCAAAGTTATTTACGGTAAAACCTCCAATGTGACCCTTTTAGGCACAAACAAAGCCTTGTTCTTTCTTAACAACTAGTCCCTTGATTTCCCACACTTCATGTTGAACAATGAGATTGGGGGCACAGGATAAAGCAGATGACATCAACTTTCCTCAAGTCGGAGGCTTGTTTGGGAACCCAAATTCTGGTCTGTGGCCAGCTGGCTGATTTCACAGAGAGCCCTACTGTCCAGGCTGCCAGGCTGCGTATGCATACGGGTGCAATGGCTCAGGATCAACCACCAGTCAGCAATCCACAATTCACAAAAGAAACAGCATAGAAGTCATTGCACCCCACTAGGTTACCTTTAAAAATTTGTTCCACTTTACTAAAAACTAGATTGCCTTCCGAAGTCATCATAAAGATACAGTATGGCAATTTCAAACTCTAACTAGCTCCCTTCTCTAGATCAGTTCAAAACAGAGGAGACTGTAGAAAACTGTTTATTGAATAAGTGACATATCTCAACTTCTATGGAGAAGGAAACACAAGGTCAAGTTTTAATGAAAAGCTAGAAATTTTAAATATAATACAAAAAGAATCTAGATTTATGCTTTTAAAAGCTAATATACTAGGCCAGGCGTGGTGGCTCATGCCTGTAATCTTAGCATTCTGGGAGGCCGAGGCAGGAGGATCACTTGAGGTCAGGAGTTCGAGACCAGCCTGAGCAAGAGCGAAACCCCATTTCTACTGAAAATATTAAAGAAATAAGCCAGGCAACTAAAAATATAAAAAATTAGCCAGGTGTGGTGGCACATGCCTATAGGCCCAGCTACTGGGGAGGCTGAGGCAGGAGAATAGCTTGAGCCCAGGAGTTTGAGGTTGCTGTGAGCTAAGCTGATGCCACGGCACTCTAGCCTGGGCAACAGAGCGAGACTCTATTTCAAAATAAAATAAAATAAAATAAAAATAAAAGCTAACATACCAATTAGTCTCCTGTACTGAACCATCTACTTATTGACCTGTTGCTAACCCAGTGGACACTAGTCACGCTAAATACAAATTGAAAGGGCCATATTTTTCCCAATAGAAAAAGATCAGCCTACGTAAAGGCCCATAGGATAGTTACTGATAAAAAAAAAAAGGATGGCTACGTTTGAGGAATGAGCAACAAGCATCCTATTCTTTCTCCTTTCCAGCACAGAACAGCCCTCAGTACAGATACCATTAATAAAAAGCTGAAATATAATCATTCCAAATAAAATAATCTGAAAACTATAGCATATATAGTATATTTTCATACAGCTTTTGGTGAAGGGGGAAAAAAGTTATAAGCCAATGGTTTCCCAACTGCCAAGTTGCTTCCTCATAATTTTTAGGCTTAAAGTTTGGCAGGACTACATGACTCAGGGCTGAACTCTTCAAATGATCTGTTTGGCTTTCTTATCTATAAACTAGCTGGGAAGGATTGAGACCATAACTGGGTATAATATCCAAATTTTAGAAAATCTCATTTAGCAAAATAAATTGTTAATTAGCATTAGTACTCTTGAAAAATGACAACAAAAAAAAAAATGTTAGACCAATTAGATTATTTGGAAAAAGCTGAAAAGGTGTTTATAAATGACTTAATTATTATCATCAGGCTTTTCTTTCCTTTCTGGTGATCATTATGACAACTCCTCACAATTGTTTTTTCCCTTTCTGTAACCTATTTCCAAAGTATAAATTACCCTTATGCAACAACTCCTCTTATCCCCTAAAATTAACTCATACCCCAATCTTCCCTAATAAATGGTACTGAATCTTATTAAACTATTATGGTATCATCTAGTCTTAATGAAAATGTGGTTTTCAATTCAAAATCAAGAGAGCTAAAATTTTGAGTACCTTTAACAGGCTTTTATTATGGACCTGAAATAATGGGGAAACTTCCATATTCACTATGAGTGATGAGTTGATACTTCCTGCTTCAACTCTGTGCAGCAAAGTCTTTATATCTGATACTATTTAGCCTGATTTAGCCTCATTTTGTGAAATGAGCAGGGAAGAGGGGTATGGGATAGACTCAACTGGAAATCGCAACACAAAATGCATGTCAATATAGGCCTAAAGCAGGTATCTTTGCAGCAGAGGCCCATCCATCATTTCAATCCATCTCTCTCTGTTCAGAGATGCCTCCCATGACCGCTCAAATACTCTTAACCCTATCAATCACCCTCTACCCCCTACTGCCTGACTTTTCCTTAAAGGACTTATCACTACCTGAATTTGTGTTTTTTAACTTGTTTTTTGTTTTTGTTCCCCACGAGGGTTCAAGGACCTTGTCCCCTGTTCATCCCACATCCCCAGCCAGGGCTGGCACATACTAAATATTAAATAATTGTTGAATGAATGGAAGAATCACAAACAAGGCCGGGCGCGGTGGCTCACGCCTGTAATCCTAGCACTCTGGGAGGCCGAGGTGGGCGGATCGTTTGAGCTCAGGAGTTCGAGACCAGCCTGAGCAAGAGCGAGACCCCACCTCTACTAAAAATAGAAAGAAATTATATGGACAGCTAAAAATATATATAGAAAAAATTAGCCGGGCATGGTGGCGCATGCCTGTAGTCCCAGCTACTCGGGAGGCTGAGACAGGAGGATCGCTTGAGCTCAGGAGTTTGAGGTTGCTGTGAGCTAGGCTGACGCCACGGCACTCACTCTAGCCTGGGCAACAGAGAGAGACTCTGTCTCAAAAAAAAAAAAAAAAAAAAAAAAGAATCACAAACAAAATACTCAGAATTCCTCTCATAAATATTCCATATCTGGTTATTTCAATGACATATAGGGCAAAGGGCTCAGATTAGCATTTTATTTATTTATTTTTTTTTTGGAGACATGGTCTTGCTCGATCGCCCTCTCTAGAGTACAGCAGTGCCATCATAGCTCACTGCAACCCCAAACTCCTTGGCTCAAGCAATCCTCCTGCCTCAGCCTCCCAAGTAGCTGGGACTACAGGTGCAGGACACTACACCTAGCTAATTTTTTTACTTTTTGTAGAGATTGGGGGGGGGGTGTCTCACTTTTGCTCAGGCTCATCTTGAACTCCTGACATCAGGTCATCCTCCCACAGAACTAGGATTACAGATGTGAGCCACCACACCTGGCAGCAATTCAATTTTAATTCGACAGAGAGGGAAACAAAGAGTACTAACATCTATAGAACACCACAATGCACCCTGTGCAATAAAGAACTCACCCATCTCAATCAGTCCTTCTAACAATTCTATGAGCTCTATCATCTCCACCTTACAGATAAAGGACCAGAGGAGAAAGGTTAAATAAGTCCCCCAAGACCATACACCCTTTAAGTGGTGGAGCTGCCGGGATTTGAACCAAATCTACCTGACTCCAGATCTAGGCTCTTTCCACTGTAGCACAGGGCTTCTCAAGAAGACTACGATATTTAACTCATTTGTACTACAATGTGTATGTTAAACTGAAGTCATAAATATGAATAAGACATTAAAGAGTTCACAAAGTAAGCACTACACTACATAAAAAATGCCATGTAAAAAAGGATTGATGGAAGCACATAAGAGGTGTGGAAAAGGCAAAGACCGATCCAGGTTAAAAGAACATTATGTTCAAAAAACTGCAAGGTGCTTAGTATGGCTAGAGTCAGAGTGGGAGGAAGGAAATAAAGACGAAGAGGGAAAGATCAGAGATGAGGCAAGGACAGTGCCTATTCCTTTGTTCACTCATTGCTTATGATGAAGTCCTACTGTGTGTCAACCACTATATTAGACAAGCATTGCAATGATGAATGAGACGTAGCCAAGGAGCTTATAGTCTATCCCAGGAGACTGGTAAACACACAGTTGCAACAGACTGATACACGATAACACAGGTGTGTTCATTGGATATTAAGATTCTCCTAGATGGCAAAAAGGTGAAATCAGACAGGTTAATCAAGGCACTACATTCAGAGATTCTTCTCAGAGAGAATACCTCATTCACTACAACCACCAAATGCCAACCCTGCTGGCAGGTTTGCACTATAGAAATTTCCCAGTTCTCTTCTTACCTCAAACCAAACCACAGCTGCTTGAATCAGGGGAAGACATGTGACCAAAGAGAAGACAATCCATAGGCTAATCAGAGACCTAAATGTGGCCTGGCATATAAAGAGGAGCTCTTGCACTCAGTGGTTGCACTTCAGAAGCCAAAATGATGCACAGAATCCTTGAGGCAGAGTCTGAGGCCGAGTGGTCAAAATATAAGAAAAAGCGGAAGTGAACAGACACTATGAAAAAGGTTGCATAGCTCACAAATGTGTTCTGTAGCCTGCATAGCATATTATATTTTTAAAAAATGACACCCGGCTTGCGGTCTCTAAATACTATTCCCCACAGAAAAGGGAATCAGAACTCCTTGGAAATAGCTGCTCTGAGGTCAGGGGATAGACATACACAAAATAAGCCCACAACACCACCTCAGCGTGCCAGAAAACAAGGCGGCTATCAAAGCATAACAGGATTGTGTCAAAAGGATACAGGAGCCAATATGAAGGAGCCAAAAGGACAAACTGAGCATAAAGAATGGATACAACTGACTAAAACACAATGAATCTAAAAATTGAAACAAAGCAATGAATTCAGTATAATACTTAAAAAAAAAAAAAAAATCCTCATTGGACTGCACCAGAAATACCACAGGCAGCAATTCCTTACTCTGAAAATTGTCAGAAGAAACGAATTCTGCATTTATTCTGCCTACATGAATTATAAATTTTAGGGTAATTAAATAGTCGTAATTGATGAATTTCTTAAGAATAATTTTAGCCAATAAATATGAAAGGAATAACAAAATTAGAAAATCATCACTTTGCCACTTTAATGAAATAATAAATTCATACAATAGTCATTAGTGGATTCATAAGTGAAAGATTAATGGGAAGCTTTACAATGGAAGCTTTAGGCTCTTACTACCTGGCCAGACAGAAAAATGCACCCCCACCCCAAGATGTCTACATCCTGATCCCCAGAACCTATGACTTTGTCATCTTACATGGCAAAAGGGACTTTGAAGAAGTGAATAAATTAAACTAATGGTCTTGAGATGGGGAGATTATCACTAGGGTCCTTATAAGGGAAAGGAGGAGGCAGGAGAGTAAGAGAATGTGATGAGATGATGATAGCAGAGGAGGGAAGGAGGGAAGGAAGAAGAGAGAGGGGAGAGATGGAAGAGGTAAGGAAGAAAGTGGAGAGAGGAAAGAGGAGGGAAAGGGAGAGAAAAGTTGAAGACACTGTGCTACTGGCTTTGAAGATGGAGGAAAGAGACATGAGGCAAAGAATGCAAGTGGTCTCTAGAAGCTAGAAAAGCAAGAAAACTGATTCCTACCCCCACCGGCCCCCCAGGTTCCACAAGGAACACAGCCCTGTTGACACCTTGATTTTAGGACTTCTGACTTCCACAACCGTTAAGATAAACGTCTGTTGTTTTAAGCCACTAAATTTGTGGTAATTTGTTAACAGCAGCAGGACACTAATATGCACCTGATCCCACTACTCAATCTTAGCAGCAGTAAAGGGCACAAAAAGTACTGTGTGTTCCTGCCGTGATGCCACATGGAGTACCCTCAACAAAAAGATAAACCTAAATCTAATTACAATCTTATAGCTGATTCCTTTTACAAGAAATATTGGAGAAGAACTGGTTAAAAGACACTTCTAGGAGGCAAACAGACAGATCCAAAATGTAGGACATTCTCTGAGGGCAACTGACTCCAATAATTCAATGGCAAGCCAAAAAAAAAAAAAGATGAGGCAAAGAGTAGACTGATGAAAGACTTGAGAAATACAAAAAATTAATTTTAAATAGATATTTTTGAGACAAGTGGGAAAATCTGAATATGAACTGAGTATTAGATGATATCAAGAAATCACTGTCAATTTTGTGAGGTGTGATTATACCCAAATAATACTATGGTTATGTTCGTATTTTAAAAGAGATGCATTCTGAAGTATTCAGGACTGAAATACCATGACATCGGGATTTACTTTAAAACAATCTAGCATAAAATGATAAGAGGGAAGCAGTTAAGATGACACAAGCGTGAAGATCCTGATAATTGCTAAATCTGGGTAATGAGTACAAAGATAGACTCACTGTACTATTCTCTGTAACACTGAAAACAAACCAATGCCAAAATCAATTGGAACTAATTGGTGACATTTAAAAATCTGGAGCTTTCACCTCAAAATCTGGATTTCTGACTTCATTTGAAAAATCAGATGTGGCAAAATGGGGGATAATTTAGAACAGTGGAGACTTATCATCATTATTGTTTTTTTTTTAAAACATCTGGCCCAATTCATTTATGTTACCTACTTGGCATTTGGGTTTAGAACCCTGTTTGATTAAGCTGGTTAGCAGGCAAGAGAACAGAATAGACACGGGAGAACAACTGAGTGATAGCGAAATGCTAATGTGTAGATGCAAACTCCTGCTTGAGGTTCCTTCAGCAGCCATATATCTAATATAATTCCCATAAGGCCATGCTACATACACCGAAAATAGTTTATACCTTCCAAAAAAAGTGGAAATAAATTACATCTATTACCACTAGTGAGTTCCAGTACCTTAAAAATAAATTATGGTCCTATTATATCTGAAGCTTTATTAAAAAGTAAAAATGGCCAAGCGTGGTGGCTCACCTGTAATCCTAACACTTTGGGAGGCCCAGGTAGGAGGACTGCTTGAGGTAAGGAGTTTTAGACCAGCCTGAGGAAGAGTGAGACCCTATCTCTACAAAAAAACAGAAAAACTGTCGAGGCATGGTGGTGTGCACCTATAGTCCCAGCTATTTGGGAGGCTGAGGCAGGAGGGTCGCTTGAACCCAGGAGTCCAAGATGGCAGTGAGCTATGATGACACCACTGCACTTTAGACAGGGCAACAGAGTGAGACCCTGTCTTAAAAAAAAAAAGTAAAACTGTTTCTTCCCATTTAGTCTAAAAAGAGTACTATTGTCTTAAAAACGAAAAAAAAAAAAAAAAAGACCACCACCAGACTTATTGTGATTGAATAAGATTATCTAAAATGCAATCAAATCCTGACTGATATAAAACTATATTAACGTCTCAAAGACCAGGCCAGAAGGCCACTCTTTAACCGCAAAATGGGACCAAACTGGTATTATGGTAATAGTTGTCACCATCCAAGAGTATAGCTAACATTTACATAAAATTTGGCCAAGTCCAGACTCTGGCATACTAAAGAAAAGGAACTAGAAACTGAGACCCTTTTGTAACCAATAATCAACTTTAATCAATTGCAAGAATTACAAATTTAAAACGAGGAGAGAATAAGATTGCAGTACTTTTCTCTCAACATACTTAGCTACCAAACTAAGAAATCAATTCCACCTGTGACATTTACTAGTTTAACCTACCTCTATAAGCATCAGTTTCCTCATTCGTAAAATGGGGCTAACAATACCTACCTACTCCGAAGGGTAATGCACGAACTAAATAGTAATATATGTAAAGTAGCACAGGAACTGACACAGCAGATTTTATTAATCACTGTCAGCTTTACTGTCTCCATTATTTTCCTACAGGTAGTGTTGTGTCTTATGACACCAATCCCCATAAATACTCAACATCGAAAGACTTCTTTGGAGAAGTTCAAAGTACCTGAGACCAAAACAGGTACAGGACCCTGACAATGGCCACCCCAGCTCCGCTGTCATCGCATCCGCCACGGCCTCAAGCCCTTTCTATGGGTTCCCAAGCATTGGTGCCCAGCCCCGCCCCGCGAATGGTAACGAACGGGGTGAGGGGGCGGTCTCCACCGCACGTCCTTCGCGCTCCGGGGAGGCCAGGCCAACCCCCAGGCCTTCGTTGGCCCGACTCCCCCGCACCCGGGCCTCCCCTCGCCTAAACCTGTGGTCCTCCCTCCCGGCCCTACGCCGCCCAGTGCCGCACCTTGAGGTGGCTGCGCAGGCCGCCCGCGCCTCCAGACTGGTCGGAGATCTCGTACGCGCCGGTCACTAGCAGGTCCTTGTGGATCTCCTCGCGGAGGCACTTGCGAGAGTTAATGGGCAAATGGAAAGAGATGGTGAGGACCAAGCTGGGGCCGAGCAGGAACAAAAGCAGCAACGCCAACGGGCAAGGGCCACTCCAGGCTAGTGGGCCAGTCAAACCAGACATGGTGCCGGAGACTCGTTCACCTACCCGGGCCTCTACAGCGCCGGAACCGGGAGGACCCACGTGACTCACCTCTGACCCACTGTTGCCGCCCACGCCATTTTGGAGTCTGGCAAATAGAGGCAGACTATATAGCGAATCTTTCTAAAGGGAAGAAAGCATGTGATACTATGTCACAAGTTTAAGTGGTTAAAGAAGATTTTCTAGAAAATTATTGCAGAAGTTTTATTTTTGTTGAGGTTCGTGACCATTGAGTCGGCCATGGCAAGTATGGGCACCCCCGGAAGCAATTCTCCTTTAACTTCCGGAAGATGTACCCGCGAGTTTTGAGGTCGGTGACACCATAGCAACCAAGCCCCAATAGGAAACAGCCACAAGGCCTTTCACTGGGCCCGCCCACCGGTCGCCTGGGTGCGCGGTCGGAGGCGGAGGTTGAGTCTGTGTTTCCCCGGGCTGGGGTAGCTTGCAGCTACGCAGAGCACCTTGACGCCTTGGTGACAGTTGTGACATTGAGGTACCCGAGAGGAAAATTTCGAGGAAGGATCTTAATATGGTTATTAGCGAGTGTGGATCAGTACGTCAGAGAAGAAGCTGTGACAATCACACCACAGGCGTCCAGTTCGTGCCCCCGACTAGGGTATTTGGGCTGGAGTAACTGGCTTTCTGAATGTGCATCTTATTATTTTTTAGCAAAGAGTGAGCATCTTCTATGCTAAGTTATATTCCAACTAAATTTGAATTGATTTAAGTTGAATAAAATACCACGTTTTGGTCCAGTCTGAGAGATGACCATAATTAAGGCTTTACCAGGTAATCGAATATTTGTAGGTTTTAAATGCACACTTTAGGGATCAAATTGGCTATCGATAGTAAGCAAATTCACACAGTCATCATTCATGCATTCAATCAACAAATATTTATTGAGTATTTATGATTTAACAAACCATTATTAGGATGCTATCAAATATTCAGAACTGAAGAATATATGAAAATAAACATGGAAAACAGCCTATGTTTGGAATCATTATATACTTTGATTAATGTTTATTGAGCAACTACAGAAGTACACAAAAGATGGACCATCTGCTCTTAGTAATTTAAATGATTGTTCTTTTTTTAATTACTCCTTTCAGTCCATCTAGTTCTTTTCCTGGAACTGAAGTCCCACAAACAAAACAAGAACTATAGAACATTAAAATTTTGATAAATGCCATACAATAATTATTTTATGAGGTGTCCACTTAGGAACATTTAGTTTGATTGTTTTATCTCTCATCTAAGATAAGACTGTTAGTCTACTCAGTACATCCTGATCATTTGCATTTGCCAGTGCAGGGAATCAGTATAAGCAGTTATCTAATTCGTTGTTTACTTGCATTCCAGAGGCTCTGCTGACCAATAGCAAGAGTTTTGCAGCCCATTAAAAAACTGTGTATTAGGCCAGGTGTGGTGGCTCATGTCTGTAATCCCAGCACTTTGCAAGGCAGAGGCCAGAGGACCGCTTGAGCCCAGGAGGTCAAGGTTACAGTGAGATATGATCAGGCCACTGCACTCCAGCCTGGGTGGGCAATAGAGGGAGACCCTGTCTCTAAAAAAAGACAAAAACAAAACCAAAAACCTGTATGTGTTTTCTTTACAATTTCCACCTTACATTTTACATTTACATAATAGATCATGTATTTTGAAATATTTTTACACATCTGAATGATCACATTTGACGTTTTCAAAAACACTGTGAAATAGTCTGGGTAAGTCTGTTCATTTTACAGATGAGGAAACTGAGGTTCTGAGAGGCCGAAGAACTTTTGTATTGTTAAAGAAAAAATTATTCATAACACCTACCAGAGAACTGTAAAGCGGACCTTCTTTATTCAAGGGAGACCATCAAGATAGGTATACAGGGGACTACTACAATGGGGCATCGTAGTAGGGGAGGGAGATTGGACTCAACTGTGAACACAAAGAAAAGTAGGAATTTATAGCCAAGGATCAGGGTGAGAGTCAGTAGATGAAAAATTACTAAAAGAAACTATTGGGGGAAAGGGGAGATTCTGGCGAAACTAACTTAGCAGGATTCTTTCTAAAATTGGACAATGCAGAGACAAGGAAGTCTAAAAGTCATGGGCTAGTTTAGAAGGCATTTCAGAATAGCCTGAACACAGTTTGGTTAAGGAGCGAATCTTTGTTAGTATCCCAAATCCCATATCTGTTTTTTTTTTTTTTTTTTAAGAGATGGGGGTCTCACTATGGTGCCCAGGCTGGTCTCGAACTCCTGGGCTCAAGCCACCCTCGCGCCTCAGCCTCCCAAGTAGCTAGGACTACAGGCTTGTGCCACCATACACAGCTCAAATCCCATATCTTAAAAGTGACACAGGCAGTCTGAAGGCATGAGCTTTCCTCAGGAAGGTGCTATTATTTCTTATTTTACAGATGAAGAAACTGAGACTTAGAGAAGTTGAGTTACTTTCCTATGTCCCAGCCCTCAAGTCCTTTCTTGTCCTGTAGTCTCACTTTTCAGCAACCTCCAAAACCTTCTGTCTCCCTTCCCTCCTTTATAGTTTTCTCCTTAGCACTCACTACTTTCTAATATGCATACATTTTACTTATTTATTGTGTTTATTAATCTGTCTCCCTAATTAGAATGTCTGTTTTGTGATGGCAGGGATTTTTGTCTATTTTGTTAGCTGCTTTATCTCCCAAAGCTAAAAAAGTGCCTGGCACTTAGATCAAATAAGTAATGGTTCAATGTAATAAGACTGTTTCCTTAGAAGGCCTAACAGCAAATTCCTTCCATTATTCTTTAGCTATTTTCACACAAATTAACTTAATCCATAATGTGTCTAAAGTATAGGTACGATTTCAGTTTCACCAGTAACATGCATATCTTTTTTTTAAATTGGAAAATGTGTTCTTGTTTTCATATAAGGACAGAAAAAAAAAAAAACACAGCAGTTCTCTCTGTGCTGTGGAACTGGAGGACAGGGTAGATGCTCCTAGGAAACTGAAACTTTTAAACTTGCACTTGCATTAAAGAAGGTACCATTTTACATCTTTATGGGAAAAAGGTCTTGTTTGGAATTGAAGAGCAGATGGAAAGTGTCCCATAACTAGAGCAAATGCTGCTCCCTGGCCAGTAATCTTCTGCCATCCCGCGTCATCCTGAGACTTCCCCAGCCAGACTCACCTAAGATTCCTGAGCCGTGGGACCCTCTGGAGGTGAAGAAATATCATGACACACTCTCTACCCTGTCTATCTCTCAGCCACAGGTTTCTTTTGTATAGGAAGGAGCATATTTAAAACACACCTCATCCCAGACAGTGAATCAGAAGCTCTTATTAAAAATCTGCATTTGTAACAAGCTTGCTGGGTGATTCTGTGGCTGGGAGTCCTTGGAAGTGCTTGGGCACCTTCCTGACACCTTCTTTAACCAGCCTGATCCTCCAGTGTGGCTTGAGGCTCCCCAGCTCCAATGCAAAAGCCATCAAGGATTCCTAACTCCAGTGTCTCTCTGCCCATTCATGTGTACCGTCCACTCACAGTGTGTATTTACATAGCTAAGGCAAGCTGGGAAGATACAAAGGACCCCTTTGGAAAGCAATTTGGCAGTATTTGCCATGTGCCATACTCTTTAACTCAGAGAGGTTTCCAAGGGTCTCTTCAGTGGGTCCTCTAAATGTTGGAGTCCCCCAGGACCTGATCCTGGAAACTGGTGCTGCATTCCAGGTGATGTCATCCAATTCCACAACTTTAAATGCATTCCTAGGCCAATAACTCCCAAGCATGGATCTCCAGCCCTGACCTCCCCCCGGAGTTCCAGAGTCTATATCGAGCTCCCTACTTGACATCTTCACTTGGGTGACTAACAGTGAACTCATACTTAACTCCTTCCCCCCCCTCCAAATCTACTTCTTCTCCAACTCAGTCAATGGCATTACCTTCCACCCAGTCACTGATACCATCTTTGTTTCCTCTTTCTCTTATCCTCTTCCCACACAGAGCCAGTTCATCAACAAGTCCTATCAGTTCTGAGTCCTAAAATATACGCTGATCAGTTTCTACTTCTCTCTAAGCTAGGGGTCCACAAACTACCGCTCAGCTAGGCAGGCCATAGCTGGGATGCAACCTCCTGTTTTTGTATTGCCCGAGAGCTAAGAATGGTTTTTACATTTTTTTGGAGGGTTGTTAAAAAAAGAGGAGGAGGAAGAGCAGGCGCAGGAGAAAGAGGAGAAGAATGTGTGACAGAGAGCTTGTGTGGGCTGCAAAGCCTGAAATATTTACTATCCGACCTTTCACAGAAAAAGTTTGCTTCTCTCACTAAGCAAACAAGACAAAAGCCTCCTGACTGGTATCTCTTTCATTCTTGCCTGACAATAACCATACTCATTAATACATGCAGAATGATTTTTTTAAAAAGTGTAAATCAGATCAATTAGAAGAACACCTAAACACCTTACCACAGCCCCAGAGGCCACGGCAGTCTGACTCTTGCCTACCTCCTTAATCTCATTCTACCCAATGATGACTTACCCGGCCTTCCAAAAAGTTTAAGCTCCTACCTGCATCAGAACCTTTGTACTTACTATCTACCTGGAGCTCTCCTTCTCTCGTGGACTCTGGACTCTGCAGACTGTCCCTCACCATCCAGGTCCCAGCTGAATGTCAGGTTCAGAGATTCCACCCTACATAAGTAACTCCATCCCCAGGTTATTTGTATCACATTATCTGGTTCTATTATCTACATAGTACTTACCGCTATTTGAGAGTATCTCGTCTATTTCTTTTCCTGTTTATTACCATCACCCTACGCCACTGGAATTTAAACTCCAGAAGAGCAAGGACTTTGTTTTTTGCCTGATAGATCCCTGAGACCAGGCACAATACCCTGTACAGAGGGGACGCTCAACAGATATTTGTTGAATGATTGAACGAAATACTGTAATGTAATATAAAGTGCCTAGTGCAAGATGAACATAGAGCAGTTGCTCAATAAGTGATAGTTCCTCTATCTAGTAAACACAGCATTTTCGTTGCCATTTTTCGTATGGAGAAGCTGAGGTCCAAAACTGTTAAGTGACTTGCCTCAAGCCATACAGTGAGTCAGTGTGAGAGCTGAAAATAGAACTGAGAGCTCCTAACTGCAGACCAGTTTTTGTCCTCTCATCTGATAAAACCTGGTATCTATTTAGCTCCTACTCTACTAACAAATTTTAGATTCCTGGGTAGTCTTTCCCTATCCGCACTTATATTCATAATACAACTTTTGTGGTTCATACATGAATTTGAGTTTTCCAGAACATCCATGAAGACATTACTAGTTAATACTGAAACTTGTTACATCCACTAGCATCTCCCCTCAATTTATTTTGCTTGAAGACACAAGCTTTGTCTTCCTTTTCAGATTCCTGTGTTGCTACATCTTTGTCTTCTTAGGTGGAAAGATAAACCCCTCTGCGGCTCCTCATTAATGCCCATCACCAATGTTCTCTGTAGAACGTTGTCACAATTAACTATTAGGACACTGCCTTGTATGCTCTGGCCTGTAAGTCCTGATTGCCAGGATCAAAGCTCTTCCAGTGATAGATGTGGGCTGAGAGCACTAAGAGTCTGGATTTAACAACAACAAAAAAATTTTATTAGGAAGAATCTTAGAGATGATGCAAGCAAAAGATACCAAATGTGTGCCAAAAGTGCAAATTTCAGGAAACATAAGAACCATCACATGAACTATCATCACTACTCACAAGCCTTGAGAACAAACCAAAGTTGAAGAGGACAGGACTAGAATAGGGGAGGCCTCCCTTCTGCCCCTTAAGCACTGTTTGCTCTGCACCCCAGGCCCTGATGTAGAGAGGTGAAGTCCTCGAGGCCAGGAAGGCAATGTCTCAAGGCAGAAAAGAGAAAAAAAGAAATCCACTGGACCAGTTGGAGTGGAGGAAGTAAGGGACATATAGGAAAGGACATAAGGATTGTAAAGAGGGGATTCTAGGGGAAAAAGAAAGGATCAGGGAGGGCAGATGGGAACTGCAGGGGCCCCCTGTTCAGTTGATGTCTGTAGCCACTTATGCTACAAAGAAGGAAAAAAAGACATAGTGAAAGAAAGAAATAGAAAAATTGCTCAGAACTTTATGAAGTAGCTCCAGAGTTAAGATCCTCTTAAGGAAGATTAATGAAGAATCAAAAGACATCTACCCACAAACATTAGCTATACTCTGCACCTGGACACAGCCTTTCCTGAAGCCTGCCCACATACAGATCCTCAGAGGGCTTGGGATTACTTCAAAAGGGCTCTGAGATCTTAAGGGTTGGTGGCCTAGAATGGAGGACTACACTGTTATAGGTCTTTACTCCTGATTCTGAGCAAGTTTTGGGTGTCCTCTCCAATGCATATTCCTTGCCAGGCCATTAAATTGGCCAGTATCTGGCATCCACTATCACAGGCTATCTCTGAAGTCTGCCAAAACTCATTCTCCTTCAACAAAAGCTCCATCGTGTGAGAGCGATGGACCATACAAGTGGAAAAATAGCACCAGCTGCAGACACCTTGATGATGTCTGTATGACTGCTTTTCTTTATTATCTACTGGAATAGCCTCTGCATCCAAGAATCACCTGAGCAGTTTTTTAAAAAAAACTACCAACCTACATGAATGAAAACAGAATATCTGGGTGTGGCATCTGGAAATAGTATACTTCAGTGATTCCCTAACTTTGCTGCACGTTGGAATCATCTGGAATCTTTAGAAAACATTGATGCCTGGCTCCCATTCCCAGACATGCTGATGTAATGGGCATGTGATGCAACCTGGGCATCAGGATTTTTAAAAACTCCCCTGTGACCTCTAACAACTAAAGCAAGTCAGTGCTATTACAAAAAAAGAAAAAGAAAACTCCCCTGTGGTCCAATGTGCAACCAGGGTTGAAAACCAACGTGCCAACCTAACCCAGCACCTAACATTTCAATGCCTTCTGAATAGCATCCTCTCAATAAATATTTCTGTTTTTCTTTTCTTTCTTTCTTTCTTTCTTTTTTTTTTTTTTTTTTTTTGTTTGTTTGAGGCAGAGTCTTGCTCTGTTGCCTGGGCTAGAGTGCTGTGGTGTCAGCCTAGCTCACAGCAACCTCAAACTCCTGGGCTCAAGTGATCCTCCTGCCTCAGCCTCCCGAGTAGCTGGGACAATAGGCACATGCCACCATGCCTGGCTATTTTTTTCTATTTTTAGTAGAGATTGGGGTCTCACTCTTGTTCAGGCTGGTCTCGAACTGCTGAGCTCAAGCTATCCTCCCGCCTTGGCCTCCCGGCCTCCTAGAGTGCCAGGATTACAGGCGTGAGCCACCGCGCCGGGCCAATAAATATTTTCTTAGTTTGATTTGCACCCTTTGTTTTCCTGCTGAAGCACTGCCACCCTTCCACCTAGAACACAGCACGAAATGTGTACTCTGGCAAGTAGAGCACCTGCGATACCAGCAATACCAGCTTGGAGACCAGGTCCATTCCTCCCCGCTGGCCACGTGCTACCAGCTCAAGCGTTAGCAACGAGGGAGGAATGGGAAGTGAAGGCTTCAAAGGAGGAGGAAGCTCTCTGCACAGACACATAAGGGAGCCTTTTTCTTCCCCCTTGCAGAAAATCATGTGGCACGTGGACAAAGGAAGTATTAATAAACTTTCTAAAGACATACTTCTCCAACATTTGGTGTTTCACAGACCACAATCAGTGCTGTCAGTTCTACAGATGGCCAACTTCCGCATTTTGGATGACGGCTTCCGAAGATAGCTCAGCTCGTATCCCTAAAGCAGAAGACCCAACTGTGGGGAAAACCATTCACGTCTCTAAGCCAGAGGTCAAAAGCCGCTACCCACATGTTGGTCAGGGGCAGGAAGACGGACCGCCAAGCAAAGGCATTAGAGGCATCCAACTTTTGGGGAGTAAAATTAAAGGATCATTACAGCATTATCACAACCAGGGCTTAATAGCACGGACCAGACATTCCACAGGAGATATGTACTCTAGCTGGGGCTCCTGGCTCTGCCCTGCCACCCACTCACTGGGTGACCTTGGGCTGCTATTTACATGTTTGAGGCATTGGCTTCCTCCCTTGTAAAGGGTGAAGCCAGGGCCCAATGGCAGAGCCTTTCTTTGACTTCTTACAAACTGCATCCGGAGAGAAGTGGAGAAGCAGCAAGTTCACAAAGGCGAGGATACTGCATCACCAACAGTTGTGGGTCGCCATCCTCCTTCAGGGCCTAGTGTCCCTGCGGGGGATTTTGCATGGGCTATGACCTCCACTGCTCAGAGTCTAATCACAAAGACCTCCCCAGGGCAGCTTTTGTGACTAGGATGAAAGCCTTTGTATTAGTTTCCTAGAGCAGTGGTGACAATTGGAACAACAGAAATTTATTGTCTCCCAGTCCTGGAGGCCAGAAGTCTGAAATCAAGGCCTTGGGAGGGCCTCGCTCCCTCTGAAGGCCGTGGGGGAGAATCCTTCCTTGCCTCTTCCAGCTTCTGGGGGCTCCAGGCATGCCTTGGCTTGTGGCTGCATCACCCCAATCTCTGCTTCTGCCTCCCCACGGCCTTCTCTCTTCTCTGTGTGTCTCATCCAATGACGAGTTAGACCCACTCAGGTAATCCAGGGTGGTCTCAACATCCTTAACTTAGTTACCTCCACAAGGACCCTTTTTCCAGATTCTAGGAACCTCTGCCACAGGTTCTAGGAATTAGGACTTCAATACGTCTTTTTGTGGGTCACAGTTCAGCCCGATACAGCCTTCAAATGGAAAAAGGTAGGGGGATGCCCAGGAGGCCTTGCCACTTTATGCCAAATGCTACCACTTGCAGGACGCCTTGCCACGTCATGCCACACAGACCCGAAATCTTCCACCAGACCATCTAGTTACTCTTGTACTGTCCAGATCTTCTTCTTCCTCTACCTCTGGGCCACCTGCATGAGAATTACCTCAAGAGCTGCTTAGAAATGCAAATTTCTGTCCTTCATTCCATAGCCCCCACTGTCACTGCTGCCAATGAATCAGGCTTTCCGGGGACAGGGACCAATAGTGTGCATTTTAAATCACCTCCCTGGGAGACTCTGATGCACCTGACTCTTCGGTACCACTATGCCATGCTGTGAACGCAGTGACTGGTTTTCTGCTGTATCCTTAGATGTCTTACAGTTACTAGAGTTGATAGGAGGCAGGATTTAAGTGTGTAGCCCTGGAGTCAGATTGCCTGGGTCATGCTATCAGCCTGCTATGGTTTGAACATGTTCCCCAAAGTTCATGTGTTGGACACTTAATCCTCAATGAAAGTATTGAAAGGTGAGGCCTGATAAGAAGTGATTAGGGGCCAGGTGCAGTAGCTCACGCCTGTCATCATAGCACTCTGGGAAGGCAAGGCGGGAGGATTGCTGGAGCTCAGGAGTTTGAGACCAGCCTGAGCAAGAGTGAGACCCCTGTCTCATTAAAAATAGAAAAATTAGCTGGACATCGTGGCATGAACCTGCAGTCCCAGGTAGTTAAGAGTCCAAGGCAGGAGGATGGCTTGAGCCCAGGAGTTTGAAGTTGCTGTGAGCTATGATGACTCCACCGTACTCTGGCCCAGGATAACAGAGTGATATTGTGTCTCAAAAAAAAAAAAAGGAAACTGAATCTCCTCCTCACTCCCCCCACTTCATATTAAACAAAAGAAAAGAAGTGATTAGGTCAGGCGAGCTCTGCCCTCCTGAATGGATTGGTGTTATTATCGTGGGAGTGGGGTCTTGATAGAAAAGTGAGGTCAGCCCCCTCTTGCTCTCATGCCCTCTCCCCTCTCTTGCCCTTCTCCCTTCCACCATCAGATGTTGTAGCAAGAAGGCCCTCACCAGATGCCACCCCCTTGACTCTGGACTTCACAACCTCCAGAGCCGTAAGAAATAAATTTCTTTTCTTTATAAATTACTCAGTCTGTGATATTTTGTTATGGTAACACACAACAGACTAAGACAGAAAACTGGTACTGAAAAGGACTGTTGCCATAAAAAGTGCCTGAAAATGTGGAAGCAGATTTGGACCTGGGAAATAGGTAGAGGCTGGAGGAATTTGGAGAAACAAAATAGAAAAAGCCTGGATTGCCATAAATGGAGTATTAAGGGCAACTCTGGGTGAGGGCTCAGAAGAATAGGAGAGCTGTAGGGAAGGTCTGGAACTTCTTAGAGATGACTTATGTGGTTGTAATCAGAATGTTGGTAGAAATAAGGACAAAGGCCATTCTGATGAGGTCTCAGATGGAAATGAGGAATAAGGTATTGGAAACTGGAGTAAAGACCATCCTTTTTATGAAATAGCAAAAAACTTGGCTGAATTGTGTCTGTGCCTGAGGGCTTTATAGAAGGTGGAATTTAAGAGCAATGAACTAGGATGTCTGGCAGAAGAACTTTCTAAGCAAAATATTGAAGGAGCTATGTGGCTACTTTTTTATTTTTAAGAGAGACAGGGTTTGGTTCTTGCTGAGGCTGGTCTTGAACTCCTGACCACAAGTGATCCTCCCACCTCGGCCTCTCAGAGTGCTAGGATTACAGGTTTTGGATTTACTTGGTACCAATTTCTTCTTGTTTATTTCTCCCTTTTGAAATGGAAAGTCTATCCTATGCCTGTTTCATCACTATATTTTGGAAACACATAACTTGTTAATTTCACAGGCTCATAACTGATGAAGAATCTGCCTTGGGATAAATTGTTCCTTGCATCTCCCCCATATCTGATCCAGGTGAGACTTTGGACTGTGAACTTTCGAGTTGGTGCTGGCGTGAGTTAAGACTTTGGCGGGTACAGGGATGAAATGGGTGTACTTTGTATATGAGAAAGACATGAGTTTTGGGGGGCCAGGGGCAGAATGCTATGGTTGGAATGTCCTCTCCAAAGCTCATGTTGAAATTTAATTGCTATTGTGATGGTGTTCAGAGGTAGGACTGCTAAGAGGTGATTAGGTCATGAGGGCTTTACCCTCATGACTGGATTAATGTTATTATCATAGAAGTGGGTTTATTATCACAAGTGGGTTGTTAGAAAAGTGAGTTTGGCCCTCTCTGTCTCTCGCTCTCACCCTTGCTTGCCCTTCCACCTTCTGCCTCCTGCCATGGGAAGATGCAGCAGGAAAGCCCTCATTAGGGGCTGGTGGCACACTCTTAGACTTCCTGGCCTCCAGCACCATGAGCCCAATAAATTTCTGTTCATTATAAATTACCCAGCATGTGGTATTTTGCTATAGCAACACAACATGGACTAAGACACAACCAAATCCAAGCTCTGCTATCCACTAACTGTGTGAGTTCAGGCTAGTTACCTGAACTCTCTGTGCTGTGTCTCTGCCTCCTCGTGTAAATGAGGATAATTATAGTGCCTACTTTGCAAGGCTGTGGTGAGGATTAAATGAAATAAAGCAGGTAAAATGCTTGGAACAGCGTCTGTCACGTGGGATGCACCCAGTAGATTTGAGCTGTCATGAAACACAACAGGTTGGCAGTGGCTTATTTTTTCACTATTATTATTCTTCACTGCATTCCTAGATCCTTCCCTTTTGGGAATATACCCTGATCTTTCTACCATCATTAATTTTTGCTAACATTGATTGGATCTTTTTGTCTTCCAGGCACTGTAATAACCTCAACACAGGCCAAGAGACCTGGGATTTAGTGGGGATGGGAGAGGCATCCTGAGGGTTGGCTGGTGTCGGCTTCCTGACATCTAGGCCTTCTGGTTTCTGCCTTACACTTGTTTCATCCTCACAACAGTATAAGGCATATGATATTATCTCCCATGTTATGAATAGGGGAACTGAGGGTCAGACAGGTTAAGGAACTTGCCCAAAGTCCTACAGTCAGCGGCCAGGAGGTGGGATGTGTAGTTTCAGCTTGATCGTCACATTTGCTGCTCTTCTGCACTTTTGTGTCTCCCTGAAGGCACCTCCTGTACTGTCATCTGGCCCAGCCATCTCTCTGAACCAGCTCCCTAAACCTCCCCTCACACAGCTCTGTCACATCAAATTCCGTCTTTTCTGACCCCTTGAAACTATGCTTTTCCATTACCTTCTTGCTCTGGGCGCTCCAGGAAAATGTGCTCTTCTTCTAGGTGTTGAATCAAACCATAGTTCTCCTCCATTTTCCTGTAGAGCTCCTTCAAATCCTACATCTACCCCCGGGGTCTCCCCAACCCAAATCCTTCCCCCTTGCACCCCCGTACAGAGTCCTCCCCTCCCACACAGCTGCTCTGGCTGGCTTCCCCCAGAGCCCCCAGGTGACCCTGTGTCCGTTGAGAGGTTGCCTCCCTCTTACTTTCCTGTCTCTGTAGTTCCTTCTGGTGAGAGAAACCTGAAGGCCTAGATGCCAGGGAAGCCAACATCAGTCAGCTCTCGCGATGTCTCTCCCATCCCCACTAACGCCAGGTCTCTTGGCCACCCCAGTCCTTCCCTCTGCCCCAGCAGGGCATGCATCTCACTCTTGTTACTGGCGCAGGGCATGGGGTGTGCCATCAGGCACATGGGCCTTATCACTGCACAAACACTTCTTCTTTCCCCAATGCTGGTTCTCACACAATTGGTAATCAGGGTAAACTTCCTCCGACAACTTATCAAGCAAACATTCACCATGCAACTGCCCGGTGTAGGGTTCTGTGCTAAGGGCCAGAGGGAACCTGAACCTGGTCTCCACCTTGAGGTGACTCAAGTCTGGTAGAGATGAAGCACACAGTGAGTGTCAAATGCCCTGTGCCTTATGGCCACACACACTGCATCCTAATCCCATTTCTGCTCTTTACTTGCTGTCCCACCTGGGAGCAAGTTACTTACCCTTTCTTGTCTTAAATTTCCTTAGCTATGAAATGGCAATAATGCTATCTAGGTTTTTTGTGAGGATTAACTAAGATAAGATCCATAAAGGGCGTAGCAGAGCACCTGAGATAGGGACAATAGCTCTAGGAGCCAAGAGTAGATATGGTGCCACCTCATATGTAGAAATTGAGTGGTCCTGTGAACCACAGGGTCAGCCCATCAGTCAGTCATCAAGAATGCATTAAAAATTAAAGTATTGGGCACTGTATTGGCTAAAGTGAGGAACACAAATGAAGTATACAACCTAACCCTTTAGTTTAACTGCGGTGAGTGGGTGATGGGGGGGTGGTTAGTTGTAATATATCCATATGCAACAAGAGAACATTACGGGACACGGTTTCCTAGGTAAATGCTAATTCTGTTTGCACAGCCTAAAAAGCGAGGTCACTGCAGGCCTGGAGTAGTCGGGAAATTTCTCATTGCTGAAGAGTCAGCATCCAAAATCACAGCAACCCAGGCAAAGCAATCATCGACATATCAAGACACAGAGAGTAACCGCAGTTCCCTCCCTCTGCCCTTCCGTCAAAACAAGCAACCAAAAGGGACACCCTTTAAACCTAGCGTTTGCTTCTTTTTTTTTTTTTAATTTAATTTAATTTAATTTATTTTTCTGAGACAGAGTCTCACTCTGTTGCCCGGACTAGAGTGCCATGGCATCAGCCTAGCTCACAGCAACCTCAAACTCCTGGGCTCAAGCAATCCTCCTGCCTCAGCTTCCCGAGTAGCTGGAACTACAGGCGTGTGCCACCATGCTCGGCTAATTTTTTCTGTATATATTTTTAGTTGTCCATATAATTTCTTTCTATTTTTTAGTAGAGACGGGGTCTTGCTCTTCCTCAGGCTGGTCTCGAACTCCTGAGCTCAAACGATCCTCCCGCCTCGGCCTCCCAGGGTGCTAGGATTACAGACGTGAGCCACCGCGCCCCAGCAGTGTTTGCTTCTTTCTCAATACTTTAGGGTTCCTTTGTGCTCTGGCCCCGGTTTGTAGGAAACACAGGAAGGAAGAGGGGAAAAGGGCAGGAAGGGAGTGGGCAATGGTAAAAGGCACCGGGGAGTAGGGGTAGGGCACAGAGTGATGGGTGAGAGGGTAGCAGGAATTGTAGGTCTGGGCTAGCTGCCCTCTGGGCCACAAATGGGACAGCATAGGGAAAGAGGTGACATTGATTATCCCTCTGTTGAAGGAAGATTCCAGTGAAGGATGCCCAGAGGGAGCACAGCACCACACCGAGTGTGAGCTTTGGTGCGAGGCCCCCTTGGTTTTCATGGGGTCCTTGGCACTGACTTGCTGTGCGACCTGGGTCAAATTACTTTACCTCTCTGAGCCACAGTTGCCTGATCTCTAAGTGAGTAGAGCAACATCTGTTTCATAAATGTTGTGAAACATCTGTTTATGAGTTTGTGAGGACTGTAAATTATATAACACAGAGCCTGCCAGAATGTAGGTGATCAAGCTCCCTTCCCCACACTCCAGCTTCCAGGAATGCCCCAGAAATACAGGACTGACTATATTTAGTGTCTGGCTCCTTCCCCCGCCAGCCTATGGTTAAATTAGAATGAAACTATTTGTGCTAAAGTCCCTAAAGTTCTAAAAATCTCTGGTAATACGAGTAGATGGGGCCGGGGCGGGGGGTGGGGTGGGAGAAGACAGCCAGTTCACCTCCTGGGGAGTTGGTGGCCACTGCCCCTTCGAGGGTGCACTCTCTGAGCAAGCACGTGCCGGTGTCCTGCCGGGTACAGGCATGTTAGAGGGGATGCCCAGAAGCCTGGCAACTCCTCCCTTCCCCATCCAAGTTCCCTGTGTCCTCATTCCCTCCTCCCCTTTGCCGGGATTGGCCTTGGGTGATGGTGGGGGTGGAGGAAGAGATAACATTTGTAGAAGAGAGAGGGGAGCTGTCTGGCTCCACAAGAGTGTGTTTGCAGAAAAGGTACAGGGAGGCTGATTTCCGCCCACTCTGGGAAAGGACGTTGTAGCAATGGGATGTCCCACACTGGAAAGGTGTCTCAGGCAGCAGTGGGAGATTGGGCTCTGGACGGTTCACCTGGACACTATGGTTTTCCACTCTGGACACACATAAAATATCCCAGGAGTTTTGTAAAAATACCATTAGCCTGGCCCCCATCTAGAAGATTCTGATTCTGTTGGTCTGTGGTAGGTGTAGATTGTTGGGATTTTGTTCACCATGCTCCCGGTGACCACGTTGTGCAGAGGCGGATGAGTGAGGACCAGTGTTCCCGGCACATCCCTGTGCCTCGAGACAGAGCTCCCCTGTGCTATTGTTGCTGTAGGAGACCACGTTCTGGTATGATGTGTGTGTTGTAACCACATGGTTACAACAAGGGGCTTCCATCCTGGCCCCTTGCCATCCCCTCTTTGAGGCACAGCAGCCAGAGTGATGCCTTTCAACACAAATCAGATCCCATCCCCTCCCCACCTCAGCATCTTTAGTGTGCCACACTGCAGTCCCCATTGCTGTCACCACGGCAACAGGATGCTGTGTGACCTGGGTCTCCCTTACCGTTGACCCTTGTCCTCACCCCTCCCACTGCTAGAACCTTTCTGCTCCTGAAACACACCCAGCTGTTCTTGCCCCTGGGCCTTTGCACCTGCTGTGCCCTCTGTCTGGGTGTTCTTTCCCAGCCTATTTCATGGCTGGCGCCTCCTCATCCTCCAAATCTCAGAGGCCTCCTTTCCAGAGAAGCTTTCCCTCACCTGCCTAGTCCACCCTGCACTCCTTCCCCCTCCCCTCCCCTTCACATCACCTGGAATACTCCCTGCTAGAAAGCAAGTTCCGTGAGAACCGGGAACTTGTCTAACTGGTTTGTCACAGTGCCTGACACACGTGAATTTTTAATAACTAGCTACTGAACAAATGAGTGAATATATACATGGAATGTTTGTATATTAAAATTATGTGTTTTTGTGTACACAGGCATATGCGTGTACCTGGTATAACATGATTAGAGGACAGGAGTGGAAAGGGATAGGTGGTTCTAGGGAATAGGGCATGGAAGGACAAGGGAAAGGAACGCTGACCGAGCCTTGGCACTGAGTCACTATTCTAGAGCTTTTCATGCACTTGATCCTTACAGCAACCCACTGGCCACTGTAAACAAAAGTCCAGGGATCCAAGCCACCATGGCCCATCAGAATCAGAATCTTGGGGCTGGCGGGCTGGCAGTATTGTCCCCATTCTACAGATAAAGAAACGGAGATTAGAGAGAAGAAATAACTTGCCTGAAGTTAAACTACTAACAAGTGCCAGAGCAGGATATAAACTTGAGTTTATTGGACTCCAAGGCCGTCTTGTTCATTGCATCATTCTTGAAGGGGAAATTACCTTAATCATTATCTCTCTCCACTATCAGGGAATAAAAAATCTCTGGTGAATGTGGCTCCAGATTGCAATGGCTAATTGGCGACTAGAGCTAATAACATTGGCAGAGGAAGCTGGGCAGATAAGGAAAGGAAAGAGAATTTACTAACAGTCTTGCCATCAATCTAAAATCAACCTTGTTTCTTCATTTTATTTGTGTTCAGTTAAGAATTTGCACTCCTTTTTGCAAATACATATAGTCTGCTTGACTTAAGTTCCCAGAATGCAGCACCTGTAAGATTTCCTGGGTCATTAGGATGTCCCGAGGGTACACATAACCTTTCTGCACACCACAGCGCACAGCCCAGAGGGGTTTGGATTCATTGAGAGTCAGTGGGCTGGTAGTTTGGACCCTCTATCTTAAACTTCTATATCTAATTTCTAGCCAAAGGAATAGAAAATACTCTTCAGAATATACTTTTAAAAATACCCCCAGAACTTATTTTACATTCAGGTTGTCTGTAATCTTAGTCTCTGGCAACCTTTAAAAATGACAGATGCCTTTTCTTATTTTTAAATGTCACAGCCAGTTCTTAATTATTTCTGATTGAAACATATGAGCCATGTAGCACAGGACCTCAAGGGCTTATAGAAATGAATTAGATATCCTCCTTGCCTATACAATGCAAACAGTCTAATAGCTAGCTCGCAGGGGATTATCATATAGGAACTTAAAGCTTAGTTAGGGCAGAGGAATTAAATGACATACAAACAGAATGTGAGAATCTGAATACAAGATGAGAACTTCGTATGCTTCCTTCTGTGGACAATGGGGAGATATATCAATTAGGGCTCTATGGTTTCAGGAGACAGGAACCAATTCCAGGTTAACAGAAAAAAGAAGAGACAATCTGTTGGAAGGATATTGGGAAGTTTACAGAAATGGAGGAAGAAGTGACCAAGCAAGAGGGGATCTCCAGGGGAACTCATGACTCAACTTCAAACCTCTCATCCCTGTTCAAATTTCAGATTCCTGGCCGGGCGCGGTGGCTCACGCCTGTAATCCTAGCACTCTGGGAGGCCGAGGTGGGCGGATCGTTTGAGCTCAGGAGTTCGAGACCAGCCTGAGCAAGAGCGAGACCCCATCTCTACCAAAAATAGAAAGAAATTATATGGACAGCTAAAAATATATATAGAAAAAATTAGCCGGGCATGGTGGCGCATGCCTGTAGTCCCAGCTACTCGGGAGGCTGAGACAGGAGGATCGCTTGAGCTCAGGAGTTTGAGGTTGCTGTGAGCTAGGCTGACGCCACGGCACTCACTCTAGCCTGGGCAACAGAGTGAGACTCTGTCTCAAAAAAAAAAAAAAAAAAAAAAAAAGAATACAAATTTCAGATTCCCAGGAAAGAGTCTCATTGGCTTAGCTTGGGTCATGTGCCCCCCTCTTATGACCTGGGACTCATTGTCCTCCAGAATTCTGCACAACAGGGAAGGGGAGACAGATTCCAGAGGAACAGATGCTAGCCAGACAGACATGACATATCTGCTCTAGTAGCCACTGGACATTTCTGAGCACAGAATTGATGTGATTAACTTAGGTCATATGTCACTAGGTGCTTGGATCAATAGACTTGTTTGATCCTTACAACAATCCAGTGATGTGGGCACATTCATTAACCCTTATTTTTGAAGATGAGGAAATTGAGGTTTTGAGAGGTTTAACGACTTTTCCTAAGAAGTAAAACTCTCTTTGGGCACTAAGTCCTGTTTCTTTTTATTATATGATTTTCCTGTCCTTTAGAAGCATTGGTTTGGCTGCAGTGTTTAAAGAGAAGGGGGCAGGCAGGAGATGTGTTAGGAAGCTGTTAGAGTCACCCAGCATGGAAGGAATGAACCAGGCTGGGCTGGTAGGGAATGGAAGGAAGCAACCAGATATGTGGTACAGGGTTCTGAAAAGTAGTTTGCAAGTAGCATTAGAATCATCTGATCCAAGGAGTCCAGCTCCAACCTGCACCAGAATCCTCTGTGGGTGGTGACTGGGACTCTACCATTTTAAAACACACAGCTATCCTCCACAGAGGTGATTATTCTGTAGCCAGTTGGACACTGGTCTGTAGACGGGCATTTGGAAACCACTGACCCATTAGACCTTTTTTTTCAGAATGTCCTCTATCCAGTTTCTTGTCTTATCTCTCTGCTTTCTCAGTGAAGCATTAGCAAAGAATAGCTTTTGAGTACTTGTAATTTGTACTCATTACATTTAGAGTCATGTATCTGCAGGATCTCTTCTGAGGTCTTTGGGATGAAAACAAGGACAGAGAGGTACGGTGGCTGCTAGCTGTCCCCTTATTTTGTTAGTGTGTCTGGGGCTTGTGGAGATGACTTTGTCAGCTTTTCCCTTGAGGACAATAACCCTGGGTTCTTATCCTCCCTTTTGGTATAGTAAATCTCCATAACAAACACACCCAAGTCTGGTGTTTCTGAACTTAATGGCTGTGTGCTGAATACACGCTGTTCCTGGAGCCAAGCTCATGTTACATTTTCCCCTCCCATCTCCACCCTGCTGCTGGGCTCATCCAGCCTCGGCATGTGACAACCTGCATGTTCTGGGTGTTCTCTCCAGGACACTGCAGAAGAGTATTGACTTTTCAGTAATAGCTGGAGTTAAAAAGCATGATGGACTTTGGGAGTGGGGGTCTGGTACAGGGGGGAGAACAGGAATTATGGTCCCAACTTGCACCTCCCTGTTTCTACAGTGAGGGGACTCAGAAGAATGAGTAACTAGGAAACGGTTTCCCAAACTTCAGTCGTTTGAATACTGTCCTCGTGATTTTTGCCAAGTCTGCATGCTATCCATCTGTTCTTTATTTAATATTTTTCATTACATTAATTAACATGTTTTTGCTGGAGTAATCACTATCCACTTTAGCCGTGCCATAAATAACAATATCCATGAAGTCGCTGATTCATGAAATCAGGTCTGATATGCTACCTATAAATTTTTTCCTAGTATACACTTATTCAATAAGTTCAACACTTATTGAAATTGCATCAGTGTTCACTCATGTACTATCTAAAATCCTCCCATCTACTCCTAGAGGTATATGTGTCACACTTGGGGAACATTATCCTAGGAAAATGAACTAAGAGATGGGTGATTCCAGACCCCCCCCCAATTCATCATATGGTTGGCATCAGTTTGGGTGCCAACCATAAGGATATTTTTTTTGAGAGACTATTTGCTGAAAAGCTACCCTTTCATGTCTCTTGCTGCAGAAGTCAAGGTTCAGAGGAGGAAACAAGAGCTACCCAAGATATTTTAATCTAGAAGGAAATTAATAATTTTACAGTTATCACAATGATTGGGAACTGAGCTCCCTCTTGGATTGAGTTACCAGAGTATCCCAAAAGGGACCTTCCAGGGCAACTGTAACTCCTCCATAAGCAGGAGGCTACTGGTGAGACGACTTGGTTTGAGAATTCACCACCATGGCTGTAATCCAGGGATCAGATGCCACCTCCACTCCCTCTGCCACCCATTCCACTAGACACTCGTGGATCTGGCAATGGCACACTGGAGCCGCTGCAGATGCTGCATCTCCTTGATGTTGCTTGTGAGCAGCACGCAGCCAAAGCAGCAGGAAGGAGCTACTGATTCAACTCCCTTCTGCTTTTTAAATCTCTTAAGAGTGCATCTAATTTGATGAAACCTACTTGCATCATCCAGAACTCTAGCTGCAAGGAAGTCTGAGAAATATAGTTTATGGGTGGAGACCTTCTGCAATATAAGAAGGCCCAGTAAAAAGTGGGAATGGTTGCTGAGAGCCAACTAGTCCCATCCAACACATTGCCTATCCGTGGCAGCTCTGCTGCTGATTCCCAGTGAATCACTAAGCCAAAGGGGGAAAAAATACAATCAATGCAGGTTCTTCAGTTACCAAACAGTTGCTCTATAGTAAATTGGAGAGGGGTGTGTGTGTGGGTGTGTGTGTGTTTGTGTAAAACCAGGTTTTATGTGATCTGAAGGTATGCATTGCAAACATACAGGTTAAGTCAATAAAAGTGACCTTGGTAGCACAAATTGACATGCTGTGCCAAAACCTCAATGGCTCCTCGCTGCCTGTGGAAGTAATAGCCTTGTGTTCTGTATCTTTTATGAGTTGGCCCTTAGTTACCTCTCCTACCTTAACTCCCAGCACATTCCGTGATACCCTCCACTCAGGTCAAAGAGCTCTAGTGATTGGACAGGAAACAACCCAACAGTCCCCGTCCTGGCCTTTCCTGTCAACAGGGTGCTGCCTGGAAAGTGTGTCCTTTTCCCTTCCACTAACTTGAGTCTTAATCTTCCTTCCAGGCTCAATTCTGCCCTCTCCTCACTTCCCGCAACAGACCTTGCTCTCCTGTTCTCTTCTCCCCGTATTATAAAAACCCTTCCCCTCAGTTGAGACCTAGTTTCCACCCTCCTGGTCACCCTTTCAGGTCTTCACTTCCCTGCAACCTGCTAGGGGAAGTGCTGCTACCGTGTGTCTCCATTTCCCCGTACTTCCATCTGTTCCGCCCAGAACGTGTGAAGCTGGGTGAAGGAAACCACCTGCACCAGACAAAGGCTCGGGAGGAGCATGGCCCTGATTGAAGGATTGAATTTGGTAGATCCTTACAAGTAGTGACACCAAAGCTTTAGCCAAATCATCAGATGTGCAAAAGAAGCTCTGGAGGTGGGAAAATGGAATTGCCGTGCATAAGAAAAAGGGAGGGGAAAAAAAAAAATAAAAGCCAAGAAGAAAGGAAAAAAAAAAAAAAAAAAGAAACAGGGCTGGCTTCTGAGCAACAAGAAGGAGGTAAAGCGTTGAGAGAAGGGAAGTTGGAGAGAGGGAAGGGAGCCAAGAATGATGAAGGGCCTCTGAGGAGATGGCTGCTTGGTGCTGTCGGGAGAACAGGGTACATGTCCCAAACCCTCATGAAGGTCTGCTGCTGCTCCCTCCAAGGCCACAGAGGGTGGGTTTTTGTGCCAAAACTAGAACAGGACTGAGTTCCAGATCTAGGCTGTCGTAGGATATAACAGGGACCCTTCATGGGGACAGCTAGAAGATTCACAGACTGACTTCCTTTGGGGGAAGGAGAAGTGTGGCCCCACAAGTAATCATGGTCACCAGAATCCCCCAGGAAATCACAGAAGTCACAGAGTGGGTAAGAGACCTTTTACGAATGTGTGCGATCCACCGTGCAAAGGGACACCTCCCGGAGGTCACCAGAATGCAGACTCCACTTCCACCCTCATGTAAGTCTCACGCAGAACCTCAGCTGCTGATCAAGGCCTGGTGGGTAGGATTCCAAACTTCCAATTTGATTCCTAACTCCTGGAGGGGATGGAATTTCTAAAATGGTCTCACAAAGATGTCCTAATCCCCAGAACCTCTGAATATGATGGGATTTTAGTCCCATGGTTGTGTTACGTTTCATGGCACAGTTGACCTTATGATAGGGAGATTACCGGGTGGGCCTAAGCTCATGGGCCCTTGAGAGCAGAGAGCTTTCTGGGGCTGGCAGCAGAAGAGAAAGTCAGAGAGTCAAAGCATGAGGGAGATTCAATGCACCGTTGCTGGCTTTGAACATGGAGGGGGCCACTTGAGAAGGAATGTGGGTGGCATCTAGTTTCAGAGAGCAGGCTCCAGCTGGCAGCTAGCAAGGAAACAGGGATCTCAGTCCTACAGCCACAAGGAATTGGATTTTGCCAACAATCCAAATGGGTTTAGAAGTGGATTATTCCCCAGGGCCTCCAGACAAGAGCCCAGTCTAGCTGATACATTGACTTTAGCCTTGTGAGAACCTAAGCCTGCTGGACTCTGACCTACAGAACAGTAGCTAATAAATGGGTGTTGTTTTAAGCCACTAAGTTTGTGGTGACTTGCTGTGGAGCAATAGAAAACTAAGATACTTCCCATGCCCTGCCCAGCATTCACCTGGGCAGCACCTTCTGGCTGTATGGGACTCGTGTACCGTTTTATTATGGGATGCCTTAGCTGGGACCCCTTTGTTTAGCCCCTCCCTCTGTGACACACTCTACTGACCCTATCTGAACACAGGCCTGGCCTCCCTTGGACTGTTCCCTCAGGGGGATTCTTGAGCCATAACTGTAAGGACTCTGATGTCTCACGCACCTCTTCCCTCTCGTAATTACAGTAGCTAAAGGACCTGGACTGGAGTCGCATGTCTAATGGGACTGTGACATTTATTACCCATATCCCCAGCACCTAGTGTGGTGCTTAGCATATAGTTGGTGCTCAATGATATGTGTTGGTGATGCAGATGAATACAGAGAGAAGAAATCCCCAGCTCCTCCACCTGGAACATTCTCAGCGTTGGCCTGTGCTGCTCTAGCAGTGCTGAACTATGAGCAGTTCCCAGTAGACACCACAGTCTCCCTTGCCTCTGAGATCCTCCATCTCTAACCCACCTTTCTCTGCCCTCACACCCTGTATCTTCCTCCCTCCTTCAACTGGTGAAATCTGCTCATTCGTCAGGTCTCAGCCCCAATATGACGTCTTCTCTGATCCTCCAGTTCCAGATCAGGCCCTCTTTTGTTCCCTGTCTCCACAGTTGTCTTTGCAATTGTAATTGTTATTCTCTGCTAGACTATGTGTTCTATGAAGGCAGAGAGATGGCTCTTTTTTTCATTTTTGGAACTCCAGCACCTCACACAGAGTAGGTTTTCAATAAATATCGGTTGAACAGCCATGCTTCTTAACCACCCGGGGATCTTATTAAAGTGTGGATCCTGATTCTCAGAGCTGGGGAGGGCCTGAGATTCTGATTCCTAACAAGTTCCGAGTGATGTGGATGCTGCTGGTCCACGAGCCACACTTGGAGTATCAAGGCAATAGAGCAGGCACTTCCACCATTATCTCGTGGTGGCAAAAAGTTTGCATTTAAGAGAAGCTGGACAGGGTTTGGGGTGCAAATAATGGCCACAGGATAAAATTTTCTCCGTCATTGCTAAGCCAGCTGACTCATTTACAGAGATGAAGCCAATAACCTTGGCCTTAATAGCAACTGAGCTACCTGCCGCAAAAGAATAAATAACAACATTTGGTTAATTTGCATTTCAAAACTGTTTCCTTCCTTTGCTCACACTCTAGTGGAGGTGCTAATGAACCATGAAATGTCTAAAACATTGGCAGCAAGGAGGAAAAGAAGCAGAGTTGACCCAGGCCTGAAGAGTAATGATCTTCAAAAATCAAGAGCTATTAAATGCAATGTGGTATCCTGGATTGGATCCTGGGACAGAAAAAAGGACAGTAGGAGAAAAAAACTGGTGAAATCAGAATAAAACAGGGAGTTTAGTTAACAGTAACGTACAAATGTTGGTTTCTTAGTTTTGACAAATATAGCATGGTAATGTAAGAATGTGGGAGAAATTGGGTGAGGGGTATATGGGACTCTGTATCATCTTTTCAACTTTTCTGTAAATCTAAAATTATTCCAAAATGAAAAGTTTATTTAAAAAAAAAAGAAAAAACAAGAGCTAGACTGTATAGATTTTCTTCACTTTGCATAATAGCATTCTTAAATATAAAGCAAGCTTTTTTGAATATTAAAAAATTGCCATTGACTTAACAATATAAAATTAGAGATGGATATTCACGGAAAAGATTCCCTAACCAGACCTAAGTATCAGTCAAGAAAGAGGTTAGAGGGTGGGTGGTCTCAACAGCATACCTGGCAATGTGACACACCAGTGGCCCCTACTCCCCTGAGACACTTTGCCATTCATCATGAATTCTAAGGTAGTCTGACTGCTATTGGCTCCAGATTCATAGTTTCCTTTCTTGAGCATATCAGGAATTTCTTCCACTCCTGGGAATCCCTGGATTCTGTACTCAGGACTCAGGATGTCTTTGTTTGTATAACGACATTATCTTCAACCGTTGGTAATGGTATCACATTTTGCCTCACCTGTGTTTCCTTAGATACTAGAGACACTAAGTCTAGGAGGCCATGGACTTGCATTTTTTTTTTTTTTTTTTTTCTGAGACAGAGTCTCGCTCTGTTGCCTGGGCTAGAGTGCCGTGGCATCAGCCTAGCTCACAGCAACCTCAAACTCCCGGGCTGAAGCAATCCTTCTGCCTCAGCCTCCCAAGTAGCTGGGACTACAGGCATGTGCCACCATGCCCGGCTAATTTTTTCTATATATTTTTAACTGCCCAGATCATTTCTTTCTATTTTTAGTAGAGACGGGATCTCGCTCTTGCGCAGGCTGGTCTCGAACTCCTGACCTCGAGCGATCCTCCCGCCTTGGCCTCCCAGAGTGCTAGGATTACAGGCGTGAGCCACCTCGCCCGGCCTGCAAACTACATCATGAGACAGGCCAAGAGTCGAGACAAGAAGAGCTGAACTCTGCGGTCAAGTCCCAGGGATGATTTCAAGGATGGAAACAGGAGAGAATTTAGAAAGGTCAGCAACTGGGTGGGCCCTGAAAGAAGTAGGACGTGGGAGAAAAGATCAGGGACAGACACAAAGTGGGAACAGACCGAGTGGGGGTGGCTGCAGTTTGGTTTCTGTGGCTGCCAGCAGCATGGAGCATGGGCGTGTCTTCCTGGTTTAGAGGGGCAGGGACAGGGTGGGCAGGAAGCACAGGTAACCTGGGGGAATGGTGCCAGGTGTTGGGCCAGGAGGATGAGTCGAATCCACAAGCAGGAAATCGGTCATGACGTCAGAACCTCCAAGGCTTGGGAACATGTTGGGATGTAGGGCAGGAAACAGGTCAAGGCAAGTGGTTCAGAACTAATGACCGAGGTATTTTGGAAGCCTCATTCTCTGTGGAGTCTTGTGAACGGGCCTGGTAGGTAAAGGAAAGGAAAGTGGCAAGTGGGGCTGCAGGGAGGGCCGTGCCCCCTCCAAAGCGGGCAGCTGATACTCTGCTGCTGCCTACACCTGCCATGTGGCTACACAGCCCCCAAGTCTTTATATCTCCGATTTTTAAAAAAAAGCAGGAAATCCGGATTTTTATGTGAAATCTCCTGATATTTAAATGCTGGCAACTAATTCAAAATTTTAAAAAACACCCTGTAGGCCAAACAAAACACACTCACAGGCTGAATTGGTACACAAGCTGCCAACTTTTGGCTTCCAGCTTAGAGGAAATGGGCAGGACCAAAAGCATATAAAAAACAAAAACGAAAAAGCGTGAAAGTCGTTCAGTTCCCTCTGTATTGCAAGCACCACAAGATACTACTGGGAAAAGAGCTTTGTGATAATGCTAACAACAACACAGTACATTTGTTCTTTAGAAAAGCTATGGGCTCTGGAAGTTGTCGGAGATGTAGCGTGTAGTTTCCCAAATCTGTTGCAGTTTCCTCAAAATTGTGTCTCCAGCTTTGATGGAGTGAGCTAATTTCCTTTAATCTTTCTATCGGGTGTGTCACTTTTGAGGTTTACCTTCTTTTCTGCAAGGCCATCAACTCTACCTTCGCAGCTGAGTTTCCAGTAAAAGCAATCGCCTGGGTGAAGGTAATTTAGAGAAACGGCACTTGAGCCAAATAAGAATTTGACTTAACTAAATTTTATGATAGGAAATGCTTGCAGGCCAAAAACCTCAAAAGTGATCAAAGGTTTTCAAGGACTGGATCCAACTAGTTCAGTTTATTAACCTTGGCCTGTGTCTGGGCCAGGGTCATGCCCAGAGGATGTGGCAAACACAGAATCTGATTTTTTTAAATGTGGTCTCTTAGAGGGTGTGTCTCGCCATTACTGGCTGCTGAACTGTTCCTTTTTGGTGCCCCAACTTAGTATCTAGCTTAAGGCTTTGCACATCCCAACTGCCAGCCCAGGACTAAGCTGTTTCTTGTGATGCGGGACTTTCAGTGCTAAAACTGCGACATTCTTGGGCAAACTAGATGGTTGGTTGTCTTACACACCAGGGCTTTTTGTCAGTGTTCATGCTATGGAGATTGACACTTTTTGACTGTTCCTTAAAGAAAAACAACAAACAGTAGGCCAGGTGGTGGCTCAGCCTGTAATCCTAGCACTCTGGGAGGCTGAGGCAGGAAGATCGCTTGAGCTCAGGAGTTCGAGACCAACTTGAGCAAGAGTGAGACCCCTGTCTCTACGAAAAATTAGCTGGGCTACTTGGGAGGTTGAGGCAGGAGGATTGCTTGAGCCCAGGAGTTTGAGGTTGCTGTGAGCAAGGCTGATGTCACGGCACTGTAGCCCGGGCAATAGAGTGAGGACTGTCTCAAAATAAATAAATAAATAAATAAATAAAATTAATAAAAGAAAAACAACAAGCAAAGCAAAACACTCTTCATCCCAAACTGCAATAGTGCCATGCTCTCCTGGTTTCCTTCCTGTTTCTCTAATTGTTCTTACTCATCTCTGCTGCTTTCTCTTCCTCCTCCTACCCCTCAACTCTGAATTGTACCTTGAGGTCCAGCCCCTGGGCTTCTGTCCTATTTTCTGCCCATCTCAGGGAACTCACCTGTGTGTGGAAGACTTCCACATTTAGTTCTTGATCTCATATTCTCGCCTGAGATCCAACTGTCTGGCTCCAACAGCTTCATGAACATTTTCCACTGGGACGTCCTGGTCGTCTCACACCCTGAGTCATTGTCTTCCAGACCAATCCAGCGCCCACTCCCTCACTTAGTGTGCTCTTCCATCAGAGGCAATACTGTTTTTTCAAGCTTCAGTCTCAAAATGCCAGACTAATCCCAAATTAGCCTCCACGTACTATGCGTGTATCCACAGCAGGACCGCACTGCTGGGCACATTGGAAGGGCTCAGGAAATGCTTATTCCATCAGATCAGATCTTGGGAAAGGAGTCGAAGGAGGAGTGCTTATAACAGCATCCTACTAGAGGCTCAAGATATCCAAGCAAATACCCAGGATTTTCAGGAAGAAGCAAACAGAAGATCTGGCAAACGTTAGCACTGCAGGGATAGTTAATTTGATGCAACTTCAACCACAGACATTTGACCACCTGTTAGTTAAATGAACCAGAATATTATAAATTTCTAGTTCACTTTGTATTGTGTTTCAGGCATGGTTAAAGATACTTCCAAGCTTCCAGACACTTCTAAGTGTTAAGATGACAAATATGGGCCGGGCGCGGTGGCTCACGCCTGTAATCCTAGCACTCTGGGAGGCCGAGGCGGGTGGATCGCTCGAGGTCAGGAGTTCGAGACCAGCCTGAGCAAGAGTGAGACCCCGTCTCTACTAAAAAATAGAAAGAAATCATATGGACAGCTAAAAATATATATAGAAAAAATTAGCCGGGCATGGTGGCGCATGCCTGTAGTCCCAGCTACTCGGGAGGCTGAGACAGTAGGATCGCTTGAGCTCAGGAGTCTGAGGTTGCTGTGAGCTAGGCTGATGCCACGGCACTCACTCTAGCCTGGGCAACAGAGTGAGACTCCGTCTCAAAAAAAAAAAAAAAAAAAAAAAAAAAAAAAAAGATGACAAATATGGATTCCACTCTTTTGCTTTATTTGACAGATTCCTGAGAGGAGAGTCTGTATCTAATCACCAACTGTTCAGAATCAGAGCAAAGCTAGTGGCCAGAATCCAGATCTTTCTCCTTCCGCCCTCTACCCTTTTCCACATTCTTTTTTTTTTTTTTCCTTAAAAATGCAAGTACTTATAAGACAATCGCTTTAAACAATACTTTTGAAATAGAGCTATACCATGTTTTTGAAGGGAACCAGCCACTTGAAAACATTGCTATTATTTAGGAAAATCCTCTTCCCAGTAGGTCTTCCTTTTCAGATATTCCCAAGTCTTGGGACTCCCCAAGAGCCTCTTTTCTTTGCATATATAAAGCACAGGGAACACCTTAGACCAGAGTTTCCCAACTGTTGGCTTTTGGGGCTGATTAATTCTTTGATGAGGTGGGGGTGTGTTGGGGTGGGGGTCATTGTAGGGTGTTTGGCAGCATCCCAGGCCAGTCCCCTGGATGCCAGTAGCATACCTCCCCTCCATTGTGATAACTCAAAATGTCACTGGACATTGCCAAATACATCCTGGGAGGCAAATTGCCCATGGTTAAGAATCACTGAACTTGATTCCTTTACTTGGAAATGATCATGGAGCCTGTTTACTTGCATTAGTGAAATGCACCTGTTCTTAGAGTCCCTTTGGCTGTGCCCTGGCCAGCGGCAGTTCCCAGAGATGAAAGGAGAGGATTATCTCTGGGCAGGGTCCAAGGCTAGACCTGACAGCTCAGTCAAAGAGATTCTAATTGGACCCATTCCCTTATTTGAGCAAACTCTCCTTTGAAAATCACCCTGTACCCAGGTGCCTCTGGGATCCTTTGCCTTCCTCAGGAGGTATGGGATGGGGGTGGGAGCGGTTCTGCTGGAGAGGGGAGGTCGGCTGGGTTCTGGGGTGCCATTAGAATGAGTGGCCTGAGTCAGCAGAGCTGCTCTGGGCCTTGGGGATTTCCACGGGGAACTGTGTGGACAGAATTCCCCCTGGATGATGGTCTAGACAGGGCTCACCCTTCCTTCTGCTCACCAGGAGCTTCTGCTTCCCCTTTAGGAAGAGGAAACACCCTGGCTGCTTATTTTGGGGCTGAGGATCTGTTGTGAATAAGCTCCCAGGGGTCAGCAGAATGAGTCTTCCCTGGTGCACCTCTCAGGAAACGTGCAGAGCTGACCGCAGCCCTGGGCCACAGGGTTCCATGCAGGCAGGCACACTTTACAGCAATTAGGAAAACGAAGGAAGAGAACACCTGCGATTAAGTTCAATGACTAAGAAAGCACAATTTAAAAGCAGATTAGAGTTCTTGTTAACTTTTCCAATCTTAAAAAGCAATTTGCTTGTTTAAAAATATAAATTAATTTAGAAAAACTGCAAAATGGGATGAAGCAAAAAATAAAGGCACACATAATTCTACAGCAGTAGACAGCTGCTATTAAAGTGTCTTCCACAGTCAAATTAACACAGAGCTGGGCTCTGGGCTCGTACTAGACATACCGTTATATAATCTGTTTTTTCCCACTTAAAAATATTTTTTCTAAGGCCAGGTGCAGTGGCTCACACCTGTAATCCTAGCACTCTGGGAGGCCAAGGTGGGTGGATCATTTGAGGTCAGGAATTCGAGACCAGCCTGAGCAAGAGCGAGACCCCCGTCTCTACTAAAAATAGAAGGAAATTAGCTGGACAACTAAAAATATATAGAAAAAATTATCTGGGCATAGTGGTGCATGCCTGGAGTCCCAGCTACTCGGGAGGCTGAGGCAGAAGGATCACTTGAGCCCAGGAATTTGAGGTTGCTGTGAGCTAGGCTGATGCCACAGCACTCTAGCCCAGGCAACAGAGTGAGACTCTGTCTCAAAAAAAAAAAAATTTTTTTTTCTAAACACCATACTTCATGTTAATAATTAAATATGCTCTTCATTTTTAAGGGCTAAAAAGCTTTTTGATGGTGTGAACGTGTCATAATTTTTTCAAACTAAAATCTACACTTAAAACATTTTAGTTGTTCACATTTTTGCCATCATAAACTATGTGTGCAACAAACATCCTTAGGGTTTTTCTAGCTGCTTTCTTGAAAACGTCTTATTCATTTTCTTTCTTCTTTTTTCCACCTTGTTTCTCTCTTCTTGCACCCTCCTCCACACAAACAGATGTTGACAGCATGGTATATATTTTTTTGACATCTTCTTTTATGCTCAAGCAATGATGTACAGCCTGTACACCCATAGAGGGCTTGTTGGTTATTGGTTTGGTCATTTATTTATGAGTAATGGAATGCTGCTACATATTCTTAGTGACTTGGTTTTCTCTCTGGATAAGAAACCTTCTATCTATAGCCACAGGTTTTTTTCCCAGGTGTGAGCACCCATCGGATTAGGAGACCTGAAAACTTTCTTTTTTATTTTTTATTTTGAGACAGAGTCTCACTCTGTTGCCTGGGCTAGAGTGCTGTGGCGTCAGCCTAGCTCACAGCAACCTCAAACTCCTGGGCTCAAGTGATCCTCCTGCCTCAGCCTCCCGAGTGCCTGGGACTACAGGCCCACACCACCACGTGTGGCTAATTTTTTCTGTTTTTAGTAAAGAGGGGGTCTTGCTCTTGCTCAGGCTGGTCTCAAACTCCTGAGCTCAAACAATCCTCCCGCCTCAGCCTCCCAGAGTGCTAGGATTGCAGGTGTGAGCCACTGCGCCCAGCCACTTGAAAACTTTTTCTTTCCACATCTTCCACTGCTACCAGAAGGCCTTGGATAGAAGCCTTTATCTCGGCAGACTTTTAGTTTCCCAAGCTATGAAATGGGAGCATGCTGCTGCCCAGTCTACTTTACAAGATTACTCTGAGCAAAACTCTCAAGCGAGTATATGTACCTTTATAGGTAGTAAACCCTTACTTCTTAGCCACGGCTGTCAAGAGATACAATGTTCTTTGGGTGTTATTTCTCACACACCCTGGTAGGCCTGCCTCTGTGCCTTCACTTATGCCATTCACTTTGCCTGGAATGCCATTCCACCTGCTCCCTTATCCAAGTCTTGTCCACCCTTAAGGCTCAGAAATCCCATTTCATGCATGTCATTGCCTTTAATGCCTCCCGATGTGGTTATCTTATCCTCCCAGGACCCCTAATTTTGTGCATTACTCATTCATTTCCTTGCCTTATTCTGTTTTAATTTTTTAAAATTCTAAATCAAAAAGAGGACAGGAATTGTATCCTAAACATCTTTAATTCTCATAGGGTTCAGCAATAATGTACATCAGGCGCTCAAATATTTGTCGAATGAAAGAATGAATGAAATGGATGCGTGAAATGAAAGAGCAAGTGAATGAATTCTCTCTGCTATCACCCTCATACAGACATTCCCCCCTGAGTTGGTTTCAGGAAGAGATTAGAATCATGGAAGGTTCTGAGTACTTTGAAAGAAAGATATTTTAGAAGTTCTTTAACTGTTGTAATATTTTTGCCCGCATTGGAAAAAAATGCATTGCAGAAAATACAAAAAATCACAAAGATAAAAATAAAGATCACTCATAGTTCTGCCATCCAGAGAAAATCCAATTTTAACATTTTGATGTATTTTTTAGTCTTTCTATACATATATGTACTTATAAAATATGTGTGTGTATATATATACATATACACATACCTTTATAACTTCAAAAAAGATTAGCACTTGCGATCTGTCAGAAGTGGAGAGGCAGAGAGTGGGGAGAGCAATTTTTAGATGCCCTGGCCCCTGCTCCCTGGTTCTGGTTACAGGAGGTCCAGATGCATTTCCCCTAAGTGCAAGTGGAGGCAAGTTCCTGGGGCCCCTGTGCTCACTGAGTCATTGGGCCAGGGGAGGAGCCCTGAGCACAGAGGAGCGGGTCTCTGGGGGTCCTGTCTCCCCGGATCCCACACGGACAGGGGAGCAGCACCCGCAGCCTACTACTCTTCCAGCTCCCCTCTCATTCTTAGCCCTTTTAAGAGAAGTCCAGATCCCCCAAGAGTTCTGACTCTCACTCACCCCAAAGAATCTTAGCCCTGGGGCAACGATTTCCCTGTTGTCCCAGCCCTTCCTAATGGAAGTGCCAAAAGCACAAGAATTACTCAAGTGGGTGGGTGAATCAGATTCTCCCTGGGGACTGTGACACTCCCAGAGGAGTGAGGGCAGTACACCCACTCCCCAGGGTGGCTCCTTGGACAGACTGGCTGACAATGGAGAGGGAGGGTGCCCTGGGGTGGGGGAGTGGATAAAGACTCACATTCATTGTGCATTGGTTCATTGCTGGCCCTTTATTTAACCTTGAAAAGAAATACTGAAGATGGTATTAATCATGCCCATTTTATAGATGAAGACCTGAGGCCGGTGCTGATGCTGATGTCTCTGAAATAAAACTGTGAGCTTGGCTGACTCCACCTGGTGTTGCTAGCTGGTATTCCTGATTGCTTCCTTCCCAACCATTGGTGCCCCCCTCATTCTGGAAGAGTGACCTTCCTCCTCTTGGGAATCATCCTGACCCTTTGCCTCACCTCCATGTCTAATCCTCCAGCAAAACCTGTCCATGCTGCCTCCAACACATCTCCTGAGTCTTCCCCTTCTCTCCATCCTCACTGCTCCCGCCTATGCCTAAAACACCATCATTCTCTCCTAAACTATTGCAATTGCCTCTTAATTGGTCTTCTTGCCACCTTATGGCTTATTTTCCACATCACAGCCAAAATGATCTTGTAAACAGATTATATCGCTTCTCTGCTTAAAAGCCTCCAGTGGATTTCCAACAAGCCTCCAACAAAACCCCAACTCCTGGCCTTGGCTTGTAAAGCCCTACAGGATGTGGCCTCTGCCTGCTTCTTGGACCTCATCCCTGCCACTGCCCCTGCTTCCCGCCTCTGGCCACACTGCCCTTCTCTCTGTTCCTCAAACAGCCAGGCGGGCTCTGCCTGGGGACAGTGCAGTTGCTGTTCCTTCCGTCTGGACTGCTTTTCTCACTCGGCTTCCCATGGCTGGTTCCTTCTTGCCATTCAGGACTTGGTGTAAAGATCACCCTCTTCAGAGAGGCGCTCCCTGACCACCTGTTCCAAGTAGCCACTTAATCACTTGCTGTCACATCCTCCTAGTTGTAATGATTTGCACTTTCCACTATGGGGAGCTTTTAAAAATGTTGTCATTCATTCATTCATTCCCAACGTCCTCCCCCTAGAATCTACCCCCAATGCCTAGAACAGTGTCTGGCATTTAGTGGCTGCTCAATAAGTTTTTGTTGAATGAATTTTTGAATGACGGAATGAAAATTTTCTCTAATTAATTCAATTAACATTTATCTTCTGTTTGGGGCCAGATGCTAAGTAAGCTAAGGTAATGGGAAACACAGAGATACACAGGATATGTCAACCCTCAGGAAGTGTTTAATTTCTAATGTCTAAGATGTGTTTTAAAATAACTGAGAAAAAAAAAAGTAAGGAACAGATGAAATAAAACTGGCCGAAGGTTGACGACTATTGAGGCAGCATGATGGAAAAAGGGGGTTATCATATCATTTTCTTGGCGGTTGTGTATATTTGAAATGTCCATAATAAAAAGTTTTGTATTCAATTTAAAAAGCAGCTTATGATCAAGATAGGGAGAAGTATGTAAATGCAATTGACTATCTCATTGTAGATTGCTGAGTGTGCTACAAATGGGGAAACTTGTTAGAGCATGTGCGCTTACTGAGCCTCTAGTGTGTGCCTAGGCACTGTGCTAAGTGCTGGAGATACAGTGATACCAAGACACACACAGGCCCTGCTATCACGCAGCTCACAGCCCAGCAGATCCCATAGATAGAGGGACAATGGCTGAATAAAAGGACAACACAGGGTAGCAGGAGGGTGTGTAGCAGAGGGCTCTCACGTGGTCTGGGAGCCAGGAAAGTGAGAGGGGAAGAGTGCGCAGGGACAGCCTTCCAGGTAGAAGGAGCAGCATGCACAGTGGCTCATTGGCATGAAAAAGCATGGCATATCCCAGGAATCCAGAGAAGCTCAGTGTTCTAGGGCAGACGGAACAAGGAGGAAAGTGGAAAGAGAGAAGGCGAGACCAGTGAACAGGCCCCAGACCGACCCCACAGGGATAGGAAGGTCCTGAAAAACACTGGAGGCTTTATCCTCCACCACTAAAAGAAGATGCAGGAAGGTTTCTTGAAGTTGATGGCCTATGATCCAGGCCTTGCATGTTGGGGAGAATTGCAATAGGCAAAGGTAGCCCCCAAAAGCATTCCTGGTAAAGGTAATAGAGTGAACTCTGATCCAGAGGGAGAGAGTCCAAGGTGTTGAGGAAATACATAGTGAGTGGCCTTGCATGGGAGGAGCCCGTGGTGTGTGCAGAGGAGTAGAGGGCAATAAGCCCAGATAGGAATGTCAGAAATGAGCACCAGACACGGTATGCTAAGGAGTTTGGACTTTGTTCCACAGACAATGGGGAGCCACTGAAGACTTTTTTATCATTGGAGAGATATGATCAGAGCTGGCCCTTAGTAAGATTGGATTTGATGGGGAAACTAGGCAGGAGAATATTATTTATGTGAAAGGCAACATGGCTATGATTTTAATACTCAACAATTTATTGAGCACATACTCTGTGCCAGTCCTGAAAACTGGAGGTGCAAAGAGAAAAAAGGGACTGCCTGTGTCCTGCCCCCTGGAGCTGACAGATGACTAAAATGACAATGATAACACAATGTGATGTGGTAGCGATGTGACCATGATGTTATGGGAGGTCTTAAGAAAGGTGAGGAGCAGTGTTTTGGGCAGCTGCAGCACGCATCGGCAAGCAAGGAGCTGGGACGGCAGAAGGGCTCCGCTTGGGCTCAGGATGGGGAAGCTGGTGCTGTCTAGAGGGAAGGCCAGACAGAGGGCAGAGGACAGACCATGAGGACTTTGCATATCGAACTAGTTGTTTCTTATCTCCTCTGGGCTGCTACATTAATAATCCCAATGTCTTCCCTTTGTTCCCACAGCGCTGGGGGGTGGGGCGTAGCTCCTTCCTGCAGTTGCTGCCTCAGTGATACCTTAGTGTTTGTCTTTTCACTTTCCTGGTTGGCAACCTCAGACCTGGTCAATAATTCTTTACCTTACATTGTCTCTGTTAAAATAGCTGGTGTGATTTCAGGTCCCTGTCCAGACACTGGCTGATAGAGATTTCTAGGTAAGAGGAGGAGCATGGTCAGATTTACATGTTAGAAAGTTCTCTCTGGGGACAGTTACGGAGAGTGATGAGGAGAAGCAGAGAGCCCACTGAGGCAGGATTGCAGGATTCCCAGGAAGACACGATGATGCCAGAATGTAGGTGGGGGAATGCAGATGGCAAGGGGGTAGAGCTGAGAGACACTAAGGAGATAGAATTAACAAAAGAGGGAGACCAATTAGGAGGTTTGCGTGGGTTTTTGGGTTGTGCCATTTGCTGGGGCAGAAATACAAAAGAGTTAGGTGGGTGTTGAGGAGACTGGCTCCGTTTTGGACACATTGAGTCTGAGGGGCTGTGGAACCACCAGGTAGAATGTTCTGGGTGCAGCTGTGTATACGGGTCTGTGGCAGAAGAGGAGTCTGAGCCAGATGAATGGATTCAGAACTCAGCAGGGTATGGTTGTGGTTGAGGTTACCCAGAGAGATGGGGAGGGCTGAGGGAGGAACCCCACGGGACCCCAATGTTTAGGAGAAGGACTGAGGAAGAGGAGCCCATAGATAATCTTGAAGAGAAGCCAGGGAACTACAAAAGTGGTCAGAGGGAGGGCCAGGCAGGGCATTCGTGGGAGCACTGGAGCCTGAGCACCCCAATTTGTCAGGGGTGTGTGTTACTAGCACATAGATCCATACGCATTTTTAAAGTAATTTCTTCCCATTGTTTGGAATATGAAGTAAAAACTCTTTCACATCAACCCTGGTGCCACCAGTTGGCCTGGCCCACCCCTTCACTGCTGTCCAAGTGCGTCAGGAGAGCCACCTGGCAGGAAGCAGCCAGGTGGAGCAGAGGGCAGCCAGTCTTACAGTCAATAACCAGCGATAAGGCCAGATGTGTGGCAATATCAAATAACCAAGAAGAATCAGCGTCACCCCCAACTGTCTTCTTCGAGCAGACAAGGAAGTTGCGGAGGAGACAGGAAGTCATGGAAGGGTAGCCCAGACACCTGGGAGGGAGCTCGCATTTAAGGAGGGACCAGGCACTGTGCTAGGCTCCTTGCATGTTATCTCAGTTAACCCTCCCAAAGATAAGGCAGCTGAGGCTGCAAAGAGGTTGCATAATGTGCCCAACGCAGTAACTGGGTGACCTAGGATTTGAACCCAGAAGGCCAATGCCTGTGGTGTCTCAAGTGTGCCCTTGGTCACCAGTTAAATCTATTTCCCTGGTGACCTGAAAGTCCACATTCTCTAATTTTTGGGCACTGTTACAAATCTTCCTGTCGAAGCTTGATCTGAGTGATGGCTCAGCGCCCAATCAGCCGCCCGATTAGGTATTCTCCATGAGTGGTTTACTGCTGGCACTTGCTTCCAAACCAGACTTCCTGTTCGTCTTCCACACCTATTGTCTCACTCCTGGGTTTCTTGCCAAATGCCTTCCTTGCCACTCCTGGTGTAGGGGTGAGGTCACTTGGGCACGGCCTATAATATAACAGACCTACTCACTTTGCAGAGACCCTAAGATCTGATGAGCAGCCAGCAACTGTGGGGGTGGACCAATTTCCGCCCAATTTCTCAGACCCTAAAAGACTCTCTTGGAGCCTGATTACAGATCAAATAATGGAAATAGCTGAAGAGTACTGGGTGACTTTCCATGTGCCAAGCCTAGAACTGTGTGTCTTAGGTGCATTGTTCCATATAATCCATAAAACAACCCCATGAGGTGGGTATGATTATTACACCCATTTTGCACACAAGGAAACAGGCTCAGAGAAGAGAAAGGTGTCTACACCCAGGAAGCACCAGGAATGTCTGAATCAAAGGCACAGAGCAGTGCCTGTCATCCCCGTCACTTCCTCTTCTGTCCCTTCCCCCAAGGCCCTTGGCTTAGATTCCCTGATCCATGAGAAACTCCTCCTCCTCTTTTGTCAAGCCAAGGGGAAGTCTGGCCAGGGTTGCAAGATGGTGGCAAAGGAAATGTGTGCCTTGGGTGTACCCAGAGTCCCAGTCAGGAGCTTTCACTCCATAAATCCTTTTACACAGAGAGAAATAAAAAGCTCTGTACCCTGTTACAGGTATTTTATATTATCAGTGGAGCCAATAAAGAAGGGGCGTGGGTGTGTGTGCGCGCTTGCATGTATCTGTGTGCACACGCAAGTGTGCGGGGGTGGGGTAGGAATTAAGCAAATCAACGTCATGACCTGTTCCCTATTTCTGGGTTCATATGTGACTACAGTGACTGCATTTCTTTTCTTTTTTAAAAAATTTTAGTAGATTTAGGGGGTACAAATTGAATTCTGTTACATGTGTATATTGATACAGTGGTAAAGTCTGGGCTTTTAGTGTACCGATCACTCAAATAGTGTACATTGTACCCCATAGGCAATTTTTTATCCCTTAACCCCACCCACGCCCCTGTGACTGCATTTTTGAACCCAAAATCAGGACACACATACAGGCCAGTGCAATGGTCTTTGAGAGGACAACATTACTGCCACCAAACTGATACCATTCGCATGAGGTATAAAGGCTATTGGCGAACAGATCAGTAGATATGCTCTGGTGTGCTTTGGGGGACAATCTAGAGGCCTCCGAGACAGAGAGAGAGAGAGAGAGAGAGAGAAACAAGATCTTGCTAAGAAGTGAGGCCTGGATACATAAGCATACACTTGACAGCTGCCCACAGCCAGTTTAGGATTAGCATGAGATGCAATTTTAAAGATATTGTCATGGAGGATCTGATATTCCCAGAACATTCAAGAGAAACATTATAGCCTAAAGCCAGAGGGGAAATCCAAAACATTATCTTGTTTTAGGGGCAATCATGGAATGCATTAAATTAATAATTGACTCTGTTCATGTGCATATAAAGTGTCATGGAGAATTGAGCCAGCCCTGCACACACAAGATGTTAAAAAGATTACCTCTGCTAGGCCGGGCGCGGTGGCTCACGCCTGTAATCCTAGCACTCTGGGAGGCCGAGGCGGGTGGATCGCTCAAGGTCAGGAGTTCGAGACCAGCCTGAGCAAGAGTGAGACCCCGTCTCTACTAAAAATAGAAAGAAATTATATGGACAACTAAAAATATATATATATAGAAAAATTAGCCGGCCATAGTGGCACATGCCTGTAGTCCCAGCTACTCAGGAGGCTGAGGCAGGAGGATCGCTTGAGCCCAGGAGTTTGAGGTTGCTGTGAGCTAGACTGATGCCACGGCACTCACTCTAGCCTGGGCAACAAAGTGAGACTCTGTCTCAAAAAAAAACAAAAAAACAAAAAAAACAAAAAAAAAGAAAAGATTACCTCTGCTTAAAATATCCAGCAAGTGAAGACAGAAGCAAATTTTAGGTTGGTACAACATTAATTCAACAAACACGTTTAACTAGCTTCCTACCTATTAGCTTCCAGATACCTGGTGCTGGCCCCAAAGAAGACTGAGACAGGAAATGCAGTGACAATGGGGTGGCAGACGTGTGGGGGATAAATATGATATGATGAGAGGAGGGTTACAGTATTGGCAAGTGTAATACGCTGTGGAGCCCAGAGGATGAACAATTCTTGGAAGGGCAGTGGTATTCATTTTCTATTGCTATGTAACAAATTATCACAAATTTAGCAGCTTCAAATAACAGTTGTGTATTATCTCATAGTTTCCTTGGGGGTCCAGGCATGGCCTAACTGGGTCCTCTGCTCAAGGTCTCCCAAGGTGGCAATCAAGGGTTTTGCTGGGCTGCTTTCCTTTCTGGAGCTTGGGGTCCTTTTGCCGGCGCGCGTGGCTGTTGGCAGAGTTTAGTTCCTTGCATCTGTATGACGGAGGGCCCTGTTGTCTTGCTGGCTGTCAACAGGGACCTCGCTCATCAATAGCGGCTGCCCTCAAGTCCTTATGATGTGGCCCCTTTCACAGACCCTCTCATAAGGTGGCAGCTGACTTCTTCAAGCCCAGCAGGAGATTCTCTTTGACTTTAGGGAGGGTCCCAGTCCCTTTTTGAAGGGATCTCCTGACTAGATGAGACCTACCCAGGAGAATCTCCCTGTTGACTGACTCAAAATCTACTGATTAGGGACCTTAATTACAGCCAAACAATTCCTTTTGCCACAATCAAAGGAATCATATGTTGTTATATTCACACTCAAGGAAGGGAGATTATATAAAATATGTACACCATAAGATAGGAATCTCGGAGGCCATCTTAGAATTCTGCATACAAGAGTGGGAGAGGGAGCGGAACGGGGGAAGCACCAGGGCAGGTAACCTTTGAGCTGAGTATTAACGAGTGAACTTAAATTCTCTAGGCTGCCAAGGAAGGGAGGCAGGTGGGTACGGGAAAGGGAAGAGTAGAGAGGACATTATGGAAAGAGAGAAGACCATGCACGAAGGTTGTTCGTGAACAAAGGCTTGAATAAACCTGTCCAGCGGCAACGGAGCTGTCCAGTGGGGCCGATGTTCACTGGGGCTCTGGAGCCCGAGGTTGAAGTGGCGGGTACAGAAAAGATAGACAGAATACTAAGTCTTGAACACCATGTTCTTTCCGTAAGCTCTGGGCCTCAACTCTTGGTGACTGTCCAGGGTAGGCTAAAGACAAAAACTGTCAAACATGAGAGATTTCACTCTGAGGCTCCCTCTACTCCATTTCTCCACCCCATCTCATCTCCTTTAGAAAAGTCTTTTTTTTTTTTTTTTTTTTTGAGATAGAGTCTCACTCTGTTGCCCGGGCTAGAGTGAGTGCCGTGGCGTCAGTCTAGCTCACAGCAACCTCAAACTCCTGGGCTTAAGCGATCCTACTGCCTCAGCCTCCCGAGTAGCTGGGACTACAGGCATGCGCCACCATGCCCGGCTAATTTTTTGTATATATATATTTTAGTTGTCCATATAATTTCTTTCTATTTTTAGTAGAGATGGGGTCTCACTCTTGCTCAGGCTGGTCTCGAACTCCTGAGCTCAAATGATCCGCCCACCTCGGCCTCCCAGAGTGCTAGGATTACAGGCGTGAGCCACCACGCCCGGCCTAGAAAAGTCTTTTCTTTAGAGGTCTCTCTCTTCTTTCCTTAGAAGTCTCCTGACCTCACCCATCAGGGCCTCACTCTGTGGGTCCAGCAAGATGAGTATTCATACTCTCTCCGAACCCTTATGCCTGGACCTTGAAGCAGAGACAGACTCTTGCTTACTGAGTCAGTGTCTACTTTTTTTGAGACAGAGTCTCGCTCTGTTGCCCTGGCTAGAGTGCAGTGGCATCATTGTAGCTCACTGCAACCTTGAACTCCTGGGCTCAAGCAATCCTCCTGCCTCAGTCTCACCAGTAGCTGGGACTATAGGCACGTGTCATGATGCCTAGCTAATTTTTGCATTTTTAGTAGAGATGGGGTCTCACTCTTTCTCAGGCTGGTCTTGAACTCCTGACCTCAAGTGATCCTCCCGCCTGGGCCTCCCAGAGTGCTAGGATTACAGGCGTGAGACACTGCGCCTGGCCTTAACTGCGTATTTTTTAGGGAAAACGTCTTCTGCCCCGCTTTCCCTCAGGCAGAAAAAGAACAAACCGCCCGGCTGCCTCAGCTGGACAGTATTACTGTGTATCACACCTGTGAGTGGTGATGGTGGCTCACAGACAAGGTCAGGGCCCTAGGCCTACAGAACAGTCAGCCAGATTCACCCAGCCCCGTCTCTCTTCTTGACTTCTTGGCACAACCTTTTATCAGCAGATTGTGTGCTGGATTGAAATAAACACGGTAGGATTTTGATTTTGTTTGTTCTCTATTTTGCAGAATGAGATTTTAAAGAGGGGACACCCCAGCCAAATTTGACCCCACAAAGACCAGACAGAAGTAGCAGTGAAAAGGAACTAAGAAGTAAAATGGGGACTGGGGTGGGAACTGACTTCTTTCCCAAAAGCCTGGAATATTCTTCTCAAAGCCCCATGCAGCCAAGCTCCTTGTCCCCAGCTCCCCGGCTATTCCCTAGAAATGTTCCCTTCAGAGCAGGGCTCCACATGGCACGCGCGTACACCTGTGTACACACATACACACGCACACACGCAGATACACACACAGCCCTGTCTGGTGACAGATTGGGTCTGAAAAATCTGGCAGTCTGCGTGGCCGATGGCAGTGTCGAGTCTGTTCTCACTGTCTCCCTGGAGTCCCTCTGCAGACGCAGGCGCACGTCAGCGCCTGCTCTAATTTTATCCCCGCTTGATGGAGGAGACTAACAGAGCAGCAGGGAGGCTGCTATTTTGGGTCTCTCCGCGGCTCTGGGTTATATAAAGCCTATCGCCGTGACCTGCATTGCTTTGAGGCTGGGCCTCACTCTCTTGCGCGCTCTGTCACAATATGTCATCAGTTCAGATGTTCACACACACCCCCGGGTCTCTGGGGAATGAGAAGGGAGGTGTGTGTCGGAGCGGGGGGGGGTGTGTGTGTGTGTGTGTGTGTGTGTCCCCGCCAGCTCCCGGAGGAACGAGGCCCCCATATACTACTGGGAGGGGCATTGTATTAATATGTGAAGGAGGTTTGTTCTTGAAGGAAATGGAAAGATCTTTTTGATGGAGTCATGTGAGGGTGTGAGCTCTGGGCTTTAGGGCAGACTGTGTTTGTGAGCTGGTGTTGTGGGTCTGCTGTTGGCATGGCGATAAAAATAACTTCTATTTCAGGAACTCTTTTCATTTTGAAGGCACCCAAGGGTTTCATAAATTATACACAAATGGCTCTGCCTTTGAATGGCAGGAATTTTTCACCTGGAATTAGGAGCAGCAGCTACACGAGCAAACGTGATAGTCAGAATGTAGAGACGGTCCGATGGCAGAAGATGGCATTTCCTACATCACTGGGGACAAATCTCACCTGGAGATTTTGACCTACAGATCAAAAAACCCTTATGTTGTTGGTATTGTGACCATTGTGTGAAGGTATGTGTTTTGCTTGAGTTAATCATATATGATATCTAAATTATCTCTGTCTCTCCCAGTATTGAATCTTAATATTTTTAAGATCTAAATTTTGATAGATGAACATACAACAGAATCCTGATAGAACACAACTTATTATTCTATGAATTTGAAAGTACTAGGCTTCTCAAAATATAAATTATTCACACAGAACAAGCCTAACAGAGCTCAATGAGCTTATGACACAGGTATTTGTCCTGTCCCCCCAATACCAGCAGGGGAAAGATGTCCCATACTTGGTGAGCGACGTGTTTCCCATATATAATCTCCAGGGTATGTTCTGGCTGGCATGATGGGGCCCATACGGCATTACCCAGGGGAACGAGGACTTGGCATGTGCACCTCTCGGCTCTGGAGCCTGCCAGAAAGTGAGGCCTGCGGCCGGTGCTCATGCTGCTGATTTAGGTTTCCCGTCACTGGCAGCTCTCTCAGCATGTGGGGTTCCCATAACTCGTAACTTCACTGGGGCACTGTTTCTTAGCTGCCCTTTGAAAGGCATTGAAGACCTTGTCTTCCCCTGGACAAAGCACTTCTGAGGGATTTTAGAAAGAAAATCTCAGGAGCTTTCTATGAAGAAAACCAGAAGAATCTGGCAGCGAGTTACCTAGGGCGAAACCAGCATTTTAAAGAATTCCAGTGAAGGGAGCCACCAAGGGAAGAAGGAAAGAGAAACAGACCAGAATCAAAGACAGGGCTTCTAGGGGCTGGATGGGGAAATGAAGCTGGGAATGGGGAAGGTATAGATGAATCACTGTGTGAGCTTATTAATAATCAACTTCAGCAGAATCTTGCTCTCCCTCCACCCCTGGCCAAGGCAGGTGCTAACCACTCTGGCTCCCATCCCTCCCCTACCCTGCAGTCAGGATGTCCTTTCTGAAACACAGATCTGGTCATCCCTCTGTGTGGCCCTTCGTTTCCGTCTATAGAGAAAACCCAAATGCTTTAGCAAGCAGACATGGCCCTCCGTGATCCGGGGCCTGCTACCTCCCCGGGTCAGCCCGTGCAGCAACCCCTTCCAGCCTCTCCCCGTTCTACTCCTTGACACCTTAAAGCTGAATGTGCTAAACTCTCTCATCCCCTATGTGTTAGCACAGACCCTTCCATCTGCCTGGAATGCCCTTCCTCTCGCTTTTTTTTTTTTTCCTGGAAAATTCCTAAGCTGCCTTCAGGCCTCAACTCAAGCAAGTTATGTTAACCCTTCCACACCTGGATCAGGTGCTTCTCCTCTGGTATCTCTGCTCACCTCTGCTAGAGGGCTCTGGGCAGTCTGTCCTGCCCAGACCATGGAGCTCTAGAGGACAAGACTGTGCAGTTGTTCACTGGGCTCTCTGCTTAGCCTGCCCAATAAGTGTTTGTTGAATGAATGATTGGGGCAGAAACCACATTTCAGAACTAAAGCTTCCTCAAATGTTTTGAGGGACACGGTTTGTGGGAAAATGACAATGAAGTGGAAGAGAAAAGGCCAGGTCCTGGGAACTCTGACCATGAATAAAACCAGTGGACCTGCCATTGTCCATCTCCAAAGCCTAAAACAGAGGGGCACAGAATAGACCGGGCTGTCCTGCCCCACTGCTGTGTCAAACAGGTAGGACAGTTGAGTGGGACAGAACAGTTACTGTGTCACTTGTGCCACCATGGTGATCAGCTGTCATTGATCAGATGTCATTGATCGGCATCTTTCCCACCATCCGTGGCAGGGGCTGCCTTTTCTGCACTCCACTCTGCCATGTGTCTGTGGGGGTGGGGGAGAGGACTTGCCTATGGGCCTCAGTGTCCTTCCTGGAGGACCACAGGCCTCCATTTATGTCCTCCCCCTTGTCCCCCAAGAAACTGCCAAGCCAGCTGAGCTTCTCCTATGACCATCAGAACTTCAGAGCCCCATCCCACTGGACTAGCTGCTCCCTCGGCCCAGGCCAAACCCTGGTGAGGCTGGCCTTAGGGACTTGGGCACGGGAGAGAATCAGCATGCTAGGCACCTAATACTTGACTGTATGAAACTAGGCCACCTTGGGTCAGGGATTTCAGCTTAGCGATTCTGGAGGTAGCTGACAGTGGTATTATTGAGGAAACAGAGACAGGATTAAAAGAGCCCTCATAATATAAATTAGATTCAAATGCACTGAGAGAGGCTATTTCATTAAACCCAGATATAGTCTTCATATAGCAAATAATTTTTTTAATTATCACTTAATTCATCCATTTTAATATTTGCATTTTCATTCATTGGGCTTTATTAAAGTAAGGTCTACCTTTTTCATACTTTGAAGGTATCACTGCCTAAAATATTTTCATTGAATACCATGTCAAAAGCTGCCTACTTAGCAATCAAAGACAAATCTGTGTGTGCACACGCGCGCGTAAGTGTTGTCCTGAGCCTTTTGTCTCCTATTCTTAGAGTTGTCCCATGATAATAGAATAATAATGATATTAACCCAGGAATAAACTGGGGGAGGTGGGAACATAACTGGCATTTTGTGGGAAACTTGCAGATTTTCAACCGTGCCTTTTTAGGCTCATGAATCCTGACAGACACGCAGCCCACTGTGACAGAGAGGGAACAGGACAGAGCCTGTGTGAATGGGAGCCTGGGGGAGTCGCCAGGAAAGGAAGATGGCTGTTGGCATGCTCACAATTTTAGAACAGCTGCAGTGGTTAGACTAGCTCCCCCCGAATGCGATGACGCTGGGCCACTTAGGGGAACGGGAGAGAAGATTCCGCAGCCAATGACAAGGAGGAGGGAGGACTCAGTATACACAGTGGGTGAGTATTAAAGGGATTATGTGTATTAGGTAGTATTACCATCGCCCAGAAAGGCATGTGCTTTAACTGCCAAGAAACTAATAATGAATTGGAACACCTTCCAGGGATGAGAACAAGTTAAAACAATATATTCTGTGCTCAACATGTACCATGTTTCAAAATCAGTAGCACATTTGGCTTTACGGAGCATGAAGAGAGAGTAATTGCAGAGGATCTCATATTGTCATTTAATTTGGTCTCTTTTTGAAAGTCACATAACAGGGCTCTTCACAGTATGGATACTGGCTAATATTTACTGAATGTAAATGCATGCTTATTTGCTCTTCTAAATGTTCTACACCCATCAGCTCAGGGAATCCTCACGACTTGGTGGGGTAGGTACTCTTAGCATTCCCATTTCACAGGTGGGGAAATAAAGCCACAGAGAGACTAAGCAGCATGTCCAAGACTACACGGCTGGCAAATGTCAGAGCTAGGATTTAAACCTAGACAATCTGGCTCCAGATCCCAAACTTGTTACCACCATTCTACACCCCCTTGGTGGTAGTCCATATGCACTTTTAAAACTGTCTGTTGATGGTATGCAAGGTGTGTGTTTTACCTCAATGCATAAGAATGAGAAACTATGTGGAAATCCTGTACGGACGTCAGCATGACATCATTAATAATAAATGTTTATGAATCCAGGTCAGTTGTGTCACCTTCAGGGCTTAGCAGCATCTCAACAGAGGACTCAGAGTGAGTCTCATTCCTAGATGATCTGCCACAAAGTATTCAACAAGTGATCTTTTATCCATTCACTCCATAAATGTTTACTGAGCACTTGCTCTGTGCCAGGCGTGCCAGGCACACTGTACGAGGCTCAGGAAATAAAACTATGTTTAAGGCACAGTCTCTGCCCTCGAGGAGCATGTAATACATGGACATCTCTCAGCCAATGACCAACAGGTTAAAGTTTCAATAATATCCCCAGGCCAATGTCCACTTTGTTTTCCATTTGTCACCTGTTTCTCTTATGAGGGTTATTACCATTTGCTGAAGGCCTTAGAGGAAGCTCAACCACAAGCTGGATGGGCTGCCATCCCTGAAAGTCGCCTGTGTCCAGAAATGTTTTCCTAGCCAATAGCTTGACGTTCTTATCAGGAAAGTGAGATGGAGTGATGTTAAAGATGATGATCAGTTAAGGCAGACAATTGTGAACAGAATGTGTAACACGAACCCACAGTGGTTTAAATATCTATATATGTATATTTATGGCTAACTGTAGGCAGTGCAGCCCCCGTGGCTAGGAATCTCAGCTCTGGAGTCAGATTATGTGGATTTTAATAGCTTTGCAACTTTAACCTTTCTTTACCACATATTCAATGAGAAAATGCGAAGTACTTACAATGGTGTCTGGAACACAGCAAGCCCTCTATAAACAGGAGTGATTATGCTCATTGATATTATTACTAGCCACAGTTTCCCCTGGAGAATGGCTCCAAAAGAGAAGGAGGGTTATTTGTGTTATTTACTTCTTGATTATTAGAATTTAAAAAACATATATTACTTTTGTAATTAAAAACCCAACAACCCAAACTAACCATTTCTTTTGGCTCTCAGGAGGTCCCTGTGGAAATGTAATGAGTCACCTGGAGTGAAAGTGTACCCCTTCCACCCTCTCCCACCCTGTGCCTGTTTAGGGAAAAGTTGACATCAGGTAGGAGACCTAGAAACCTTCTGGGCTAGTTTCTCTAGGGAGCAGCTCATGGAACTGAAAAGTCCAGGGTAGTGTGCATTAGGCAAAGATCTATCTAAGGGCTCTAGGACTCATCTCTTTGTCTTTCAGCAGGGCTCTCCTCCACCGCTGGTGCTATTCTCAGGTACAAAGTGGCTGTCAGCAGCTCCAGGTCCATATGTTCCCAAGTTCAAGTCTAGTGGAAAAACAGCTCACGCTCCTGTCTCAGCAATCCCTGCAAAGGTCTCACTTGGGTTATGTGCTCACCTCTGGACCAATCACTATAATAGAAGAATTGAGCAGTGCTCTGATTGGCCAGGCCTTTGATACACACCCACCTGTGGAGTGAGAGGTAGAGTCAAATGCACTTAATGCACAGGGACTGAGAGTGGGAAGGATGATTCCCTGGAGGAAAATGGGAGTCCAGTTTCCAGAAGAAGCATGAATGATTTTGGGGCAGCAAAGCAAGAGGTCTAACACATCAACTAAGGAAAATGTGCAGGTCAGGGGGTGATCTGAGGGTGCCATAACTCAATTAATTTGCTTGTCCAAAGCTTCCTTGTGGATACCCTCACAGGCAGACCTACCCTGGGGTGGAGCAAAGAAATGACAAACTTTCCTTATGCTAAGGACAGATTATGAACAACCATCTATATCTGGGGTAGCAAGAACTGGTGACTTGGAATCAAAACTCATGCAGGGAAGAGCAGGACAAAGTGAATGATTGAATATAGAGGAGAAGGCCAGACGTGAGGTGTCAGGAGCCTCTAGCTGTCTCCTCCTCAGGAGTGGCAGCTTTGTGAGTGCCTTTCAGATACACAGGACATAAGCCTGGAATCTCAAATGCCCCTGAAAGCAAATGAGTGCAGTGGGCTGCTGCACCAAACCCAAGACATGTGCCCACCTGAAGGAGGCAGCTGTGACCCACTATCACCATTTTTTCCCCAAGAGAGGCAGTGAATCCAGTATTGGATGTGTGCGCACACACGTGTATTTTTAAATGGTGATAACTGAAGCAAGTTTCAAAATGCTGAAATATACAAACATATCAATGGGTCTGAATCTGCCTGAAGACCCCCCCCCCACCCCCACCAAGTTTGTGACATCTGGTAGAACCATACTGTCGTAGAACAAATGAAAATCCCTTCTCCATTTGTGCAATATTAAATCTATGTGCTAATCTATGCTAAAATCAGCAAGTGCCCAATGACAGCCCACTGCCTGAAGTTTAGCCCTTTCATCTATGCTATCTAACTAAAATCTGAAAAATACTGTGTGGGCCATGAAAGGTGAGGAAACATTACTGTGAGAACTGTACTTTCATTTCCTGGCGGGGGTGTGGTTAAATTCACAACTTTGGTGTGACACCAACCGTCAGAGGGTTTTACATTTGATTTCCTGTTTCCCTTTCTTAATAAAGAAAGGAAAAGTGGGCCCCCGCAGCAACGGTATGCTGAGTTCCATAGGAAGACACCATGGGAGTTCCGACTTAGCCACAAGCAAAAACAAAACGTAACCCCGAAACCTGGTAAATAGCAAGATGCAAAAAACTGTGGGCCATATTGTTGCTTAGGATTGTTTTGATCAACTTATGCAGCAATTTTCCACTTCAAACTCATTAGACCAGTGGCCATGTCCTCTATTTTTGAGTTGCTGGAACCATTTCCTACCAAAGGTTTAGAATATAATAATGGTGATAATGGGCTGGGCGTGTTGGCCCATGATTGTAATTCTAACACATTGGGAGGCCAAAGTGGGAGGATTGCTTGAGGTCAGGAGTTCGAGACCACCCTGAGCAAGAGCGAGAGCGAGACCCCGTCTCTACTAAAAACAGAGAAAATTAGCTGGGTGTGGTGGTGCACACCTGTAGTCCCAGATACTTGGGAGGCTGAGGCAGGAGGATTGCTTGAGGCCAGGAGTTGCAGTGAGCTATTATGACACCACTGCACTCTAGCTGGGGCAACAGAGCGAAAATCTGTCTCAAAAAACAAAACAAAACACACACACACAAAACAAACAATAATGTTGATAGTGATAATTATGGTAGCTGTCATGTGCCAAGGAGTGTGAGAGGTGCCTCACATGTCCCTAATTTTAGCATAAACTCTCTGAGAATTATTCCCATTTTACAGCTGAGGAAACTGAGGCCTATAGGAGTTAAGATAATTTGCCCAAGTCACTCATAAGTGGTGGAGCTGGGGTCTCATTCTTCCTTTCATTCATTGAATATTTTATTGGTCACTTATTTATTGGGCTAGGCACCACAAAAAGATTTATGGTTGAAGGCAGCTGAGCTCAAAATGGACCCCACTTGCTGAAAATGACCTCTGTGAAGAGGCCATATTTGGAATATTTATCTTAAGTTTTCTTTCATTTCTTCATATTCTTATTGAGCACAATTTTAGGCTGAATGCTGGGGGGAATACCAAGAGGCATGAGAAGCTGATCTCGATTTCTGGGGGCTCGTAATTTAGTTGGGGAGACAGAGCCTATGCAATAAAACATTTGCATGATAATACAAGATAACACATCATTAAGTGCCAAAGTAAATGGTCAGATGGGAAAGTTCAGAGGAATGAGAGGCTGCTCTAGACTGGAAAGGCTGGGACAGTAGAACAGAGGAGGAAGGTCTTCGAGGGATGCTGAGAGTGATGACATCACGGTAGGTGTGCAGGAGGAGAGAGGGAAAGCACAGCATAAACAAAAGCGCAGAAAGAGGAAGACTATAGTGATGCGGCATGATTTGGTGCGTACACACTCTGTTTCGGCAGTCACACAGTCCTGTGTGCGAATCCAGACTCAGCACCTTTCTACCCGTGTGGCCCTGGCTCAGTTATTTGACTTGTATGAAGCCTCAGTTTTCTAACTTGTAAAGTGGTGCAGACAAAGCAGTACCTGGCACACGGCCAGCCCTCAGCGGCAGCGACTGTTGTTACGGTGTCTCTGTGGGGGTACCCTTGCAGGTGTTCCACCTGGATAGTGGAGAGAGATGTGCGGCCACGATGAAACCATAACGTAAGAGCCCAGAGGAGGACTGGAAACTCTCTAGCCATGAACTAAAAGCAGCCCCAGAATCGGATAGCACAACCAAACCACAAATGTGCCGCTCAGGTCTTCAAAGTTCTACGGCAGGGCAGGATCCACTGCGACTGACTTTGTGTGATGGAGTCAAACCACAGTTTTTTTTCTTCTTTTTCTCATCAGACTTCACAGGAAATAAACTCCTTTGTTCAGATTCGAGATAAGGCTTCACCTTGACTCTCCTTTGCGGCAAACTCACCCATTAAGTTGCTCACTTTCTATCCCAGGCCCCTGTCATCATCAGCTTATATTTAGTAGGCACATGGGTTTGTATTGCCCTCATGCTACAAGTTGAATAGAAGTTAAATCTATTAAAACATGGTTTGTAGTCAGACTGAGATGACAGCCTAAGAAAAGGAGGTGAGAGTCTCCAGGAGGATTCAGCCAAGGGGGTGGATTTTGTTTTTAAAGTTGTTTATTTTGCCATTAGTAATCCCCTATAATGCTGTTGCTCAATAATTATTTTAGGTTCCATGACTTTCAACCTAACCTCTGTGCCCAACAGAGAGGATCTATACTGAGGTGTTGACATGATTTCTCAGCAGCTGTTACAAATTAATAGCTTTGGCTGACTTCCCATGTTGACCCATTAAAATTCTTAAGAAAACTGGCTTGAAGGAGTTTCCCAAAGATCCCTCACCTAATCTAATGGGACCTCTGTCCCAATGTAAAAGTGTCTCTATTCCTAGATCTCTTTAGAAAGGACTAACATAAGGATTCACTGTAGGAGGGCATGGCAGGAGGAGCCATAGGTATAGCCCAGTAGGGTATAGCTTATAGCCAGTGTTCAATAAACTTACCTCCGTATCCTGAGAAAGAAAGAGGCAAAGATTTAACAAACCACCACCATAGCACTAACGTCTACCATTTGTTGAGCATTTGCCCAATGCATACTTTATCTTATTGTCCCCCCAGCAGCAACATAAGGAAGGTACTATTGGTATCCCCATTTTATAGATAAGGAAACTGAGGCACAGAAAGATTAAATAATTTGAAAGATACATAGTTTGCAAATGAGCAGCACAGCTAGGATTTGAACCCACGGAGTCTGGCTGCAGGGCTGGCGCTGTCAACTGCCACCAAAATAAGTATATTTTATTAGGAAGAGGCAGGGGGAGAAGAGGCACTGTGCAGGGGCCAGAAATAGCAGGGTGGCCTGGTAGGTGATGCCATCCCAGTCACACACCCAGAGCCCAAGCCCAGATGGACAAGGGCATATCTAGACAAATACCCAGAGATAAGACAGTCACGGTTTTGTATCTACTCTGTATCCGCATCCTTTTCTGTTCTCATGGGGCCAGCCAGGTTCCAGCCTGGCCGTAGAAAGTGTGGATCTAGTTAGCCCAAGGCAGTACTGGAGCCATCTCTGGCCCATGGAGCGCCAGAGTGGCCGGTGAGTGCCTGGGTGCTGAATGAGACAACTTCTGGGGGCCTGGCCTATGGTCCCAAGGATCCCTAGCAAACTGGACTTTGGGGCCTTGAACCCCCAGTCCAATATGGAAATGTCTCAAGACTCTTCCCTGGTCCTGTGCCTTCACTGGCCCCGATGGAAGGGCGTTCATTTTGCTTTAGATAGTGGAGCACAGTCTGGAAGTTCAGCCATTGTTTCTGGGTTTGAATTCGTGCATTGCCTGTGCTGACTTGGGGAAGTTAACTTCTCTGTGTCTCTATTTCTTCATCTGTCAAAGGGAAAAATAACAGCATCTACCTCACAAGGTTGTTTTAAGGATTAAATGAATGAATCCACATCAGCCACATAAAGCACACTAAGCTCTCAATAAATGTGGGTGACGGCAATGATCTACATCTTGCCTCCATTTAAGACGTAATCCTAACCGTGTCCAGACCCACAATGTGCATTATCACATCCAGGTAGGGAGCGGCCTCAAGAACAAAGCCTGTGGCCTTGCCAGGCCCTGCAGCCATATGCTTAGGCCTCTCTTGGAGAGGAAATGGTTTCATCACCCAGCTGTCTAGGTCATGGCCACTTTCTTCTGGGAAGGGCTCTCTGTGGCCCTGCCTGCTCAACATGCTTGGTTACGCCCAGCACCCAGCCTGGCTCTGCCAGCCCCCAGCATGCGAAGGAGCACAGAAAGGCATGCACCCGCCTTCTGGGCAGAAGGCTCATTCATGACAGGCTGGGGACGTCATTGCGCCAAGCCTTATTCTTGCCCCAGGAGCAGGTGAGGAACCCATGGAAGCTAGTGCGCTTCTGAAGGTCCTTTTGTTATCCTGGCTGGATGACCATGACTGTCACCTTCAGCTAGGAAATCCCTGCAATTCAAGGAAAGTGTACCCCAGGGTCCAGGGGAAGGGCAACTTTTAGGCTAGTAGAAAGACCCTTTTCAAAGTTGACTTGGGAATCTCAGAAGGGAAGGGTGGAGATGACAGGGTGGGGCCTGGGGGGCTGTGTCTGTGTCTGTTCTCTACTGCATCTAGCCCCTGGCACTGCACGGCTCTTCCAGGAATGGCACCACCACTCTGGTTAAGTGCATGGGTTCTGGAGCCGCAACACCTTCTGCCGAATCCTGGCACTGTTGCTTCTGACCTGGGTGACCCCTTTTGTAATCTCCTTAACCTCTCTGCCTCCATTTCTCATCTGTAAGAGGGGATGACAGTACTAATACTCACCTGCTCACCTCTTTAGATCATCTTGAGGCTTCAGTGAATTTCTATGAAAATGCCTAGAACAGTGCCTGGTATGTAGTAGCGTAAGTGTTAGCTATTATTTTCCATGTGCTAGAGATTTTAGTTCTGGACAGAGGCTCATAAAAACAAGGGGACAAATCCAGAGCTCTGGACTAATTCTATTTGACCTTGAAGTCCATCCTCTTTGAATGCTACCACCTTGATGAAAAATAAAATCCCGACTTTGTATACTTTAGGAAACCCCAAATTTCAGATTTGAGGACACCAGACCTCCAAAGTAGAGCACAACTGTTGGACCTCAGATTTTTGTCTTAGAAGCAAGAATTAAAGTGTCCATGGATAGCAGGAAGTCAGGATAATCCAGCCCAAATGGACTTGACCAACCATTTCCTGATCCTGGATCTCAGGATGACAGGAGTCTAGTAAGCCTGCCCTTTGACCTGAAATTGGGTGACGTTAGTTATACAGGAATAGGTGAAATGCCAGCCACACCTGGCTGGCCCATAAAAAGGAAATGCTTCCCACACCTTGCTTTTGCACACCAAGGGCCCCCAGGTAAAGGCATCCGGGGGCACAAGCTGCCTGCTTTAATGCCTGGGTGTGGCTACAGGAACCACCCAGCACAAACCAGAGTGAACCTGTTGCCCTTTCCCCTCCCCATTGCCAAGTCAAACAGAACTCAGGGAACACAAATAGAATCATCACAATAAACCGGTTGTTGGAGCCAGACACAGGCTAAACCACTCCCTGGCACTGCCACCCCGTTCGCAGGTCCAGACATGAGGAGGTGCTCTGAGGGATGAGGAAGGTGTGGCCCGTGGGCATTCCTGCCCAGCAAGAAACCCTCGGGCTTGTCTGTACTCATTGCCACCCACGTGGACCTCTCGAGGAGCTGCTTGCCAAAGCAGAGAGGGAGGAGGGTCTTCCCTTCCTCCAAGCCCTGGATCACCGGGAAATGCCCTTCCCACCCACTCCACTTGACTAATGCTGCTTGTCAAAGAGGGAACTCTTCAGACACATACAAATCCTAAAGACATCTGAGGTTTGAAGGAATTCGTGCTGGACGTGCTTCCCTGCAGGGTCAGGCATGGGGGGAGGAGGGAGGAGAAGGAGGAGGGGCTGGTCCTAAGTGACAGCTTCAGATAAACCTGGGCAGAGCTCTCGAGGTAGCCCGTGAACTCAGGTAGTGCCCTCCCTAGCCTGGAGCAGGTCAGAGTCTCCCAGAACCCGCCCAGACCTTTCTGCTGCGTGTGCTCTGGGGCATGTCTCTCTTTGCCTCCTCGGATCTTGGGCCAATGAGGATGTTCTTACTTTGTGGTGTCAGCACCTTTTCATTAAGTTCTGGTCGATCTTACAAAAGATCTTCAATCTCCCCTCCATCTTTTCTTTTTAATAAGTTTGGGCAAGGGGGCTAGCGTCTCCCTGTGGAAAGGAAAGCTTGTGGAGTGATCCAGCTGGAGGTTTTCTGTGCATTCCACCATACCATGGAGATGGAGGAAGAACACAAGATCTGAAAATGAACACCTGGGTTGGAAGCCTGGCTTCGTATTACATTCTTGGGCAAGTTATTTAACTACTTGAACCTCAGTGTCTTCAGTAGTCCAAACAGACACATGGAGACTTAGTTCTCATGGATATCAAGAGGATAAAATGAAATAACATGTATAAGAGGACTCTACATAGGCTTGGCACATCAAAAGTACTAGATAAATCTTGCCTTCATTTTTTTCCTTCCCCCACACTCTGTCAGTGACTTGCTGGGTCCTTGATTGGCCTGGAGAATTAGAAGAGAGACCTCAAGAGAGATAGAATTGTAGAGTAAACAAAACTGTCTTATTCTAACTTAACTCTTGAGTTTAAAGTAGGGGAGATAAGAAGGGCTGCTACTCCACTTCTTTTCTAGATGATAAATGGGTTATTTCTGTGCCTGAGGGCAAATCACATCAATGCTTTCCCATCTGAAACAAAACATAAACCACTTCATTTCCATGCTAAAAACTGATTCAATCTAATCCACTTACAAGTCAGGCTTTCCCATTAACCTGAATCTGAGGTTTCTCTCTTCCATCCGCCTCATGCTTTAGGTGGAGTTTTGGAGGGGGAGATAGCAACCGATACTCTCAAAGGGGTCTAGCTTAACCATTAGTTGACAGAAAAAAAAGTAGAAATTATCATTGCTTCCCTGAAAATGTCAGAATTTGTAAATTGCTGCCTCACCCATAGTCCTATATAATAAGCAGAATCTGCATTATGGTTGGATATTTGGCATGAATCTCAACTATTATCTGGAGCTTTAAAAACAAATTTTTAAGAGACAGGGGGTCTTGCTATGTTGCCCAGCTGGCTTCTAACTCCTAGGCTCAAGCGATCTTCCTACCTCAGCCTTCCCAGTAGCTGGGACTATAGGCGCATACCACCATGCCCAACTGGGGTGACTTTTTAAAAGAATGTTGATTATGGCTTTGTTCCATGCACTGTGCCCTTTCTCCTCTGTTTGGAACTGGATAGCAGTTCCAAAATCCCACTGTCTTCTACTAAGTAAGGACCAGACATGAAAAACATGCTAGGGATGAGTAGATGGGGCCAGGGTTTGAGGAGTGATGGTCAACTGGGTAGAAACCTGGGGAGTGGCAACAGAGTGGGAAGGGAGGTAAGGGAGAAGTGTTTAGAGAAGGATGTCAGGGAAGTGAGTAATAGGTAGGTCAGAGGATGGAGCAAGGGAATGTTGAATGGAACAGATATGCTCTGTGGACAGGTGGTAAAATGTCTGAATGGGAGCCCATGAGGGCTCTTATGGAGTAACAGGGAAGGAACCCTGAGGTGCTTACTTGTCACAGATAGAAAATGGGATTGGATATGTGTTGGGGGAGCAATGGAAGGATCCTCGACCAACCCCCAAATGCCATTCGTTTTCATGAAATCCTTCTTCTTCATGCTTCCACCATATAAAACAGACTCGATGTGCTCATCCCAACAGATTATTTTTGATTCTAACAAATAATATCTCCTCTGCTTTCCCCCCAAAACAAGCGACACGATTTACATTTAGCCAGGTGCAAGATTATGGTATTTGGAGAAAATTCAAAGTCTGGGCCCCTCAGCTGTGCCCTAACATTCCAGTGTTACACTCTGTTCAGGGTGGTTGCCTTCATCTCAACTCTTCACTCCAAATCTTGATCTGGTTTTGTTTACAATTTGTTGCTGCAATCTTCCTGTAACTGTTTCCAGAGTTGTGTGACAAGGAGGCTGGCTGACTGCGAGATTTCTCTCACACTCTGCTGGCTTGTGTAGCCAAGATGGAATTAAGCAATGTTGAAATCAAAGCTTCAGTTTTTATTGGCCTAGATTTCTCAGGCCTTTCCATTTTTGAGTATCACAGTCCCCAGGGATTTCTAAGCATTCTCTGCCTTTGAGAGGAACCGTTCTCGAGTGGGATTATTAGGCATCCCTCCCTCAATTCTTCGACAAAGCTCTAAAGAATGGATATCTCAAGTCCTGCCGCTTTTAAAGTATAAAAGACAAATCCAAACTTTTTTCTGATTCTCCTTTATTCTGGGTTTTAGTCCAACAGTGGGAAATTTTTCTAAGCTGAGTTTTCTTCCTGTCTCCCGGGCAAGGCAGTTTGGTCAGTGGTTGTTCTGTGGGCTACTGTCTGGAGCAGACGGCGGTTAGGGAGGTCACCCTGACACCTACGGCCAACTGAGGGTGGAGGGAGTGGTCTAGGTTTGGCCCTCAGTCTGGAGTCACAGGCAGCACAGACAGATCTTGGCTCAGAACATGAGGCTGAGGCGTGCTGGGACAGCCTAGGGGGTGTCCTGGCTTTCCAGGGGCTGGGGAACCCTCTCTGGCCCGGGGGCGGGAGACGCCGTTCCAGAATCGGTTCTGGCTCCACTGCCACCTCAGCACTTTCTAATTGCAGCTCCAAACGACAACAACCACAGCTGCAGTCATAGCAACAGGCCCCGCCCACCCGGCTCCGCTCCCGGCATGCAGCACGTGACGGCGACGCCTGCAATCGCTCCCTCCGCCCCTGGCGCTAAGGGAGGCGGGGTGTGGGGGGGATGACGTTTACTCTGTCGTCTCCATGGATATAATGCATAGACGTCAACGTCGCCTGTGTTTAGTGTGTAACGTTCTTCCGTCTCCATGGGAACGTCAGGCGGCCAAACACAGGGCCCCAGCAACAGGCTTCCGATTGGCCCGAGGCTCCTAAAGGCGGAGCTTCGTCTCCCGCGCCCGTTCTACTGTGTTGCTGTTTTGGTTGTTGTCTCCAACTTGTTTATTTCTCTAACAGATCCTGGGCGCTGAGGTCTAGATCGGTCGCCAAAGATAGGGTCCAGGAGAAAACGTGCCCAACAGGCTCAACGTGCAGCTTGCTCCTACCCATTACAGCCCAACAGGTGACAATTCCACTGTGACCAAGGCCATTGTGGGAGCAGTCCTCATGCCGGCGCCTGTCACAATCCAATATTTGGTGTTATAACCCCGCTCCCACACCGCATCACATCTCAGAAGTGCCATTACCCCTCTCAGCCACATCCCAGAAACTGTCGCCTTCACGTTTACGCTTGTTTATGCTCTTCGGAGCAGTCCGAGGCCTTTCGTAGTACCTAAGGCCGGGATTCAGTGCTACTCCCCCACCCCTGCCCCTCGCGGGGTTTGGTTGCATTTTTCCGTCTGGTCCTCATTCTGATGAATGACATCGTTTACCGGTATTCCCACCCAGAGATGTCCTGATTTCTTGTAGCCTGAGTAGATACCAAAGACTCCCAAAGGACCTGAGTAGGTACTTCTGTTTATGGGCTCATTTAGTCTTATTCTTTTCTTTCTGTCTATTGTAATTCAAATCTTGGGGGCCATTTGATTTCTCCAAAAGAAACGGAAATAAATTTAGTACCGAGACAAACAGTATTACATATCAAGAGCTCAGATTTCTTGATATGTAATACTAATATACTGATGCAGTTAAGCATTCCAAGGCACAAATAATGTCTCCAGAAACAGTTTTAATCTTACCCTGGGCTCCCATCAGTGAAACCAAGTTAATTGTCTGGCAAGAGATAGTGATCTAGCCTCAGGGGTTTCAGTCAAATTGTGCTTAAAAAAATGCCTTAAAATCTGTAGTTATGGTGTCAAATATAATAAATCTTTACCAGCTCATGCACATACAAGTCTGAAATGTTTCACAAAAGGTTTAGATAACCTGATAACATGTTTTCAAAACCGAGAGAGAGTGATAGAGTGAGAGAGAGAGAGAGAGAGAGAGATTTTGACACTGATGCAAACCTCTAGTTAAAAACAAGAAAGTAAAATGACTCGCAGAGATTGGGGTTGATAGGGAGGGTATCTGTTCTCTCTGCTCTAATCTTAGCCCACTACCTCCTTTCCTTTTCATTTTCTCTGGTGAATATCCTTGCTAACTGTCCTCCCCCCACCCCTTGGCCAGCCTCATAGCCTATAATTTCTTTTGGAGATGTGAGTGAAATTAAATGAAATTGGGAGCCTGCTTAATGCAGAGAGGAGCAAAGGGTACAGCACTTTATCTCAATGAACTTCATTCTGATTAAGTCAGGGCCTGCAAATGCTTACTATTTACTCAGTAAATATATCAAATTGCCAGGCAAGTCTCCCTCCTGTCCTGACACTGCCAGGGAACATTTGAAAGTCTGATATAAGATCGTTTTTAGACTATCAAACATGGCTTTCTAATTCTATCATCTCTCTTTATGTTTCCAGGAATACAGCGTGTCTTGGTCTCCGAGAGCCAATATATCTGGGTTACACCGAAAGAGGAATAATGAGACAATATTTACATTTTACATTGAAGATGACCTGAAAAGCTGGAAGAGGTGACTGAGGGCATTTTCTCAATGTGGATGAGGAAGAAGGGAGGAAGGTGGAAGATGACAGAGTCTCTAAGTGCCTAGATTTGATTCTAGCACATGAACCAGATTTTATGTTCAAGGGCATCAATTATAACCTCCAAGCTTCAGTCAGTGTTCTTCTCAATCTCTCAGTCTTAGTTCTTTCTTAGACCCAAACATGGTTGTGGACCATGGTGTGTGGCCCAAAGAGTTTTTAATGCAGAAAATACCAAACAGATTATAGTTAACAAACTGTAAGAAGCAGTTTGTTTCATACGTGCCCGCATGCACACACACGTGCACATACAATTCCTGCCCTGTGTTTTGGCTGAGCTGCTCTGTTTAGCTGACCAAATTCAATTAAGGGCCATGATGTCCTTCTATGCTGCTGACTTCCTTAAACCAGAAGACAATTAATCTCTGTTATCTGTTTCTTCATCTATAAAATGGGATCTGGAGAATTCACTGACCCCATATGTTTGCTTTGACCCAACTGGATTATAATGACACAGTGATTATTAGTTGGCACTGTGGAAGTACCATATGCTGTAAAATGCTTGATTATTATTAATGGGTACAATTTTCCCCAATACTTCTCCATCTTAGTGCTGAGTGGAGCCTCTACTCACCAGGTTTCCATACCAAAGAGGCCTTGGCCCAGGCCAAGATGTGTAGGAACAGTGACCTTCCTGGCTTTCCAAGGCCCAAGAACACACTGTAACTCTCCTACATCCCAGTCATGATGGAATTAAGCTCTTCAACTTATGCTCTTCAAGCCTGGCTTTCCTTACCTATAAAAATGGTGACATTGCTACCTGTCCTACTTGTCTCCTAAGACTGTTATGAGGGTCACACTAGATAATGTTTGGGGAAGGGCTTTGAAAACTATAAAGCAGAAGTCATTCTAAAGTTTAAAAATATTTTGCAAGATGAGGTGACCTGTAAATGGAGCAGGGTCAAGGTGGACTGAAAGGGTATATTCATAGACACACTGGATGAATGTCCTTCTGTGTGATTTGCTATGCCCTATGTCAAGGAGTATACCCTCATTGTCCCTAAAGTTCCATTATTAGTAGTATATTCCTTTGGATTACGCATTTTCCACTCCCTTCAGGTCTTAGTTTTAAAATACAAATTTTCTTGTGAGCACTAAGCTCCTGAAGTTTAATACAATTTAGGTTATCAGACATATTCCTCCCTGACAGGTGAGATGGCGTGATACAGGTCTGAGAAACAGGATGCTGGAAGCTTAGAAAAAAGTACTCATTTTAATCAAAGTCAACCCTCACAGTTGTACCAGTTGCTGACAGAGGATACTCAGAGCCCATCCAGCAGACCTATGGCTCCACTCACACATGAGAGGGGGAGACTCTTTTCTCTGCATCCTCACCCAAAGCCTCTGAAGATGCCACTGCACAATAATCCAGGGGTTCTCATACTGTTGGATAATAGGGGCAAGCAAAGTTTTTTTAAAAGTTGGAGAATTGACATAGGTTCCCAACTTTTAATTTTACTGAACAATTACCACTTATAATCACCATCATTTCATAAACGAGAGGATGTTTTAACACTAAAAAAATCAAAAGGATGTTATCTAATACCAAAGGACAGCGCTTTGAAATAAAATATATGTAGCTTTATGAAAACTCCCTGCTTTGTCTTTATTTTTTCCATCTTCCTTTGATCTGTTTTTTCTTTGGTATCCATGGGGTGGTGTAGACAGTGACAAGGAGCAGAGAAATCAAGGAGAGGTAAAAATTTAACTCAAGAATTTTTTTAATTTGCCCAATCAAACTGACCACTTCTCACACTATGCATCTTTGGGTCACCAGTTTCTTTGGTAAAGAGAGTAACAATTTCACCAGAATGGTTCCTGGTATGGGGAATATAATACTTTGAATAATTCTCTTGGAATTACTGCCACTCTGGGCAGATCAGTTTGTTTTAAGTTTGTCCAATCCTTGCCCCACCCACCTGAGCACTTCTGGTTTTACCAGGGGAGATGGGATTATTGACTGCTCCATGCCTAGTTCAGCCAGATCACATGGGGCTGAATGATAGAGCTTAGCATGGTTCCCATAGAGGGGAAGGAGCCTGCCTTCCAACTAGTGTCCCAGGCAGGTGCAGGAGACACTGGCAGAGCCAGTTTAACCAGCATCTTGGGCAAGATTTGGCCCATACTTTTTTTCCTGCTTCCAGTTTCCTCTGGCAGAAGTGGAAGCATTCTCCCTGTTCTGTTGTTGCATGTGAACTTAATGCAACCAGCACAATGTATATATGTTTTTTTTCTCCAAAGTATCTAGAAGCTGAGGCTATAATTTAATTCCAAGCAACATAAGTATAATTGAGGCCTGTGAGACTGAGTTTCTCTCTTATCAGTCACTCTCTAGTAGGTACCTAGGGAAATAAATTATTATTATTCACTTATTCAGGTCACCAGAGCACTATTTACTACACTGGGGAGAATATTTAGTTCAATTTTCCACTATGGATTAAAAAATTATAAGATCATTATTTTTAAAAATGTATTGGACCTATTCAACTAAAATGGCATAATAATATACCCACATCATTGAATTGTGTGGAATATTAAATAACATAATAATAGCAGTAAAGCACTTTCCATACTTCTTGGGCAAGCACTCAATAAATATTAGCTATTATTATTTCCATTTATTCAAGAAGTATTTTTTTTAGCAGCTCTTAGGTGCCAGTTATTGTGTTAGAGGTTAGAGAGCCATTGGCAAGTAAAACAGGAAGGTGTGTCTGCCTTCTTGGAGTGGGAAGATGGACACCAAACAAATTCACTCAACCATCAACAGTGACTAGTACCAGGCAGCTCTAGGTGCTCGGAGGTACATCAGTGGACAAAAAAAAGATGCCTCCTAGTATGGATCTTATCTTCAGCTATTAGCCCAATTGCTTTCTAAATAAATATGTATTATTACAAATGGTGTTAAGTGCTAATAATGAAAACCTAGGGTAAAAGGGTTCTAATTCAGCCTGCGTGCTCAGGGGAAGTACTTTATGAGGATGTGATATTCTAAGTTTGAGATCTGAATAAAGAGTAGGCTGAATTGAGGAAAAGAGTGGGAGGTGGGGGCAGAGAACATGTGTATAATCCTAGTAGCTCATATTTAATTTCATGTTACGATGCCTTTTCACAAATGTTCTAGAGGCCAGATTGCCAAAGATAAGAGATGGTGAGTCCCTGCATCAGAAGTTTTCAATCAGATTGAATTTAGTCCTCAACTCCAGAATGCATGGCAGCAGCCGTGTATAGTTTTCCACTTCTCAGGAATCATTGACAGTTGACAGTCACTGCCTTGGCTTCCCTTGGTTTCCATTGCCTGGAACAATCAGTACCAACTGTGATAGCAATGACCTCTCTGGGAACTGAACTCGGCTTCTTTTACTTGCTGTAATGAAAATCACCCCAGTGCCCCCAGGAATGTGTCAGCACACATTTAATGCTGGATTTAAATAATCAAGTGTGGGCTGAATAATCACTCTCTGAGAGTTGAGCTACCCCTCTTCCCCCAACACACACATAATCCTTTAGCCCACTTTTCTGTTTGCTACTGAATTTTCTCTCATTTAAGTTTTAATGCTCTTCTTATGCCATTTCCATTAGCAAGCTTTCACAGCCTGGTTCATATTCCAGCTATGACATAGTTCACATAGTTCTGTGTAGACATAATATTTACAGGAACTGAGGATGGGTGGATTCTGATAGTGGCTTGTGGAACAGTCTCCACTGCAGTCAAAATAACAAAGAACTCAAGAAACACATGCTTTGGGAGTTTAGTCCCCGCTAAACTTCCCAAATGTACTTGTGTGAACCCTGTGTAAAGATCAGCAGACCAGGGGAGTGGTACTCTGGGTGAGAAAGCTTGGTTTGCACAGTGTTCCGCTGTTTTACAGCACAAATTCTAAGCTGAACTCTGTTTATTGTCAGTAGCTCTGTAACAAAGGACAAAATGGAATGTGCCTGTTTTCAAATTCCTGTAAAAGAGCGGCCCTGGAAGACCTCAAAACCTGATTTAGGGTGATTTACTTCACTATTTTTCAGTGCTTGCATCTAAGACTCTAAGCTATTGAGAGAGATCTTACCAACCATAAATATTAGTGTGGAGTAATCTATAAGAAGGATCCAGATGGGTTGTGATTACATGCGAGTAAAATACAATTGTCTATATCCTGTTTTAAGTGTAGAGGCAGCTAGGGAGGAAGCTGAGCTGGGAGTAGCTGGGAAATTTCGAAATTTGGTAGCACTGATCCAGAAGTTGGTATTTAAGGTCTAAGGAAGAAGATGGTTGTTGGTAAGTATGACAGTAGGGTTTGAGGTGCACCTTGTAGGGACAGCTGGGTTCAGAGGGGTGGGAGGTCTGCGTTTAGGTTTCTCAATACTTAACCTTACATCGGGAAGCATTTCCTCTGCCAGAGTGCTCTGCTGCATGTTCTTCCATGGGCTACTTCCTTCTTACCATTCACTGCTCATGAGAAATGTCCGCCTCCTCCCACCCAATCCAAAGTAACAACACAATTGTTTGCAACATAGCTTTCCATTTTAATTACCTGCCCAGCACTGAATTTTATCTGACATTTTTGTTTGTTTTCTTGTTCATTCATTACTAGACTATAAGCTTCATGTTGGGAGGAAGCTTGTCTGTTTACTGTAGTGACTGGCACATAGTAGGTGCTTAACAAAAGTGTTGAATGAAGAATAAAGAATAGGATAATTGACTCTCTACGATTTGAGTTAAGAAAGGATTAACTTTGCAGAGGCCATACCCCAGTACCTGTAGGTGGTAGTTTTTCTCTGGCTCTTATACAAGGTAATAATATTTTGAGGTATGTGAAACCCATTTCTTCCCTGGAGGGAATTCTGAACCCAGTGGAAAAATAGAAAGCAGGCTAGAGAGATCTGATAAGAATATAACTAAATTCATCTCAAACCAGATGTGTGATAGAAACACTTCAGGGCTGCTCTTATCTAAACATACAATCTAAAACCACTTAATTTGAAATCCTTCAGCTTTTTCTATTATTCTCTGGTCATTTTACCATATGGGGGAGAAACGTGAAAATTATTCACTGTGGCTTGGAGTTGTGGTTCGGTGGGCCTACTGATTTGGCAGGCCAAAGAGTAGCGTGCTCATTGAAGAATACCAGTTTTTTTTTTTTTCCATTTCCCCAACCTCTTGCTTCGCTCTTTTCTAAGTTCTAAACTCAGACAGACATCAGCTGGATGAAGCCCTGGGTTCAAATAAACTTGACTTGGATGTTGATATACTAGTAGCAAATGAACTCCAAAATCTCCACCTGCTGTAAAGTTTCCAATTCATGGCGAGCAGAGTCCAGGTAAAGGCAAAGATTCTTCACCCACAGACACCCTCTGGGCAGGTAACTCAAGATTTATTCTAAGCCACCTGATGAATCTGGAAAAAGGAATAGAATGATTCTGCCAAACAATTCAAATGAAGAATCCTGAGAGCCCAGCCCATCCCTCTGTGCTAACCAATCTGAAACAGGCATGTGTGGTGCTCTTGTTTATAGCTGCTGAGATCAGCTCCTGTCACAGGAGCTGCATCCAGGCCTCAGGTGAGCCTGTGGTGTTACTGAAAGTTTGACACTTGTCCTTGACCGAGGACAAGTGGTTTGAGGAGTAGGAAGAGGAGTTTATTAATTTGCTAGCAAATGAGAAGGTTGGCAGACTCTTGCCTCAAAGCACCAATGTCCTGCCTCTGAGCAGAAGTATAGAGTTTTTAAAGGTTCCAGAGTTTTTAAAGGTTCCGATTAATCCCATAATCCTATTTTTGGCTAAGACAATCTCGTGACCTCTGCCCATGCAATTCCCCTGAGACAGCTTCTGTGGCACAAGGAACAAAGGACGCTCTCCTGCCCCTTCCGACCACCGGCATAAGGCAGGGATGTAGGTTTTAGTTCTCAAAAATGGCAAGGGGGTTTTGAAGAGACAGAAAACATTTTTACTCTTTTTCAGGCCATTTCCTCTGTTCTAGTGGTATGTGATAATCCAATCCCCTCTGGTCTGTGCAATTCAAATAATCAAATACACCGACCTGGCCCCAGCCATTTGCCCCCTCAATGCTGGGTTGCCCAAGAAGCCAAGTATGTTCTGGGGCAGGAGAAGGGGGCATTCAAGAAAGAAATAGGAAATCCGTACTCATTATTCTATTTACTGAGTGCTTAGTATTATATCAGGCACTGGGGAAACAGTAATTTTTCCCTCCCTAGTAGAACTTACATCCTGGCATTATTTCAGCATACTTGTGGCTTTACTTTTTTAAATAGAAATTTATTTTACAATTCAATGTTGTTTTTGTTTTGAATTACTTGGAGGGATACCAAAATCGTTTTAGTATTAGGGCCATAAATGTTTTATTATGGCCCTGTGGCCGGCACTTCTAAACTAAAAAATTGGTTGGATTTTTGCCTTCCTGCCCAAATATTTTTTAAACGTCACTTGTAGAATTAGGCTGAATTTGTGGGAAAGAAAGGATCTGGAGTGTAACCAACCTCAGGCAAAATTTCTCATCGTGCTCATCACTGTTTCTGGGCGGGGTGGTTGTGGCTTTAAAACTAAAGCACCCATACCCTCTGGTGTGGCAGGTAGTAGAAACATTTAGACAGCAAGTTTGATGGATCTTTGCAGTTCTAGGGTGGGTGTGCCCTTTGGGTTTGCGAACATCTAAATCATTATGCCTGATAAGAAAAGTGCTGACTAGGATTGTGGTCCCTCTCACCCGGAGGAGATGCATGTAATAAGTCACCCATCAAGGCCCTTTGAAAGGGAATCCGTGCTGCCTTCTCAGCCACAAGGACAATGGCTGAAGAGCCTTCTGTTTGATGATCATTCATTCTAGAAGCACTGAGGGCCTACTCCTGTTGGGAAGCTAGGCATCCCAAATAAGACAGATAAAGTCTCTGATCTCCTGGAGCTTATGGCCTAGCAGAGGCAGACAGACAAAGAAAATCTACGTAAACAAACAGACAGGCTAACGTGGTGATAAGTGCTAGATAGAAAAGAAAACCAGGTACGGTGACAGAAAGTGAAGTGCTAGGAGTGAGGGTGCAACATTGGACAGGGGGCAAGATGGGCTTCCTGGAGAAGGTGACTGCTGAACAGATTTTTTTTTTTTTTTGACAGAGTCTCACTCTGTTGCTCAGGCTGGAGTGCTGTGGCATCAGCTTAGCTCACAGCGACCTCAAACTCCTGGGCTCAAGAGATCCTCCTGCCTCACCCTCCCAAGTAGTTGGGACTACAGGTGCGCACCACACCCAGCTAATTTTTCTATTTTTAGTAGAGACGGGGTCTCGCTCTTGCTCAGGCTGGTCTCGAACTCCTGAGCACAAGAGATCCTCTTGCCTCGGCCTCTCAGAGTGCTAGGATTACAAGCATGAGCCACCATGCCCGGCCCTGAGCAGATGTTGATCAGCAGGAAGAGTCAATGTGTCAAGATCTGGGGGGAAGAAGGAACAGTGAGTACAAAGGCCCAGTGGCAGAACCAGCTTGGCATATCTGAGGGAAGAAAGAGGGCCACTATGGCTGGAGTAGAGTGAGGGAAAGTGATTCAAGATAAGGTTGGAGGGCTAGGCAGAGGTGGAATCCCACAGAGTGGGAAGACCCCGGCAAGTAGCGTAGATTTTTTTCTAAATGTCATTCTGTAAATTGGCCTCTATATAAGTTTGGGGGGATAACAGGCCTGTATAGTATTACGATTTAACTCAGAGTCCCCTTAAGGTGTTATTTAAAAAAATTTTTTAATTAAAAAAATTTTTTTTCATTCTCACAAACTTAACTCTAGAACCCCTAAGTTTTGAGAGTAGACTCTGTCAGTGTATGATCTGTCCTTGTCCTAATTGATTACCTCACAGTCTTGGGTGGGCCAGAGTCTGAAAGGGGGACTCCTTCAGAAGAGTCATTTTGGGAATTTCACCAGTGGTCTCTAGAGCATTAATACTCCAGGTGAAACATCAGTAGAGAAGATCAGACCTCAACTGGGAGTTGCAACTGGAAGTTTTCTTGTAGGACACAATGAAGGACTAAACTAAGACAGAAAGTTGTCACATCTGGGAATGGAGCCGTGATCTACAGATCAGAAGGCAACATAACTCTGAATTTCTATGTACTGGTCAGGATTTTCCTGGGTCAAGAAAGGGGAATATTTTTTTGGCATTACAACGAGCAATGTCTCCTTTAAATATCTGTCATGCTGAGTAAGGTGGGGGATGAAATGGTGTAAACTCTGCCGAAGATGTCTTAACAACTTGAAGCACGTCATGTGCCAGGCCATTCCAGCCACCCCTGGCCCTGCCCATGCTGATTATAAGATTTTCTCATTGGATGGGAGCCCTGCAGGTGAGGTTTCTTAGTCAGGGTGTGTTGATAGTCAGGGTGTTTAGTGACGTAGATGGGGTTCCTTTGGAATTCCGGCAGCTAAGTCCACCAGAGTCACAGAAGGTCAGCTCAGGACATCTGAGGAGGTGACAGCCTGGAGTAGCCTTGCTCATCTGCCGGTGGGGAGCTCTTGTTTCTGCAGCAAGGCTCGGCAGGGTTGACAGAAGCAGTGTCCGATACTGCAGGTGGCCGTGAAAGATGCTGCAGGCTTGGGCTGAAGTGTGTCTGTCTTTGGCACCATAGCTGTTCCCCAGTTTCCTCAGCTCCAGATGGAGTGTGTCCCAGGGACCACACAGAGCTTTGTTTAAATGCTCACATTAGCAGAAGGACGGGGATCCCATTGAATCATCATCTCCTGTCAAGAAGCCAAGAGTTGTTCAGAATGAAAACAGAGTTTTTCCCAAAGAGGCTAAATCCCTAGTACTAATTAGTCGCAGTGGTAGCGTATGTCGGGGGTGGTGGTGGTAGTAATCCTGTGCCTCTACTGTTCTAAATAGGAGCGATCTTTATGCTCACAGTCTGAGCCACAGGATGAGTAACCTTGACCCCTAAGACCCCTCATTAGACTCACGTGTGTGTGAGTCCTGCAGAAATTGTGGAATGCTTCTCCCCCTTGTTGGGTCCAGACATTTGGAATGAATAAATTAAGGGGTGGTGGTAACATGGTCATTGTCATTGCAGACAATGTGGTATTTATGTATGGGCACTAGCTGTCTTTCTCATGGGCTCAGTAACAAGGGTAAGCTTGATCTTTCATCATGAACCACTGGGGTGTTCTTTATACACAGAGGCTGCAGCAGCTGAAAATAGCCCAAACATCTTGTTATTTTGTCTTTCCCAATTTTTGCCTATTCATATCCCAGAATAAAAGACAGCCTGTTCAGCCTTTCCAAAGATTTGAAGAACATTATCTATTTGCTTTCCAAGTACCCATAAAAGACAGCTATCTATGCTCATTTTGCCTGGATGAGGGCATTCATCTATTTATCCATTCAATAGATATTTATTAAACGCCTACTATGTGCCGGGCACTGTGCTAGCTGCTACGTGAATATTGCTACATGAAAAAGACAAAGGCCAAAAATTGCCAAACAAGTCTAAGTTGATTTTGGTGTACACATCTTCCTGACTTCTGGTCCCGTGCTCTGACCACAACCCTTCACCACTAGACCACACTTCCCCAAATAAATAACTACTTCTGCATGCTGGGTATGGGCTGTGTGCGGCAGCATTTACGTAGGCGGCACGGATAGCAGCCTTTCACTTAATGTTGCAATAACACCAGGCTAAACAATGTGCACTAACTTCAAAAGTTATCGAACAGCTTGATGCAGGTCAGGTCTCTTCATTCAAGTGCCATGGGGAGAGTGTGAAATAGGAAAAGTCTGTGTCTGACAAGGAAACTGCAGAAGATGAATGAATTTGTTTTCAATTTGGATTAAAATCAGATGTGGGATTTTACCCTCCTTTTCACTTTTGGGTCCCCAGATAAGAGGAACTCAGCACATAGATAATCATGAACTACACAAGTTTTGGTTTTATATGCTCAGACTTGTCCAGAACACAGAATCCCTGCCCTGCTGGAAGGCAGCACCATGCTCACAGACACACACACACCCCTGTCTCAAAGTCACCCTGACCTTTGCAAATGGCAAAGATAATTTCATAGGTTGGTTCTGATTTGGCTTTATTTTTAGGCTACCTTGGGTGAGCTCCACTTTTTTTTTTGAGACAGAGTCTCGCTTTGTTGCCCGGGCTAGAGTGAGTGCCGTGGCATCAGTCTAGCTCACAGCAACCTCAAACTCCTGGACTTAAGTGATCCTACTGCCTCAGCCTCCCGAGTAGCTGGGACTACAGGCATGCGCCACCATGCCCGGCTAATTTTTTGTATATATATTTTAGTTGTCCATATAATTTCTTTCTATTTTTAGTAGAGACGGGGTCTCACTCTTGCTCAGGCTGGTCTCGAACTCCTGACCTTGAGCGATCCACCCGCCTCGGCCTCCCAGAGTGCTAGGATTACAGGCGTGAGCCACCGCGCCCGGCCGAGCTCCACTTTTTAAAATGTGATTTTGCAGTCCCGAAACGGATACCCTGAGTAGATTGAGATGTGAGAATATGTTAGAATAATCCTGTGATTATTTTGGGTGTTAGTGGGGCAGGAGAGGGAGTCTGAGATTCAATCATCCTATACTACCACTTGTGGTTGAATGCCTGCTAGCCTGCTTCTGACCCTTTTCAATCTCTGTCATTTCATTACCCGGGAGAACAGAGGATCCAGGCCCCATGTCTGTACTGCAGTCACTTCCTCTGGGACCTGTCCCCAAACCCTCCTCTGCATTTTGTAGCACCCTGTTCTTACCTCTGTCAAACCATTTACCGCTGCCCTGCAATCCTATATTGACTTGTTGGTCTTTCACTTGAGGCTGGAACCTCTCTGAGGGTCGGGACAGGTCCATCCTGTTTATTAGAGTACGCACCAGTCCCCAGCCCAGTGCCAGGCCACATGAGGCTCTCAATGGTTGCTTATAACTAAAAGAATAAATGAATTCGTGGTCTGTCATTTTCAGAGGATGGATGTATTGTCTCCAACTCTCTGGTCATAATGATGCCAGGAAGGAAAGAGTTAAGCTATTTGGAGGAAACAGGCTCACTCAAAGACCCTTTTCCTTTTTTATTGGCAAAGGCAGGATAAGTGATATATGAGATAAATCTCGGATATAAAATCTTGACACATCTTTTAGGTATTGGCCTGAGCTGCTTCAGACCTGAAGGGGAAGTAAATCAAATCATTCTAGGTTTTCTCTTAAGTGGCCCAGAGATCCAGCTGTGCATGGAAGGCAAGTCTAGACCCAGGAATTCAAAGCTTGACCTACTTTGTCCAAAGCTAATAATAAGAGGAGAGATGGATTTGCCTTCATAACCTTTCTTCCCTCTCCCTTCCTCCCTCCCTCTCTCTCTCTTTCTTTCATCAGGGATAGTGAAGGGCCAAATGACAGAATTAGGAGAACCAAAGGTCTCAGAATTGCTTTGGGATTCAGAGCAGCTCCAAGAAGTCTGTGTTTGTGTATTATGTGTGTTTTTCCTTTTCTCTCCCTTTTTTTTTTTTTTTTTTGAGTGAGGGAAAAAAAAAGCGCCTAAATTCCCACCAACATAAACCAATGACATACAATGATGAAATTCTGTTTTCACCTCTGCCTGTGACAGGGAATGCAAAAATAGCAAGTGCCCCAGTTCCACGAATCCCGGCCTCCCTGCCCTCCCCTTTCCCTCCGGGTTGGGATCTCTAAGAATGGAGGTTAGCTCACAGCCCCGCGCGAGCCGCGCTCAGCCCCCCGGACGGGCGGATGATGTCAGGCGACGGGAGCGGCCGCAGCCGGGCCGGGGAGGCCGCAGCCCCTGGGGAGCGGGGAGGGCGGCCTCGCCAGGCCGACGGCGCGCCCGGCCGTGCGGCGTCGCCTGACAACGGCCCTGGCGGCGCTGTGTTGCTGTAAACAGCCGCTTCTCTGTTACTATCTATAGCAGGATCGCCTGGCTCCCGGGTGCGGCGGCTGGAGGCAGGTCTGCGGTCCCGCTCCCCGCGCGCTCCGAACGATCCGCCCACTCCTCTGATCCTGCCTGGTCCCTTTCCAGGTGCCCACCGCGGGCCCAGACCCCCGGGCCCGAAGAGTGGGGGAGGGGATACGGGGGCTCTGCGTGGACCTGAGGCTTCGCGCCCCAGAGGTGGCCGGCGCGCTGGGGCCGAGTCCGGGTAGCGTGATCCGGGCGGTCCTTTGCAGAAGGGCAGGAGGCTGGGGGTGTCGGGGGGCGTGGCGCATTCTGGAGCACCTTGCCACCCCAAAGTTCGGTTTTCCAGGACGCGGAGCAGCGCCCGGGGTCCCAGCCGCCGAGGTAACCGGCCTGGGCGCTGCGGGACACTGTCCTTCCAGCACCCCCCCCCTCCTCCTCCCTTCCAGTCAGAGCTGGAAAATCACCCGCAGCGCGCTCCCTGTAAGCCCAGCTTCCTGGCGGGACCGAACCAGCCCCCCAGTGAGGACTTACGTTCCCCCAAGAAGCTCACCCCACCTTGTTATCCCGAACTGGCCACTCTGCCCACATAACGCACCCTCGCCCCCTACCCGTACCCTAGCTCAGAACGAGGCAAACGACCCCTTCAGATATCCTTGCACTTAGGTTTTGCACAATGTTTATCAGCTAGTGTCGCGGGGATTTGACAGTAACATTAGTATTCCCACATATGGCCGAGAAAAAAAAAATGAGCTGTCTTCCTTAAAAACAAAAAATAAAAATAAAAATTCAAGTACCCTATATCGTAGATAAAGTAGGTTATCGTATTCTCTTGTTTTGGATCCTCCACTTTCTGCTTCCAAACGCAGTAACAGTCCTAGTATTGCTCGAGCCCGGGGCTGAGGGTCTGCTTGGACATTCTGCACCGACTTAGGGCTAGGATTGGGAATGGGGTAGGGGCGCATTCCTTCGGGAGCCCAGGCTTAAGCCCTCGGGGCCGTGTACCTGAAGCTGTTCCTCCATACCTGCGCCTCAGGACAGTCCCCAGTTTCTGTACAATGGTATGGAGGAGCCCCTCGCCCCATCCCCCCGACCCGGGGAACAACGGTCCGCATTGAACCAGGTGCGAATGTTCGCTGGCCTTCTGCGCCTTTCCCGCCTCCCCTCCCCCGGCCGCGGCCCCCGCCTCCCCCCGCGCTGCACCCTCGGTGTTGGCTGCAGCCCGCGAGCAGTTCCCGTCAATCCCTCCCCCCTTTCACAGGATGTCCATATTAGGACATCTGCGTCAGCAGGTTTCCACGGCGGTTCCCTGTAGTCGCGGGGGGAGCCATCCCCGAAGTCCCTCACCTTGAGGGGTCTATGAGACCCCTAAGACCAGGATTTCGAAATGCTTGCAGGACAAGGACACACACCAAGACGGGGACAGGGGGCTGCGAGGGCGGCGGGGGTGGCCTGGTGGCTGTAGAGGCGGCCGGGTCAGCGCGCCACCCCTCTGGCGCCGCAGTGGTTGCGCCCGGTGACGCGTGGTGCTCATTCATAAGGCTATTATAAAAGCGGTGGCTGCGGCGGCTCGTACTCCAACAGCATCCGCAGCGAGCAGCCGAGAAGCCGAGACTGAGCCGGCGGCGGCGGCGCAGCGAGTGAGCAGTGACCGCGCTCCTACCCAGCTCTGCTCCACAGCTCCCACCTGTCTCCGCCCCTCGGCCCCTCGCCCGGCTTTGACTAACCGCGACCATGATGTTCTCCGGCTTCAACGCCGACTACGAGGCGTCTTCCTCCCGCTGCAGCAGCGCTTCCCCGGCCGGGGACAGTCTCTCCTACTACCACTCTCCCGCCGACTCTTTCTCCAGCATGGGCTCTCCCGTCAACGCGCAGGTAAGGCTGGCTTCGCGCCGCCGCGGGGCCGGGGGCTGGGGTCGCCAAGGAGGCGGCACTGGGGCGGGACGCTCGGGGAGACGAGTCGGGGTGCCCCTTGCGCTGGGGAGGAGGCTACCACGGCCAGCCGAGCCCTAGCCCTGGGACTCGTGCTGAGCGCACGCACGCTTGCCATAGTAATTGCTGCTCCACTCCGGCGGCAGGTTCATTCTGAGCAGCCCCGGGTCCGTACTCTGTAACTGGTCTCTGATAGTAGCTGGGACAAACGTGTCCCAAGCACAGACTCGCTAACTAGAGCCTGGCTCCTCGGGGGAGGCGGCAAAAAGCGGCAATGCCCCCTCCCCCGGCAGCCTGGAGCAAGGAGGAGGGGTGAGGGAGGAGGGTGCAGCAGGCGGGTGTGTAAGGCAGTTTCATTGATAAAAAGCGAGTTCATTCTGGAGACTCCGGAGCGGCGCCTGCGTCAGAGCAGACGTCAGGGATATTTATAACAAACCCCCTTTCAAGCGAGTGATGCTGGAGGGATAACGGGAGCGCAGCAGCAGGACGGAGGAGAAAGGCACTGCGCTGCGGAATTCTTGGGAGGAAACGGGGAGACCTTTCATCCAGGTTGGGGGACATATAAGAGGACCGGAGCCAGCCATGACAGGACTGCCTCTTTCCCTGCTGCATGCGGCACCGGGAACTCGGCTCGCCCCACCTGTGTCGGGAACCTGTTCACTCACGTCAGCTTTCTCCTTCTGTTTCCTTCTAGGACTTCTGCACGGACCTGGCCGTGTCTAGTGCCAACTTCATCCCCACGGTGACTGCCATCTCTACCAGTCCAGACCTGCAGTGGCTGGTGCAGCCCACTTTGGTCTCCTCCGTGGCTCCATCGCAGACCAGAGCCCCCCACCCCTACGGAGTCCCCGCCCCCTCGGCGGGGGCTTACTCTAGGACCGGAGTCGTGAAGAACATGACGGGAGGCAGAGCACAGAGCATTGGCAGGAGGGGCAAGGTGGAACAGGTGAGGAGCTCTTCTGTGCCTCCCCTGGGAAGGGGGGGGCAGGGGGGACATCTTTGGAGATGGAGGAACACAGTAGAGAGGGTGAAGCCACTGATGGAATTGACTGCACATCCCGCACTGGAAACCCTGGCTCCAAGCCCTTCCATCCCAAGTCACACTCTGATAGTCTTACCCCAAGAAGAACCCTAATAGTTTCTTCCCTAAGTTTCCTATCTCATGCTTTTAGTCTGGGCTCTTCTTTGTTCTCTTGCTAGAGGATCTTATTTTCAATGCAAGTCACACCCAGCCTGCAACTGCAGGTTAGAAATGGCTTCACAAAAGATGTGCCAGGAAGCTGGGAAGCTGCAGGAGCCAGTTCTACTGGAGTGGTGAATGGAGGTGATGGCAGACACCGTTACTGAATGTTGGTCTTTTTCATCCTTATTCTAGCTCTCTCCAGAAGAAGAAGAGAAAAGGAGAATCCGAAGGGAAAGGAATAAGATGGCTGCAGCCAAGTGCCGGAACCGGAGAAGGGAGCTGACCGATACACTCCAAGCGGTAGGTAGACCCTGTGGGTCAGTCCCTTTTAAAACTTAAGGGGAAAATTGGAGTTTGGGCATAAGGGAGCAGGGCCCTTGAATGAGACTGTGTCTTATGTGTTCTTTGATCCCTCTGTATGCAGGAGACAGACCAACTAGAAGATGAGAAGTCTGCTCTGCAGACTGAGATTGCCAACCTGCTGAAGGAGAAGGAAAAGCTAGAGTTCATCCTGGCAGCTCACCGACCTGCCTGCAAGATCCCCGATGACCTGGGCTTCCCAGAAGAGATGTCTGTGGCTTCTCTTGATCTGAGTGGGGGCCTGCCCGAGGCTGCCACCCCAGAGTCTGAGGAGGCCTTCACCCTGCCGCTCCTCAATGACCCTGAGCCCAAGCCCTCGGTGGAGCCCGTCAAGAGCATCAGCAACATGGAGCTGAAGGCCGAGCCCTTTGATGACTTCATGTTCCCAGCATCGTCCAGGCCCAGCGGCTCCGAGACAGCCCGCTCTGTGCCAGACATGGACCTGTCTGGTTCCTTCTATGCAGCAGACTGGGAGCCCCTGCACAGCGGCTCCCTGGGGATGGGGCCCATGGCCACAGAGCTGGAGCCGCTGTGCACCCCGGTGGTCACCTGCACTCCCAGCTGCACCACTTACACGTCTTCCTTTGTCTTCACCTACCCGGAGTCTGACTCCTTCCCCAGCTGCGCGGCTGCCCACCGCAAGGGCAGCAGCAGCAACGAGCCCTCCTCTGACTCGCTCAGCTCACCCACGCTGTTGGCCCTGTGAGCGGGCAGGGAAGGGCAGGCAGCCGGCACACACAGGTGCCACTGCCTGAGCTGGTGCATTACAGAGAGGAGAAACACGTCTTCCCTAGAGGGTTCCCGTAGACCTAGGGAGGACCTTATCTGTGCGTGAAACACACCAGGCTGTGGGCCTCAAGGACTTGAAAGCATCCACGTGTGGACTCAAGTCCTTACCTCTTCCGGAGATGTAGCAAAACGCATGGAGTGTGTATTGTTCCCAGTGACACATCTGAGAGCTGGTAGTTAGTAGCATGTTGAGCCAGGCCTGGGTCTGTGTCTCTTTTCTCTTTCTCCTTAGTCTTCTCATAGCATTAACTAATCTATTGGGTTCATTATTGGAATTAACCTGGTGCTGGATATTTTCAAATTGTATCTAGTGCAGCTGATTTTAACAATAACTACTGTGTTCCTGGCAATAGTGTGTTCTGATTAGAAATGACCAATATTTAACTAAGAAACGATATGACTTTATTTTCTAGTAGATAGAAATAAATAGCTATATCCATGTACTGTAGTTTTTCTTCAACATCAATGTTCATTGTAATGTTACTGATCATGCATTGTTGAGGTGGTCTGAATGTTCTGACATTAACAGTTTTCCATGAAAACGTTTTATTGTGTTTTTAATTTATTTATTAAGATGGATTCTCAGATATTTATATTTTTATTTTATTTTTTTCTACCTTGAGGTCTTTTGACATGTGGAAAGTGAATTTGAATGAAAAATTTAAGCATTGTTTGCTTATTGTTCCAAAACATTGTCAATAAAAGCATTTAAGTTGAATGCGACCAATCCTTGTGCTCTTTCTGGAAGTTTTGTAAGTTTCTGAAAGGAGTTCTTGGAGACCAGTTTGTCAAGAAAGGTAGCTCCTGGAGGGGGACACACCCTCTGTCTGATCTCTTATCAAAGAGGAGAAGGAAATCCTAGAGCTTATTTTGGAATATTTTACAATATTCCTATGGCAATGCTACTTACATTTGCTACTTACTGATTCTGGGGGCAGGAACCTGCTATGCAACAGCATTTGTGGGAACACATCTTCCCGCTTTTAATTCTGTTTTGGTAGTCAAAGGGGGTAATATTTAAATCTAGTTGTGCTAATGTTAAATTTCAATGTCTTAATCTTAAAGGAATCCTTTTAGCAAACAGAACTAAGCTTTGCACAAACTATTTTAACTTTTTATTCCCACAACATCATGTGAAGCTTACTCCTACCTTAAAGGTGAGAGAATTTAAGAGTGGTTGGGATAAATGACTTTCTTAATATTCCACTATTAGGATTAGAATCTTAACTTCCCACTCTTTGTCCTATCCAGCAGCCTGATCTACCTCTTAATACTTGGTTCAAAAAAAGTTTGCACTTGATTATAAAAAACCCACTTTTCAGTCCTTAACTCTAACATACGTACATTTAGTTGGACTGTCTTATTCTCCAAAGGAAAAGAGGGATATTGTCCCATCCCTTAGTAATAAATGCATTGTAAGGCATTGAATTTCTTTAACACTAAATGCTCTTTATTCAAGTTACATGGGGCGAGAGGGTGGGGAAGAGAAAAATCTCCTCTGATCCTTCTGTAAACAAAGTTACATAATAGCTCAAGAAAGAGAAGTCAACATGACTCTGAATGAGCTTTAACTTAGAAACTTTATCAGTTTAAGGAAGAACGTGACCTTTGTCTGGGACGCCTCTGGTCATGGGGCACGTACACGTACACGTACATGGACAAACCATAAAGAAAGGAGACTGTGCCCTTGTCCCCTGCTCTCAGGTGTCACACAGGCACCAGGCCTGGACGCCAGGGACTATGTTTCCACACATGCTAAGTGGAAGAGGAGCACGGTGCCAGCCTTCTAATGCTCTGGTGATAATGAAAAACACTGGGTGTTTATGGGGTGTCACACTTAGTCACGGTAAAAGTTTTACTTTAAAATGACAGTTCCATTGAGGTTGATGGTCTTGTCTATGATTTCCTTGCTCCTCCTGTAATAACTGACATTTGAAAGCAGCTGACTTAGGGCTCTATAGGTCACTACGATATCACAGACCACTTGAGGATTGTTTCTGCCAGTCTTGCAATAACAAAAGTGGCCTTAGGCTTGCTGTTTGCTGTTCAAAGGGTAAATATTCTACAGCCTTTAAATATGACCTAAACTAAATACAGAATGTAACTAACACTTGGATCTGGAATAACAAGGTGATATGTCCCATAAGGAACCCTGCTGGCTTCCGTAAGTGTGCAGTAGTAACAACCTGAGCAAGAAGATTTCCCACATAGAGAAGAGCAGCTGGACCTGCTGCCCTGGACGTTGATCTGCTCCTGGGAACCTCACTAATGGTCCCTGTCAGCCCCCCATGTTGACCACAGAGAGAGAGAGCGTTGCTTCCCTTTGACAGCCCTGGCCGACGCCCAGACATAGGGTCCCCAGCAGACTGAGACCAGTCTGCTCCATCAATACGACCGAGTTAAAGGTCCAGGGAGGCGTAATCTCTTTAACAGGCTTCTCAGAGGCCATAGGGTCCCCATAAGTTGACACCCTGCCAAGCTCCCTGCCGACCACTTTCATGGGATTGAGAGAAGAAAGGAATTCGCTCTTTCCAGCTGAAGGGTTCCTTCCACACCTGCTTTTACTGACTCAGGATTCAATAACTCCCATGGATGATTAACTCTGAGAATGTCAACTTTCTTTTGGAAAAGACTTTGTTGGATCCCTGCCCACGAGGTATGGCCTCACATTAGTCTCAGTAAACCAGTTATCTCACGGCACCTCCGTTCAACATCGACACAAGACATATACATTTAACAGAAGCGGGTGGAGGCAGGGGTCATTTCTTTACGGGGACCACGTCCAGTTTAGCTCACCAGTGGATCCCCAATTAGCTCTGTGCTTGGCACATAGTATAGGGTTAATGGATATTTTGCTTAGTGGGTTAATGAATAAATTCTGCACTATTTCTACCAGTAGAAATATATTCCACACATATCCTCCATCTTCTCCTCTCCTGGGCCCCATTAGGATATCAAGCAATGGGGATTGCGCGTCTTTTATGTCTGGCTGCAAACACACACCCCACTTCCATCCTTGGCCCTTGGAATTCCTTCACTGCCTCCCCTGGATTACCTGTGCCAATTCAACTTCAAAGTGAATGTATTGCCATTGGGCTTCTGGTTCCTAATTAATTTTAGATGGAAAAAGGGTAGAAAAAATATTTATCTCTGTAGAATTGTGGATTGTGATTCTGCACTGTCTTTGCACATCACTGCATCTTGTGTAATTATCAAAATTAAAGGGTAGCATTTAACAATTTGTTCTAATACCAGTAATTTTGTATCAACAGCAATTCCCATGTGTAAATGAAAGGAAATCAATTATGCTATCCTTAATTAATAGACAAAGAAAGGACTGAGGCACAGTAAAAGTTCTCAGATGATTACCCCAGGGAAATCATCTGCAGTTTCAATGTTTTTCAAGTAAAAAAAACAAAAAGAAATTAATCTTTAAACTGTGTATAGGACTCCTTCCAAACATAGAATAAGCAAATTCCTCAAAAAATAAATGGGATACAGGCATCATTTGAATGCTGATTAGCAGAGTGCTTTAAATTAATTCCTCTCCAACTCCATCTCATGTCCGCTCTCCTGCAGGCACTCTGCTCCTAGGACTTCTTTCCATTCCTGACACATATAGAATGCTTGTTCCTGCAGCAGAGCCTTTGCACTTGCTGTGTCTGCCTGCGCCTCTTTCCCCAGGCTGTCTCCTTGCTGTTCAAGACTCAGTTCAAAGAACATCTCCTCCAAGAGGGCTTCCCTGGTCACTCCATCTAGGGTAACTTCTGCACACACTCCCTCCCCAGGACTCTCTCATTACCCTGCTTTGTTTTTCACCACATGTATCACTATCTCTAACATCTAATTTATATTTTCTTTTCCTTTTAAAATTTTTTCTGCCCCTCACCACTGGACAGTAAGTTCCATTGGAGCAGGCACCCTTTCTGTCTTGAGCACATCTGTATTTCCAGTGTCTATTAGGCACTGAAATGCTTGTTGGATGAATGGAGATGGATGAGTGAACGAATGCAGATGAAAATTACAAAAATGTCTAAAGGGAGATAGCTAGAACTTAAAAGTGAAGATGAACTGTGTACTTCATAGATTTCTTCCAAGATAGAAGAGTATGCCCATTTGTTTAAAGAATTATTGGCAAGGGCTCTACAATATTAAGATGAGGAACTAGCTACCTTGGGAAGGAATTTTAAGGGGTGCCAAAAATACAAGTAAACTGCAGGTCAGTGACACTTCTAGACTAATTACAGATTTAGGAATTATTTCACCATCAAATGCAGAGTGGATGCATATAAAAATCTAGGTATAATCATCTCAAAGAAACAAACAAAACATGTTTTTCATTCGGATTGATAAAAAATTTTCAGACTATCACGCAAATCCATTTGAGTCGTTGGTTCCTAGCACTCAGTGTGCTAAATGGTAAAACCTATAATTTAGTCTGCATTAGAAGAACAAGGGTTGGCCACTAACAATATCATTATCAATATCAATGTCATTATCATAATCATTTGCCAAGGATATGTCCAGACCTGAAGAAACGCAGGTGGGAATAATTGAATCCTGATGAATGAGTTCACAGTCTATGAAGGAGGCTGCTTGGATAGATTTCCATTTTCTTTGTACACCGGAAAAAGCAACAGAAACATAAACCAGTTTATATTAAAAATTGGTTTATTATTGTTAAAATGACTTATTCTAATGGTTCCACACACCAACTGTTGGACTAAACTACGACGTCTTTCCTTTGCCCAAGAAACATTGTTCAGCTGTTGAGGAGGATGCAGAGCGGAAAGGGGTCTGACCATTGTCTCAAGGAGGCTGCCTGGCCCGAGGGCCATCATTACTTGATAAGCCCTTTTGATTTTCAGCTCATGGTGCTTGGGTTTGGTTCAACCGGGTGATTAGGAGGTCTGAGAACCTGCAGGGATCTAATTGTCGGTTATGTTAGATGCAGGCCCATATGAAGGGGCCCCTGTTAAAGGGTCTGGAGCAAAAGGCAACATCTTCATCCAAAGTGTAAATGATCCAGGCTCCAGTGACTGCCATACTTACTTTGGGGAACAATTTATGGTCAGATCTGTGGAAGCAATGATTCGTTTTCAGGCTTTTTAGTCAATCATGTGACTATCATCACAGCTAAATTTATCAAAACAATATGACAAATTAATCTGGCTTTCAGAAAATGGATCCAGTTTAGCAGAGTGGTCCAGAGCATAGACTCAGCTTTGAATCCTGGCTCCTTGACTTTGGGGAAGTTATTTAACCTCTCTGCATCTTAGTTTCCCCACCTGTAAAATGGGGATAATAATTGTACGCACTTCTTGGGATTGTTGTGAGCAATAAATAAGTTAGTATGTATGGAGTGTATATTACAGTGCCTGGGCACACAGACGTTATGACAGCTGGTATTTATTATCTCTATAATTTAGGGAGATGGGGATCAGGGGAGCAAGCATGGGCTTCGTTTCATTCCAGAAAAAGTTTCTGGGTGTCTAGTATACATCAGTTGTTAAATTAAGCACGAGAAAGACAGAGTTCTGTCCTCAGGGAGTTAATGGTCTAGTAAGGGAGAAAGGCGTGCAAACACATACATTGTAATAGACTGTAACAATGGAAATTCATGCCACTTACACAGTTGCATAGAAGAGGGAGTGACAAACCCTATCTGGGGGAGTCTCTGAGGAAGGTGACCTCTGTGATGGGCTTTATAGGTGTATGGAATTTACTAGATGAGCAAGTGACAGGGTAGAGGGATTGCGGGCAGAGGAGTAGCACTGCGAAGGCACAGACTCGTAAAAAAACAACTCTGGCTTTGCTGGACTATAAATGGGGGGGCGCTGGGGGAGACGAGCGGGTGGAGATGTAAATTACACACATCACATAGTGCTTTTAATTTCATTTATATCAATATTGCAGCATCAAAGCAGAGGGGGCTGGAGGTAGGTCAAGAAGAGGTAACTGTAGCCAGATCACAAAGAGCCTGCTATTTTCTTAGTTCAGTTGTGTGTAGGCTGAACCAAGGCAGTGGTGGTGGGAATGGAAAGGGAACCAGAGGTAATTAGGGGGTAGGACTGTCAGGACTTGGTGATTGAGTGGATGTGGGAGGCCAGGGGGAGGGAGGGATCCAAGCTCACTCCCAGGTTCGCCAGGCTCCACACACAAGGAGGCTTGAGGTTCCACTGATGACTGCGTCACTATAGGAAGAAGAGCAGGTTTGGGGGGTAAAAATGTAAGTTCCATGTTGAACATGTGAGTTTGGGATGCCTGTGGAATATCCAGGGGGACATGTAGGCAGTTGGAATTGTACAACAGAGGTTCTATGATATGAGTTTATAGAGTTTGTCTGGAGGCAAATGTTGGGATAAAAACATGGAGCCCCTAGGATAAAATATTGACGATGGCTAACATGTGCTTGTGCTGTCCAGACTATGCCATGAACTTTAAATTTACAGGCAATGCCAAATCGAAGACCCTATTTGCTTTGGTAATCATTGTACTTCTAGCAACCGGCACATAATGGGCATCCAATAATTATTTTGTCAAATGGATGCTCTCATTTAGCCTTCACAATAATCCTGTGAGACAGGTATTATTAGGATCCTCATTTTACAGATGAGTAAAATGGTTAAGAAAGGTTAAGTAGGTTGACCAAGGTCATACAACTGGTAAGTAGCAGATCTGAGATTTGAACCCAGCTTTTTGTGACTCTAAAGCCCTAAGTGCTTAACCACATGGTTAGAATGTTAAAATCTGCCCCTAAAGATGTACCTTTGTGACCTAGGGCAAGACTCTAACCACTCTGAGACTGTTTTCTATGCTATAGCAGGGGTGGATTTTTAAAAAATCTCAAAGCTCCCTTTCCAGTTTCAAAGTTTTGATGACATCAGATGACTGCTACGGAAATGCACCGAAGGGGCCCACATCACATTATTCTTGGGTGCTCAGTGTTTCAGTAGCAACACTGGGGCATGCTCTGCAGTTGATGCTCTCGTGTAGAGTCTAGAAGGCCTGAGCAGTGTGTGCAGGGCTACTGAAGTGTACCAAGCATGGGGAGGTGGGAACTGTCTGTCCCAGGTGCCAGCAATGAGGGTGCATTTGTTCTATTTCTGTATAACAAACTGAACAACTTAAAACGACACACATTACTTATCTCACACTTTCTGCAGGTCAGGAGTCCAGGCACAGCCAGTTGCTCATCTAGAAAACTCCATCTATCTTCTGAACAGAACAGTGTTGTGTTCAAGGTCTCACAAGGCTGCAGTCAAGGTGTCAGCTGAGCTGGGTTTCCAGCCAGATGCTTGAATGGGGAAGAGTCCACTTCCAAGCTCACTCAGGTTGTTGGCAGACTTTATTTCCTTGTGGCTGCATAACTAACGGCCCTGTTTTTTTGCTAGCTGTTGGCTGGAGACCACCCCCAGGTCTCAGAGGCTGCTGCGTCAGTTTCCTCAACATGGCTGCTCACTTCATCAAGCCAACAAGGAGAATCTCTCCAGCGTGTGCTAGCAAGATGCAGCCATATATATCCACATACATATATATTTCATATATGTTATGCACATATATATATATATATATATTTGGTGACATAATTATGGGAGTGACATCCCATCACCTTTACATTTTCTATTGCTTAGAGGCAAGTCTCACATGCTACCTGCACTCAAAGGGAGGGAATTATACAAAGGTATCAGGAAGTAGGAATTGTTGGGGGCCACTGTAGAGTCTGCCGTCCATAAAGAATCACATTATCTGCATAGAATTTAAAAGTAATAATAGGCTGGGCGTGGTGGCTCACGCCTGTAATCCTAGCACTCTGGGAGGCCGAGGCGGGTGGATTGCTCGAGGTCAGGAGTTCGAGATCAGCCTGAGCAAGAGCGAGACCCCGTCTCTACTAAAAATAGAAAAGAAATTATATGGACAACTAAAAATATATATAGAAAAAATTAGCCGGGCATGGTGGCGCATGCCTGTAGTCCCAGCTACCTGGGAGGCTGAGGCAGTAGGATTGCTTAAGCCCAGGAGTTTGAGGTTGCTATGAGCTAGGCTGACGCCACGGCACTCACTCTAGCCCGGGCAACAAAGCGAGACTCTGTCTCAAAAAAAAAAAACAAACAAACAAACAAAAAAAATAAATAAAAGTAATAATAAAACCAGAAAAGCTTTTTTTCTATTTTTAATGAACACCATGAGCTGGCAATTTTAGATGTTGTCAGTGACAAAATACTCCATCCTGATAAAATCTTTTGTTGTTTTAAGTTGTAAATGGTTGTTGGGATTACTATTGAGTTTGAATAATGTATATGAAAGCTGGACTTTAAAAAATTACTTATTTAGACGCCAGGTGAGGTGGCTCGTGCCTGTAATCCTAGACTCCGGGAAGCCGAGGTGGGAGGATTTCTTGGGGTCAGGAGTTTGAGATCAGCCTGAGCAACAGCAAGATTCCATCTCTACTGAAAAAATAGAAAAAATTAGCCAGGTATGGTGGCACCAGCCTTTAGTCCCAGCTACTCCGGAGGCTGAGGCAGGAGGATTGCTTGAACCCAGGAGTTTGAGGTTGCTGTGAGCTATGAAGACACCACTGCACTCTACCCAGGGCAACAGAGCGAGACTCTGTCTCAAAAAAAAAAAAAAAAATTTCTTATTCATTATTAGCATAATATTCTACTTGGAAGTTATTCTGACAGTTAGCCCCCAACATATGGACTCAGCTCTATGTCTTCATTTTAAGAGTAAGTTTGTCATGGTTCAGAATAATCTGAGGTCCTTTTGGGTGCAGTGCCTGTCTTCAACTCCTGTGGTAGTACATAATGGTACTATTTAAACACTAGATTTGAAATAAACAGAGATAACACAGTGACTGTGAAGACATAGAAACTGAACTTGAGTTATTTTTGTTATTCTATATAACCATTTGGAATTTTTGTGTTTAAAATTTAAAACTGTGAAGTAGGGTAATACAACGATTTGTTATGTTTTTATTTGGTAAAATGCACATTTTAGTTAATATATGAAATAATTTTACTAGGTTTGACTAGTATCTTTAAAATAGAAATTTCCTTTTAAATTGTTTATTTTAGAACTAAAGAAGGAATCAAGAAAACAAAGCATTATATCAGTAGTGGGATTCAGTAGTTGCACTACTAATACCAGGTAAGCTTCTCTTATACTGCCTATGAATAAACAGCTAGCCCTAATTTGGGCTCGCAATGTGCTAGACAATGTTCCAAACACCATATATATACACACACACACATATATAAAGTATACATTCATTTAAAAATCCTCAAAACTATTCTTCAAGGTAACTCCTGCTAGTATCCTTATTTTATAGATCATAATATAGTTGGGGCACGAAAGACAGTAATCTGCTCAAGATCATCAACTGGAGTGGCATAGCTGGAATTTGAGCCCAGGCAGTGTGGCGCCAAAGCCTGAACTCTTAGCCACTAGTAAGGAAAAAAAAAAAAAAAAAAGCGAAACCAGTGTCTCCGACAACCTTGCAGGCGATGGCAGCCTTCAGAAAGGACAGGAGGAGGGCTTTTTCCATTCCTGACCAGCCCCTGCAGCTCCTGGGCGGAGGGTGCGCTGGCTTCCCAGGGACCTCCCAGAGGGATGTCTGGGGAGAGCTCTCAGTGTCCCCTCCTCCGCCCTCTCCGCACCCTCGCCGCGCCCGTGCCCTCGTCTGCCAGGCCAAGGTTTCTCCTGGCCCTTCCCAGCTTCCGGCCCTTTGCTCCAGGCCAGGTCGCCGGGGCAGGCGGTGCCAGGAGCTCGCAAGCCCTCTATTTACTGTTTGGTTTCCACGGTGACACGTAGGCGCCGTCAGCACCTCCCGTCACCGGCCCCGCAGCGCTGCCCCCGCCCGGAGCTCTGACGTCTGCCCGCCGCTTCCGCTCTGCCCATATTTGGCACGGCCACTGCGCCGCGGGTCCGGAGGAGGCGGGGGCGGGACTCCCGCCGCGCCCCGCCCCCGGCCGCTGGCCACGTCCCCGGGGACTGCTGGCGAAGGCTCCGTTCCACGCGCCCCCCGCCCCCTTCCCCGAGACCTGAGCCGAGGCGCGGGGCGGGGGCGCTGGGGACCCGGAGACAGGTCGCAGGTGACGGATGGATGAGCTCAGGTCTAACATTCCGTGTCTCTCTGTGCGGCGGGGCTGCAGTCGAGACTTGGGGCTGTCTCGTCTGTTCCGGGTGGGTGATCTGGGATCACGACTTCCTTATTCTGTGCCCGGAAATCGTGCCATCCCTCGCCTAACTCTATCTTATGTTTTATAGCCTTGATCTCAAAATTCTTGCCCATGGCACAGCGGAAAGCTTTGAGGACCACAGGGGTCAGTGTTGCCCCTGGGGGAAAATATAAGTGACCTTGTTAAGGCCACTTCTCTTCCTGGCCTGTAACAGGAACTGTGGGGGGTGGGTTGCAGCACTATCAGCAGGCTTGTGAGGGGAGACCTACCTCGCCTAGGAACTGTCCCCACCCCACGACATCACTGGAATGACCACTGGAATGTCAGTGAAGTTCTGGGAGGGCCGACCCCTAGTTTCTGACCCCGACAGTAATTTTGTGTCTCTTTGCATCTTGCTCATATTAGGCGCTTAATTAACTGTGGTTAACTGATCTCTGTATGAATAGTAATAGTCCCAGGCAAGTTACCTTCAGATTTCACCTTCATAAATCCGGACCCCTGCACTTCCTCTCACAGGCGGAGGGAATAGAGCGATGATTAATAATCGCGCGGCAGGGTTGCTAGTGTAAAGCGATTTGCAGATCTAAAGAGCAATAAGCATTCCTGGGAGGAATCCAGCCAGATTCCAGAAGTCTCTGAGGGAGCCGTGGGTGTGTCCTGCCGAGCCACAAGGGCGGGGGAGGGGCGGGCAGTGCCGCAGTGGCCACCGCCGGGGAGCGGACTGCAATTGCAATTGCTAGGAGAGGCGTGGGGGTTAATCCCTCAAGATGCCTGTCACCGCCCTCCCACCCCCACTCCTGCACCCCAGAGTCCCCAATTCCTCTGGGTTTTTCGTAATTCCAGAACTGGAAGGCACAGCAGAGACCATCATCTAGTTTAACCTCTCTGTTTTCACAAATGGGGAAACTAAGGCTCAGAGAAGTTGGTTCACCCATCCAAACGTGCACAGCTAGTCGGAAGCAGATACAAGACAGGATTCCTGGCTTCAAACAGTGTTCCACCTGGGCACTTCTAGCCTCCTTCGCTCCCCTGGCTTCAGAACCTTGTTGCCTGGCTCAGTCCGTGGGGTATACAGTTAGGCCTTCAGGGCTGATGCCGCTGGCGCGTCTGCTGCTATACACAGCCCACAGCACGACACCAGGGCCTGAGGGGATGGCCAAGAGGTGTGCACTCCGAAAGCCACTAGCATTCCTCCTCAGTGGCTGGAATGGCTACCCTTGTCCAGAGAATAGGAGCTGGCTGTCCCGGAACCAGTCTCAGACAAGCAGGTGGTCACTTTTTCGGGTTACCCAAGGCTTGCATTACACTTTTCTCAGGCAGGACGACAGCAGAGAGCAGAGTAGCCTGCACCCGCAGAAGCCCCTTTCCTGCAGTCGGAAGGTCTTTCCCTGGTACACTGAGGTTGGCTGCTGAGGGGTTAGTGCCTCTTCAATGCTTCCCTCTTTTTCCCCTTTCAGTCTCAGCCGACTTCCTCTTACACTCTCTTTCTTGCCTAACTTCTAGGCTGGATATGAAGGCAGCTCAGGCCGAGAAGACTGGTGCCCACCGACTCCCCTCCCGCCTTGCCACCGGGATGCTCGGAGGGGCTTCTGGGTCGCTCACCTTTCTCCCTGTTCTTGGAGCTGTAGCAGCAGAATGGCAGCTCTGCCACCTGCGGGACGCGTGAGGCAGCGCGCCGGTCTCCAATTCCAGAAGCATCGTTATTGTGGTGCCGGCTAGGAGAAGAGTTTTTCTTTGTTCGCTCTGAAGGAAATAGCAAAACTTGGCACAAAAAAAAAAAAAAAAAACCCAAACCAAACCAAAACACACTAACCATTCCAGCTTTTTCTCTCTTTGGTTTGTTTCTGAGGATCTGGTCGATTGGGATGCAGAAAACACATCTGTTGTTTCTCTTGCTAAGACTGCTCTTTTCCTTCCTGCTCTCCAAACCCTACCCCTTCTTTCAAATCCTATTTCAAATTCCACCTCCTTCATAACAACTTTTCTGATTCTTCTCTGCTATATGTCTTTTGAAATATGGCTGTACACAGAGCCAGTGTACATATGCTGTCTTCTTTGCTGTTGTTTCCTTGAGGGCAGGGACTGTGTTTTCTGGGTCTTTTGTGATTATAGACCCCATAGAGCCCAGCACAGGGTTAGGGACAAAAACCTGCTCTCAAAAGGTCCTTGTTTATTAACAAATTAATTGATTAATAATTTCTACAGAAACAACCCTAAACCTTTGCTTCGATAAACCTTCCAGAACTCTTAGTTCTCTGGGGGAATCTAGATGATGATCTAATCAAATGTGGCCTTGCACAATAAATGGTTTCACAAAGCAATTTCACAAGAGAACACCAACACCACCCAGAGTGGGATGAGGAAGTTTGAAGTTTGCAGTGGACTCTCAGAGTGATGATGAGGGTGGCGTTGTCGTGGCAAGGTCAAAGGACAGCGAGTTAGGAGGGGAAGAGCCTCTGTTCCTGGGACAGGAGAGGCAGCACAGCTCTAGAGTCAGCTTCACACCCAGACTCCACCACTGGCTGTGTGGCCTTGGGCAAGTTCACTCTCCTTTCTGTGCCTCAGTTTCTCCACTGTTCAAATAAGTACCCATCTCCTAGTGATACAATGAGGATGAACTGAGTTGGTATTTGTAGTGTGCTAGGACAGTGCTTGGCATACAGTAAGTGCTATATAACTGTTTATAAGGGATTTCCCAGCTTAGCTGTCTCGTAAATGGAATGGAGAAGATTATATGATCTCTTTCAGGGAAGTGCATAAGCTTTGGGGTCAGGCAGGTCTGGGTTGACTCCTTGTCTCTGTGAGTAGTTGTGTGACCTTGCGTAGATAACTCGACTTCTTGGAGACTCAGTTTTCTTATCAGTGAAGTGGGGATAATTGTGCCTACCTCAAAGACTATCGAGAGTGTTGCTTGTTTGTAAAGTGCCTGGCACATAAGGAGCTTAATAAACGGAAGCTATGGTTATTACTGTGGCTCAGAGGAGCCACGTGTAAAGGAGAATAGTTTCCAAAATCTTTGAAGTTTCAAGAAAGTTTGAACTATAGAACAGCAATGAGGCCAGCTCAACTTCTGGAGCTTGGTGGGGAGGTTGGCCCAGTTCTGGGCGGTGAGTAGATATCACAATGTCTGAAGAAGCCAGGAATGGCCTGACTTGCAGATGGGCTCAAGGAACATTTTCTGCTCGAGGGCTGTGCAGAGGGTGTGGACCCAGTGGGGCTGGATGCCAGGAGCTGAAGGGCCCTCCTGTTCTTCCCAGGAGGGGGGACTTTAGTAGGGAGGGTGTGGGCCACCCCGGGCCTTGGTAACCTCTTGTTGCTGAGTGTGTGTGGGGGGGTCAGGGGGCGGGGGAGAGTGTGGGAATAGCCCAGAAATATCCGCTCCTGGAGGTGGACTCCCAGGCCCGGGGTGGCCTCCCTCACGGCAGAACCTGCCCACACAGCTCCTCAAAGCTGCCATTCCCAGCCCTGACTGAGGACATCCCAGACTGATTGCCAGCAATTATCCGAGGCGGGGGGGGGGGGGGGGGGGGGGAAGGAGGGTTATGATAGTCTTAAAGCCAAATTAATCTTTTTTTTTTTTTTTTTTTTTGAGACAGAGTCTCACTTTGTTGCCCGGGCTAGAGTGAGTGCCATGGCGTCAGTCTAGCTCACAGCAACCTCAAACTCCTGGGCTTAAGCGATCCTACTGCCTCAGCCTCCCGAGTAGCTGGGACTACAGGCATGCGCCACCATGCCCGGCTAATTTTTTGTATATATATATTTTAGTTGTCCATATAATTTCTTTCTATTTTTAGTAGAGACGGGGTCTCGCTCTTGCTCAGGCTGGTCTCGAACTCCTGACCTCGAGCGATCCACCCGCCTCGGCCTCCCAGAGTGCTAGGATTACAGGCGTGAGCCACCACGCCCGGCCCAAATTAATCTTAATTCCCTTCAAATACATGTGTGGAAAAATACCAAACAGCATATGCAAATGCTGTCTGTATTCCTTCAAGTTCTTTTTGAAGTAGGAAGGAGGGTTGTAAAATCAAACAATGGTAGGGTGTTGCAATCCCAAACATGTTGGGAATCACTATTATGGTCCTCACACTTGACGGCTCTTGTTGCCTATGACACACGAGTTTCGTGCTCCCAAACAGGTCAGGGATAGGGCTCTACCCTGACTATTACCCTGGCTGTTATTCGGGGATCCCAAACATGGTCCGAGGCCTCGACAAATCCACTTTAGGAATCGTTTGGGGATCACAGAAGGTTCTGTAAACCTCCTTCTAAGTTCATATTTCCAGTGATGGTGACAGGGTGGGCCCCAATGAGTAGCCCCTGGAGCAGAACTCGAAGGTAGAAATTATCTTGTAAAAAAACATAATGTATGAAGAGTCACAAAGGTGCTAATATAGGTTGTTCCTGGCGGGGAGGGAATGCGTGTTTATTTTTTTCTTTTTACTTGTCTGTACTCTCTGATTTTTTTGTTTTTGGCAAGTACATATTGCTTTTGTCATAAGAAAAAATATTTTTAAAATGTTCTCAGCAGAGCAGTGTGTTTGTTTTTTAAATAGATAACATAATAAATGGGAAGTTTCAAATACCTCCTCGCAGTTGCTTTTTTTCTCTGTCTCTTCTTTCCAAAATAAATAGATGCTGTTGGTAGAAACCTTTGAAAATTCAGTTAAAAAAAAAAAAGAGAAAGAGAAAATAAAAATTGACTGTAATCCCATTACAGAGATAACCACTGTCAACATTTTTTAACCTACCTTTGCAAAACACACTTTAGTTTTATACTTTAAAGTGTTTTTACAAAAGCAGGACCATGCCATAATATTATTTTGTAATCTGCTTTTTCTACATGGTAGATCATGGATATCAAATATTTTTCTTCATGATTACTTTAATAGTTAGTCATTAGTTATAAACATCCCACACTTTAACCAATCCTGTATTGTCATAGCAGAAAAATAGGAGAGGGAAAAAAAGATTAAAAAAAGCAAAAAGAAATCCTGTATTGTTGGACCTTTGGTATTTTTTTGCTATTTATAGACATGCTGCAAATATCTTTGTGGCTAAATTTCTGTGCACATCTAAGATTACTTTTTTAGAAGTGGGCCAAAGGGAGTGTTCACTTTTAAGGTCTTTGAAATGTAGCCGTGTAGTCAGTACGCTGTCAAACAGTGTGGTGTGGGGACTCTGTTGTCAAATAGGAAGGAAGGATTGGCTCATCCAGTTTCTAGCTGCATTAAGGAAATTACCCTCTTTACACTTCAATTTCCTCAACTGTGAAACTGGAATGATAGCTCTCTAACAAGATTGTTGTGAGGAGTGGATTAAAAAAAACTGTGTGAAGTTGTGCCTAGCCCAGGACATGGTGAGCACTCAATAAATGGTGGTTGTTTCTGATTTCTAGATTGTCTTGTTTTTGGGGGAAGAAGTTGGCTTGGAGATTGAGGTCCAGTTTCCTGGGAAAGTTGGGAGCAGGCTGAAATGGCGAATGGGCAGATCCTGGAGACAAGGAAGGTGGAGGGAGACGAGCACTAGAGCACTAGAGCATTAGAGAAGGGGCAGATGGTGACAGGGTGGGGGTGGGGTTGGAGGAAGAGAGGATTAGCAGAGGGGACAGAGGGATGTGGGGAAGCATGGGAACGCCATGGACAGAGGTGAGACGTCTAGATGGGCCATTTGGAGCGGGGACCCTGGGAAACAGAATCATACACCAGTCACTTTGGGGCCTGAGAGGCCACCTCTGTAAGGTTCGAGGTGAGCCTGTGTCCTCTTGTCCCCTGCCCCCACGAGGCTGCCCCCTCCTGCCTTCCTCTCAGCCGCATCTTGCATCACTGCACAGTCTCTGAGTTCCTTGAGTGTGCCACGTCGTTCCTTCCTGTCGTGTGACCTTTGTGCATTCTGTTCCCGCCACCGGGAACGCTATTCCTGGCTAACTCCCACGCATCTTTCAGATCTCGAGCCTAAATCTCACTTCCTCTGAGAGACCTTCCCTGACCATCCGTGTAAACCCTGTCCTCGTTCCTCTTCCTTGACTCTCTCACGGTCCTCTCTCTGAACCTGCATAGCAAGGTCAAGTTTTATAGATACGTGTGCTTATGGGATTACGCACCTGTGGTGTCCCCAACTAGGCTAAACGCTCCATGAAGGCAGGGACAGGGTCTGTTTTTTGCTCACTATTGTATATAATATATGATGCACAGCACACAGTAGGTGCTCCATAAGCATTTATTGAAATGGAGGAAGAACATGCCAATTCATTTGTGACGTGCAAAATGCCTTTTATACCCCCTCCTGTGGCTTCAATTCCATCTTGATTGATGCTGGCTGCTTGTTTTAAGGAACAGGACATTTGGGGGCTTTGAGGGATGCCTTGGCCAGCTCCTCTCCCATCCACCTTTCCCCTGGGGAACCAGCTGCCCTTTCTAAGACAAAACACTTTCAACCCGTGCTTCTCAAACTTTAATGTGTGAATAATTACGCAGGGGATCTTCTTAACATCCAAATTCTGACACAGAAGGTCTGGGGTAGGGTTGGAGATCCTGCCTGTCTAAAGCTCCCAGGTGATGCCTATGCTGTTGGTCCCAGGATCACACTGGCTACAGCGTCTGTGGTCTGCTCCCACGCTTAAGGTTGAGTCGCCGCGCCCCCTGTCGGCCACTCAAGGCTATGACAACCTTTGACCAAGGAGATGAAGACAGCTTGCTTGAATGTCAAACACACACAATTTTGGGGGAACAAGACCTTCTGCTAAAAACAGACGGGCACATGGATTCTGATAGTCTTAGGAAGTTTGCTCTTAAGAATACACGCTGCAAAAGATCCCTGCCATCCTGAGGTGAAAGGAATTCCCGGAACGGAAGGATGTGAAGATTGCGAGGAATCCTATACTCTCTGATAAGCAGTTTTCTTTTTCTTTTGCCACTGATGTTGGGTTTTCCCACTTGCTTTTTCTTTTTTAAATGGCAGAAGCCTTTCTTAATCAGGGCACATTATGACTTTCGTGGGCCCAAGGCACTCTTGCCTTTGTGAGCCCCTTTCTCTATAAAAATTAATTTAAAATTATGTGTATATTTAATTGGCATTAGTTTACTCAGGTTCCCACGTATGCTTTTTTCCAATTTTTAAAAATTGTGGTAAAATACACATAATATAAAGTTTACCATCTTAACCATTTTTAAGTGTACAGCTCAGTGGTATTAAATACAGTCACAGTGTTGTGTGACTGTCACCACCATACCACCATCTGTTTCTGGAACTCTATCCTGTAAAACTGAAACTCTTTACCCATTAAATAATAACTTCCTATTCTCTTCTCTCCCCAGCCCCTGGCAACCACTATTCTACTTTCTGTCTCTATGATTTTGACTACTCTTGTGCCCAACATTGTATTAGAGGCTTCAAGGACTAACTATATTGCTTTCTAAGCAGGTGACCACATTGCACATGTTAAACAAGTTAGACACATAATGTGTTGAATGTTTACTATGTGCTAAGTGCTTCAAACGTATCATTTAAGCTTCAGAACAGCCCCATTAGGGAGGAACTATTACCCACATTGTACTGATAAGAAAACGAGTTGAGAAGGTGACATCACTTTCCTCCTATTTCACCTCTAGTAGGTGGCAGAGCTGAAATTTGAACCCCCAGCCTGTCTGATCCCCTTCAAGGGCTGTGCCCTGCATGAGACGGGATATACAATGAGGTGCCTTCCTGTATATATTAATATCTTTCCAAATGCATGCTACAGTCCACAGTGCCAGGGCTACCTGGGAGCAAGATGTCAGGGAGGGCTTCCAGGTTTTAGGGAACAGGGAAACTGGAGGCAGGCTTTGGAGAAAGAGCGACTACAGAGGGAAAGGCAGTTGGGAGGTGCAGAGGCGGGAATAAGAATGGCATATTAGGCTGGGTGCGGTGGCTCATGCCTGTAATCCTAGCACTCTGGGAGGCTGAGGCGGGAGAATTGTTTGAGGTGAGAAGTTCAAGACCAGCCTGAGCAACATAGAAACCATCTCTACAAAAGTTAGAAAAATTAGCCAGGTGTGGTGGCATGTGCCTGTAGTCCCAGATACTTGGGAGGCTGAGGCAGTAGGATCGCTTGAGCCCAGGAATTTGAGGTTGCTGTGAGCTATGATCATGCCACTGCCCTCATGCCCAGGCAACAAAGTCTCCAAAACAAACAAACAAACGAACAACAACAAAAAAACAAAACAAACTAACAAACAACCCCCAAATCACCCCAAAGAATGACATATTTAGAACATCACAGGAAGACTTCCCAAGCTGGAAGGGACCAGAGAGCCACAAGCTGGGTGTGGTTATGAAGAGTAAGGAACTTGGTCCCAATCCAATGTTCAATGGAAGGTCTTTGTCTCCTTTAACCCTAAAATCTAGTCCTACATCATCAATAACATCGCAAAGTTTCACCTGTCCTCCCTGTCTCAGTTCTCTACCTACCTGATGGAAGTTACCATGCTTGCCCTACAATCTCAGAGATGTCAGGATGTTGAGCCCCATAGGGTGGGGAGCCTATGTGTGATTCAGCCTCAATCCCCAGGGCCTGAGGGCACAGTACAGGCTTGAGGAAGGAAAGGACACTGTATCCTACAAATCCCTTTAAAGCTGCAGCAGGAGGCAGGGTGGCTGGAGAAGGGGCCCGGAGCCAGAAGAGGGCGCTCTTCAGCAAAGCAAGGTTTGCTATAAGGCACCACGGGGATCTTTCTGCAGGATCATGCATTGAGAACGGGCTTTCCTGCGCTTTGCTTTAGGCTTTAGGATTTAGGGGCCAAATCATTCCATTCTTATATTTAAATCTTCTTTAACTCTGGTTTCCTAACAAGGAAAAGGGACGAAAATGTAGTTTATTTCCTCAATCGTATGGTCTTTTAATGTTTCAGGCACTTACAATAGATGTACTTATTTTTATTTTGGGGGAGGGCTTAAAGCAGCAACCAATTTCTTATATCTTATGATTTTGTGGGTCAGGGACTCAGGCAGGACTTGGCTGGGAAATTCTTCAGCTCACTCCGGCAATGGCTGAGGTCCTCCGTGATGTTCAGCTAAGGCATAGGCTTGTCTGGAGGGTCTGAGATGGCTTCACTCACGTGGCACAGATGTAATTTCACATTTTCTGTGGTTAGTTGGTACTAATGTCAGTCTCCCTCCCCAGTCCAGAAACTACCAAAGGGCAGGGACTGGCTTATTTTTTTAATCACTTTATCTCTAGTGTCTAGCAGAGTGCCTGGCACACTAAGGGGGCTTAGTAAATATTTGCTAAATGAGTCAGTGATGTGATACTTATAAAAAGCATCCAGATTCTCAGGGAAAAAAGGCACAGGTGGGAGTTAATGATGATGCTAGTCACTCAGTAAGTGCCCAAACTGAGCCAAGTCCTTCCCAGTCTGGCTGGCTAGCATTATTGTCCCCATTTTACAGATGAGGAGCTGAGGCCACCTTCACCCAGCTTCAAAGGGCACTGCACAAGAAGCGCCTTTTATATCTCAGAGCAAAGGATCTGGGGTAAACTCAGGAGCCCTGGGGACCAAGCAAGTTATTAAAACGGATTAATCGGGAGATAAAAACCCGATAAAATAACAAAAGCCTAGAAGCCATGTTTTCAAATTAGTCACAAACAACATTCCAGATTGTGGCTTCTTTGGTTATGTAAGTAATCTAAGCAAAACCACCCTAAATGTTGAGGTGAAAATTCACTTGGATGTCTGTCACCACATTCACTGTTCCTCAAAATCCACATAACTGTTTCTTTTTCTTCCTAGTCCATGCTAGAGTGCAGTGGTGTGACCATAGTTTACTGCAGCCTTGAACTCCTGGGCTGGAGCGATCCTCTCACCCCAGCCTTCCAAGTAGCTGGGACTATAGGCACGCACCACGACACCCAGCTAATTTTTCTATTTTTTTGTGGAGACGGGGGTCTTGCTCTTGCTCAGGCTGGTCTCGAACTCCTGGCCTCAAGTGATCCCCCACCTCCGCCTGCTGGAGTTCTAGGATTATAGGCGTGAGCCACCGAGACCGGCCCATTTATTTATTTTTGATGTTTCTACGCAGCTGCACTGTTCTGTTGACAGGTCGTATTGCTTCTTTAGTTTTATCAGATAACAGACTGACCTTTAGTCATAGGCATGGCATCCTCGAGGCCAAAAAGATTTAGTTAATAACAGGGCTCTTGATTGAAGTGGGGTGTGGGCATGAGAGCGTTGGTGGATTATCTGATGCCCAGTCTTTCTGTGGCTCTGCCTTGCCTGAAGGGCAAGGATGTGTTCATCAAACTGGGCTCTCCTAGATCTTGTTACTGTGATGGGGAAATACCCCGAAGTGCCAGGAAATTCCTGCCCAGGCAGGGAGCTGACTTCCCGGTATCCCAGGGCTTCTGAGCTCAGCCCCCTGCAGCCAATCAGCAAAAGAGCTGCTTCAAACTGACAAGCAAAACAAAGCTCAAAAAAAGCAGTTGGAACCCAAACAAACAGACTTGGGTGAGGCTGGGAGGGGAGTCAGGCCTGGCGTCATCCGGCTGCAGGCCAGGTTGTTGCCATGGTCACAGCTGTTTACCAGGCAGGAGAGCCAGTTTTCTGAGGGGGGAAGCCCAAGGAGGGAAGCCGGGGTTCCCAGGGGAGCCTGCACTTCTCCAGGAAATACAAACCCACAGAGAAGGCTCAGCCACTTCCAGAGAGTGGCGCCTCCTCTCAGGAGCTGGGCAGGCGGCCTGGGGGCAGTGGGCTAGGAGAGGACAGGAAGTGGCCACTGACCCGGCTAAGTGCTCTCTGGAAAGGCTGGAAGGCTTTCCCGGCAGAAAGGATTTGCAGCTGTGTTGGTTTTCTGGGCAAAAGATGAATTGAAGTGGATCACAGAATTTTTTGAAACAAAAAAAGCCAAGAAACTGAGCACACGCGCGCAGACACTCACACACACACACACACACACACACACACGCCAATGGAGGAGAGGGGCTCTGGGAACCTCAGTGGTGGGATGTCTCAATACTTTATATTCTTCTCCAGGAGTTTTTTCCCCCTCTGATGACCACAATTTGAGTCATTGCCTGGAAGACGAGAGGAATGAGCAACGTTCAGTGTCAAACAAAATGTTAGAAAACACCTGCTTTGCAGGGCTTGTCCTGTCAAAGTCCAACTCTGTGCCTGAACGGTGTTCATGTCCACGATGGGAGTTACTTTAGGATAAAGAATAGACACCCTTTCTGGCCAACGTGCAAGGTCAGCCAAAACAAATCCAGTGGAGGAAGGAATCTTGATGACTTCCTCCAGAAATCTTGCTGCAAAAGTGTCTGTCACACAGAAGGACAACTATTATAGGATTCCACTTACGTGAGGGTCCTAGAGTAGTCACATTCATGGGGACAGAAAGTAGAATGGTGGTTGCCAGGGGTTGGAGGGAGGGGAAAATGGGCAGTTATTGCTTAATGAGTATGGAGTTTCAGTTTGGGAAGATGAAAAGTTCTGGAGGTGGATAGCGGTGACGGTTGCACGATGTGAATGTACTTACTGCCACTGAACTATGTACTTAAAAAGGTTTAAATGGTAAACTTTATGCTGTGTATATTTTACCACAATACAAAGAAAAGTGTCTGTCAGTAGCAACTGTCTTCCTGCTGTACTAGGAGACAGTGGCATTTGCTTGAAGGCTGACACCTGGGGCATGTGGGTTCACCTTTGAGCCTCAGCTATGTCATTCACTGAGTAGGACTTATGATACCTTCCTTACAGCCAGTTGTGAAGAATGGATATGAACAGAAGTGCACCGTAAGAATGTGAAATGTGATTAAAATATTATTTCAAAATTCATTGTTAAGGTAACCCAATGTCAAGGGGCAAATTGAAAGCAGAAAGGGAGAGTTTTAAAGGAAACTAAGGAAAGAGTTACATCTGGCACTCAGAGGAATTGGAAAATGCCCAAATGTCATAGGAAAGTAGGAGAATTTTGGGCTCACACTCAGGGGCCAGCAGGGAAGACCAACTTGGGCTGTCATGGCAATTTAGAATACTTCTCCCTTTTGCTCTGCCGAAATTGAGAAACAGGTTGAGCCCACCCATCAGGAGGAAATGAAACAAAATGAAATAATGTCAAAACATCACCTCTCAGATTTCACGAAGGGAAATGGTGCAGTTACAACACAGTGCTGGGTCGAGTTTATGGGATCTGGAACCCAAACGCATGAGTGGAACCCAAGTCGCCATCAGAGAGTCCCATTAACCGTCAACAATTTATTCAAGGCAACTTATATTTTTTCCATTTAAAGAAATAAGCCATTCATCACTACCACCACTTACTGAACACATATTTGTTAGCATATATTAGCATATGCAAGCACTAATTTAAATGCAGTATATACCTTATCTTTTCATTTCTTATAAGAACCATGAAAGGTGAATCTTTTTTATAGATAACAATATGAAACTCATGTTTACTAATTTGGTCTTTCTGGTTCTTTGTTTACAGCCTTTAAAAAGAGAGTAATTTTATAGCTGGAGAAGTTTAGCAGCTTACCCAAGTCACACAGCTGGTAAGTAACAATGTCAGGGTTTGAACCCATGTCTATCTGACTTCAAAGCTCTGTCCTTGAATACCACACCGTGATGGAGAAGACACGATTGCTAAGAAGCTTATGAAGCAAACTTGGGAATGGACATTAAGCTCTGAGAGCAATTGGAATGTGCAATTGGTAAATTGCTTTATCATGACATTGCATGATGTCACAATGACATACTGTGGGGAAGAGCGATGAGCATCAGAAGTGTGTGTTAGCAGGGATTTGGCTTTAAAATGGAATGAAACCACAAAGGACACAAAGTATGAGACAAGGGTTGGCTGTGTTACATGTTTATGTGTGTTGTGTATGTTTTGTTGTGTGTGTTATATGTTGCATGTATTGTAGATGTTTGCTGTATGCGTGTGTGTGTCTAGTGTATGTGTGTTGTGTGTAGGCATGTGGGTTGTGTAAGTGAAGGAGACTTGCAAGATGATCGATTTCGTCCACACTGAAGACCAAGCATTCCAAGAAATGACACTTACTTAGTGCTTACTACGAGCCAGACATTCCTTTCAGTGTGTTACATATAATCACTCATTCATCTTCGTAACAACTCTGTGCAGTAACTAGGACTAGTATCCTCACTTTATGGATGAAGAAATGGAGCCATGGAAAGATTAAGCAACTAAGAGGTGGAGCTGGGATTGGAACCCAGGCAGATTGGCTTCAAATTCTTTTTTTTTTTTGAGACAGAGTCTCACTTTGTTTCCCTGGGTAGAGTGCAGTGGCGTCATCATATCTCACTGCAACCTCAAACTCCTGGCTCAAGTGATCCTCCCAGCTTGGCCTCCCAGAGTGCTAGGATTACAGGTGTGAGCCACTGCGCCCAGCCCAAATTCTTTTATTCTTTTCTTTGTTTGTGCTCCCAGATCACTTTGTGAGAAATGGTAGAATTATTCTTCTCATTCTGTGGTTGGAGAAGCTGTGAACAAAGGGAACATGTGCTGGCTAAGACAGCCTTAATTAAACATTAACCAAGGTGAGCTAGCCATTGTAGGCCTTGTAATGCACATGCAATTTTTATAAACTTAATGATTATTAAGAACTGAAAAGGATTGTTGTGAACATCTGACATTTCACATTTGTGTATAGACAGAATGGTTTCATTGATTTGTCTCTCCTAAAACTGGGGCCTACCTGGAGATGACCAGTATCTGTGGCCCAGATATTCTCCAGGGCATAAGGACAGTCTGTGATTTCTTTGAAGTAGGGTGGCATTTCCCCTCTTGTCTTTCTCTAGCTGCCTTCTTGGGGCCTGTCACATTAAAACAGAGGATGATAGAAGGAGGTCTTGGTAATGCCACTCAAGGTGGAGGAGGAGACTGAGCCTGTTCCTATAGCAACACAGTGGAGATGGTCGTCTGTCCATCCATCCATCCATCCATCCAACCAACAAATGTTTACTGAGCACTTAATAGGTGCCAGGCCCTGCTGTATGTGTCAATGACTCAGTGATAATTGAGATAGAGTAGCTGCTCTTGTGGAACATCCATTCCAGTGGAGAAAGAGACACCAAACCAGTAAATTAACATAACAACAATATCAATCCAGATAGAGATAGGTTGTGAAAATATAGCAGAGGAAGGGGAGAGAGCATGGCTGGCATGGGGTGGAGGCAGGTTTCACATAGTGTGGCCAAAGGGGGCTTAGCTGAGGCTATGCAAGGAGGTTGATCTAACTGCATAAAGAATTTGATTATCTCATACCTGCGCCACCCCACTCTCAGTGGGGCTGCTTTCTCCTTGTTTCCCTTATCTTGCCACAGGGCCTGAGGGTAACCCACTTCTCCAAACCCCCAGCTGCAGAGTGGAGGTGAATAATGGATGTTTAGGCAGGGGATGAGAAGAGGAAGCCAGACCCTGGGGAGGGAGGACAGGGCTTCAAGGGCTTGGAGGCCCCAGGGATGAAGAGTGTAATGGATTTTCACTGGTTACCTGCTCAGTGTCTATTCCTCTTATCCCCACTTCCTAACAGCACCCAGATTCTTCTTTTGGATGGAATAGCGAGTTTTTAACTGTCCTCAGCCAGTCATCATAGTATCAATCCTTTTGCCTCCGTGTTCGGTTCAGGCTGTGAAGTGTGAAGCTTGAGTCTTCTGATGGATACAGAAGTGAATTTTTCTCCCTTCCTGGTGTGGATACAAATGCACATAGCCCCAGGTCCATCTTGTTTTTTTTTTTTTTTTTTTTTTTTGAGACAGAGTCTTGCTCCTTTGCTCTTTTGCTCTTTTGCCCAGGCTAGAGTGCCGTGGCATTAGCCTGGCTCAAGCAACCTCAAACTCCTGGGCTTAAGTGATCCTACTGCCTCAGCCTCCTGAGTCGCTGGGACTACAGGCATGTGCAACCATGGTCGGCTAATTTTTTCTTCTATATATTTTTAGTTGTCCAGAAAATTTATTTCTATTTTTTAGTAGAGACAGGGTCTGGCTCTTGCGCAGGCTGGTCTCGAACTCCTAACCTCGAGCGATCCTCCCGCCTCGGCCTCCCAGAGTGCTAGGATTACAAGTGTGAGCCACCACGCCCAGCCCAGGTCCATCTTGTGACCGTGATGGAAGCCATCCTGAGGACAAAGCCAACACATGGAGAAGGGCAGAGAGAAGAAAGCACAGTGCCTCTTTTTAGGAGGAGTCTGTGCCTAATGAATAATCTATGAGGAACTAGAATGGCCTGGACGTCTTGCCTCGTGAAGAGTTCTAGAGCTCTCCATGGGGCGGATGGGCTTCCATCTTAGGTCAACTTCTTCCTCTGCCTAATCCTGCCTCTTTTCTTTCTCTTTCTGTAGGTGTTGATCCCAACAGTGTAACCTAGACGCTGGTCTCAGAGCCCACTTCCCAGGAACCCAACCTGTGACTCAATACATGTTAGCTGCTGTCATCATCACCACTACCATTGTCATCATTATCTAAAAGCATCTTAAGTGATAGAGAAAATAAGAGAAAGGGCACAAAGTGGGGAGCGGTCTCCCTGGTATCTGGGAGGGGTGACTATGTGGAATAGTGCAGAAAGTTTAGAACAAAGACCCTGTGCCTTTTGAGAGTGGGAGGAGCTAAGTAGAGCAGGGCAGTCCTCAAATCCCCGTCCCCAGTGACTTCTGTGTGGGTTGGAACAGTCATCAGTTCCTCCCTTCCACAATTAAGGGTGTAGTACAGGGTTACACTTTTATCTTGCTTTTCAATTTCCTGCTGCAGCTATTCTGGGAATTTGGCAAGCCCCTTTCACTTATAAAAGCTCAGCTGTAGTGCTGTGGTGGGCGGACCGGGTGAAAGGGACAGAGGCTCATGGTTTTATAGTCACTTGGGGGCAGGATTTAGCTTTCTCAAATCTGGAGAGAGATCAGAACCCTGGTGTTCACAGTCTGAATCTAGCCCCTGGCAAATGCAAACCAGGATTTAGTACAGGCCTAATTCAGAGCTTTGCTGAAGGAGGAAGCCTGTTTCTATCCTCTGCCTCTTTAAGTCAAGTGATGGTGAAGCAGGAGACAGCAGCTGGCTCTGATCTTTCTTCAACGCTAATGGACTCAGTTGAACCCCATAAGCATTATTAGAGGGCACACCGTGGACAAGCACTGTGTGTTGAGAGAGATAAGTGGCATGAAATACAGAGATAAAAAAGACAGGGTTGCTACCCCTACCATCTGCTGGGAGACAAGCCGTGTTTCTGAAAAGGACATTGCATGGCACAATGGAGCATGCGTCAGATTCAGAGTCAGATAGACCAGCGCTCAGATCCTGGCTGATTCCTAGTTGTGCTACTAACTAATGTGGCTTTATATTAAGGGGGCCACAAAGAGCTCTGGGGACCTATGGGTAGGAGATGGTAATTCTGGAAAAGAAAAGTGTCTTGTGTTTGCTGTATTATTTAAGAATATTCGATTCTACTATAGAACATGAGAGAAATTAAGTATAGAAGTAGCTTATGAGATAGACACAGAATAAATGGCATTTATGTGTTGAGTAGAGATAAAATGATGAAAGAAACGAGAATGTTACTTATAGATAGAGGGATAAAAAGACTGAATAAACCTTAAATATTTATAAGGCACAGGTCATGTCTTCTCCCGGTTGGAGCAATGTCATTCCTAAATTGGCCACCTAGTGGTGACCCTCATTATGTCCAAGAAACGTAGAGAAAAACCCACCGCTGCTCAGCAGATTAACCCAGTGCCAAAGTGTGACCAGGTGTATGTGCCCCAATGTAGCCAGTTTGGGTGTCGGTTCCAGGAACCTTGGTCCAACTGTCCCTTTGGCTCACCTCCAACTCTGACCTTGGTAAACACACCATCAGGAGAGAAGGCTGGTGCAGCAGAGAACAGCTATCTGAATGTTATGTAACGAAGCCTCCAGGTAGGTGGTCCTTCCACCTGCTTGCACCTGTCCCATCCCTTTGCCCTTGCTTCTCGCTGTGGGTTTTAAGTTGATTAAATGAGCAGTGCAAGTCAAGCACTTAGTTTTGTCTGTGAGCGTCTCTGTTCTGTGACTCCTGGGGTAGCCTGCTTGGAAGTGCCGGGGAGGCTACCACTGCCTCAAGCTAATTTCCCGAGTGAGGGGGGTGTCTTAGATCAGGCTTCCTGGGAGCAAAGCCAGAGACAGGGATTCATGAGCAAGTGATTTATGAGGGCGTTCTCTCTGGAGAAAAAGGTCTGCGAGGACGCAGGTCAAACAGGATAGGATAAGGGAAGGAGCCAAGCAAGGATGAGGTTCAGCTGCAGGATGACCTCAGCCCGATCCCACCGGGCAGCTCTGGGGCACAGATGGCACCACGGGTTTGGACTCCCTCAAGGCAAGAGGGCCAGCCTTTTGTACCTTGTTTCAGGGGACGGTAAAGGAGGCGTAGGTAGGACACCAGCAGCATCTGTTGCAGGGATTGGCCTGAACCCCCCTCCCAGGTAAGGTACAGGGGCAAGGAAGAGAAGTGAGAACTTGGTAGTTTGGGAAAGGAGTGACATAAAGGACTGGAGGGGCAACGTGCAACATAGCTTGCGGTGCCTGAAAGCTGGAGCAAGAATGAGAGAGCTGATTCCCTGGGTGGGAAGCCACAGGGAGCCACTGTGTGTTCTTGAGCACGTGTAGGATTTGGAGCAGTGTCTAGGAAGAGTCAGATGGTAATGGCATGAGTTGGGAGGAAGCTTTGGGCAAGGAGAGTGGCTGGGACCGGTTTGTGCAGTAGCACAAGTATTAATAGCTTAAAGCATCTTTCTCCTCTGAGGCCTTTGGGCAGCTACATCCGCTCAGCAGGCTACTCACTGGGGTTAGTTTTGCAGCCATCTCCTGGGCGTGAATCTTCTAGAGTCTATGTTCTCGTAAGAATCAGCTGTGTCCTGAAGAATCAGCTGTGTCCTGAAGAATCAGCTGTGTCACATCCTCGGAAGGTAGTTTCATCAAGCCAGGGCTGGGGGCGGGCAAGGATGGGAATGGAGCCATTGCCAAAGGCTCCGCCTCAGAGAACACCTCAGAAAACCTTCTGCAGCTGACCTAGGCTGGCTTCAGAGGTCTGATTAATGCCAGAGTTTTACAAACTGAGCTGGCTCCATGTGCGGTTGTCTGATCTCTACATAATGCCCGGGCTTTGGGGCCTTGGGCTTTTACGTCCACCTGGCCTGCCTTAGACAAAGCCAGCCCCTGTGTGATGTTCCAGCCCCCGTGTGATGGTCCAGCCTCCGTGTGGATGTTTGACTGTCAATCAAACCTGAGGGCAGCGCTTCTTTCACTTCAGCATGCAAAAGACCCCCGGAGTGCTCTCTGTAAGTGCAGATTTCTGGGCCCCTGTGCAGAAGTTCTGGTTCCATTCACCTGGGGTGAGGGTGGGGGAATTTGCATTTTAAATAAGCACTCAGGTAAACTGGGAACAGGTGGCCCAAATGTCACACTTGGGGAGAGAAAAGTTTCAGCATTTATTCATTCGGGAAACAGTCCTGTGAAGTAGGTAATATTACTTTTATTATTGTCAATTTATAGATAGATAAAATTAGACTCAAAGGGATTAACTAAACTGCCTAAGGTCACAGGTGGGATCCCATCGCAGAGCTGGGATTCCAACCCACTTAACTGCAGCCTGTGCTGCTTTCTCCCACCCAAGTACTAACCAGGCCCAACCCTGCTTAGCTTCTGAGATCAGACGAGAGCAGGTGTGTTCCAGGTGGTATGGAGTAGAGCGAAGGCATCTGGGGAAAGGACAGTGAGGGAACCGGCTGACTGCACACACATGCAGGCTCACCTCGTGCCATTCCCCAGTACAAGCCTCTGTTGCAGCCACGCCAGTGGTATCAGTTAGAAACAGCTTAGGTGATCCTGCAGTAACAAGTGAGCCACCAAGTTCATTTCTTGCTCACACTATATGTCCATTGGGGACCAGCAGGGGCCTTGTTCAGTATGGCCAGTCAGGGATGCAGGCCGAGGGGAGCTCTGTCTTGCCAAGTGCTGCCACTATTGCAGAGGAAGGGAAAAGAGGACTCTGGCTCTTGAACCATGTATTTCTGTCTGGAAATGACATGGGTGTCACTGCTGCTCAAATGTCATTGGCCACATAAGTCCTATGGCCATGGCTGAGTTCATCAGGGTGTAGAAATGCAAACGATATCCCAGTTCACCACACCAGCCCACTCATAAGACCCCGAATGGGCCTTCTCTCGTGGCTTTGCACATGCTGCTCCATCTGCCTGAAATGTCCTGACCTCACATCTCGACCAGGATAGCCTGACTCAGTGTGCAATCCTGTGTCACCTGCCATCAGCTCTGGGCAGCCTTTCCTAACCTGCCCAGGCTGGATTAGATGCCCCAGTCTTCTAGGCCCCCAGAGAATCCTGGGCTTATTTTTGTGACAGTGCATGTCATGTTGCATGACAACAGTCGGTTTCAGTTCCTTGTCTGACCCCCAGCCCATTGGACTGAGAGCTCCCGGGGATGGGAGTGTGTGGTGCTCGGCCTCGTGTTTCTAGCCCCTGGAAGGCAGGAGCTGTGCAGGAGCCCGGGGGCAGAACAGCAGTGTTTTATACAGAGCTGGATTCTGGGCCTGAGAGGAGCTGTCTTCCTTTTCCCACAGGACAGGGTGTCTGGGGGCTTTAGAAAATGGGGAAGAGGAAGGTGAGAACTCTGTGACTGCAGGATGAGCCAACTGCAGATGGGGGAAGAAAACCCCCAGCAGAAGGAGTGGAATTTTTCCAATGCTCTGTTGCCCCATCATGGAAAGACTCGCCTCAAACCTGGGTTAGTCACCGCCCAGAGCCAGCTGTGTCACCACGGGGTGAACTTCAACGGTCCAAGGAGAGGACATTCTGCAGCTGGGGGAAAATCCTTGCTGTCCTCACTCTGGGGCCCCAGATGCCCATTAAAGGTCACTGCTGGCAAAGGGGCCAGTGTTCATGGCCTCCTCTGAGGCAGCTTTGTCTGAGTCCTGTCATGCCACAGCCTCTGGGTCCTTGGGAAGACCATTCGGGGAAAAGAACAGGGGATCAAGACCTGTCCAGTAGGGGCATTAATCTGACTCTGATGTGGGGGTCACCTGTTGGGTGCCCACACCTGGGGTAATTGCAGAGGTGAGGCAGAGAGGTCCAGACTGTGCGTGGGACTGAAGTACGTGGGGCCTTGGTCTTCACAAGGCAGCATCCCTCACTGTTGACCTCGCCTTGGGGCTCAGTCTTTCCCCACTGCACACCTAGGGTTTGAGGGATGGACCATTCTTAGTTCTTAAGATACCCCATGCCCTCTTGTTTCTGGGCGTATGTGACCATTAGTCTCCAAACAACCCTTGGCTCCTTTATTTCATTTTTTTTTTTTGCAAGAAATGAAACTCTTCAACTGATTTGCCTCTTTGTGGTACAGCTTTTACTGAAGTTTGACTCTGTTTTGGGGTGGGATTCCATTGTGCACTGCCCAGCACTTGACTCTCCCCTTCCTTTCCCTCCGCCTCCCTCCCCATCCCCTCCCTCCAGTAATGGAAGTTTTTGTACTATGCACAGTAAGTTTTCCCTTCCTATAAGTCCTCAGGACCACCAGACACCCTGGACTTAGAGGGTCAGCTTTTGACCAAATTCAAGGCCTTTTCTTGAAAAAGAACCTACTCTCTCTGAGTGTCTCAGCTGCTGAGATAACATGTGCTGTTTCCTTTGCCTGCACATCTGGTCCCACCTGGCCTGCCTGAGTCCTGCCCCTTTGGTCTCAGCTGGCCTGACCCCTAAAGTCTATTAGGTTAGTGCCTCACCACTGTGCCCCAGAGCCCTCACCAATGTGCCTCTCAAGAGCCGATTGTCAAATTTTTAAGAATTTTGGAAGTTGGTTGTTAAAATCAGCCATTATTAAAAATTCAGCTATGGTAATAAATACTCAAAACTCATCCCTTCCTGATTACTACATTTTGCTATTAGCTATGCTCTTGAGGTTACTTATGTCTCTTGTACCCATGTGGTGGAAACATTATATAATTTGCAGGCCACTGTGCATCTCTTCCCAGATCTGCACTCAGCGGTATTACATGGGCAGCCTGCAGGAGTATTTACACGGCCATGACTGGCAAATGCTCTAAACCAGGGGTCGACTTATTGTTGTGTTGATTAGCTAATAATCTATTATTCAAATCAGTAAAGAAGTTCGTGTCATTGGCAAATAATTGATATTCTGACACATGATTCTGTTATTTCACTTTTTTTATTAATACTTATTTAGTAACAAATAACAACCAATATTCCGTTAGAACTACAGGTGTTCATCAGTTGTAACAATAGGTCGGCTACAGACCAAGTGTTCAGCAAAAATCAATGAAAGCATTCTGTGAAAATCAATTGATAATACACAATTTACAGTCAACAGTATTATATGTTCTGTTGTTATTTATAAATGACACGCTGTATGTCCTTTAGATTAGTAAAATCCACAAGCACACAGACATACACACATATTTTTCTGGAGAGCGGGTTGTCAAACCTTTACTAGCACACTAGTGCCCAGGGTCTCCTGTTCTGCCTCCATCACAGAACTTACCTGCTGTGCTCTAATGGCCTATCTGCGTGTCTGTATCCGGTTTGGGGCTGTGGCTCTCCGTGAGGAGGGGCATCTACATCTCACCTGTTCACTTACGCATCCCCCAAACACTGGGAGACCTGGTGCTCAGGAGTTGTTCAGTAAATGCCTATTACCTGAATATGCTAATGCAAAAGTCCTCCGGGTCTATTGGTTAGGCCCTAATTCCTGCCTTCTGTCAACCTATGAAACAGAGGTGGCTACTGGACCTCGGAGTCCTGCTTGACGGGTCCCGGGGTGGACAGCCAGTCCTGGCTTTCCCTTGTCTCTGCTCCCCTGTCCAGACCCAGGGAGTGGCCCAGTGCTGAGTGGGCTCCCTGGCTTCACTGTCCCACCTGCAGCCAGGGGGCTAGAATTCGGGATGCAGAGTACACACAGGCAGGTGGGGCTGGCACACAGCTTGGTGCGGTGTCAGGCTGCAAGCCCTTTGAGGGCGGGGGTCAGATCTCAGTACTGTCTCATCCCCAGAACCTGTCTGGACCAGCTCCCCTCCCCAAGCTGCTCATCTCCTCTGACCTCATTTCCTCCCTCCCCTCCCTTGCCTGTTCCAGCCATCCTGGCTCAGAGCTGCTCCTGCAGCGTGTCACATGTCCTCCCCGCTCAGGGCTTCTGAACCTACTGCTCTCTGTGCCTAGGCCCCTCTTCCCCAGAAATCTCCATGGCCTGCCACTGTCAGGTTCCTGTTCCCATCCTAGCTTGTCAGAGAAGACCTCGATACCCAGTGTGCCTCGTCTTTCTCATCCTGCTTAACTTTTCTTCGTAGCACTTTTCACCTGTTGAGGGATCATGCCCTTGTTCATTTTCTGCCTCCTCCACTAAACTGTAAACTCCACGAGAGCCGAGATCTTTTCTGTTCTGTCCCGTCCTCTATGCCCAGGATCTAGAACAACATCAGTGGATATATAGTCCTCACCTAAGGGATGACTGACTGACAGCCTAAAAGAATAAACTATCTGTTGTCAGAGAGAACTCGGTACCAAATACAGCTCTCTAGTCTCCTAAATCTAATTTAGTCCATGGTCTTCTTTAGCTGGTAATCTGAAATCCTGTATATCTTTTTTTTTTTTTTTTTCTGAGACAAAGTCTTGCTCTGTGGCCTGGGCTAGAGTGCTGTGGTGTCAGCCTAGCTCACAGCAACCTCAAACTCCTGAGCTCAAGCAATCCTTCTGCCTCAGCCTCCCGTGTAGCTCAGACTATAGGCATGCATCACCATGCCCAGCTAATTTTTTCTATATATTTTTAGTTGTCCAGCTAATTTCTTTCTGTTTTTAGTAGAGACGGGGTCTCATTCCTGCTCAACTTGGTCTTGAACTCCTGACCTTGAGCAATCCTCCTGCCTTGGCCTCCCAGAGTGCTAGGATTACAGGCGTGAGCCACTGCGCCCGGCCTTATCTTTTCTTGCTTCTCTGGAGTTAGCTCCCCAGCCTGAAGCCGCATAACCACTGCCGAGCAGCTGGGCTGCTCTAAGCCAGGCCGGCCCCGAGGCCGAGGTAGCTTGACCGCCCACATTCAGCCTACACAGGTGTTCCGTCTGCAGATGCCTTGATTTTATTTTAAAAAGTACGTCAACATTCAGAAATCGAGACATTTCACAGAAAAGTTCAGACGATCCGGAAACCGTGGGCCTGCATCCTAGCATGGCACAGTCCCCGAGCTGAAAACTGGCTTTGCTGCAGCTCTGCGATTTGCCATCGTCCTCACCACTCTCGAAACATCTGCTTTGGCGGGGCCTAAAGTGAAGCACACACCTAGTAGCTTTTCTTTTCACACCAGCTTTGGGGCTCAATTTCTCTGTAGCGCTTCCTCTGCAAAATGGAGTTGCCTACGCCCCGAGTCGGTGGTAGAGGGTTGGATGAGAAAGGCCTTGGGAAGAGCAGGTGCTCCGCTCCCGTCCCCATGTGCTGCCATCCCACTTCCTCTTCTCTCACTCCCCTTCCTAGACCTGACTGCCTCTATCTGCGGAAGCTGCTTTCTAAATGCCCTGTCTTGTGCTCACAGCCCAGGTGGGTCCTTGCTTGACAGCTGGCTCTGCCTTCCCAGGTGGCGAGAGCTGTGGACAGCCACTTGCTGCTGCTGCACCCGCTCAGTGTGAGGTCTCCGCCGGGGAAGGATGCATATGTCACGGTGAAGGGGTGGCTGGCATGCAGGAGGGCTGAGTCCTAGCTGGGCATGGCCTCTGAACAACTGGAAGTGAGACTCGAGCAACGACCAACCACCTCCGTCGGGTGACTACCAGGCAGATGGCTGCCACCAAAAATCCTTGGCTTTTCAACTCTAAGGTCCTTGTTCTAGAGCCAGGTGTCGCAGCAACTGCCGGTGAAGTCAGCTGGGTTTGCCCAGCTTTGCTGGTAAATAGCTAGTTTCCCCTCCTGGGGCTACTAAGCTAGTGCACCTTCTAAAAGGTTTCAAACTTTTATGGCTTCCTTGAAATAAAGCGTTCCTCCCATTCCAAAATGAATTGCACTTCCAATGGATTTTCTGTGATTTTCTTTGTTTTGATTGTAAAAGTAATTCATCCATGTTTATTATAGAAAAATTTGGGAAATGTATAAAGACACAGAAGGAAATAAAACCTCCCATAATCACTGTTAATATTTGGTTTTTGTCATTCTAGGCTTTTTTTTTCTGCATAGTCACAATTATTTTTAACCATCTAGTCATCCATCCGTTTCTATATTCATATTTATTTTTTCCACACACATGTTAGGCTCTTATTATACATACTCTTTTATAATACATAGCATAAGGCCTGTAAAATGGTAAGCAATGAATAAATCTTACCACTGCTCATAAGTATCATTTATTGAGGCTTATAATATGTCAGGAATATTTAATTCTAATAACACTCCTCTGATACAAGAGCTGTCTTATTATTCATGGATGAGAAATTTGAGGCTCAAAGAGATTGTTACTTGTCAAAAGTTACAAAGATAGTCAACGAGATGAACAAATACCTATTCTTATATTTTTGTATGAACAAAATACTGATTTAAAACCTTTTCAACCATTGCTTTAAGGAGTGGCCTCCTGCCTACTCCAGGTGAAAATTTTTACCGAGGAAGATGTCAAAATATGCTCTGGTCTTGGAGGCTGGAAATCTGGTTCTACAACTGACTACTTGTATGATCTCGAGCACGTAACATAACCTCCTTGGCCCTCGGTTTCCTCCTCTATAAAATGCCATTTGTGTGAGGAGGAGAAGGGTTAGCCCTCTTCCTGGAGAATGGAGGTGTTGGATATGCATTGACACATGTTGGTGCCAGTTGGAAACACCAAGGAACAGCAAAAGCACATGATACAAAGGCTCCTCCGTTTCATGGGACTGATGGGGATTATGATCTTGGTCCATAGAAACACAGCAAGATTGCATATCAATTTATCTTTGAGAAATAGGTGAGCTCTAGATGTGCCCAGCTCCTAACATATCACATTTGTACCTCCCAACCAAACCTTTTTGGTTCAATAAAAATTAGTGGCAGGGGAGAGTGAAAATGCACAGGACACTTGAATTTGAATGAATTTGACTCTCATTGCAATTAGGGATCTCCCAATTTCCCACCTTCCCTGTTGGCATGTTAACTTCTGAGTGATCATTTTTCCAAGTGTCAAATAGGGGTAGTAATACCTCCCTTTTAGGGATAGTTTGGGGGCTAAAAACAATATATGTGAAGGTTTTAGCTCAGGGTCTCAGTCACAATAAATAGCACCCATTATGGGGTGGTATTTGGAGGTGGTTGAGAACACAGGCTTTCAGATTAGATCTGGGTTAAAATTCTGGCCCTGCCGTTCACCACCTCTGCCACCTTGGGTACATTGTTTAGCCTTTCTGAGCCTACGTCATGGGGTTTGTAAAGATTAAGCAGTAATGTATACAGGACCTGGCACAGAGCAGGCATCCAACATCACATATTATAACGAGGTCCTCTTGGCCTTCTGATCACATCACTCTTCTGCCTTTGTGATCTCTCGTAAAGCCTGAATTGCAAAATGTAGCACTTGATTATACACTGCCTTGTGTCATCATCCTCTTGTTTTTTCTCATTTGCTTAACTCTGGCTTTTTTCATAAGGTTGGGACCCTTGAAGGCACCATCTGGGACATATGCTTTTTCGGTATTCCTTCCAGGGACTCATGTTTGTGCATGCTCAGTAAATCTTTGCTGCTTTGAATTGCATCTGATTGATGGCTCTTTCCTCTCTGATTTCTCAAGGTTGACTCAGACTGAGCTGAAACCCTTGGGGAAAATTGCAGCAGCCTGCCCAGGTCCCCAGAGACCTGAGCTCTTGGCTCTGCTGAAAATGACAAATGGAGAATTTGAGGGTCTGAGTGCTGCCACGGGCAGCTGACAGCTACGGAGGGGGGCCGTGCAGCACCCCCCTGGCCCTTCCAACCACCTGACTCGACAGCAGCGTCTGTGGCTTTACAGGACAGCTGTGGCCTTAAATGGCACCAGAGCTCAAGAGGCTTGCCTTATTTACTTAGCTGCTGCTTTAATGCCTAGTACAGGTCCTACTGAGGTCCCCACAGGTAATGGGGAGAAAAGTTAAACAAACATGACAAAAATGAGGGAGGTGTAGAGTAAGGACTCGGCTGTAGGTTTTCGACTTTTGTACAATATTTAGTTTCCCCAGCTGAGTATAAGTCATCAAAAAGGGGAACTTTCCACTATCCCAATTCCTCAATTCTTTCTAACAGTTTACCAATAAAGGAAGGGCTAACAACCCATTAAAGTAAAATAGTTTACCTTTGCTGTAGGGCAGAGCTGAGGGGTGGGCATGCTAATTTATATATCTAAAATTGCCTGTGTGCATAGTTTCATAATTCAAGGCTGTTTGTGAGTATTGGGCTACTTTTTAGAACCCAGATCTTTTTGTTTGCTTGTTTGTATGATTTTAGGGGCTGAGAAGTCATTCATTCATTTATTCATTCAACAAATATTTATTGAGCTAGGGGCTAGGTCCTGGAATACAAAGTTTATCCATTCATTGGGCAAATATTTGTTGGATACCCTCCATGCAGGCCCTGTGTCAGGGGCTGGGGGTACAGCTATGACTGAGAAAGGCATGGGCCCTACCTTCTCAGCCCCACTGGGGAATGAGAGGCAAGTGAATAGCCAGTTACAATTTGGGTGCATGGTGCTAAGAGGAATTTCATAGGGTGCTAATGAACTTCTAAGTAAGAACCCCAGATCTAGACTTTGGGGTTCAGGAGGAAGCACAACTAAGCCAAGTCCAATAGATAAGCAGAAGTTGTCTAGGTGAGGAGGAGGGAAAATTGTTCCAGGCAGAGGAGAAAGCGTGTGCTGGAGGAGATGGGCTAGGTTGTGCTGCAGTAAAAGAAAAGCCCAGGTGAGCACGGTGGGCACATGCCTGTAGTCCCAGCTACTTGGGAGGCTGAGGCAGGAGGGTTGCTTGAACCCAGGAGTTTGAGTTCAGCCTGGGCAACATGGTGAGACCCTGTCTCTCTTTTTTAAAAAATAAATAAATAAATAAATAAATAAAAAGAAAAACCCATAAACTCTCCGTGGCTTAACACGAGGAAAGTTTATTTCTTACTCATGCGAAGTCTGATGCGAGTTCAGGGCTACTGTCCGCGGTGGGATGACTCATGGGGTGACTCATGAGGTGATCCAGGGTGCTTTCATCCCAAGACACCATCATCTCAGCATGTGGCTGGGGAAGAAGAGGAGGAGAGAGATGAAATGCTTTTAGCCTTGGTGGGATCACCCAACTTCTGCTCATGACTCATTGTCCAGGTCTAGTCACCTGGCTCCATCTAATTGCTACAGGACTGAGAATGTATTGGAGCCCGTGTGATATTTGGCGAGTGATGCTGTCTGTGCCACACAGCAAGGCATGCAGGGAAACTGCAAGTAGTTCCAAACGGCTGGAGCTTGTTGTGTGCGTACTGGGCATTGGCGGGCAGGGTTGGGGAGAAATTATAGGGAATGATATAAGCTGAAGTCAGTCACAAAGCGCTTTGTGAGCCATGTTCAATGTTGAGGAATTTAGACTTTAGGGAGACATGGATGAATTTTATTAATGCATGATAGGATCACATTGGCATTTCAGAAAGATAATCTTAGAAAGATCAGGCCTTCATGTGGACACTGAGATGGAGGGAGCGAGCCTGGAGAACAGTCAAGAAGCTTTGGCGTCTATTAGGTGAGAGACGATGGGGAAGGGGCCATGAGGATGAGAGAGGAAGGTGCATTTGGGAACTATGTAGGAGGTTGAATCAATAAGTGGAATGAAGGAGAGAAGGGGGTGACGGGTGCAGATTTGTGGGTGGAGCAACTGGGTGGAGGGTTCTGTTCACCTGCTCAGGCATGGCGGGAGGAGGAAGTTCAGGGAAAAGACAATGCATTCAGGTGTGGACACACAGAATTTCAGGGGTCTGTAGACCATCCAAGAGGAGAAGTTCAGCGGGCATTAGATCTAAGGGTCTGGTGCTTGGGAGAGTTAGGCTGGTGATGTTGATTTGGGAGTCATGAGCATATAGGTGGTACTTGAAGTCATGATGATGGAAAATTGAATGAAAATGATCCCTATTCCTGAGTAGCTAGAAGTCTAGTGTGGATGGGGCCAGGTATGTAGAAAACAATTGGAATTCAAGGTGAGTGGTATAACACAGAGGTGTGTGCGGGGTTCAATGGTGGCACCAAGCCTGGTGGGTCAGAGAAAGCTTTGCATGGGAGGGGCCAAAGCTGAGTAAGAGCTTGGCAGGTGGGTCGGGGAAGGGCAGTCCACGTGGAGACACAGCACGTGCAAAAGCACAGAGATGGAAAAGCAGGATTGCCCTCCGAGGAAGTCTCGTTTTCTGGAACATTACAGTGTGCTCATCTGAGGGCAGAGGCAGCAGCTGCACTTGAGGCCTTCGAGGAAACACCTGTCCATCAGCATCTCAGTGGTGGAAGGTGAATACCACAGCCCGGCTCTGCACAGCTGAAGGATTCATGGTAAGGTGGCATCTTTAAAAAATTGTAAACATTTTTTATCATGGTTTTCAAACTTATAAAAACATAGCGAAAATGACACAATGAACCCACATATATTTATCAGCTAGGTTCAATAATGATTAATATTCTGCCAATCTTTTTCATTAATTTATTTCTCCCTCTTTTGATGGCTGCAGTATTATTTTAACTTTATACCATGGAGAAAATAGAAGAGTGTAATAAACTCTCTGTACTCATTACCTCGTCCCAAGAAGCATTGAATTAAGGCCATTCCTTCCCCATCTCTTCGCTTCCTGCTTACTCCCCTCCCGTGTTACTTTGAAACAAAATCAGGACATCATATCATTTCACCTGTAAATATGTCAAAGAATATATCTTTAATAGGTAAGGACTTAAAAATGTAACAGTAGTTGTCACACCCAACAAAACGAACACTAATTTATACAGTGGCACTTTGAAAGTTGTGGGGAGGTAAATGTACTTCAGGGAACAATTATGGATGTCCAGGTTGGTGTAGATCCGATTCCTTCAACCAGACCCCACTGCAGAAGCCAGGGTGACCAGGGGTGGAGAGGGATTAGGGACATGCAGGGTTGTGGTGTAGGAGGCTGGTTCAGGGTTTAGCAGCCTGTGGGGCCAAGAGAAGGAGTGGGGGGCCTCCTGTGTCCTCCTGGGTGCCCCTGGCAGGCAGGAGACGTTTGTCCCAGGGAAGGAACACGGGAGAAGAGATGGCACAGGAAACACAGAGAGAAGGAGGTGGGAGGAGAGAGAGGGGCTGATATTGAGGAAGAAAAAGAGGAAGAGGAGAACAAAAATAATAGCAGAGCACCCACACATGCCAGATGTCAGGGGCACTGCTTCTGTCCCCCTCCAGGTTTCCAGGAAAGGGCCTCCCCCAAACAAGCCTGGTCTCTTGCTCACCCCTTCAGTGAGTTGCTCTTTTGGTGGCAGGAGATAAAGGCAGGACCCACCCATGCCGACGAGAGCAACCTCCGGGATGACAGCCACCACAGCAGGGGAGAAGGAAGGCAGCAGAAAGAAGGGGACAGAGAGGCAGCCATCTCCCTAGTCTGGGGACTGTCTAAAGGGTCTGGTAGAAAGTGCGCCCCCAGCGCCCTCCAGCAGGTAAAAGCAGCCTTCCTACTTTTGGCAGCACAGGATGGAGGGAGGGTGACCTGGGGAGGAGGGGAGGTAGGGTAAGGAAGTCCCAAGGTTTTGGTTAATCTGCAGGGAGAGACCCCTGGGGCGAGGGCAGGGCTCAGGGTGTGGCTGGTGCTGTGGTCCTGTCTGACTCCCTCCTGGCTGGAAGCACTGCGGGTGATATCACTGGTGGAAAGGCCAACTTGGAGCCAGAGAGTACCTTCCTGGAGGGCTTTAAGGGAATAGGGCAATTGGGGCCACGACAGCGAGCACCCTGGCTGCCCTGAGAGGCCACGAACCCCTGATTCCTGGTGAAGATCAGGGGCCTGCGCCCTCCGGGGCCTCCCAGTTCCATCTCAGCCAAGTGTTTGCTCATCTTCCCACCCAGCAGAGTCGCCCCGAGGAGAACAGGGTTGCGGAGGGCAGAGACGACGCTGTTCCCCTCTGTGACTCCGCAGTTACTTAACCGCCTGTCCCTCATCTGAAACAGTCCTGAGCACACGTTTGCAGCACCCTTCCTTGCTGGACATCAAGTCACGGATTGCAAGAAGTCCCTGGTCGGTTGAGGACCTGACCTGGGAAATTCTTTCTGCCCTTTCTTGCTAGAGAAGGCATAGGTTGGAGATGAGCCGCGTCGATTAGAATGGGCACAATGGCTGGTGGCCACATGAGACCCAGATGAGGTCACCGGCTTCCCAGACAGTGAGCTGGTGTTGGTGTGAGCCTGCAGCAAAAGGACTGAACTAACCAGATCTGGGGACTTGTCTTCATCTGCAAATAGTAATAACAGCAGTTAACACAGTGAGGATTTCTTATATGCTGAACACTGTTGCATGATTCCAATGTATCTAATGCATGTTCTAAACATGCATTACCTAATTTAATATCATTATTCCTGATTTTACAGATGAAGAATCAGAGCCACTAAGAGGTGACATCACTTAGCCAAGGTCACAGAGTTTCTGGGGCCAGGGTTCTGTTTTGCCTTTGTGAAGAAGAGGGAACATGCATTGCGTTTTTCTGAAGGAAAAACAAGCTGATGTCAGGGATTCTTTCCAGAAAGCAAATTTCAGGGCTGTTGCTGAGATCACCACCCATTCAGCAAAATGTCCCAAATGCTGAATGCCATTCTGTGTCTCTGGTTTCACTTTTCAGCACTCGGCATAACTGATGCTCATGGTAATGACCTTCAACTACCAAGGAAAGGTTAATATATATTTTGCAAGCTCTGTTTAATAGGTAGGGAAGTCAGTAACAAGTTTTAAAAAGATCTGGATCAAAACCAAATTACTAAAGTTAAACACTTAAAAGAATTAACCCTCTCTTTGAAAAGCTTGTCTACCTTGGTAACTTGTGCCAGGGGACACTTAGCTTTAAAAGTTGTCCCTTTGGAGGGACTTGGGTCTTATGCCACAAATGTTGCTGTTGCATCTGCAAAACAGGAAGGAGCAATGTCTCTCCATTATTTCCCCGACAAGTACCCCTAGAAGATGGGAGGGATCACGTGGTGAAGTTCTCTTTCTTCTACTGGCCCAAGTCTGAAATTCCCCAAACGCTTGCAGTGCTGGGCAGCCGGCGGTTCCCCAGCAGTTGCCCTGGCGTCTTGCCTCCTTTACACAAAGCAATCACTGTTGGAGAAAATGAGGGTCCTGGGATCATTTGGCACCACCCTCTGCCTGGCATTCGCGTGGGAGAAGAGACTTTCTTTCTCCCTGACAATAGATGCGGATCACAAACCAGGCCCCTTTCGGAGAAGTAGCTTCCCATAGAATGACTCTGCCCGCAGGTAAGAGCTGAGTGGTGCAACAGAAGTGATTTCCTGGGGTAGCCTGTTAGGATTCCTGAGAAATCGTGAGAAGGCCTGGGAAAGCTCCCACAGCTTCCCAGCCCCTACCCTCATTGCCACCAACTCTCACTCAGGCCGCTTTGCCTTTACCAGGGCCCTGTCACTTAATTTGTTTCAAGCAGTGGCATATCTGGTCCCTGGCCACTGGGACAGGCACCTTGTAGTTGTGGTCTAGGGTTGCAGCCTTAACCTTAAATGCAGGTGTAGCGATCCTTTCTGACAGACAGTATTTCCCTGGGTTACCTTGCTAAGAAATTAACATTGATACAATACAATAACTAAACTATGAACTGTATTTGGATTTCTCCAGTTTCTCCACTAACGTCCTTTTTCTGTTCCAAGATCCAATCCAGGATACCATATTGCATTTAGTTATCACATCTCTTCTGATCTGTGAAAACTTTCTTAGTCCTTTCTTATTTTTCATGACCTTGACACTTCTGGGTATTTCATCGAATGCCCCTCAATTTGTGTCTGTCTGTTGTTTTCTCTTCAATTAGGCTATTGATTTGTGGGGAGAATACCACAGAGGTAAAATGCCTTTTTTCTTTGCACTGTATCAGGATGTTAACATCACATATCTATGGTGAGGTTAACTTCGATCACATGGTGAAGGTGGCTCTGCCAAGTTTCTCCACCATGAAGTTAATGCTTTTCCCTTTTCATACTCCGCTGTTTGGAAGTGAGTCACTAAGTCCAGCCCATAATCAAAGGGAGGGAAATGAAGCTCTATTTCCTGGACGAGGGAGAATCTATCTATCTATCTATCATCTACATATATATATATATATATATATATAAAATTTGGAATTTATCTATAAAGAAAATTTGTCTCTTCCCTATAATTTATTTATTTATTCTTTCATTTATTTATATCTGTGCGGACTTATGGATATTCACTTTAATCTTTGGATTATAATCCAATACTTTCATTATTTTGTTGCTCACATTGTTCCAGCCTTGGTCACTGGGAACTCTTTCAGGCTGGTTCCTGTGTCCTTTTGACATGACCCTATGTATTTTTTTTTAAGTTCTATAAAGGTTTTTAAAAACAACAATAGCACATCAAGGCATTTGGTTTGTAAGTAGCATTTGTTTTACATTTCAGGCCATGAAGATGCTCTGGATGACTTTGGAATATATGAATTTGTTGCTTTTCCAGATGCTTCTGGTGTTCCCAGGGTTGGTTTTCGTAGTGGCTGATTAACCAAGAAGTAGTAGTCTGCTTCACCAGAGGTGTAAGCAGCATTCATTCTAACACTTGGGAAGTGTGGTCAATGGCTGCATTGCCCATTACTGCGTTAAGCAGTGTTGACTTGCTCTATAGTGAATGATGTTGCCGGATCTGGGGAGCTAAAGCATCTTTCTCAGTCTTTATGAGTAAAGCTAACACAAATGAGAAAGTTATGCCAGTTCATAAGCATTCTCCACCTGGTAATCTCAGTGAAGAGAGAACTAACTAGGTTGAAGGTCAAGATAACCGAATAAACAAAGGATCAGGAACCCCTGGTTTAAATCATCCTGTATCACTTGGGTCACTATAGCCTATCACTTTACCAAACTCTCTCTGTTCCTCAGTTTCCCCTTCATGTCCCTTTCATATCTCTTGATGACATTGCAAAGACATTTGACCATACCCTTGAAGGTATCTCATGCTCTGCAGAAGGAAATTACCATGTAGACCCAAAGTAAGCAGGTATACACCTTTATTCTTACCCTAAAGGTGCATGAGATGGGGCCAGGGTGAGGGGGAAGCTTTTATGCAGTTGAAGTCATTTTTTTTCAATGACTTTTGAAAAATAAACTGAAAAAAATACTTTTAAAGCAATCAGTTTTTAACAGACATGCAGAATGTTTCTTTGGGTTAATCAGCTCATTAACACTTTTATAGGTTTGGTTTTTTTTTTTTCTATTATTGCCCAAGTTATATTATAAAGTGTTCATTTTCATACCTCCTCCTTGTGCTAAATTCAGAACTCCTCGAGGGCAAGGACTATGTCAATTATTACCTGTGGTTCCAGTGCTTAGCGCAGCTCATTGTAGGTGCTCAGGGAAAGTGAGATTGAATGGAATCAATCATCACACCTCAAGGACCCTCTGTCTTACCAGGTACCATGCTAAAAGATGTAAAGTTAAAAAGATCAGGCCTTTGGCTCTATAAAGTTCATAAACAAATTGAGGATGTGTCCCTGTCTTTCAATTCTACATTATAGAAACCCAACACAAACTAGCTTAAAAGGAAAAAAAGAATATGGGCAGGGGACAGAATTTATTTGTCCTAGGCAGGTTATTTCTATTAATAGTTTCAGGAATAGCTGAATCTAAGATCCAAGGCTTTCCAACAATGTGATCCTCCAGATTAGGTCTCTTTCTATAACCTGCTCTTGGGTGGCTTCACCCTCAGGAATTTTTTTTCCCTTGTGAAAGCCCCTCACAGCTCCATGTTTACATCCAACTGCAGCAAAAATAGAGCTTTTTATGCCAAAGGTCCTAGCAAAAGTCCTAGGAGTAATTCTCAATGCTTTTAACTGAGTCACCTTCCCTTCACTGAACTCATTACAGTAACTCTGAATAGGCCTGTCACATGCCTACCTCTGGATTTGGAAGCGGGATTGACCCCACCCAAGTCATATGGATTAAAAGTGAGGGAAGGCCGGGCGTGGTGGCTCATGCCTGTAATCCTAGCACTCTGGGAGGCCGAGGTGGGCGGATCGTTTGAGCTCAGGAGTTCGAGACCAGCCTGAGCAAGAGTGAGACCCCATCTCTACTAAAAATAGAAAGAAATTATATGGACAGCTAAAAATATATATAGAAAAAATTAGCCGGGCATGGTGGTGCATGCCTGTAGTACCAGCTACTCGGGAGGCTGAGGCAGGAGGATCCCTTGAGCTCAGGAGTTTGAGGTTGCTGTGAGCTAGGCTGACGCCACGGCACTCACTCTAGCCTGGCCAACAGAGTGAGACTCTGTCTCAAAAAAAAAAAAAAAAAAAAAAAAAAAAAAAAGTGAGGGAAGGTTGATCACCAGAGGAAAATCAAGTTGCTGTTACTAAAAGGGGGAGAAGATATTCGGCAAGCAAAACCCAACACATGTCCTCCATAGAGGAGATGTCCTATACAGCAGTAATTATATGGTAAGGCTAGGAGTGATGCCTGTCTTAAGTGCTTACAGCCAAAGATTAGGTAGGAGAAATGGATCACTTCAAGGACAGCTGTCCACAAACACTTTCTAGGAGGAAGCCTATGAACTAGGCCTTTTGGATAGGTCGCATTATGGTAGATGAAGATGAGGAGGCCTTTCAGATACATGGAAAGAAAGACATGAACAAAGGCAGGGAGGTAAGGATCCTTTGAAAGTTTTCCAAGTTTGCTGGGAACTTTTGGGAATTAAGTCCGGAAATTTGGTTGGGGGCTAGATCTATACAGAGTCTGATAAGTGCTAATCCTTTATGCAGATTTCTTCCATATATGATCTCAAAAAAGAGTAATTTTGGCAGGCACCAGGAGTAGGATTATTCTTTGCATGTTACCGATGGGGCAAGTGAGGCCTAGTGCAAGAGATGCCTGCTGAGAGTTCATTCTCTTGTGTCCAGAGACGGAACAGCACAAGAAGCCCAATTTCTGCCCTCCAGCCCAGGACTGTGCCCTTCCCCCCATCTACAGTAAAAATAAAATGTGGGGTTGGAAATCACCAGGACAGCAGCTGTGGCTCAGCCCCAGGGCCAGCCTGAGGACACCTTTGGAGGAAGATGTGGGAACAACCATGTAGACAGGAAGAAGGTATCTGACTTGCATAATAGCTAAGAGCAGAGACTCTGGAGTCAGGCCTGGTTTTGATTCTCAGTTTCATGAGTTTACGGTGTTACTTTGGGTAGATTATATAACTTCTCTAAGTCTTAGTTTCCTCATCTGTAAACAAGGTAAAGAACAATACCTATCTTATAGGATGGTTCATGAGGTCCGAATGAGGTATTGCATATTACGAACTTAGCACTCTCTTCCTCGTCTGGTCTCATCTCCTTTTCTGGTCTGGTCTCCTCTTCCTCTTCTGGTCTGGTCCCCTCTTCCGTATCCGGTCTCATCTCCTCTTCCAGTCTGGTCTCCTCTTCTTTATCCGGCTAGACTCCTCTTCCTCGTCTGGTCTCGTCTCCTTTTCTTCTATTCCTCGTCCGGCCTTGTCTCCTTTTCTTCTCTTCCTCGTCCGGCCTTGTCTCTTCTTCCAGTCTGGTCTCTTCTTCCTCTTCCAGTCCAGTCTCCTCTTCCTCACTGGTCTGGTCTGGTCTTGTCTCCTCTTCCTCATCCAATCTTGTCTCCTCTTCCGGTCTGGTCTCCTTTTCCTCGTCCGGTATGGTCTCCTCTTCTGGCCCTATGTATTTTTTCCATTTCCTTACTTTCTGTCATTGCAAGATGCTGCTACAATGTCACCTTGTATTTCCGCTGCTTCAGCTCTCGAATCAGTTCTTTCTCCAAGGAACCCTGGTTCTTTTTATTGGAGAATGGTATTTAGAAACCAAGTTTCTGAGTGTTGGGTGTGCTTGTTGCTACTGAGGTGTCACTGCTTCTAGGTCTTCTCAGTGGGCAGAGGAAATATATGTATGTATTTTAACCCATGTGTATGTGCATATTATATTTATTTCTGTATCTATTTGTCTGCATGTGTAGTTAAATAAACATGAGTTCATACTGATATCTCTGACTCTAATCCATTCCCACCGGGGTCATTAAAGCCTTCCCCTTTCTTTATTTTCACTTCTTTCTCTGCCAGTGAGAGACCTGGCTCCCATTATCTATAATTTATTTACATATTTCTTCAACCCTAGTATACACGTAGTTTCAGAATTGCTAATCCCTACCCCTGTGAGAAACAAATTTATCGACTATAGTATAGTATTTTTGCACAGTTCTTTTTGTCTTTAGCCTTACAAATACTAGTCAAAATATCATTTTCCAAAGTTACTTAGGTCAACTCCTTTTTTCCCCTTCTTGATGGGCATATCTTAGTATTTTCAAAACATTTCTACATCTGGATTCTCCTTTGATGGTATCATTGTTTTGTGAGGGAAGAAGAAACCATGACATATGAGGGTTGTGCCTCAGGTCAGCTGGATTTATGATTAGAACTTGGGACTTTGGGCTTTGCTGGGCCACACCACCTTCCCTGGAGTTGCTGTTTTCTTGGTGGGTCTACATAGAATGCTTGGTCAAAGGACAGAGTGAAGTGTGGCTGAACATCTCTTTCTTGGTCAGGTAGAATCGTCAGATGTCAGTGGGAAGGAAGCTTAGAGATTTTCATGGCTCAACCCACTTGCCTTATAGATGAGGAAACTGAGGCCTAGAGAGGCGATGCAACTTGTCCAAGATGAAGTAGCTGGTTGGAGCCATGACTCCAGGATACAGGACTCTGTACTCCCATATCTGTGTGCTTGCTTCCCACCATACTGTGTTGACTACAGGATCAGGGGTCACAGGTCGGCAGAAAAAAGCCTTTTGAAATTCTTTCAACAGAGTTAGGAGAATTTACCACTGTTCACTAAATAGAAAGAATCTTTTATACCTTGAGCATCCTGAAATGAGCAGAGAGTGGATTAAGAAATGCCTGATGGGTCTGGAAATTTGGTTCCCATACGCTGCAGCAGTAATGACCTCATCCAAAAGTGGCAACGTGAGGGATGTTTTGAATTTCAGAGCTACCATTGTTTAGCATTGTCATATTCTTTCTTAATTGTTTCTTTCTTAAAAAGCTAAGGATTGTAGTGTCTCCCCTGTTCAGGTCATGGGGCTATTTTAAGGCTCCTTACTTGATTGCAAGGAAGTAATCAAAGATTTTCTCTGTTTTTTTCCCCTTTCTAATTGCTAATTTCCTAATCTCTAGCATAGTACATGGAACACAGTACTATGTGTACTGTGTAGGAATACAGTGAGAACACAGTAGGAATTCAGTAAGTATTTATTGAATGAATGAATGAAGGATCATACCAAATGCTTCAGGTAACAGTGATTTGTCATCTCTCAATGACAAATGTATAAGTTCCTTGGCATTAACTGGCATTAACTAACATCCTGACCTTGGCCAGGTTACTTAACCTCTCTGGACTGCAGTGTCCTCATTTGTGCTTCAGGGTCATCTTGTATTTTATATCAAATTAGATGATTCCTAAGGTCTCTTTCAGATCTGTAATTCTGTAATTGCAGTATGTACTGGTTATGATAAAGAATATTGGAGGATTTCCAGATTGATTTGGGATATAAAAGTATCACGCGCCATCATGGACTGTAGCAGGGATGACAAATTAATTTCTTTGTGTTTGTGAATGCTAGTCGATTGGTAGTAGCTGCCTGAAGTGCAATGTTGAGAAGGACTTTGAGAGTCAGTTCTATAGAGTTATAGTGATTGATTAGTGATGTCTGCCATGGACACAATGCAAAGTACTTGCAAGCATGCCAAATATCTACCATCTCCAACCTAGATAGTTTAAAACAGTATGGCCTTGGAATTTCTGGGAGCAATTTTATTTTTCTTTGATTTTGCATGATAATGGAGAGACCACTTGGATGAGGCCAGGGTTTCCTAGAGGTAAATATAGAACTCTATAGACTTGTAGTAAGACTTGTTACCCTTCTGCCTTTGATTGCCTCTCTCTCTTTTTTCTTAATCAGGCAAATATAGAAGATTACCATGATTGACTGATTGGTGAGAAGAGAATCCAGGCTCCGGATCCTTCCTACTACCCTGAGACTCAAATGGATCCATGGCTTCTGTTCCTTAGAAAAATGAGAATGTAGAAGGATGTAAAAATTCTACACATAAACATTAACCCATTTACCCAATAAGTATTTGCTGAACACCTATAATGTGCTGGGCAGGCCAAGGTAGATGACATTGCCCTGAAAACACTGGTGATATTTTCAGGATAAAGTCCTTCTCTCTTTCTCTTGTTTCCTTAATAGGAGTGGCCAAACCATTGACTGCTCAGTACTCGTGGGTTCATGAGCTTTCTGACATAATTCTTATTTTCCCCAGTCTGCCCTAGTGATGAGGAAATGATAAGTTTTGAGTTTGACTCCCGGAATTCTTGACAGAAATATACAAATAAGGCCCCTCTTGTTGTATATAGGGGAAGCTAGCTAGCCAAGGAGAGACCTTCATAGCCATCAGGTACCCTCCTGTTGCTCAATGTACTTTTTTTATTTTTCAGAGACAGGGTCCCCCTTCATTGTCACCCAGACTGAGGTTCAGTGGCGTGCTCATAGCCCACTATAACCTCCAACTGCTGGGCTCAAGGGGTCCTCCTACCTCAGTCTCCTGAGTAGCTGGGACTACAGGCATGTACCACCATGCCTGGCTAATTTTTAAATCTTTTGTAGAAATGGAGTCTTGCCATGCTGCCCAGGCTGGTCTTGAACTCCTGGACTAAAGTGATCCTCTCACCTTGGCTTCCCAAAGTGCTGGATTACAGACGTGAGCCATTTCGCCCAACCTTAGTGTACTTTTGAAATCCAAGGAGGCTGTGAGAGTGAGGATGCTGCCATTCTTCCGTGTCTACCTGGAAGTGTGGAGACTACAGCTGCAGCTTGGTTTGGGGGTCACATGTACTATTTCCCACCTGCCATCACCTCTTGGCTGGCCAGAAATATGTCACAGTGGAGGACCTACCTGGCAACCCCAGCCCCTCTTCTGCTTCTAATTGGTCCTCCTTTGTGTTAGTGACACAGGCTCCCAGTTACCCTGCCTCATGATGGGTCTTTCTCCGCTGCTCAGGCAGTTTCTGAAAAGGCTGCACTATCTGACTATTACTTCAGGACTTGAAATAGCTTTTTTCCTGTCCCAGATATGACATAGTCACTTCCTCATTAGAGCCATCACTCCAAGAGGAACAGGACGTCCTTGTAATGAAGCCAAGAAGGTCACATGATCGGACAGCCAGGGGCCTCCTGGGACCTTGTTCCCCCTTAAGCTGTCGGCAAGGACTTGTCTATGAGAGCCCATCTAGGAGAGGCCCTGGCAAGCCATCCTGAACCTATTGTCTTGCAGAGTTTCAGTCTAGTGCGATTTCTGCGGGGAACGAACATTTGATGAATGAGTGACAAGAAGGAGGACTGGGGAGAATTTCTGTGGAGCATCTTTGGTGACCGCATGGAAACAAGCCCGGCATGCAGTGCTCCCACATTAGAAGGTCAGGGAATCCCCATGACTCCATTATTTCTGTCCCCAGTGGCACCCTTAAAGGAGGCCATGAAGTTTGGACAGGCAGCCCAATCGGCTGATTAGGGAATTCCTTGGCGAAGCCTGGAGCCAGCTGGAGTAAAGCGTGGGAAATAGAGGGAGGAACGGTTTTTCCTTAGAATTCAGGGTCAGGCAAAAGAGAAAAGGGCATTTGTGAAGGCTGAACCTCAGCCCTAAAGCCAGCTCCAGGTGCCCAGACCTCACAGACACATGGTCAAGTTGTATTGGGAAGTAACCAGGCACTACAGGGGAAAATATGATTTGGGCATCTATGTAGGAGCAGGGGAAGGGGAGCTGAGAAAGATCTTCAAGAGGCCCAAAGAAGGGGAAAATTAGCTGAGTCAGAAGCCAGTAAGAGGAACCTGAAGGAGAGGAACTTGGTCTGTAGGGTCAGAGGCAGACAGTTGGGCATTTTTTTTAATCTTGAATTTCTGGTGCCATGAAAATATTTAGAGATACAAAATGATTTTATATTTATTTAGTGAAACCTTCTAGTCAACTAAAAGTCGCCTTTGGGGTGAAAGGGAGCACTCCCCAGTCAGACTAGGAAAAACTTCCCAAACACCAGGAACCCAGGAGGGTCTCCCAGGGCCATCTGGTTTTGCTGCTCAACCCCTTCTCTTCTTTCCAAGAGTGCAACAGGAGGTAGCTTCAAATAGGACTTGGAAGGACTGAAGTTGGCCATCTGCCAGGTGAGGTTGCATGACTTTGATTCATGTCTGGGACATGGAGAAAGCCATTGGCCGAGTGGCAGACATCAGGGTTGCATCACTTAGCGTGCACAGTTGCAGACAATAGAGTTCACTCTAGCCAGTTTAAGCACGAAGGAGTTTATTTGGGGATGCTGGGAAGATCGCAGAATTGTCAGAAGAGAAACAGGCACTAGGTTGACCTGTGAGCAGTAGTTAGAGCCACGCTGCAGGACTGGGTTGGTAGAGACCTGCTGCCACTGCCAACCGTGAACCATGCTTGCCTCTGTTGTAGGCAGAGAGCTGCCACTGCCACTGTCACCTCCAACCCAAATGCTGCTGCATCTGCCACCACCTGGACCCACAAAATGTGCATGCACTCCTCTTGTTTCCTCAGGTAGCTCACCTCCAAATCAAAGCCCCATGTGGGTACATCTAAGTGGCAAAACCTAAGCCACATGTCTGTACTCAGCCGCAAGGGGAGCTGAGAAATGTCTACACACACACACACACACACACACACACACATTCAACGTGACCATCCTTAAATATGGAGAGATTATACAAAGGCTTTTGGAAGTCAGGAATGAAAGATATCCACTACAAGGGGTCTGTGAGCTGTGGCCTGGAGTGCCCAGGAAAAGGTAGTCTGCAGAAAGTGCCCCACTGTGTGGGGGGAGTGATAGATTCCCTGCTGGGCCTCCTTTAAGCTTGGTTTGTCTTAGGCAAAATAGAGAAGTAAGAAACACTTGTGTTCTAGGTTCTTTGCTCAACCAAGCAAAACTGCCATTGCCATTTATTTATTTTTAAGATTCCTTTAAAAAGAGATTTGAGTCAACAAGGGTATTGTTTTGCATACTACCATACAAGTTCATTCTGAGCATTGTGAAAGAAGACACAGCAGTTATACACGTGGATTCCAGTCTTTCTTTTCTTTTGTGTCTCTCCTCCCCACTGGCTTCTAGTTTTGATGGGGAGCAAGGGAAACACACTCACACTGGTGTTATAAACATACCAAGCCCTGTGTGATAAGCATCGGATGAATGGTGTAGACCAGTGATCAAGTTGCTCAGAGGAGAGCTGTGGTTTGGGATAGTCAGGATGGCTTTTTTTTTTCCCTCCCCCCTGGAATGGCTTTTTGGAGGAGTTAGCGCCAGAGTTGGCCTGTGAACAACGGGTGGGATTTAGACAGGCAGCAAAGAGGAAGAAGCAGCCCTGAGGGGTAGGAATGAGGTGAATGGTGCTTGGAGTGGATGGAGGGTGAGTATGTAAATCCACTGGGAGGACAGTCAGACAGTTATAAGCCTGGAAGCAGCACAGCGTTTGAGTAGAAGAATTGTAGGTGATAATGATAAAAACTTGAATTGGGGCTTTATTTTGGAGAATCTTGATTATCCCATGAATTAGGACTATTTTAGTTTCAAGTAATAGAAATCCAATTCAAATTAACTTAAGATAAAAGGGACTTTATCATTTCATCTAATTAAAAATCCCAAGGCATGAGTTTGACACGTAGGTAGATCTAGGTGCTCAAACGGTATCATTGGGACTCAGTCTCTTTATATTTCTTGGCTCTGGTTCATCTGTGCTGGTTTTGTTTTCCAGTGGGCTTTCTCGGTGTGGTGTCCCGGGCAACTCTAGGCAGGCTTTTCTTAGTTCAGCAATCTCTTGCCAAATATTTCCAGAAGAATTCTCAGAATTCTTAGGACAGAGGCTTACTGATTGGCTCAGCCTGGGTCATAAGTAACCACCCCCCAGCCCTGCTGGAGCTATACCCATGGCCAGGGAAATGTGGGGTTTCTCACTGACCAGGTCGGGGCATGGCCCAGGAGGGCAAGTTCAGCCCCACCCCAACCACACGGAGGGATGGTCACCGTAGCAGGTGCCGTCAGGGCCCCATCCTTATCCCCTTGGCCCTTACCATTTCCATGCGTGCTGTTCAATTTCCAACTGTTAACATCTGCATCTTTTGCCAGAGAACATGGACTTTCTCTGACCACCAGAGCTCTCTCTGAACACATTCAAGAAAGGCCAGAAGTGCCAGGTAGTTAACACCTCCTAGGAGCAGTCCTCAACCAGTGGCTGACAGAGTTGGTGTATAAAAATCTCAGCTCTCTTGTCTCTTGCGTGGGATGACTCTGAGGCTCATGTTTTACAGTGTTTCTCGGAGTTCCCCAGAGGAATTAAGTTCTGGTTGCTCAGAGTGGTCACTTGAATGATGATATATATACATATACACTCTTCATTAACTTCCTTCCTTCCCCATGTCACTTTTCTACTTCCCTACTGATGCTTCCTGGAATTACCTCCCAAATAAACTACTCACACTTGAATCTGTGTCTCAGGATCTGCTTTTGGGGAATCCTAATTAAGGTATTCCCCAATGGAAGACCAGGTGCTGTTGCAGGAGAAGGGAAAATGGTTACTGGGTAGGCAGAAACAATGGATGTCAATTTCCTTTCATTAAAAGATTTGGGCTTTTTAGTTTTCTTGCCTGGACTGTACTTGTCTACCTCCTCCTAGAGACAGGCAGTGAGTCCCTTGAGGGGAAGGACACTGCTTGCTCACTCTGGTGGTCCCGGAACCTGGTGCACAGCAGATGCTAAAACAGTATTTGTTAAACTGAATTGAATTTTATAGGCAATGAAGAACCATTAAAGAATTTCATAAACCCAGAACTGGAAGAATATTAAGTTTTTTTTTCTCCCACTAAGCTTAAATAACCTGGTGGTGGTTTGGAGAATACATTGGGGGAAGGGAAGCTGGAGAGATTAATTCACAGGAATCATAGTAGTTTGGGCTTGAGGTGGTAATGGTGGGGACCAGGTAGTGGACGTAGGATTATAAAGGAAAGGTCAGAGGGGTGAGATTGGGTGTCAGTGGAATGTGGACAGGAGAGGGGGCATGCTATAGACGGCTTCCTAGTCTTCAGCCTTGACGAGGAGAATGATAATTTCCTTAGGAGTTGTTCATTCCAGCTCATCTGGCCAGGGAATAGCAGAGTTGCCCAGTTTCCTACTGTCAGGAAGTTTATAGGATTTCTACTATAGTTCTTTTGGGGAGGAAGAGAAGAGGGGTGGGCGTGCCTAGAAAAGGAGTTATCCAAAAGCAAAAATTTATTAGGATCTATGGTGGTCAGTTTTATGTGTCAACTTCACTGAGCCATGAGGGTACCCAGATATTTGGTCAAACATTATTCCAGGTGTTTCTGTGACACGGTTTTTGGATGACTCTATCATTTAAATCAATAGACTGAGTAAAGCAGATTGTCCTCCCTACCATGGGTGGGCTTCATCCAATCAGTTGAGGGCCTACATAAAGAAAAAGGCTGACCCTTCTCTGAATAAGAGGAAATTCCTTCTGCTTGACAGCCTTCAAGCTGGGACATTGGTTTTTGGGTTTTTTTTTTTTTTTTTTTCCTTGCCTTTGGATTCAAACTGAAACTTCAGCTCTTCCTGGGTCTCGAGCCTGCAGGCCCTCAGGCTAGATCTACACTGTTATCTCCTCGGGTCTTCAGCTTACTGACTGCTGGATTTGTGCATCGCCATAATTATATGAGCCAATTTCTTGTAATAAATCTCTTTCTCTCTCTCTCTACATCCTATTGGGTCTATTTCTCTGGAAATTGCTGACTAATACAGGGTCCATACCTCAGAGAGTGGGATTAAATGGTGGTTGATCTTAGCCACCAACTGGGAAGGCCCTGGGGATAGGCCACTGGAAGGATGGGATAATTGGCGTTGGGGGAGAACTCCCAGGTGTGACAAGATTCCAAGCCAGGTACATGCTGAGAGGAGAATGAGAGTGAAGAATAGATTGATTTAGAACTTTGGAGATGTTCATACCATTGCCAGGTGAGGTTCTTTGTATTTTAAAGCCTGGGCTCCATAACTATGTGATATGGTTTGAGTGTGCCCCTCCAAAGTTCATGTGTTGGAAACTTAATCCCCAATTTAAGTGTTGAGAGGTGGGGCCTAATAAGAGGTGATTAGGTCACGAAGGCTCTGCCCTCATTAATGGACTAATGCCCTTATCATGGGTGGGGTAGTTACCGACAGAGTGGGGTCCTGGATAAGGATAAGTTAGCCCCCTCCCTCTCTGTAGCCCACATGCTTGCTTGCCCTTCTGTCATGGGATGACGTGGGACAAAAGCCCTTGCCAGATGCTGGTGTCATGCTCTTAGACTTCCCAGCTTCCAGAACCATGAGCCAAATAAACTTCTACTATTTATAAATTACCCAGTCTGTGGTATTCTGTCATAACAGCAGAAAACAGACAAAGATGCTTTATCAGTCAGATTGCATTGAAGGATCCAAGATGGGTTTTGGAACGTTCTTTGGGAGATATAAAAAGGAGTTCCGAAATTTCTCTAAACTAGCCCTCAGTACTCAAAATCCCTGGTAGGAAGGTCTAATTTGCTGAGCCCAGGTCATGTGCCCAGTCTGGCCAGCATGGAGGGGTCACAAAGAGCATCTCCTCACTCCTGTCCTGACAGTGGGCAGAGGTGGGGGACTGCATCCCTCTCAAACTCTCAATTGCCCCCAAATGATAAGGGGGGTTAAATGCTGGACAATCAAGACCTCCTGATGAGTGTCCACTCTGAAGAACATCTGAGGCACATCCGATGCTGCATAAAACAGACGTCTCTTCACTCATGGTGCTCAGGTGGATATTGAGGAGGCCGAGTGCCACCATCACAGGTTCCCAGACCTCGTCACTGAACACATGGATGGTTCTGGAGACAGGGAAGCACCTGCTGTCTGGGCCTCTTGGGAACTGACCCTGGGGCTGGTGTGGAGCTGAACAGATAGACAGGCAGATATTCTGCCAGGCAGCTGGGGCAGAGGTTAAAAACATGCAGATGCCAGACTTCCCCCAATGCCAGCCTGGGAGGAGGTGGCAAGAGGATGATCCTAGGAGCTCACTGGTAAAGGAAGATGCATGATCACTCGTGTTGGGCAGCAAAGACCAAGACCTGGGAGTGACACTCCCTGTTTGCCAATAACAAGTAATTGACATTTGTGTGAGGTTCTTAGGGTTTTTTATAGGCACCTTTCTGTACATTTGACAAAGAAAAGTGTTTTTAAAAGATACAACCATAATATAGTAAATGTTTCCTTTAGGTTTGAATAAGGCCATGCAAGATGGGATCTTCTTAAGGGCGGGGACCATTTTTTTCTTTGCTGTTATATCTCTGGTGTAGAGCACAGTAACTGGCATGTGATAAGTGCTCAAGAAATGTTTTTTGGATAAATGAAGGTTAGCAACTGTGTGAGAGTCATATTATCAAGCTGATATTTAGGGGCAAGTTGAGCAGCTATGGTCGGGCTGCTTGGTGGAGAGAAGGCTGAAATTCTTCAGCATGTGGGACTTAATGAGGGATTAGGTTGCAGGCTGAGCACCGAGGCTGAGAGGCTAGTCTAGTCTCAGCTGACTGCTGTGTGTTCACCAGCCCTCTTGGGCATAAAGCTAGGTTTCATTTCCCAGCCTCTCTTGCAGTTCAGTGGGGCATGTGACTAAGTTCTGATCAGTAGAATGGGGGTGAAAGTGCCACACGTCACCTCTAGACCTGGCCCCTAATATATCCCCTGTGATCTGTCAATCAATCATCTTTCATATGCTGGCTGGACATTGAGGATGCAGTGGGGGACTCCAGGCGTTAGGACATGGCAGAGCCACTAGGGTGAAGGGACTTGGGTCCCTGAATGACTGTGTGGAGCAGAGTTCCTCACCCTTAGTTTCTCACTGGCCTGTGACAGGAGTGAGAAATAAACCTGTGTTGTGTTAAGCCCCTGAGATTTTGGGTTGCCATGACGTGGTCATTAGCTGTCCTATTACAGGATGACTCATTTCAGTCTGGGGAGGGAGAGGGGGGAGCTCAGCATCGCCAGTGAGGGCAGAGGCCTGACTGCAATTTTCCTCCCATAGAGTAAAACAAACAGATGTGCTCACAGACTTAGGGGATTTAGGAGAGAGAGCTCATTGTTGGCGAGGATTTGGGCCCCTTTTAAGCTTGAAGGTTTTGAGGTGACAGGGAAATCCAAGTGGAAGTTCAATGGGCAGTTGGAAAAAGGCCAGGCCTGAGATTTGGTTAGAATCTGTCCTCACAGAAGTAGTCACTGAAGCCATGAGAGGAATGGGCTACTTGAGGCAGAGCCTGTGGAGGGAGAGTGACGTGGGGTCCAGGACTGACTCTCGGCAACTTCCCAGAGTTAGGAGCTGGTGAAGTTGCAGCCTGGGTGTTAGGAGGAGATGCCTACGGAGACACAAGCCACAGTGGAGGAAGATTTCCACAGAGGGTAGGGGTCATGTACTGAAGAGATTATAACTCACCTATTGAAGAGAGTCAGAGGCCCTTACGTCTCCTAGGAGCAGGATGAATTGAGAGAAAAGGTCACACCTGGTGTGAGAGCGGAAGTAGGGAGGAGCTGAGAGGAGAAACCAACCATCTCTACAGTGTGATAAAGATGGCGAGTGCAGACTTGCAGCCAGGTGATGGCGCTTCAGGCTGACTGGAAGCTGAGCTTCCTGGGTAGAGACCCCCCCACCCAGCCCTCGGCCTCCCTTTGAGAGATTTGTACCAGGGGCTGAGGAATGGCGGAGTTGCTTTTGTACACAGGTGTCTGGGGCCTGAGATAGGGAGATAGAAGAATAAAGGAGGGTAGTATGAGGTCCTTGTGAGCAGAACGGGGCCAGGACTCAGCTACATTTCGATATAACAGCTATTGTGACCTCATCTTGTGGACAGAATCTGGTGAGGTCCAGGAGATTACACGAGTTATACTCTGCAGTTCCTCTGACCAAGTGAGTGTATCACACAGGCAAGCTGTTTCACCATATGCCAGGCATGCAAGTTTGGGCATACTTACTTTTATTAAGCCTCAGTTTCTTCACCTGTAAAATGGGGCTTGAATAGTTCCCACTCAGAGGACCATTGGTAGTATTAAATTTAGTAATATTCAGTAATGCATGTAAAACACACAATGCAGAGTAAAAGACTCAGTAAACGGTAGCTTAGTCTTATAGCTTGACTTTAGGAGCTCTGGAAAAATAGTTATATTAACTGACATTTTACACAGAATTTTGCCTTGTACAAAAGCTTTCACACATATTAAATAATCATTTGACCATAAGCTTTTATTTCTTATCTAAAATTCACACACGGTAGAGGTATGCTGATTTTACAGAGAAAGAATCCTCCAATGGCTCTAAGTCACATCTTCTGAGATCCAATTCAGCAGGAAAGAGCGTCCCTTCCCCTGGAGTCCAAATCCAAGCCTGACTCTTACTGGTTCACGTGGGACCATGATCCCATGCTTGGACTAATCACGGTGGTGATGAGAATGGAATGTGTTGATTGGTTGAGACTCAGGTCATGTGCTCCACATCTGAAGCTTTCTGGGTTTGGGAGTGGGGTAGCATGTTCTCCAGGGGAAATCAGGGAACTATTCCTGAAAATAGCATGAATGGAAGCCAGGGAGCACCAACAGCAGATATTCCTGAGAGTCAATGTTTTTCCAGAAGAATGGGGGTCTCCATCAGGTTCTCCAAGAATACGTTTTTCTATTTCTCTAGTATAGAAACGTACTATTAACAGTCTTTGGATCTCAGTGCCTTGGGTAGGGGCTGGAAAAATCTCACAGCTACAGCTGCCTTGGCACCAGAAGTGTTCAAAGGGCAAGGGTCTAGTATACAGAGAGATAAAGGATGTGACTTGAGGCCTGTCACAAACATTTTTGAGGCAACTATGCATGCCAGGCTCTGTGTGAAGCACTTTCTGGGATGATCCTGTTTAATTATCCTCACAGCCACCACCAAGGCAGGTGCCACTAATTTCCACACTTTTGAGGAGAAAAATGAAACTCACAATTTTCCCACTCAAGGACACACGCCGGTAAGTGCCGGATCAAGAATTTGATCTGAATGATTTGGTGTTTTGACTTCCAAAGACTGGCACCCAAGGGAAACTGAGGCAGCACCTGAGAGACACTGGCTATTGGGAGAGGAGCCCCTCAAATGCATACCACACAGGGGGCTGCTATGTTGATTTCAGGCAGCTGGAAACGATCTTTAATAGGCAGCCCTCGGGATGACCAGCGGCTCTTCTGCAGCAGGCAAGGGAAGAGCTTCTGGAAAATTCATTCGGACCATATCCAACTCTCTTTAAGGTACAGGTGGATTATGGCAACCCACCCCCTCCTCCCTTCCCCGTTGCCCCCTGCTCTGTGTAAGGCACAGCTAAGCCTCTTGGTGAAACTCCTACTCTGGAGTGAGCCCTCTCACCTCTGGGCGTGCCAGTGGCCATCGCTCTGCGGACTCCTTCAGGGAGGCCTTACCTGGTGCTCTAGCCTAGACGGCAGCCTCTCATCCCCTCGTCGGCCTTTATTTTGTTCCTTAGCGCCTGATCTATATTGTTTATGTGTGACCTGCCTCCCTTAGTGGAATGGAAGCTCTGGGAGAACAGGATTTCATTTTGTTTGGAGTTGTAACCCTAGTGCCTAGGACAGTGCTTGGCACATAGTAAATGCTGGTGAACATTTTTAGATGTGTGCCTGTTTCCCAGGCACTGTGCAAGCTCTGCCCATGCATTAGCTCATTGAACCCTCAAAAGGCTGTGGTTTGCCCACACTGGGCCCTACCAGCTGCAGTAGGTAGAGCAGAGGCCCGAGCTCCCTGCCACCCCCACTCTCCTGGCAGGCCCTGGTGTAGAAGCCCTAAGGGAAGACCCACTGGAGTAAACAGGCTGTGAAATTCACAAGGTGGGGCGTTCAGGTGGTTTCACCCTGGCTGCTGTTAACACACCATCTGATCTGAGCAGCTTCACACCTCCCTTGGTGTGAAAGTCCTTTTGGGTGTAGGACAATCACAGCTCCTAGAACCTTCTTTTCAGAAATTAGCAACAAGCCAAAGGGAGAAGCTGGAGGGAGACTGAGAACAGTGGGGGCAGGGAGAGGGCCTTTTGGCCTCCTCTCTTCCTCTCCTCTAGCGGCTGTCCTCTGCTGTCTCGGTTCAAAGGGAGTGAGCTCTTGGCCTGGCCAGAGCTGCCCCAAGGAGAACTGGGGTCCAATCCCCAACTCTCAGCCAATGGGGGCTCCTTTCCTTGGCCAGGCCTTTTTAGATGGACAGAGGAAATTTCACCATGTCCCACCCCAAGAGCTAATAGCCTGTCCCCCGTGTATAATATATTTAAAACTTTGGGGCAAACAGTCACCTAGAGTGGCCAATACAATTCCTGGGTGAGTGTTTATGGTTCTGGAAAGGCAGCAACACTGCCCCGCCAGGCAGTGCAGCCCCACTTCCCACCTCCTTCCCCGTTTCAACTGCGGTTTCCTTTCCTCTGGCCTGATCCTCCATGCATTACTCATTTAAAACAAACTTCCTCTCACTCAACGTCTACCTGCATTTTGGTTAATTAACAAGCCTACGGCAAATATGTATTGAAGACCTCCCAGATGCGAAGCCATGCCCCCAGCAGTGGGCGAGGCAGACAAAGGCCCCGCCCTCTTGGGTTTATAATCCAGTGGCAGAATAATCTATTCAGCCCACAGGGCAGATTTATTAACACATTACCTGCCGTGTGAGTTGTATTTAACTCATGCTAGTTTTGAGCCCAGGGCCTCGTGAAGCATATGTAACTAACACGTCTCCTCACCTTGGGAGCGGTGAGAACTATTTTTCAAATTGCATACAACTCACGCCCAGAAGACAATACAACATAACAAATTTTTCATTAAATTAGAAAGGATCGTTTTGTTTTTGAGGTTTTTATTTTATTTTCATAAGAAAACACTGTAGCCCCAAGAGAAAAAAAAATTTTTTCTAGTGTGGCAGTCAATGTGTTAATAGTTCTGTGTTCTTAGTGTGTCCTGGTTTAGCCTCTAGATGTATGAAACACATTCACAGCCTGTTAGGATTATAAAAATGTAGCACAACCATCCAGAGGCCCTCCGGCCCATACACTGCACCCACACGACTTTCCCCCTTCCTGTTTTATCCTGGGGGCTGCATTTCTGTGCTGTGAGCACCAGTACCTAGGAGGGGCCTTTTCTGACTGTTGTGTGGCCAAGACGGCCGCTGGCAAACATTCTGAGGGGCCGCCCGGTGCTATCTGCTCCAAGAGGGTGGACACTGGAGGAGGAATCCATCCTCACCCTCGCTCCGGGCTTGCTGTCTGGGCCTCTGGGGGTACAGGGTTGGCAGGCGGGAACAGAGGGAATGATCAGCCTCTGCAAACACCCCCAGCCCCTCCTGCAGGGGTGAACGTTACTCCATGAATTGGCTGTGTGGTTTGGACAGGCTTCCCAAACTTTCTGCCTTTTGTTATGATACTATCAGCTGTTTCCGCATAGTTTCAGGGTCCGAACATCACTCTGTTTATACTCAGCAGCACGAAGCTCAGTGAGCTTGTGTATACAGGAGGCCACCAAATGTTTGGAGAAAGAGGAGGGAGGTGAGAGTGTGCAGACCCTTGCCTTCCTGCGGATTGGAGTTGCTTGTTATCTAGGAAACAGGTCAGGGGTTCCCAGCCTTGGGACTGGTGCTCCACGGTCTGCATGGCCACGATGACAGCATAGAGTGACTCAAGGCTGGTCAAGGAGCAAAATCCTGGACATTCAGCTTGGAAGGGCTCTTTGGGGGAAATCTAGCCCAACCCTTCCCTTTCACAAAGGAGCCTACCTCACTGAGGTTCAGTGAGGTGCGGTAACTTAACCTTGGTCACATAGTCAGTAGAAGAGCCAGTTTGTAATTGAGGATGCATGTCCCTTAATTCTATGTTTCCATCCTCTTTTCCTATTTAATCCATCAGTAGTCATTTAATTTTACACAGACACATGTCTATGCTTTCATGATCAAAAGTACAAGCAATATTTTTGGATAAAAGGTTTAAATATTCTCAGTAGCCTAAAACGAAAAGAATACAACTTTGCTACAAAGAGTTACTCGCTTTGGGTACTCTTGTGAACAGAACACCGGGAATAGATATCTTCAACTTTCAAGATAAATGTCATGAAGCTGGACTGCATTTGGTAAATTTAGTGAGTGTGTATACAAATGGTGCACCTTCCATGACAGGAAAACATGAAGGGTTTTTGCACAGATGAAAAAAGTATTAACAGATTAAGATGTTTTCGCTTCTTTTCATTGTATTATATCTTGCATCAGGAAAATCTCTGTGCTAAAGCTACTATTTTAAGTGACACTTTGCAACAAGTTATAAGCATTGTTAAGTACATTTATGCAAATGCCACATTGGCATCATCAGTTTGGTAACATGCTAAAGTTGAACAATGAGGTATTCAGTATGTATTGGCCTTATTATTTTAAAGTGCATTGGCTATGGCAGGGACAGCTGTTAGCCAAAATTTTATCTCTGTGAGAACAGAGGGTTAAATTTTATGAAGAACAGAATCAGCAATGTGAATCATTTACTGAAAGAAGATTTCTATAGGAATGCAGCATTTCTATGTGATATGTCAAATCAAAATGACTTGAATATTTCTTTGCAAGGTAAAACTGAGTCTAGATATGATATGTGGCAAAAAATCCAAGCATTTCAAAAAAGCTATCTTTTCTCAAAACACTTCTTCTTGAAAAGGAAATTTTGGATGAACATTTTCCCCAGTTAGCAAAGGTCACTGATGAGCAGGATGATATATGAGAATCATTTGAAGAAATGCAGCTGTTATAGACCTATTAATTAGAGAATACAATGAAAGTTTCACTGACTTTGAGAATCATGGCATTACACTCAAATTAGCATTTCAACCTCACCTAGTTGATATCACCTAAACAACTACAGACGGAATTGATTGAGCTCTCAGTAGATGACATTTTAAAATTATTGTTTGATGCTAAGGAAGATCCAGTTGAAATATGGAAGAATGCAGTAGAATATCCATGCCTTTGGCAACATGCCTGAAAAATGCTTTCTTGCTTTTCAGCCACTTATTGCTGAGAATCTACATTCTCCTACCTGACCCCAATCAAGATGCCCTTAAGGTCACAAATGACTAATGCCCATCTAGAGGATCAACTGAGACTGCAGACCTCCATGCTGCAACCAAATATTCAAATGCTTTCCAACAAAAAGTCATTAAAAGGTTAGTTAGTTAACTTTAAAATTAACAAACAGTTTTACATAGTAGTTAGATTTTTACAAAATAGTACACATTGTTAAGTATATCTAATTGAAGTTTCTTGAATGTGGCCTTATTTGATTATTGCTAAATTAATGTGGCCTTCCAACATGAAAAGGTTCTCTGCCTTAGGGTATGTAGGTCCTCTGGTAATTATTTTTTGGGGGCAGGAGATGGGAAGCAAGAGAGAGCTGATGCTTAGGCCCACCTATGCAGCTCAAGCCCAATGGTCCGAGGTGGATCACTGGTCCACCACGTGGTGAGAGCATAGAGGCCTAAACTCTCCCTGTGTCTGATGTGAGAGTCACCCAGAATCAGTACATCAATATCATTCCTCAGCCCAATCCCATGCAGTCTCATGAAAGAAGTATCCTGCTAGCCAGAGGGAGTGATCCAGTTGCCTTGTGCTCTTGGAAGCTGGACCCAGCCAGGACCCCAGAAGAACTCCATAGATATGAGTCCTGGAACACTTCATGGCATCTAGTCAACCCCATACAATTAGGGGGTGAGGAAAGGATGGGGGAATGGGTGGGTAGAGGGATTAGAGATCACCCCAAAGGGGAAAGATGGGGTCTAGGGTGAGAGAGGGGGACTTAGAAATTTAAATAAGGCCTGAGCTCCACTTGTTCAAAGGCAGTACTGCATGTGAGAAAGAGCTATCCTGAGATGGGCCCAAGTAGGCCCCAAATGGTAAAGTGGGAAAAGGAGAGAACTTGACATTACAAGTCTTCCCTGTAAGAGAAGAAAGGGGACAGAGGGAATGAGGTGTGGTCACTTCCCTGTACCACCCACCAAGGACTTTGGTCCTACCCCTGGCTTAGCCAAAGTTAAAGCAAATGGAACGCTGTTAAACTGGTATCACAAACGCTTGTTAGAATGACAGCAAACACACACTTATTGTGCTCACAATATTTACAAATACTTGGCTTAGAAAACTAAAAGCCAACAAGGACTGTCTGAAGTTATACAGTCCATCCAGTCCTTCAGTTCTTAAGATTTATCCTTGAATCACATCAGCTATGGGTCAGAACCATGTGGTTTTGGTCTCCTGTGGAAATGCTTTTAACAAACTCTACTTTGTGAAGGAGCCATCAGTCTACATTGAGGGATGTTTTAAGAGACCAAAAAATCATGGTACTCCTCATCATATTTATGGTAAGAGTGTTGTTTTCTTTATGAGGATCAATGGAAGAAACTTCTCTTAGGTCTTCATTCCAGGAATAGTTGTGCTTCTCCTAAACACCTGGCTTTTGTTTTATGGACACTATAAACCCTATAACTAACCATGCCAGCCTCCTCTTTTTTGCTTTACCCACTGGGAAGCTCATATTTAAATTTGCAGCTACATCTTGGGCAAGTGTGCAGACCCTGACAGCCTGCAGAACTGAAATTTCACCCTTAGCACCTTCATCTTATTTTTTTCTTTCTTGTTTCCCCTTTTTATTTCCTCACTTACCTATTGTTTTGCTTTCATTAGGTTGCGTGTATTTTTTTAAAAGCCATCTTAATATTTTGGGAACAGGGTGGTTAAATAAATAAATCCAAAGGTGGCAACGGGGCATTGGCTCATGCAAGTCCAGTTGCGGAGTGTGGCTGGGTGGCTCTGAACAACAGGCTATTCATGAGTACAGGAAATTTGCAAGACTGATGTTAGAAACTCTGGAAGTACCTGCACTATTTATAGTTGCATTTTTAAACAAATTCTTGAATCTGTGCAGTGAATATGTGCCATTCTAACTGGAAAGGTAATTATCAAATTCCTTAGTAGTCCATTTGGCCAAGGTATAGAATGAACCTCCACGCTCAGGGGGAGAAGCTGCTGGTAATTTCTTTCATCTAAGCAGAGCTGTTTTCTTTTTAAGGTTAATTCCATGTATGTACCCATTCAAAGATCAAAGTCCAAATACTTAATCAAAACCACTGATCTTGCAAATCCTTAGCCAATCTTGGACCAGACTCACAACCACCAAGTACTGAAGAAAGCAAAGCAAAATGGAACCAGACCCTCACCAAATACATAGTGTAGCAAACATATTTTTTTTTCCCTAGTTAGCACTCAGTACTGAACCCTGTTGCTCTTCAAATTATCCCTTTCGCCTCAACTGGGAAAAGAAACAATCTGAGGCTAGAAATGGCTTGAATGGGGCAAAGAAGGGTGTTTATTTTCTAAATATCTCTCTCAGTCTAAGCATTCTTTCCATTTCTCTCTCCGTCATCCGGCCTCAAGAGGGAACAGATGCACAGTGATGAGCCTACCTTTTTGCAGATGGTTCAAGTGTCGGGTACAGCTCAGCTCCCTGGGGTGGGCAGAGCGTAGGTGTGATTTATGGATGTGATTAGGAGTTTTCCTGGGCCTGCTTCTCTACAAGACTAACCAGAGGCCAAATTGTCAAGGGGGAAAAGATTGGTCCTGGTTCCTTTGACTGTCTTTTCCAATGCACTCTGACTCTCACCTGCTTAGAATCAAGGAAGTCAAGTAGATTTTCTGGAACAAGTATTAACAGTGCAGAAAATCATCCCAGAATATGGAGGAGAGTTTGAAAGCCCATTGTATTTGTAAAGAAAAGACTTTGAAAAAAACTAACTTGTAAACTTCAAAAGAACATCTTTCTGGTTTTCCCTTTATGAGATATTTATATAATGAATACACATTTGTACACACTTGCCTTAAAAACAGCCCCTCAGAAATGCATAGTGATGCTCTCTGAGTGGTGGAATTCCAGGAGATTTTCTTTTGCTTGACTCTACGGTCTGATTTTCCCACAATGAATGCAAATAACAACCTGGTTGTATGCTAAGTGGGGGGTCAGGTTCTAAAGTCAGCATGTAACAGAGAAAATCACGTCCAATAAAGTTGCTCTTGAAGAAAATTTCTCTATTAAAATATATATGGCTTTGTATATCACAAAGTAGTTGCCTTGCATGTGGAGGTCAAGATATATAAAAAAATACACATCTTATATAGCATAATCCACTTAATGGTGCCATAAGTTGCGAAGCTTTGTGGGAACTAAGACCAACTGTGGGGACATTTGCCATCTGTTTTCCTCATTCTTACTGTGGAGCCTATATTTGCTGAGTGGAATGGCCCAAGCAAACACCTCTACTCTTCAAATCATTTTCTCTCTCTCTCTCTCTCTCTCTGTCCAGGACCTGGTGTGGGGGCTTGTCTTAAAGCTGGGTTGCAAGGCAAGGCATTTTGTTTTAACTTAGATTGCATGCTGCAGAACAGTAAAATTGGCAATGTTTTCTGAGGATGAATTTATTCCCCCTTTACATAACATTAGGAAAGGCTTAAGGTGTGGGGTGATAGGGACGGGGTGGACCTGGTATAAGGCCACGAGAGTGGCTGCCACGTTTGCTTGGCAGTGACCCTGGAAGCTCTGGGCTTCTGCAGCAAAGGTTGTCTGTGAGGGTGAAGCTGTTGGTTAACTATGGGTCAGTTTCCTATTTGGGGTCCTGCTCTGGTTAGGTTGGGGTGAGGGGCAGGGGAGAGATCAGTTGCAGGGATGGAGTGGAAACATTTTTATTTGTCCCTCTCCCTCACTCTCTCATCCCCAAAGAGGCACAAGTCCCCATAAGACAGGCGTGCCATGGGAGATGTCTGGGTTCCAGAAAGAGGGAGCATTCATCCTCCAGCCAACACAGGCTTCTTAAGAACCTCTTTATTATACACGAGGCACTGGGGATCAGTACTGAGGCATGTTCTGTGCCCACGGACCTTACAGACCATGGGAAAGGCCAATGTTCACATTTATAACTACAAGCAGGGGTAAGTTCTCCAAAAGGAAAAGGCAGAATTCTATGAAATTCTATGACCAAGGCCCTAATTTGGGCCATTTTGGGGAGAGGGATTTAAGAGAAGGGCTCTCCGAAGAGCTGCGATTTAAGAGCTGTGGGACAAGAAGGTGTTAGGCAGAAGAAGTGTGGGAGAGTGCATTCCAGAGGGAAAGTAAAGCATTTGTCTCACCTCCAGCCCATGAGACAAGCCCCCTGCCCAAGAGCAGAGGAAGCCCTTCTTAGCTAAAAATAAGCTTACTGAGCCTCTGGGGAAAATCCTGCCACTGCCCAGAGAGAGGCCCCCCCAGAGAGACAATTCTGTGGCTCTAACCCTCCGTGCCCCACCCCACAGGATGTGTGGGGCTGGTGGTCCTCACACTGCAGCTCCAACCTTCCCAGCTAATTTTGCCTCCCTGAGAGTGTGTCTCCAGCACGGCTGGGCTCCCAAGCTGGGCGCCCGCCAGTCAGTCTGGCCAGGGAGGGAACTATTTTGGGAATTTTTATGATGAAACAATATTTTTTTGGTAAACAAATGGAAAGCTGTTAAACAGGGACGCTCACCCCTAGCTCCCGGGTCACCTTTCTCTGTGAGGAGGCGTCACAGAGGTAGCACTGTCCAGTGGGGAGAGAGTCCCCCGGGCTACCCACCTCTGTACGCACACCGCATCATTCTTCTGGGATAAGTGTCTACAGAGGTTGGAGTGGCTGCCCCTCCCCAAGCCCACTTTGGATTCCTTGCAAACAAAACCCTTCGTGAGTCTGGGGTAGTAGGGGCTGGGCCCAGCCTGGTTAACCCCTTAGGGCCTGAGGATGGACTGGACTCAGAATGTTAGCATTGGAAGGGACCTCCTTCCTGTCCCCCTTCACAGGCAAGGGGACTGAGGCGTAGAGGGGAGACTTCCTTCCCAGGGTCACATAGCTCATCAATTGCAAGTGGGGTTGGAACCTCAGATGCCAGACTTCTGACCTTGTTCTCTTTCTTCAGGAATAATAAGCCAGGCCAGGGGTCAAGAAAAGGAAAGAATAGATTCCAAGTTCAGTATTTTGTAGAGAGCCCACCAACTACACGCTCACAGTAAATCATAAGTGGTCCAAGTCCCTAAGCACTGACCCCACTCTGAACCTCCCCTGGGAGAGGACTCTTCTGAGGACCAGCTCTTTATCCTGGCCCTGACCTGACCCAGTGGCCTGGCCTCTCCAGGGATGGATGCCGTGGCCCACCAGTGGCACCTGCCTCTGACTGGCTGCTAAGGAGGCTGGAGCTTCGTTACTGAGGGCACCTCTGCTTGGTACTGGGAGACCACGCTTGCCCAAACCTCATTCCTCCAGCGGTCCCATCACCTCTTGTCCAATGCAGTGGCCCCCAAGCGTCCACAACTGTCTGGGTCTGGTTTTCTCAGACTGGACCATGTTCATGTTTTTATGTTTGAGCTCAGAAAAAGATAATTAAGGCCCTCAACTGAAAACAGGATTGATGCATTGCCTTCTCCTTATGGATGGAGCAAGAAGGCCACTGCAAAAATAGTAATAATAGCTACCTCTTATTGAGCCCCCACTGGACCCTTATAACATCTCATTTAGTACTCATAACAGCCCTGAGTAGGAGGGATTATTTGCCTACTAGTTGAAGATACTGAAGGCCAGAGAAGTCCAAGGTCATATAACCAACGAGTAAGTAGTAGTGCTGGCATTCACCCCAGCTCTGTCTGGCTTGAATCCTACAGCTCTTCCCACCAGGCCACCTCCAGGTGCAAGACAAAGGGAGTCTTGCCAGGAAGGTGGCAGGAACATGTAGCAGAAGAGACAAATATGGGCTCCAACAGATTAAACATTGGGGTTAAAGGAAAGGGACAAATAGAACATATCATTTAAGTTTTGAGTCTTATTAATCAGGAGTCTTTCATTTTTGAGTCCAGAAAGCCAATTCAACGTAGCTTAAGTAGAAGAGAGGTTGTCTTCATTTGTGTACCTGGAAGTTTGGAGATGCTGCCAGCTGTAGGAACAGCTGGATCCAGGGCGCAGTCTTTCTCTTTCTCCTCCTCTTGACTCTGCTTGACTTCATTCTTCAGACAGCCTTTCTCCACATGATGGGATTAGTGGTTGCTGGCAGCCCCAGACTCACACCTTTCTAGCAGAAAGGGGCCATTTTCTTTTATAACTTTGGTAAGAAAATTCCAGGAAGAACTCCAATTGGCTAGCTTAGGTCATTTGCCCATTTCCGAACCAATCACTGTGGCCAGGGGGATGGAGGACTCTGGGCCCAGGAACATGTGCCACATGGAATGTGCTCACTAGAGGGAAAAAGAGCTTTGGTATCTGATGAAGGGGAGAAGGTTCTGGAAAGACAGAAACAACAGATATCCTCTAGGCTTGGGGACTGGGAGAATGTTGGCACCATTGCTGATCACAGGGAAAAATTAGGAGGAAGGGTTACTTAGGAATAATAATGCTAATATAACAACAGTGATAAACAACATGTATTACTTTACAGTTTGCAAAGCCCTTTCGCATGCCTTATTTAATCCTCATCTAATCCTGGAGGTAGGCAGAAGAGGTGTTGTTATTGATCTCATTTTACAGATGAGGACACAGGTTTGGAGAGCAGAAATGATGTGCTCACGGCTGGCAGGTAGCAGGTCTGGGACTTAGATGGTGGACTCAGGCTCATGTTCTCTGAGTCCAGGGACAGGAGAGAAGACAAGCTGAGTGTGAAGTGCCTGGTGTCCTGAAGCAGATGCTACACTCAAGGTGACAGGCACAGCTGAGCATGTCACTTTGGGGTCATTCAGCTTAATGGGGTCCCCTGGAAGGCTTTAAGTGCCATGTGGACAGGGACCTTATCTGTCTAGTTCACAGCTCTATCTCAGTGCCAAGCAAGGGTAGGTGGCAGGGACCAGAGCAGGAGGCCAAGGTCTGAGACTTGGGGTGGTGAGTGTGGAGAGAGAAAAGGGGGAGGAGCCCAGAATGCAGCATGGTTGGCCCAAGCTCCAGAGAACCTTCGCCAACTGCACAGCAAGTCTTGGCATCTGCTGGGCAGACCAAGCTGGCCAGATATTAATAGAATCTATAGACTGAAAACCCCTAGTCAGTGCGACTGGACTGGGTTGGTGCTTTGAGGATCCTGTCTTTGCTGTACCTGATTCTGCTCCTCTGGGTAGATGCACTATTTGCATTTTAATTAAATTCAAGTGAGTCAAACTCCATTTATGAAATGTCAACTATATGGCAGACATTGTCCTCTGCACCAGGGATACAGAGATAAGTGCAACACAATTTCTGCTATTTTAAGAGCAACTCCTTCACTAAGTCCCCATTATTTCCCAGGTACTTGCCATGTTACTCGCTGGGTGTATGAGATTGGGTGAAATTCTTATTCTAGATTGTGTGGGGTGACCCAGATTTATGCCCAACGGATCATAATGCAACGTCATAGTGATTTGATCTGCATATAAAAAGTGCTTTTGGATTATAGAGATAGATGTGACTACTTTTTGTTTGGGAGATGCAGGGCATTCTTGATAAGGGGATGTTATCTGAGCTAGACCAGCAGAGCAAAGGAAAAAGGTGTGTGCGCAGCATGCTTAGAGGGTGAGAGGGAAGCTGTCTGGGGGGACCCGCACCCAGCGGGAGGTGGTGGGACATGGAGGCTGGGAAGGAGACGAAACTTGGAGACCAGTCAAGGAGTTTTCATTTTATCGTTTGGTGCCCTGGTCTCTGGGCAGGGAAAGCCTCATCGGGCATAGGTGTCTGTGTGTTGCCATCCAGTCATCTATTGGCTTCGTGCTTTGCTCTCTGGTCAGCGTGTTCTATTCACGTTTGGCCTTGTTGCCTTTTAAGATGTAAGTGCACCTAGTGGGTGAGGCTAGTTTCTATGCTTTTTTTTTTTTTTTTGTCCTGAGCCCAGTATGGTGTGGATCATAACCAGGTCCCCTGGCTCTGCTGAGGTCTGGGTGAGGCAAAGGGAGATCCTGGCCGTGAGCACTACTGAGGGATTAGGGAGCAAATGCGGGGACAACCAGAGGCTGCTGAACCGGAGCCTCCTTGGGTTTCCATCCTCTGCCACCTGTGGGGCTGCCGTGACTATGTGCTGGGGTGTGCTGGGTGACCACCGATAGCCACCCCCTCATGTGGTAATAGAACTCGTGAGCTTGAGCTGGGCACAAGGCCACCCAGCCTTCCTTGCTGCTGGGTCTGTCCCTATGACTATGTTCCAGCCACTGGGATTAGAAGTGACACACATTTGAGTGCAGCCCCCAAAAAGGAACATATGACTTCTCCCCACCCATTCCCCTTCTCACAGCAGGGGATAAGGACCGCTGGAGAAGCCACCTTGGATGCAGCAATGGAAGCTCTGCATTGAGGATGGCAGAGTCAAGCTCATGGCCTGGACCACGTACCTGTGGGGTGGTGTGTTTTAAGCCTCTTTTTTTTTTAACTTTCTTTTTTTGTTTTTTTTTTTTTTTGAGACAGAGTCTTGCTCTGTTGCCTGGGCTAGAGTGCCATGGTGTCAGCCTAGCTCACAGCAACTTCAAACTCCTGGGCTCAAGCAATCCTTCTGCCTCAGCCTCCCGAGTAGCTGGGACTATATGCATGCGCTACCATGCCCAGCTCATTTCCTTCTATATATATTTTTAGCTGTCCAGATCATTTTTTTCTATTTTTAGTAGAGATGGGGGTCTCGCTCTTGCTCAGGCTGGTCTCGAACTCCTGACCTCGAGCGATCCACCCGCCTTGGCCTCCCAGAGTGCTAGGATTACAGGAGTGAGCCACCGCACCCGGCCCAAACCTCTGTATTATGGCAGCTTAGTCTGTCCTCAGATCTGGCTACTAGAATGAACCTTGGACAATCAGTTCTTTGTCCTGAGATCTCACACAAGTCACCTTATCTTTCCAGGCCTCAGTTGCCACATCTGTCAGATGGGAATACTAATAACTCTTTCCTTAGCTCCACGGGAAGCATGTAAGAGCTGCAGGTGTGACTTAGATTTGCAAAGCAGAGAGAGCCAGGTAAAGGTGTGTGGGGAGCGCTTTCAGGGTGAGTGAGTGATAATCTCCCACCATGATTTATCACTCAGCCGTTTCCTCTGCAGGAGCTTTTGAGGGGCTCAGTTGAACTGCTGGTCCAGCTAATCAGAGCCAAGGTGAGCCCTGCTGTTATTCTCCGTCTGCCCAGACACAGTTCTCCCCGGCCCTTCAAGTGCTCAGAAAACACAGTTTGTCTTGGCTGTAACCGGCCAGGCCTCAGGAAGTGATCCGGGTTGAAAAGCTTTTACACCATTGTAAGTAATGGAACGTGCTGAACTCCGTTGAACCTCATTAAAATGCCATGGTGCGTTGAGTGTTTATGTTTCATGTTCATGATGTTTGAGTGTTTAAATTCACATGAAAAACATAAGCTCTGAGATGCATAATGGGCAGGGTCTGGGTCACTATTTTAGGATGAAGGGCACTCGATGGTGACAACAGTGTTGACAGGACACATTGGCTCTGAAGTACATGGGGGCCCCAGCTCAGGTGGGACCCTCAGTGGCCTGGGGATGCTTCCCGCTCAGCTAAGGCACAGTTGACATGATTCAGCTTTTCTCACGTAGCCTAGTGCTGTGTCCAACACACACCTGGTTGATTTATGACACAGGAAGCACAGAGCCAGTGTGATTTGGGAAAGGTGGGTGAAGAGCAGAGCTTTGCGGTGTCTTGGGGAAATTGAGTGAAGACGGAAAAAAAGGAAGGAAGTGTCGGGAAGAAATAAGACAATGTATTTGAAGAATTGGAAACAAATTCCTTAAATATCGGTTCTTGAACTAGAGATTTTTTTTTCCAAGACAGGGTCTCACTCTGTCACCCAGGTTGAAATGCCGTGGCATCATCATAGCTCACTGCAGCCTCAAACGCCTGGGCTCAAGTGATCCTCCTGCCTCAGCCTCCCAAGTAGCTGGGACCACAGGTGCATGATACCATGCCCAGTTCATTTTTAAAATGTTTTATAGAGATAGGGTCTTGCTATTGCCCAGGTGGTCTCAAACTCCTGGCCTCAAGCAAGCCTCCCACCTAGGCCTTACAAAGTGCTAGAATTAGATATGTGAGCCACCGCAGCCCAGCTCAGCTTAAATGTCTCACAGTAGGCCAATAGTCAAACAGATTATGGCCGAATCACTCGTTCCATTCATTAAAACAAAGGTATTGTCCACTGTGCACCAGGCTTCTGTGTTTCTAGCTTCTGGGACAAAATCCTGGACCTCAGATTATGCAGCTATTTAAAATGATAGTCACAAAAACCTACATAACAACATGGAAAATGCTCGTGATATAAGTTTAGCAGAAGATACGAGGGGCAAAATTTGTGTGCAGTGTGAATAGTCTCACATTAAAAAAACAGATGCAGAGGAGAATGAAGTGAGAAAATATGGCAAGGAAGTAGTGATTGTGTTAGGGGAATGGGGTTATGGGCAGCTTTTTTCTATTTTCCAAACTTTCAGTACTGTCGTTATGTTCCATTTGTAAATAAAAAAAAAAAAAGGTTTTTTTTGTTTTTTTTTTAAATGTCTGACCAACTGACCCTCCCACATGAACCACCCTGTCCAGTGGTTTTCAAGGAGAACTTCACACTGGAGAGGCCCTGTCTTCCTGCGCCACCCTGACTGCTGGCATTCCCCAGGTGGTGGGGTGGCAGGGCCCTACTGCTGAGTCTTGATCACAGATATTAGAGTTTGGCACGGGCCTGGGTATTCAAAAGGGCACCCCTATTCTTGATGATGGCAAATTCAGCAGCTGTCCAGAGAGAGGCGCCCAATCCAACCCCGTGTGGGGGCTGGTATTTCTCCTGACTCTCAGAGCCTGGGTGCCCATCAGTCTGGGGCACAAGAAGAAGGACTTGGCCAGCTTCCCACCTTGGGAATGGATGGGCCAGGCGCCACTGTGAAGCCAAAGCTAGGGCACTCACAGCTGTGCCTGCCTCCGTGGAGTAAGCAACAGTCTGTCTGCCCACTCTAATTAGGCCTGTCCATGACTGTCTGATTAGCCTGCCTGGGGTGTGACTCATGGCTTAGGAATCAGACAGTTCTGAATTTTTAAAAACTTTACAAATACTTCATCAAAGAACTACGTGCCCATGGTTAGAAAAATAAATGGTACAGAAGGACAGTTAAAAATAGGACTCCATCCCACCCTTCCTTGGATTCAGTCTTGCCTCCTAGAGCCAGTAGCTTTTAACGATCTCGGTGTTTGCTTCTGCCAGTTTGCCTTCTTATCTCTAAGCAACATGCTAATGCTGCTGTGCTCTACCGGACCAGCTGGGATGTTATCTATTGTCTCCCTGCTCTGATAAAGCAGTGTCTTGGTCTGTTTTCTGCTGCTATAACAGAATACCACAGACTGGGTAATTTATAAAGAAGAATTTTATTTGGCTCTTGGTTCTGGAGGCTGGGAAGTCCAAGACTGAGCAGCTGCACCTGGTGAGGGCCTCATGCTGCATCATCATATGGTGAAAGGCCTCACATGGCAAGAGAGGGAGAGAGACAAAGAGAAGAAATCAGGCTGAACTCATTCTTTTTGTTAGGAACCCACTCCCACGACAATGGCATTAATCCATTCATGAGAGCAGAGCCCTCATGACCTAATCACCTCTTAAAGGTCCCGCCTCTCAACACTGTTACATGACAATTAAATTTCAACATGAGTTTTGGAGGGGACATTCAAACCATAGCAAGCAGGATTTAGCTCATCTGTATACTTTGGTAGACAGAGATGTGCTACCCAGACCTCCATTCAAAAACAGACTTGCTGCCCAGCAGCAGGGAGTGTGGTCAGCAGATGGTCACAGTTGCCAGCTCCTTCAGGCTCTGCCTCAGCTGCATAGAGCTGCCTTTGCTCAAGGTCATGCCCTTCCTGGGGCGGCCTGCATCAGGGACTGAGCAAGGTGAGGGTATAAAGACTGGGGTATTTTGATCCACCCCAGAACACTTTAAGGATCAACGCTCACTCCAGTGCTCTGGGCTGGGTTGGTGGAGGCTTTGTTGGGTCTGCATCACAGCTTGACTTCTCCCTCTATGCAATCTGCTTCCTTCCCCTTCTCTTCATAGGCACCGATCCTAAGAAACATCAGGTGCCCCAAACTGTCTCAGTCCCTGCTTCTAGGAAATCTAACCTGCAACAATCACCTTTGTCTCTCTCCTAATTTTTCAGAGTTTATTAATTTGTGTTGTGTCAAATTATTAATAACTAAATGGGGGACTACAGTTCCCCCAAATTCCCTCCCCCTTGTGGTTCCAAGCTAGGGTTAGCCATGAGGGAAGTTTGTGCAAATTTGGAAGGTGCAAGTGAAGCAACTGCCATTGGTACTGTTTGAGGTCAGTGCAGGGCCAGGAGCTGCTGCAGCAGGCATGAGTGTCACTGCAGCTCACCTTGCTGGCAGGCTGCCCATGGCCGCTGCAGCTCTACTGTGTCCTGGGCCAGATGCATGTGCAGCTCCATCATGAGGGCACCCCGTCATCCAGAAGATCACCCACATCCTGGAGCCTGGAAAAGAGGAGACAGGTGAAGACTGCAGTTTGTCTTTGTGAGTTCCAGGTTGTCCTTTCTCTTCCCCACTCCCGACTTCTCAACTGCCAGTTCTTCTGACCTGAGACCCAACCCCAGACACAGAAGCAATAGCCTTACATAGACTGTTGAACTAGGTCCTGTAACTGTGTAAAGTCTAATCCCTGTAATAATTCCCTTTTTCCTGAAGCCTAGTATGCAGTCATTATTTCGAGTTCCTCTATCAGTGACTTTGTTTCGTCAGCTCTCAACAGTGCTTGGCCCCTTGCTCTGTACGGCAGGATATTAACATCACCACCTCTCTTCCTTTCCTCTCTTCCTCCTTCCCGCTTCTTCTATCAGCTATTTATTTTTACATTGTTAAGTGTGGTAACGTTGCATCCTGTTCTAAAACCATAGTGAACTTTTCCCTTCATTGTCTGTGGTCCGTTCTAAAAGTCAAACAGCATCAAACAGCATGTAGAGCAGTGTATAATGTGTGGGTAGGTGGGCACAAGGTCTGGTGATGGGCCATGAGTTCCTTTCCTGCGTGTCAAGGGCAGTCGCCTGTGTCACTCAGAGGATAATATTCTTAGCCCCAGGATCAAATAGACTTTCTTGTCTTATGTGCCACCATTTGCTCAAATGCATCTTACCTCTTACGTCGCTTCATTTTTGGACCATGACCTTCTTGTTTAATAGTTTGTTGTTTTTGCAGAGTTTTTGATTGCTTTCTTTTTTCTACTTGGGTAGAGAAAACTAGGTCTTTTCCCTCATGACTCAATTCTCCTTTAGCTTCTTACTCATTTCATGCGTGGCATGGAATCCATTGTTTTCTTCTATTAATAGAAGACATTCTCCTTGGGACCCCTGATGTTTTACTGGACACCAATTTATTTTGAGGCTCATTAAACAGCTGTCATCCTGGGATTTCTTTTCACTGGCCTCTGGGGTTGATGCCACCATTTCTTGTGTTTTCACATCACCCCTTTGTTCCCTTGATGTTCACTCCCGTTTTGCTGGAGCACACTCTTACGTAGCTTGTCCACGAGGCACGCACAAGGCGGAATAGCAAGTACTGACACGAGGACTTGCCAGCTGTGCGACTTGGGCGAGTTTCTATCCTCTTTACACTGACATTTCTTCAACTGTAAATGGAGATTATGTCTTCCACCTTGCATAGTCTCCATGAAGACTCTATTTGATAACATTTGAGAGTGCCTGGTCCTTGGTGCTGAGCCAATTTTGATTTATTTCCCTAATTAAGTCACTTTTTTTGTGAAGAGATCTTAAGATACTCCCATTGCCTGTGAAATAAAGTTCAAATTCATTAGCATGGCCCAAGGCCCCCCACAATTGGATTCCAATTGATCTTTTCAGATTTATTTCCTATTACTCCCTTCATGCACCTTGTGTCCTGCTAAACTCTTTGGCCAGCACATCCGAGTCCTCCGGTCATCAGGCCTTGATGCTCTCTGTTCCTGTTACCTGGAAAGCCTGTCCCATAATGTCTGTGCGTCCAAACCCTATTTCCCTTCTCAAGTGCTCCCTCCACTGTACATCCTCCCAGCTATAAGCAATCCCTCTCCTCTGGCTTGTGTCCTCTCTACCAAGTATTACAGTTGTGGCCACATACTTGGCTGGCTGCCTGTGGATGGACCGAACTCTTTCAATGCTTCTCTGCAGCTGGGGCAGCCGCAGTGTTGAATGATTCTCTTTTTGCAGGCTAGGCAGAATCCAGGATGCCTCCGGGCAACATTTTCAGAGGGCCAAAAACTACTGCTTCCTTCCTCTCTCTTGCCCGTGCAGCTTTCTTCTTCCATAAACACTCCCTCACCCCCACCCCAGGTAGGGCCAGCTTTACTTTTAGGAAAGTCACCTATTTGGTGAGATCTTACAGCCACTGGGAAGATGCTCTGCCATCAGATATCTCTCCCACTGGGATTCAGTTAAAGGAACAAATTGCACATACCCCTTGGAGGGGTCTCACATTAAGTATAACTTATTTTTAACATGAGCATTCATTCCCTCCCTCCCTCTTGTGTTTATTCATGCGTTCAGTCAGTGATTCTACAGACATGTTAGATGACTCTGCTGTGCCAGGCACTGTGGAGGGCTTGGGGACACAGAGAAGAGAGACATAATCTCTCCCCACAAGGAAATCACAGGTAGCTTAGTTTGGTTTATAGAGCTTTCCAACCCTTAGGTCCAGCTGAGAGCAGAGGCAGGGACATCCAAGGGCAGAAAGAGAGAGAGAGAGAGCGCGCGCTGTGGTGTGTGGGTTGAGATGGTGTACCTGGGAGCCTGGGTGGAAGAGGATCCACGGAGCAGTGAGGTGCCTGAGACAGAATTTCCTCTGCCTCACAGTTTAGCCTTCAGGTGTAAGGCCACCAGGCTAAGCAGAAAGTTGGGGACAAGGGGAGATAACGCAGGCTCTGAATACAGGGTTCTGCCCTGTCACTCAAAGAACAAAATTCTTGGCCATACTCTCTCCTAACCCAGGTAAGAACCTGGACAGATCCTTAAACGTTACCTGAGAGGGAACCACAGAAAAAGGAAAGCCCCTTAGGTCGCACAGTCGCATTCCAGCAATTTCTGTTCATTTTCAGGATGAGCGCGGGAGTCACGGGAGAAGCCTGGCCCAGGCTGGTGTTCACACCCCAAGTCCCACTCCTCAGTGCCAGCCCAGCCCAGCCACCCCGACCTGGGCTCATGCAGAGGGCGTCCAGCACTGGGGGGCAGTGCCTGGAGTCGTGTGTTTCTGAGCAGACATTGCAGCCTATTAAAGGCTGAATTCCGTCTGGTGGTCACATCCTGGACTGGCTGCCCCACGGCAGACAAAGCTCCTTTTGTAGCCAGTTGGACCAAGGGAAGGGGAAGCTGAGTTCTTAATGTGGCCAACTAACTTCCAGCTTGTATCAATAAATTTCTGCCTGGATCTTTTCAAAATCAAGTATCGCTAATGTGAAGCTGTGGGGCCGCGGGGCTGCGGTTGCTGGCTGAGGCCTGGCATTGCCCACGGGCCTGGGTTCTCTTTGCCCTTGGCCAGAGTTGGCTCTGGGGTAAACCAGGGCTCAGGCTATCGGGTCTTGGGACCTTTCTAATTGGATTTTTGCGCTATCTGCCCTAGCCCAGAGGAAGGCTGTTCGGGGAGCCCACTTACACCCAAATCAAAGACCACAGGTTCTTGCAACTAGAGACAGCCAGTGCAACTGTTTTGTTTCACTGTGGGAGGGAGGGAGAGGAAGACATTTTGGCTCTGTTATCTACAGAGATAGTGACTGGGCTGGGGCAAGACTCCAGACCTCCCCACTCCAAAGCCAGAGATCCTTTTGCTTACACCAGGAATGACTTTTCTTCTGGAAATGTGTATGCTTCAACAAAAGGACAAAAGGAAGAGGGCAATTGGCTCCAAGAGCCAACTGATAGTGGTGGAACTTAAAACAAAGTGATCAGACTACACACCAGGGGCCATCCTGGTTCTGCCTGTCACACCATGCCACAGACTTTGCTTGCATGTCATGCTGTCTTGCCCCTTTCTCCTTAGCCAGGCACCTGACGGAGAGGATCAGAATCTAGAAGCCCTGCATATGGGTAGTGTGTAAGCCCTTTCTGAGAGCTAGCTTGTGTGAACCTCAGATGAGCAAAGTGGAGACAGATAATGTGATTTGCCTAAGATCACACAACCAGTAGATGGTAGAGTTGCATCTCAAACTCATGACTTCTGGCTCCGAATCCTGTTCTTTTTCTTTAGTATCATAAGAAAATGTGGAAAAAAATGCCATGAAGACTGTAAAGCTGTACATGGTATAAGGTACTAATTACTACCAACACTGCTGACACCTCCATCACCACCATTGCCGCAAATGCCGTCACTATCACCATAGCAACCACTATTACCATCACCACCATCACCGCCTATGCCGTAGCCACCAGCCCCACCGTCATCAGCACCATCATCAGCACCACACCACCACCAGCACTGCCACTGCCACTGCAATCCCCCCATCACCACCATTGCTACCAATATCTCCAAAGCTAAGACTCGAGGCTGTTTCTATACCCGAAGCCTCAGTACACGTAAAGAGCTAAGTGGCTGGAACAGATGCAGCTAATCCAGGCCCTTGATGGTCAAAGTGTGGTTCATGGACTAGCAACATTAGCATCCCTTGGGAGCTTGTTAGAAAGGAAGAATCTTAGTCTTCACCCGTGACGTACTGAAACATAATTTCCATTTTAACAACATATCCAAGTAGTTCACATGCATATATATACATATATATGTATGTGTATATATACACACACACACACACACACACACACACACACATGTATATATATATTTTGAGAGATGGGGTCTTGCTTTGTTACCCAGGCTGCAAGGCAGTGGTGTGATCGCAGCTCACTGTAACCTTGAACCACTGGGCTCAAGTGATCCTCCCACCTTAGCCTCCAAAGTAGCTGGGACTACAGGAGCTCACAGCTATACATACATATTAAAGTGTGAGAAGCACTGCTTTAGAGCAGGCTCTGAGGACCTATAGAACCCCGAGAAGAGATGGTTTTAAGCTAGAGGCTCCTCTAGTATAGTTTGTTAACCCAGGTTGACAATCCCCCTTCCCAGCTCTCTAGTGGAAGACAAAGAGCAACCCCAAGGAATCATGCATCTGGTCTACTTCAGATAGTGACTTGCAGGGCCACTGGGGTGGATTAGGACTCAGAAGCCTACATGAGGAGAAACAGCCATGTGGGCCATCTCATGACAGCTGGAAAGTGACACCAGGAGTGGTCTGAGTCAGAGGTTGGGATGATATTCTTGCTTCCCACCAGTGTCATAAGTTTGCATTTTTACCCCTGGATCTCAAATTTGAAAAGGAGGCAACAGAAGATTGTCCTCTCCCCTATATCTTCCACACGTGCCTGAGTGCAAGTGCAAGGACTGCTTGGGGGAACAAAAACGACGAAACTCATTTGTGATGCAGTTGTAGTTATAGACAACAGCCTGCTGGAAAGTGAAAACTGTCCTATGCCCCAGCCAGCTGTTGTATTGCTAAGACAGCAAAGGACAGCTTTTGGGGGTTTAAACTGATAAAGCATTTCTGGGTCTTGTGTGCATTGAGTAAGGCAATATAGCCAAGTGGTTTAGAAGATAGTCCATGGAGCCAGAAATAGACCTGGGTTCAAATCTCAGCTCTGCTGTGATTTATTGGCTCTGTGACCTGGGGTAAGTTACTTAATCAACTTGTGCACCAGTTTTCCCATCTGTAAAATGGGGACAATATTAGGATTAAATGAATTTATACATATGAAGTATACAGTGCCTGGCATAAGTGTCATATATGTTATCTACTATTATTAGAGCAATAAATGGAAACAGTAAGCATTTGTTAACTGTGTTTGAGGAAGGCATTGTGTATGCCAGGAGCTTGGGAGACACAAGAGTTAAGAAGAATAAGTCACGGGCCTTGCTCTTAAGGTGCTTTCAGTTTAGAAGAAGAGAGAAGATATTGTTATGGTTTGAATGTGTCCCCCAAAGTCCATGTGTTGGAATCCTAATCCCCAATGCAACATTGTTGAAAGGTGGGACCTTTAAGAGGTGATTAGGTCATGGGGACTCTGTCCTCATGAATGGATTAATGTTGATTATAAAAGAGCTTGAGAATGAGTTCAATTGCTTGCCCTCTCTCATCCTCTCTATGTACTTTTGTCATGGGATGATGCAGCAAGAAGGCCCTCACCAGATGCCAGCCCCTCGATCTTGGACTTCCCAGCCACAACAACCATGTGCCAATAAATTTCTGTTTATTATAAATTACTCAGCCTCGGGTATTCCTTTAGTGCAGCACAAAATGTACTAAGAAAACTGGCACTGAGAAGTGGAGCCATTGCTATAACAAATACTTGAAAACGTGGAGGTAGCTTTAGAACTGGGTAATAAGTACAGACTGGATGAATTTAAAGGAGCAGGCTAGAAAAATCCTAGATTGCCATGAATGGAGCTTTAAGGGAAATTCTGGTGAGGGCTTTGAAGGAGACAAGAGATATAGAGAGAGCCTAAATCTTTTTAGGGATTACTTAAGCCTTGAGAATCTTGGTAGAAACATGGACAGTAAAGGCCATTCTGATGAGGGCTCAGAGAGAAATGAGGAACAATCTATTGGGAGACTGTAGTAAAGGCCATTCTGTTATACAGTTGCAAAGAACTTGGCAGCATTATGTCCAGGTCCCAGGACTTTGTGGAAGGCAGAACTTAAAGAGCAATGAACTAGGACATCTGGCAGAAGAAATATCTAAGCAGCAAAGCGTTCAAGGTGCTGCGTGGCTTCATTTGGGCACTTACAGTAAAATGAGAGAAGAGAGAAATGATTTAAAGACAGAATTTTTAATTAAAACTCTCAACCTGGCCATGTAAAGAATAAAAAAAGTGTGTCTGGGAGAGAACACCAAGAGTGTGGCTGAACAACTGTTTTCTAAAGAGATCAATACAGGCGAGAAGGAAGCCAGGTTCTGTTCATCAAGACAATGGGAGAATGACCCCAAGGACATTTCAGTGATCTTCCGAAGCATGCTAGGACCCTAAGGGCAAGGTTTCTAGAGAGGTGCCTCTGGGACCTCAACATTCACTGCCCTGTGCAGCCTCAGGACTCTGCTTCCTGAATTCCACTCCAGCCCCTTGGCCACCCCAGCTGTGATGCAAGCAGTCTTGGATGTGTCTCAATCCACCAGTCTAGAAGGTACAAGCCATAAATCTTGGTGGCGTCCCGATGGTACTAATTGTGCAGGTGTGCAGAATGCAAGAGTGGGGTGGCAATGGCAGTCTCCACCTAGATCTCAAAGGATATCTCAGGCTGCCTGAGGGCTCAGACAGAGGCTTGTCACAGGGGTGGAGCCACTACAGCAAACTCCCACTGGGGAAATGCTCAGTGTAGCCTTAGAAGCAAGGCCACCACATTGAGTCCCCACTAGGCAGATGCCTAGTGGGGCCATGGGAGTGGGCAACCTCTGAGACTCCAGGACTGTAGGGCCACCAATGTGCAACTTCAGCCTGGATGGCTCTGCCCTCAAGAATGGATTAATACCATTACTGTGGTAATGGGTTAGTCATTGCAGGAGTGGATTCCTGATAAAAGGATGAGTTTGACCCACTCTTCTTCTCTCTCTCTCTCCCTCCCTCATATGTATGTGCAGTCTTTTGCCCTTCTGCTTCCCGCCATGGGATGAAGCAGCATGAAGGCCTTTGCCAGATGTAGACCCTTTGACCTTGGACTTCCCAGCCTCCAGAACTGTAAGAAATAAATCTCTGTTCTTTATAAATTACCTACTCTGTGGTATTCTGTTACAGCAGCACACAACAGACTAAGACAGGTTCTCACATAGCAAAAGTAAGAAATGCCATGCAAGCGAGACCCATAAAAAACTGAGTTTTGAGAAATGGGATTGTATCGCAGAAGGGGAAGAGCAGAAATCAGGACAGAACCTGAGCATTCTGAGATCTCAGAGATGGGAAAATTATCTTGAGTAATTTGGGGCAGTTGGCAAGTAAAAGTTTTTCAGGTTAGAGGGCGGCTGCTGTGTGTGTGTGTATGTGTGTGTGCACCCACTTGCAAAAAGAAAGGCCACCTTTCTTAAGAAAAGAGATAAAGGAACTTTTCAACACCTCACTATAAACTCATTCCACTGGGCAGCTTCGTGAATTCGTTAGCACATCAGATATGGCACCTCTGTTTCAGCAACTCCAGCTCTCGGGATAACTTGGGAATTCTGAGGGGCAACTTTTCCTGTCAGGGAGAGAAGGAGCCAAGTGGAGATTTCCAGGTCAGAGCAGAGCTGGACGCCTCCCCCTTTGGGAATGAACTGGGGACCCAGCCCCCTGACACCAGAAGTAATCTGGCCCAGGGGCTCTTTATATGAAGGTTTATTTATTTATAAGTTTCTAAAGTGTAGTTGTTTTCTTAAATAATAACTAAGAAAAAGAAAGGAAGATTTCAGCCTGATTTAGAAGCAATACACTCAGTTATTTTGAGCCTGTGTGATAAAAAAACTTCAGCTATTTGGAACCCCAGAGGGATGAGTTGCTCCAAAGGGTTATAAGATTTAATCTTTGGGTGCCTAAACTTAAAGTTCAATCATTTTTGATGGATTTAAAAATATGATTAAAACGTCTTTGCTTTGTTTAGTAGAGTATTTGGGACACAATTTAGCCTTTGTTTGATAACTCAGGGTGGCTGCAATAGTACTCCGTTGCCTTTATGATTTTGTGTATAGGATACCTTGACCCTACACTAAGTGGGCCCAGACTGCTATGTATTTTGATTTTGTATAATTTTGTTGAAACATAAAACAAAACAATAGACTTCTGGATTTAGCTCCAGCATGTAAAGAGCTTGGAAGGTGTTACTTCTGCCGTTACAACAAGAAAAAGCTGGACAAACTGAAAATCAATGACTTTTTCTTGGGCCCATCAGAGAATTGAGGTTGCAGGGCAAGTCACAATCCTGAAATATGGAGAGACAGGCAAATACAGAGAAGTAGCTGACATGAGCTTACCCAGAGCCGAAGCTGCTGGAGCTGTAAACTGGTAGGAATACTTAAAGGATGATTTGACAGATTGCTGGAGGATGAGTGTGGACCCTCATGAAGAGTGAGAAACTCCTGGGGGGCCACAGCCTTAGGGACCCCCCACTGTTCCTCTAGGAACTCCATCAGATTCTCACAGGGAAGAGCCAAGAATGAGCCCCTTATGGCTCTGGCAGGAGGAGAGGAAAAGCAACCATTTCTAAATACACCCAGAGTGTTCCCCATAATAAAGGCCTACTCTTCAGGGAAGAAATATTTAGTGGAGCCTTAGCCCACCTGGGGGAAGGATATTTACCCACATCTAGGTCCCTTAGTCTTTCTGTCTCACCTAAAGGGAGGGGGAAACTAAGAAACAGTTGTGAAGGTCACAGCTCAGGACACAGGCCCACTACAAGACTGAGGTAAGATTATATAATTCTTCCCATCCTCATATCTTACCACAACATCAACAGGACCCCAGTACAATAACAGTGGATTATGGCTGAAGAGCTGCAAAGTGCAGTCTTTATTTAAGGAGGAGTTCTTAGGGAAGCCCAAAGACAGTGGAGGAGACAAAAACAAGGACACCAGAGAAATTTGAAGCCTCTGGTACTAACAGTTACAGCAAAATATTAAACACAGCCTGACTTGTCACCAGATTAATAAAACCTCACACTCAAGACTTTTTATCTCAGTTCCTTTACCCTATACATCATGGCTGGCTTTCAACAAAAAATTACAAGGCATGCTAAAAGGCAATTAAAAACACAGTCTGAAAAGACCAAAGTAAGTATCAGAACCAGACTTAGATATGTCACAGACTTTGGATTTATCAGACGGGGAATTTAAAGTAACTAATATGTTAAGGGCTCTAATGGAAAAAGTATACAACCTGGAAGGACAGATGGATAATGTAAGCAGAGAGTTGAAAACTCTAAGAAAGAATCAAAAGGAAATGCTAGAAATCAAAACATTGCAACAGAAATGAAAAATACCTTTGACAGCTTCATTAGTAGATTGGATTGGCTGAAGAAAGAATCAGTGAGCTTGAAGGCATGCCAATAAGAATTGCCCAAACTGAAATGCAGAGAGAAAAAAAAAAAAAAAAAAAAACAGAAATCCAAGAATTGTGGAATAATTACAACAGGTATAACACACACATAATTAGAATATCACAAGTTAAAGAACAGAGCAGAAGAAATATTTGATGTAACAATTGCCAAGAATTATCCAAATTAATGATACCAAATCCCAGATCCAGAGAGCTCAGAGAACACAAAGCAGAATAAACAACAAAAGCATCTACACCTAGGCAAATCATACACAACTAGTAGGAAACCAAAGACAAAGAGAAAATCTCGAAAGAAGCCGGAAGGTGAAATTCTCTGTTATTATCCTTTCTTGTCAGAAACCATGCAAGCCAGAAAAGAGTGTAGGAAAATACTTAAAGTGTTAAAAATAAAAAACCCCACCAACTTAGAATTCTATATCCAGTGAAATTATCCTTCAAAAGCGAAGAAGAAATAGAGATTTTTTCAGAGAAGCAAAAAACTGAGGATATTCATTGCCAGCAGATCAGCCCTGCAAGAAATGTTAAAACAAGTTCTTCAGGGAGAAGGAAAATGCTACAGTATCAGAGCTACACAAAGAAAGGAAGAGCACCGGAGAAGGAATTAGTATAGGCAAAATAAAATTTCATTTTTCTTTTTTTCAGAAATGGGGTCTTGTTCTGTTGCCCAGGCTAGAGTACAGTGGCACAATCATAACTCACTGAAGCCTTGAACTCCTGAGCTCAAGCAAGCCTCCCAAGTAGCTCAGACTACAGGTGCATGCCACCATGCTGGGCTAATTTTCTGTGTTGATTTTTTGTAGAAACAGGGTCTTGCAATGTTGCCCAGGCTGGTCTCAAGTTCCCGGCCTCAAGTGATCCTCCCACCTTAGCTTCCCAAAAAGCTGGGATTATAAGTATAAACCACTGTGCCCAGTCAAAATTTCATTTTTTTTATTCTTAATTGATCTAAAAGATCACTGTTTAAAGTAATACTAGTAACAATGTATTGGGTGATTACATAATAACATATGGATAAATGAAATGAATGACAGCAATGTCATAGGGACAGGAGGAGTTGGAAATTCTCTGTTGTAAGGAAACTGCACTACATGTGAGGTAGTACAGTGTTATTTGAAGGTGGATTTAAATTGATCGTAATTGTATATTGTAAACTCTAGGGCAACTATTAAAAGAAATTTATAAAGGAAATATAATTGATATGCTAACAGAAGAAATAAAATGGAGGTATATAAAATGCTTAACTAAATAATGCTCAGAGAAGGCAGGAAAAAGGGGGAAGAGGGAAAAAGAAACAAAGAACATGCCATGACAGGGATTAAAAAAAAAGTGTGCAACAAATAGAAAATAGTAACAAACATGGTAGATTTAATCCAGTTTATCAATAATCACTTTAAATGTGAATGGTCTAAAATACAAATTAAAAGACAGAGATTGTCAGAGTGGCTAAAGAACAAAACAAGACACAACTATATATTGTTTATAAGAAACCCATTTTTTTATTTTAAATATTACTTTTTGCTAACCTTCCCTGTATCATTCCAATTTTAGTATATGTGCTGCCAAAGCAAGCATGAGAAACCCATCTTAAATATCAAGACTCAGAGAAGTTAAAAGTAAAGGAATAGAGAATTAGTGCTAACACTAATAAAAAAAAAAAAAAGCTGTAGTAGCTACATTAATTTCAGTCAAATCTGACTTCAGAACAAGGAAATCATCAGGAATAAGAGAGGAATTACACATTGATAAAGGGGTCAATTGTTCAACAGGAGACAACCATCCTTAATGTGTATGCACCTAACAACAGAGCATCAAAATATGTTATGCAAAAACTGACAGAATGGGGAAGAGAATTACACAAATGTACTATTATAGTTGGAGACTTCAACATTCCCTCTTTCAGTAACTGATAAAACAAGTAGGGATAAAATTGGTAAGGATATAGTTGACCTGAACAGCATTACCAATCAACTTAATTTAGTTGACATTTGTAGAATACTCAATCCAGGAACAGCAGAGTACACGTTCTTTCCAAGTTCATATGGAACATTAATCAAGACAGACAACATTCTAAGCCATAAAACACATTGTAACATATTTAACAGAGTAGAAATCATACAACATGTTTTCAGACGGCAATGGAATTAAGCTAAAAATCAGTAACAGAAAGGTACCTGATAAATCCACAAATATTTGAAGATTTAACAACAGATCTTTAAATAACACATGGCCAAAGAAGTCTCAAGAGAAATTTTAAAACATTTGAATTAAATGAAAATGAATATACAATTTGTCAAAATATGTGGGATGCAGTAAAAGTAGAACTTGGCAATCTATAGCATAAAATGCATATGTTAGAAAAGAAGAAATATGTAAAATCAATAATCTAAGCTTTTGCCTTAGGAAACTAGAGTAAGAGGAGCAATTTAAGCCTAAAGTAAGCAGCAGAAAATAATAAAAAATTGGCCGGGCGCGGTGGCTCACGCCTGTAATCCTAGCACTCTGGGAGGCCGAGGCGGGTGGATCGCTCAAGGTCAGGAGTTCGAGACCAGCCTGAGCAAGAGCGAGACCCTGTCTCTACTAAAAATAGAAAGAAATTATATGGACAATTAAAATATATATAGAAAAAATTAGCCGGGCGTGGTGGCGCATGCCTGTAGTCCCAGCTACTCGGGAGGCTGAGGCAGTAGGATCGCTTGAGCCCAGGAGTCTGAGGTTGCTGTGAGCTAGGTTGACGCCATGGCACTCACTCTAGCCCGGGCAACAAAGTGAGACTCTGTCTCAAAAAAAAAAAAAAAAAAAAAAAAAAAGAAAATAATAAAAAATTATAGATGAAACCAGTGAATTGGAAAACAGGAGAACAATAGAGAAAATCAGTAAAACCAAAAAATTAGTTCCTTGAAAAAATTAGTGAAGTTGATAAACTTCTATCCAGGTTAATCAAGAAAGAAAGAGAAGACACAATAGCAATTTGGTATTAATATCAACTTATCAAAATCAAAAATGAAATAGGGGTCATCACTACTTATCACATGGACACTAAAATGATAACAGAGGAATACTACGAACAACTCTATGCCCACAAATTTGATATCTTTGATGAAATGGACCAATTCCTTGAAAGACACAAGCTACTAACCTCACACAAGATACTAAAACTCACACAAGGAGAAATAGAGAGTCTGAATAGTCCAATATCTATCAAAGAAATTGAATCAATAATTAGTAAGCTTATAAAAAAGAAAGGACCAGGTCCAGATGATTTCACTGGTGAATTCTACCAAACATTTAAGGAAAGAATGATTCCACTTCTCTATAATCTCTTTCAGAAAATAGAAGCAGAAGGAACACTTCCTAACTCATTCTATGAGGCCACCATTACCCTAAAACCAAAACCACAAAAGACATTACAAGAAAGTAAAACTAAAGACTATTTTTTATGAACATAAATTCAGAAATCCTTGACAAAATGTTAGCAAATCAAACCCAATGATGTATAAAAAGAATTATACAGCATGATCAAGTGGGATTTATTCCAGGTTTGCAAGGCTGGTTCAACATTCAAAAATCAACCAATGCAATTCACCACATCAAAAGGATAAAGAAGAACAATCATGATATTATATAAATTGATTAAAAAAAAATATTTGACAAAATCTATCCATTTCATGTTTAAAAAAACTCCCAGTAAACTAGGAGTAGAGATGACTTCCTCAACTTAATAAAGAACATCTACCAGGATTACAGGCATGAGCCACTACACCCAGCCAATAAGTGGGCTAAAGAACTAAACAGACATTTCATCAAAGAAGATATACAGGTGGCAAATAAGCATATGAAAAGATGTGCATGGCCAGGCACAGTAGTCTGTAATTCCAGCATTTTGGGAGGCTGGAGGTGGGAGGATCACTTGAGGCCAGGAGTTTGAGACCAGCCTGGGTAACAAGACCCTGTCTCTACCAAAAAAAAAAAAAAAATGAAAGCTGCACATTATTTTTCTTTAGAGAATTGAGAATTAAAATAACAATGAGATACCACTAATACTTATTAGAATGGCAAAAAACCAAGAACAAAAACAGAAAACCACAAAAAACTGACAATACCAAATGCTGGTGAAGATGTGGAGCAACAGAAACTCTCATTCATTGCTGGTGGGAATGCAAAGTGGTACAGCCACTTTGAGAGACAGTTTAGCAGTTTCTCACAAAGCTATGTTTACATAGTCTTACTATATGATCCAGCAATTTACCTGAATGAATTGAAAACTTATGTCCACACAAAAGCCTGCATGCAAATGTTTATAGCAGCTTTATTCATAACCACCAAGCAACCGAGATGTCCTTTAATAGGTGAATGGGTAAACAAACTGTGGTACATCCATATAAAGGGATTTTATCCAGTGATAAAAAGAAATGAGCTATCAAGTCATGCAAAGATGTGAAAGAACCTTAAATGAATATTGCTAAGTGAAAGAAGCCAGTGTGAAAAGGCTACATAGGGTATGATTCCAATTATATGATATTCTGGAAAAGGAAAAACTGTAAAGATAGTAAAAGGATCAGTGGCTGCCAGGGGTTTGGGTCAAGGGGAAAAGGTTGAATAGGTGAAGCACAGGTGAATTTTCAGAGATGTGGAGCCATGCTGTATACTATATGGTAGATGTATGACATTATGCATTTGTTAAACCCCATAGAACTTTACAGCATGAAGAGTGAACTTTAATGTATGCAAACTTAAAAGAATCATTTAGGAGGTTGGACATCCCAGGATGGAAGGCAGACTGTGACAAAAGAATCTAACTGTATTACAAATTTCTAGAACAACCTCACAAACAAAGGGAATGGGAATAAAAGATGCTGACCTAAGTAACTTTGGCAATGAGTGAACTTTAAGTAAGACTAAAAGTAAAGGGAACTGTACATAAGTACTGTTCTATAGTTGATAAAGTTGTTTCCCAAGGAGATACTGGTTAACAATTCTGACACTACTCTCTCTCTCTCTCTCTCTTTCTCTCTCTCTCTCTCTCTGTATGTATGTGTATGTGTGTATATATATTGAACTGAACAATTAATATAAGGATGGCAGACGGTGGGAGCCATGTTTCTCACTGTTGGATGAAAGTTTACAGATAAGCAAGGGAAGAGGCTAGAATGATCCATGTGGTAGCGGATTAGAATTGGAGACATCTGGATAAACTCCTGTTTAGGTTAATATAGATGCAGATCATTACACATAGAAATGTTTATAGATATCTGTATGTACACAGGTTAGTATACACATATATATTTCCTTGCTCTGTAAGCTGAGAGGCCCTAGAAACAATGACACCCCAGTAGCAATGAGCACCCCTAGCACCCAGATCTTGATTTCTAATACCATTCTCTAATAAAAAGAATCAGAGCCCCTTGGAGAAATAAGTGATTCTAGGACTGGGGTAGGAAATATGTGAGGTGAGCCTGGAGAATTTTGTACTGCCAGAAAGTGGGAAAGTGCTTTTTTAAATAAAACCCTCCACATTGATGGGAGTCTTTCAAAAGGACAAAGAAACCAACAGAAAGAGTCCAATGACCAAAACTGGTATAATTTGAAGAACAAAGTAAATTAAATATTATTAGATTATAACCCAAAGTATAAAATAAATATCCACGAGTCCATACTGATATAAGCAAATTATTAAGTAAATAAATAAGTGGAGAAGAGAGAAATCTCCCATGCAGAAGAATTCCAAATAATTTATGTAGATGCTCCACCCTCAAGGAGGTGGAGCAAAATTCCCACTCCTTAAGTACAGGCTGTGCGTAGTGACTTCCTTCTAAAAAGTACAGTATGGAAAGGGGAGCCTAAAGAGACATGGCAATTACATGTAATGTGGCATCTGGGACAGGATCCCAGAACTGAAAAAGGATATTAGGTAAAAACTAAGGAAATCTGAATAAAGTATGGATTTTAGTTAATTTTTTATATATATATAAAACTATAAACATGTATGTTGTTCTATGACTATGTATGTACATATACATTCACATACTTACATATACATATAGCAATAGACACATATGGTTATGTACATAGTTATATTAGTTAATAGTTATATAGTTTTTTTTTTATTTCAGCATACTATGGGGGTACAAAAGTTTAGGTTACGTATATTGCCCTTGACTTTCCCCCACCAAGTCAGAGCTTCAAGCATGTCCATCCCAGACAGTGCACATCGCACTCATTATGTATGTATACACCTATCCCCTTTCCCCCACACATCTGCCCGACATCCAATTAATGTTATTCCTAAATGTGCCCTTAGGCGATGATCAGTGAAACCACTTTGATGGTGCTTATTTTGATGTGGTGCTTATTTTTCCATTCTTGGGATACTTCACTTAGTAGAGTGGGTTCCAGCTCTATCCAGGAAAATACAAGAGGTGCTATATCACCATTGTTTCTTATAACTGAGTAATACTCCATGGTATACATACACCACGTTTTATTAATCCACTCATGTATTGATGGGCACTTGGATTGTTTTCACATCTTTGCAATTGTGAATTGTGCTGTTATAAACATTCGAGTGCAGATGTCTTTTTTATAGAATGTCTTTTGTTCTTTTGGGTAGATGTCCAGTAATGGGATTGCTGGATCAAATGGTAGGTCTACTTGTATCTGTTTAAGGTATCTCCATATTGCTTTCCACAGAGGTTGCATAATAGTTATATGGTTAATAGTTATTAATAATAGTTAACATGTAGCTAGCAGGTAACTTTCATTTCAGGCGCTGTCTGGGTACCTCAGAAGCCTCTCCCCCCTTTGTTACTGATATGCCTACTCAGAAATCAAGTTTGTTCAAAAGCAAGAATGAATAGGCCCAAAGTTAGGGCCTGAAGTGCTCTTCTATAAATGATAGACATTAACACATGGCATTTATGACAACATTTGGCTTTCATAGGACTTTGGGGGATTTGTCTTTATTCTTAGCTATGTAAAAGTTTAAAATAATCACAATTTACATTTACGAAGCGCTTTTCTTGGTTTGGAAAGTATTTCTCATACATTATTTCATTTGAACCTCACGGCAATTCTGTCTAGTAGGCAGGGCAGGAATTTTCATCCTCACCTGATAGATGAATGAAGTGACACTGAGAGAGACCTAACCAGCTCAGGGCCTGGAGACCTGTAAAACTGCCGGGTGGCTGAGTTCACAGGTGAGCTACAGCCATTTGCTTTTAAAAGAACCGAAGAGCTTGAAACAAAGTCAGATTCTTTTGAATATCTGCCTGCAGTTGTTTGGGTTTGGGGTTTGTTCCGTTTTGTTTTTGGCCTTAGGAACAGAGAGATTGGAGTGCTACTCAGGACAGTGAGGGAAGGGGTGCGATCCCCCTTCACTCTGTGAGACACTGGCACCTCCAGGGCTCTCCCTGAAGCAGAGAGAAGAGCCTCGCTCAGCCCTGTCTTAGGCAGGAAGAGAGCCGCTTCCTCCTGACCTGTGGCTTGCAGTAGCCGTTTGCCCTTTCCTGGAGGGTCCAAGCCAGTCAGCTGACCTTGAAGCTTCTGGTAGGGAGGGTGTGGGGAAGGGGGGAACACCTCCTCCCTTCTTCTCGGCTCACTCAACTGGAATCTGATGCTCTGATCAGGGTCCCCCATAGGAGTGGATAGGACTAGACCCCCCTCACCCTTCCAAGGGGTCCAGGATCCTCAAAATCCCTGGTGGACTCCCTTTACGGAGCTCACCTCCAAGGTCCCCAGCTCTGTCCCGGCGCAGCAGGCTGTAAGAGTCCGGCATCTCACAGAGATGCCAAATGGTCCTGAAATGGCTTGGGCACAGCAGAAGGATGAAGAACTATTTGGAATATTCACTATTTGGCATCCTCCAAAGGAGCAGGGGCTGCAGTGGTAGAGGAGAGAGCTATCGTGGCATTCTGATCTCTAGTCCACTAAGGAAAAGCCTCCCTTCGGTGACATGGAAAACAGGACTCAAAGGGATCCCCGGCTGTGTCTAGCCCACTCATGCACATTGCTTGCCTGGCCGTGGTTTTAGGAAATGTTTAAAAATTAGTTTCGGATATTTAAAAATCAACACATTTCACATCAAAGTTGGGATAAAGTCTGAGTTATCTGAATGTCTCATAGTAGGGCGAGGCAACAGTCGGCTGCAGGCCCCACCCTCCCGCTCCGTCCAGGTCTGTTACCTGCCTGCCTCTCGCAGCACCTGAGTTCCTGATCCCTGCACTGAAGGGCTTATAGCCCAGCAGGTGCTGCAGACGGGAGGCTCAGGGAGTGGAGGGTTTCCCTGGAGCCGCTGACAGTGTGGCCTGACCTCTGGGGTCCACTCACTCTGACCTTGCTGCCCCAGGGGAGTGTTTAGACACAGCACAGGAGAACAACCGATTCCGATGTTCCATGGTTGAGTGCTACGTACAACCGTTCCACCCCATCCTTTTCCCCACTGTGCTGTGACAACTAGATGCTGTTGGCAGAATCAAAATCCCTCCAGGGCACTGCAGCTTTATGTACCTGGGATTCCCTGTTGTTGCTTATTTGATTTTCTGACACCTCTTGCCTGTTTCATACTAAATTCTACCGTGGGAAGACTGAGCGGCTCATTGTTCACTATCCCTCAGCAAGGCAGGTCGGTTTTGACTCATAACGTTGACTCAGATACCTGAGTGTCTAAACCAACTCCCAGCTGTTCAGGCTTCTGGGTTAGGCAGAAGTGGATGATCGTTAGAAGTGTATGTTCTGCTTGAGCTCAAATTCCAACTCCACTACCTGCCAGCTGTGTGACGCTGCGTAAATTACTTACCATCTCTGGGTCTTGGTTCCACCTATGTAAATGGGGTAATGTGGGAAAAAAGCTAGTCATAGGGCTTGGGACATAAGAATCATTTTATAAGAGTTAGTTACTATAAGGCCGGGCGCAGTGGCTCACGCCTGTAATCCTAGCACTCTGGGAGGCCGAGGTGGGCGGATCGTTTGAGCTCAGAAGTTCGAGACCAGCCTGAGCAAGTGCGAGACCCCATCTCTACTAAAAATAGAAAGAAATTATATGGACAGCTAAAAATATATATAGAAAAAAAAAATTAGCCGGGCATGGTGGCACATGCCTGTAGTCCCAGCTACTCGGGAGGCTGAGACAGGAGGATTGCTTGAGCTCAGGAGTTTGAGGTTGCTGTGAGCTAGGCTGACGCCACCGCACTCACTCTAGCCTGGGCAACAGAGTGAGACTCTGTCTCAAAAAAAAAAAAAAAAAAAAAAAAAAAAAAGAGTTAGTTACTATTATCGTTGACCATTTAGAAAATTACTTCAGGAGCCTAAAATGCAACTTCAGTTTCTAATTATAGACTTTCGAGGGGATTTCAGAGTCATGAGTCCAACTCTCTGATTTCCACAGCAGAGAACGGGAAGCCCAGTGAGATGGTGAAGTCAGGCGTTCTGTCTTCTTGCTCAGTGCTCTTTCTGCCACACTGTGTTGGACGCTTACAACTTCCTAAATGGCGAGCCTGCATCTGGGCTAGAAGGGTGGGGCGGGGAGGGGGTTGGTTAGAAGGTTAATTTCCAGCAAGAATCTGATCTGTTCAGATATAATTTTGTAGACAGAGAAGCTGAGACCCAGCAATAAAGGCCACATTTTACTGGGACTAGAACTATACCAGACAGGAGTCTCCGTGAAACCAACAGAATGGCTCTTTGAGTAGCATCTTCTTTCTAAGCAAGACTGAGAATAGGGCTCCCGAACGGGAGTGTGAAGTTGGTCCTGCTGAGTGCTATACTCCACCCGAATCTCTGGTCAGCACCTTCTCCAACAAGACCAGTGGAGCTGCCAACATCTATAGTAGAAAGGCCAGGAGGATTTCTGGTCCCAGGGTCCTCTCCCTGTGTTCCCGAGCATCCTGAGTTCTGTCTGTTACTGGTTGTCATTGCACATTTATGTCTCCTTCTCCCTTTGCTTCTGGGTTGTTCTGTTCCATTTCATATTGGTGGTTTCCCAGTCATTTTCCATTCCATTAATTCATTCAACAAATATTTATCAACTCTCCCCGCTCAGTTGCTGGGATAAGGCAGGAGCCCAGCCAGACCCGGGCTTCGCTCTTCTGGGGCTTACAGTCTGGGCGGGAGACAGATGGGAAACAGTACACAAAATGTGCTGGATCACAAATGGTGACAAGTGGCCCAGAGAGTGATGAGATCACAAAATGGAAGCCCGGTTGGAGCTTGGGTGTCACCAAGGCCTCCCTGAGGCTGTGACATTTTAGCTGAGTCCTGAAGGAGCCAGTCAGATGGAGGGGCAGTGGGAGGAAGAGGGTTCTGGGCAGAAGGAAGAGCATACGGGAAGGTGGAAGGGACATCAGAGAGCAGATGTCACATATGTGTGGCTGAGGGCTGCGAGTGAGGCTGAGTGGCGGGTGTGGAGGGCAGGGATAGGTCCGGGGCCCGTAGGACATTGTGGGCTGTGCAAAGGCATCTGGAGTTGGCCTTAAGGTAATGACAGGTTAAAACGACTTATGAATAGGCAAGAGATGTGATCAGGCTCGTCTTCTGGAGATATCCACTCCGGTTGCTGGGTGCGGAAGAGCCTGGAAAGGAGCAAGAGTGGCTGACCTGGCTAGTGTCACCCAGCAACTGCCTACAGCTGGAGTGTCCCCGCCATTCCCAAGGGCCCAGGAAATAGACTGGCACAGGGAAGTGGAGCAGGTCGGTTTGAAGAGAGGAGAATGACACAGAGGTGCAGACTGAAGATGCGGGGAGACATACTGCCTGCGTGCGTCCCGGGGCTTTCGATCTTTGAGCTTCTATTCCTTGAGAAGCTCTGATGCTCCATGTCCTGGCTTCCATGGACACCCCAGGATTCTTCCAGCAACTTGCCTAAGCAAGTTCAAGGTGGCTTCTTTTGACAAAGACATGGGTTACTATGGTTCTGCCTGAAATCTTCACGTAGACCTGTGCCCCACGCTGGTGGACACACTCTTTTTTCTCCATCAGATCAACAGACAGATTGAAAGTGTATGTATTGTTGTATTTCTTCTGGAAGTCCTAATACAAAACCCCTCTCTGAGGCCTTCCAAGAAGGTTTGGTATGGCTAAAATTTGGTTCTCTGCCACTGATAAAAGTGACTCTTACATGCATGGATGGTCTGGTGGGTTAGGTATGTACTGCAGCCTGGATCTCAGACGTGCCTTTCAAATTTCCTGATCACCTCCTGTTTTCTCACTCCTTCTGGGCTTAGCTATGCTCTGTGCTAAGCTCTACACCTATTCTGGTTGCAGATAAGATAAATTAGCAAATGGGTTGAGGGATTCCAGTGAGCAGAAGACAGAGACAGAGGCAGAGTCTGGACCGTGGTTAGTGAGTATGGGCTCAGTTGCAATGATCTGATATTATCAATTCAGACAGAGGTGACAAGGCCTAAGAAGCACTGGCCAATGAAAATACAGTGTGAGTCATAAATGTAACTTAAAATTTGCCAGTAGTAACATTTAAAAAAATAAAAAGAACAGGTTAATCCAATATATCTAAACTGTTATAATTTCAACATGTAATCAATATAAAAATTATTAATGAAATACTTTATGTTCTTTTTTTATACTAAGTCAAAATTAGGTATAGATTTTATATTTACAGCCATTCTCAATTTGTACTAGCTACATTTTAAGTTCTCAATAGCCACATGCACAGGATGGTACAGCTCCAGGGTGTTGTACTGGGCTAGAATTAGGTTTGACTGCTAGCGTCAGAAGTGGCTTTAATAACATAGAAGTATATTTCTCTCATGTAAATATTTAGGTAGACCTTAAAGACTACTGATATGGCACTTTGTGGCAATATTTAACCTAGGCTCCTTCTCTTTTGTTGCTTCACCATGCATGGGCTGCATTTCCAAATTCCTCAACAGTCCAAGATGATTGCTTTAGCTCCAGCCAGTGCATCTATATTCCAGCCGGCAAGAAAGGAAAAGGGAAGGAGAAGGACACACTACCTTCTTTGGATGGCACTTCCTAGAAGTTACACACATATTACTTTTATTTGCATCTCGTTGGCCAGGATATGATCACATGGCCCCATCTAGCTGCAAGAGAGGCTGAGAAATATAGTCTGTATTCTAGGTGACCATGTAACCAGCTAAAATTCAGGGGTTCAGGGACTAAATAAGAAGATAACAGATATGAGGAATCAACTGATACCGTTGGTCTCAAAGATGAAGCCATGCTAACAAAACGTGGATTTTTCTGGTAAACCAGAAAGCCAATTTACTCAGGAATAATGGGACTATAATTGCCAGCCAGGTGGGAATGCCTGGGTCGGCTGACTGTTTAATCTCTTCCCAGTAGGATCATCTAAATGGTTAGAAGGTTAATAGATCAGGCTATGACAGCCCAATAGATCCCTTTCTGTTTCAAAGTATATATATACCTGCCAAGGGAACTAGAACATTCCTGCCAGCCTGTGAGGGAGCCCTCTTTCTGGGATGACACTAGACACACTTGGACAAACTCCTGCCCTTCAACGTGCCTGAACTCCTCATCATAGCTTTACACATTCCAACTCTGCTCATGTTTGTTACATTTTAGACATTGGGAAGAGATTTTGAAGACACACTAGTTCTGTGTTGTACACTTTGGAAATACTGTTGTCTCATCAGTAGCATTAATTCACTTGACAAGCACCTATTGAGCAGCTACTATGTGCCAGGTATTAGCGAATAGGCACTTGGTTTCTGTCCTTAAGGTGATTGCACTATCTAAAGAATAGAGAAGGTGATGGTGGGCGAGGGCTTGAAAGATGAGCAGGCATTCACTGAGCAGGAGGAATGAAAAGCCATCCCAGGTGAAGGGGAAGCATGTGCAAAGGTTGAAGAGACATCAAAGGACATAGCACACTTGGGAGTGGGAAGTAGCTGGGTGGGGCTTGGGAGGAGACACTGGAAGGGTGATCTTCTCAATTACCATTATCTCTTGTCAACTACCCCACTTTCCTTTGGGTATCCACCCTCCCCACACTTCCCATGAACTTTGGAGGAAGTTGACTCCACCCAGACCCTAGGGGTGGGGCAAAGAGCCCCAGTATACACTAATCAGCACAATCCCTTCTGGCCTGAAGATAGGCAGAGTGACCTAATTCTGACCCGAGAGACTGGAAAAGATTTACCGGCAGCTCTAGGGAAAGAAGCTGATAGAGTTTTGATATTTGTCTCTTCCAAATTTCATGTTCAGGCCGGGTGTGGTGGCTCACGCCTGTAATCCTAGCACTCTGAGAGGCTGAGACTGGAGCATAGCTTGAGCTCAGGAGTTCGAGGCCAGCCTGAGCTAGAGCGAGACCCTGTCTCTACTAAAAATAGAAAAAAAATAGCCGGGCATGGTGGCACACGCTTGCAGTCCCAGCTCCTCAGGAGGCTGAGGCAGAAGGATTGCTTGAGCCCAGGAGTTTGAGGTTGCAGTGAGCTAGGCTGATGCCACGGCACTCTAGCCTTGGTAAGAGAGCAACAGAATAAAACAAACAAACAAACAAAACAAATCTCGTGTTCAAATCGATCCCCAGTGTTGGAGGTGGGGCCTAGTGGGAGGTGTTTGGGTCATGGGGGCGGATCCCTTATGAATGGCTTGATGCCCTCCCAGAGGCAATGAGCAAGTTCACCCTCTATTAGTTCACAGGAGAGCTGGTGGCTTAAAAGAGCCTGGTACCTCTCCCCTCTCTCTTGCACCTTCTCTCATGTGACTCACCTGCGCCTCCTTAGCTTTCCACCAGGAGTAAAAGTTTCCTGAGGCTCTCAGCAGAAGCAGGTACCGGCGTCATGCTTCTTGTACAGCCTGCAGAACCAAATAAACCTCTTTTCTTTAAAAATTACCCAGCCTCAGGTAGTTCGTTTATAGCAATGCAAAATGGACTAGTTCAGATGCTCTCTCTCTTTCTTCTTCTATGTGGCAAGGAGTATGGGTGTGAAGCCAGGAATTGCTGCAGCCATTTCATCACCTTGAGAAAAAACTGCCTAACCATGAAAATGACACCATGGAGGGCAGAAAGGACAACAGCCAGAAAGAAGCAGGGGCTTTGAAGACATTGTTGAGCCATTAAGTCAAACCTACACTGAAGCCTGTCCTACCCTTAGGCAGCTTTGGGCCACAGTATGAGGGAACTTGGGGCTTAGCCTTTATTCTAGGGCAGGAGGAAACCACAGAAGGTTTTCAAGGAGGGGAGTGTGTGGCGGCCCAAGTCGTGGAAGTTGCCTGCGGTGGACCAAGACCAGAAATGGGGACCTGAGCCGAGCCAGAAGAGGGGGTGAGTTTGAGGGTCCCTTAGGTGACAGAAGCCAGCCTAACTGGATAAGAGGGCATACGGAAGAAGATATGCTTTGGGAAGAGTCTAAAACTCGCAGCCTGACTGCCCAAGTGGAGAAGCGCTCCTTCCTCCTTCTGCCCCCGTCACTGCCCCCCCGTGAAGTCATTTCCACTGCCAAACTCTTCATTCTCCTCTGTTGTGGATTCATGCCTCTGATTACAGTTCTTCATGGGCATGCCTGGTCCTCTGGAGCAAGGACCACGCCTCGTCATCTTCACATCCCCGGGGACTAGCCTGGCCCACAGTTGGCACGGGGTCAAGGCTGACTTGGATTGAGTTCTTGCTGAGCTAGGCATTAGCTGCACCCTCCTCCTGCCCCCAGGGCTTAGTCATCCGTTTCATAAGCAGCTTCCAAAAGCTGCAGCCCCAATACCCAGCTTCCTTGTTGTTGGCAGGTGTTGGCCGCCCCGAGTGCCAGAAGGCCGGGGAGCCAGCCACCGGGAGCACGCTAGGGCGGGGAGGGAGCCAAGTGAGCAGGGCTCGTATACATTTATGAGAGGCGTGCGTGCTGCCCAGGAGAGCGGTAACGACATCCCTCTCCAGGAAACACAAACCAGATCTCCGTCTTCTCTTTCTTCTCACCTGTCCTGTCTTGTGGCCAGAAGCACATTCATCAGCTTTCCTGCCGCTAAAGTCTATCAGTTTTGGGGCCACACCCTCCTAACTACCTCAGGTTTGCTCCCTGGGACTTTTAACCCCTTACCAGCCCACCAGGTCTGAAATGCTTGGATTAATAATTTCAGAAAATTATTAAACTTTTATGTCCCTTCAGAAGAGGCATCTCAGTTTTCCTGACATCTGCTGCCCCCACCCTGGAATTTCTGCCTCTGCTAATTCATCCCATAGGATGGTGACTGTTGGGGGCGGTCAAGGGCTGTGTGGCACTGGGGACAACTAGATGCACCTTTTAGCACCTTTCCAAAACATTCCCTCCTTATTTTTTTTTTTTTTTATATCAGCCTCCCCTGAGCTTTAACAATGCCCCTTCTTCCTCCAACCCCAGGGTTTTCCTCATCACCAAGCCAGGATTTCAAGGTTTTCCTCTGGTCTGTTTCATTATGGAAATTCCTGGTCCCCTGCTATCCTGCGCTTCTCAGATGGGCTCCGAAACTCAGCTCTCATCTGCCCCAATGTTATGTTGTTTTTTTCCCTGTCGCTATGGCAGGGATTAAGACGGGAGCCAGGGAAGGAGGGCGGAGGGGAGAGAGGGAGCAGAGAAATGCAGAATGACGACGGGAGAGAGCCGGATTGGAGGGCATCAGAGCAGGAGGAAACTGGGAAAGAAATGGGCTGAGTGTGTCAAGGAAAGGAAGAGGCATTTCTGTTTGCTTTGTTCTATTTTGGTTTTGGTTTTTTAGTATGATGTTTGTTTCCAGAGGTGAAGAGAAATGCAGTTAGCGCTGAATCCTCCCCCAGTGCAGAGGCGCAGCTACAGAAATCCCTCTCCCATCGTCGGTAACCCAGAGGCAAGCTGCAGCTCCCAGATCTAATAAGGAAAACTCAAAATAGCTTCCAGTTAATTCATTCTAATTCGCTCTGTGAACAAGCTTTTCAGCCTTGGTTCCCGGGGTGAGAGGTCCTCAGGACCAAGGGAGATGCCCAAGCAAGGGCCATGCCCACACCTCCCCCTCTAGCCCATGCTCCTCATTCTCGGGACCCCAGAACCTCTGCCTGGGTGGCGCAAGCCCACTCCCAGGGCCCCTGTGGGCCCGCTCCCGTGGTCCACCCTCCCAAGGTGGCCTGTTCCACTGGCAGCGGAGGAATGGCTGCTTGGGGCTGGGCAGTAAGGACAGCATGTGGAGGTGCGGGCTGGGTCAGGCACGTGCATGTGGGCAAGGCCCCTGGCTGGTGGCAGGAACTAAAGGGGGACAGGCCCTGAATGGGGACTGCTTCTCCCTGAATTGCTACATCCTGGTCTGGGGAGTCTGGGAATTCTAAAGTCATGCTTGGCCTTCCAGAATGTTATGAAGGTACATTTGTGAAGCTAGGAGGATGGTACATATTTTATTTAACAGTTTGTTAGCTTGACTTATAGCTTTTAAATATTTAGAGGCATGGTATGTGAATTTTCATTTGAATTCGTGCCCTGTTCCCACTAGCCTGTGACAAAATGCAGATCTGCATGGCATGGATGCCTTTATGTCTAGCTGTGCCTCCAAGTTTCTTTTTGCTCCATATCCCAATCTTCTCTGCCAAGTGCCTTCATTCAAATTCTCTAATATTATGTGTTGGTTAATAAGCCTACCATAGTTACAGCAAGGGCAGAAAAAATGATGCACTGGCCATTTTGTGTTCACTCTATTCTTTTTGGTTGTCTAGTTTCCAACCCCCCTTCTGTGTTTGGGGAGCATCCCAGCCCCACCCCACACATTTTTGTGAACTATGGCAAGGAACAGGGCTCATATCTCAGTTCCAAAGATAGAAATATTAAGAACTTGCTGTGGCAGACACCACCTGTGGTCTCCCTTGCTGTACATTCTCCCCTTCTCCCTTAGTAAGAAAACCCCCAGTGTTTGGCTGGGCACGAGGCTACCTGAGTCAAAGATTACATTTCCCAGACTCTTGTTTGCTAGAAGTGGCCAATTGACCAAGTTGCAACCATTGAGGTGTAAATAATGTGTGCAATTCCAGGAATTGGTTCTAACAGAGGGGTCATCCATCTTACGCCTTTCTCTTTCCTGATGGCTGGAATATGGACTCGATGGCAGGCTCTCAAGCAGCCCCATTGGTCCACAAGGCAGCAAGCAAAGGCGGAATTAAAGGAGCTTCAGAGCAGCCTTGCACTATTTGCCTTCAATATTTTTACATAGAAAAAAATAAATTTCTATTTTGTGTAAGCCACAATTATTTTGTTTTCTATCACATAGAGTGGAACCCAAGCTTTAATAACACATTTGTCTTCCCAGCCTCTCTTGTAGTTAGGGCTCAGCCACTTGTTATCAAAGGCAGGCTCTCCAGGCAGCCTCGGCAGGAAGCTCGAGCTCCTGGGGCAGCAGTGGTTGCATCCAGTGTCCAGATCTAGGAAGTGTGGGGAGGCAAGATGAAATGCCCAGCACTTGGTGTCAGCTATGGGCCCTCCCTGGGCCACTTCTGCCACATGATTTTGGGTACTATTTTTGGCTGCATGGCCTCAACCCTGGGCCTCCAGTCTACCTGGTGATTTTGTGAATTATCCTATATCCTGTTACTAAATTCCCCTTCTGTTTACATCTGCCAGAGTTGGTCAGTAACCTAGCCTTGCCCCCTGTCAAAATACTTTTTACCAATAAGATTTCACCAAGATGGCTGGCTTAGCCATCAAATTAGTCCTCTGAATAATCTGTTAACTCAATGTGACACATGAATTCCATTTAAAACTCAGACTATTCTAACGCCTTTGTCTCTGCAGACGCTTTTAGTGGGGGCAGAATTGAGTTCTTTGGATGATTTGGTGTCTCTCGTCATAGGGAGATGTGCCATCTGCTCGTGGAAGACATGATATTTTTTGGTGGGGGGGAGGAAACAGGATCCAAAATTAAATACAAATTTAATTAAATTAATTCAAAATTAAAATAGAAGTATATTCAAAGGGTAGCAGCTCTTCACTTGTTCAGAGGTGATTTATACAGCAAGCTCAGCCATGGGAACACTGCAAGCAACCAGAAAAGGAGCAAAACCCAACAAAACCCAAAAAACAAGTCAATGAACAAACAATAACCCTCAAAGCAAGACAAAGCAAAAAAGACTGTTCACAGCCAAAATGAATATCACAGAATTCATCCCTTGGAGTTTATGTATTTACTCACAGGCAAGCCATTCTCACCCTCCTTCAGAGCCCGTTGACTCTTCATGTAGACAGACGCAATACAGGGAACAATTTGGGTGAGGAATGTCCCGTTCTGCAGCAGATATGAAAGAGCACTCTAGAAGGGGAGACACTGACACTCTGCCAGGAACGAGAAGACAGGTGTGAGTTTGTGTTAAAGTCAGAGACGAAACCAGAATAACATGCAGATGGAGAAGCCCAGCATAGGAGCCTGTTTAGTGTAACAGTAACCACTCTGTGTTACAGCGCAGTCCAGGAATGGGGGAGGGTGTCCTGAAAACCCTGGGCCTCATGACAAGCTAGGAAAAATTAAACAGTGGGACAGTATCTGCTGTTGGTGAACACAATGGGGAGCCCCTCCGTCGCTGGTGAGAGAATAATCACTTAGAAAACTAGTTTGGCAGCCCCTTGGAGAGCTAAGCATGTGCGGAGTCCTGCATCCAAGAGTTCCATCCCTAAGCATGTGCAGAGAGAAATTCTTGTGCTGGTTATAGGAAACATGTACCAGAAAATCCTTGGCAGTGCGGTTTGCAACAGTATTCAAAATTCCTCAAATATCCATCAGATGAATGAATGCATTGTGGTAGCATCTACAGTGGAATATTACACAGCAGAGAAAAATGAACGTATGAAATCTACACGTGGCAACACAGATGAATCTAAAAACAAAATGTTCAGTGAAAGGAACTATTCTCAAAAAATATATACATAGGATTTAATTTACGTAAAATTCGAGAGCAGGCAAAACTAATTATTAATACATTGTTTAGGGCAGGGATGGGGAAAGTTTTCATGCTGGAAGGCCACATTAATTTAGCTATAATCAAATAAGGCTGCATTCAAGAAACTTCAATTAGATATACCTAAAAAGGTACATTGTTTTGCAAAAATCTAACTACTGTGTACTTAATAATTTCAAAAAATTAAACTGTTTGTTAATTTTAAAGTAAACCTTTTAATGACTTTGTCCTGTCTGCTTTTTGTTGGAAAGCATTTGAATATTTGGTTGCAGCATGGAGGTCCGCAGTTTCAGTTGATCTTCTAGATGGGTATCAGTCATTTGTGACCTTAAGGGTGATTTGGGTTAGGTAGGAGAATGTAGATTTGCAGCAATAAGTGGTTGAAAAGCAAGAAAGCATTTTAGGGGCATGTTGTCAAAGGCGTGGTTGTTCTACTCCTGGGACTATAGGCACGTGCCATGATGCCTAGCTGATTTTTGTATTTTTAGTAGAGATGGGGTCTCACTCTTGCTCAGGCTGGTCTTGAACTCCCGACCTCAGGTGATCCTCCTGCTTTGGCCTCCCAGAGTGCTAGGATTGCAGGTGTGAGCCACCACGCCCAGCCCCTCTCTCTCTTTCTTTCTACTCTAAGTGCTCAATGCTGTCACGTTTTCTCAGTCTCCCCTATTGGGAGGAAGAAAACAAAACAAAACACCGACTTATAAACACAATTGCACGAAAGCCTTGGCTGTTTCATTTGTTCCTTCTTTCAGGCCTCTCCCTCCATCATTCTCTGCCCCTGGTTGCTGGACATGGTTCTACAGACAAACGTTCCAACCTAGGCTCAGACCCTCAGAACCAACCCTGGGCCTTGGCTAAGGGTCCACAGCCGTCTTTTCAGCCAGTCCTACTTTGAGGCCTCGAGACACTGTGCCAGACTTTGTGCTAACAGCCATATGAGTTAAGCATTATGTCCCCATTTTACAGACAGGGGCGTTGAGGCTCCTAGTTAAGGTCACACAGGAAGCACTCAAACCCAGGCTTGTTGGACTTTAAAACTGAATGATAGTCACTTAGTAAAGGTGTTTCTCATTGTGTCCCTGAATCATCTCCCTCCATCACCACTCCCTATTAAGAGATTGATTCCTCCAGGCTGAAAGAATTTCAATTTTCAAGAGTCTCCATTAGAATGCAAGAGCCCCTGGGAAATATAATCCCCTAAACCTTTATTTTATAACCCTAGAGTGAGGAGGGTTTAGCAGACCAGCTCTATGGGAGGACACCCTTGGGGAGGACCTGGGGACAGGAGAGAGAGGGACAGAATGAAAATGTCTAATTCTCTGAGGACCCCTTTCTCTGGTGCTTTGATCAGCCCAATGTTAGCTTCTCACCTGATTCCCGGGGGCCTTAAGACTGGTAATTTCCAGAGAGCTATTTTGGGAGTGCAATTATCCTAAGGGTGCCTTCATCTCCCTGGAGAACTGTCTAGTAAGCTTCCCGGAGCCAGCAGCTGCACGTGCTGCCTGGAGATGCCGAGTGGGCAGGGCCACATTGCTCTTTCCTTCCCGCAGGACCCTGACTTCTGCAGCTCAGAGGGCTGCGCTCCTTGCAAGATGGGTCTGAGTGGGGTGTGGGGGGGTGGTCAGGGGAGGGGTTCAAATTCTACCAGCTGAACTGGCCCCTAGTTGTCATGGCAACCTCTCCTTGAGCCAATCTTATGTTGCTCTGGGTGTTTCTGAAGACGAGCTGTAAGTTCCTGACTGACAGGGTTGATTTAGACTGGATGAGGGACCCTCTAGAATATCTGTAGTCCCCAGCCCATGAGCCACAGCCCAGTATGGGTCTGTGGCCCGTTAGGAAACAGGCTGCGTGCATCACTGCCTGAGCTCTGCACCCACCTCCCCACGACACTCTACCCCCCACCCCCATTCTGTGGAAAAACTGGCTTTCATGAAACTGGTCCCTGGTGCCAAAAAGGTTGGGGACCACCGTGAAGGGGCCACCACATTTCTGGCTTTGACACCTTAGCTTTCCAGGATGCAACTTCAAGAATTGATATTTTTCTTTCTGACTTAGCACAGAGGTCTCTTTGCTGACCTGCAGGAATAAACTCGATATTCCCCGAGCATCAGTGATGCCTGAGTCAGGGCCTGAAGGCAGGTGACAAACATCCCCTGTACACAGGACCGTTCCATGGGTTCCCCTCCACCGTCTCTCTCCCACCCTGCCTCGGCGCTGGATCCATGTCGACTGCTCCCCTTTCCTGCGTGTCTTCCAGGACACAGGAGCAGAAATGATAGTAACATCTAGGGAGTAGTCCGTCCCCCCGCGGGGCATTGTGGCGGGGGGACTTTTCACGCCTCGTTTGTCCGCACCACCATCACGTGAGGTACAGGCGAGGACTTCCCGTGCACGTGAGGGCACCGACGTTCGTGGAAGTCGGTGGCTTGCCCGGGGTCACCGAGCTGGGCTGTGTGGTAGAACCTGGATCTTAGCCCGGGTTGCCTGATCATCGAGCCATTAGCACACTGCCTTTCAGTATGACCTTCAGTACAGCACCCACGTATGGTGGCATGTGTAAACGTAGCCAGAGGAAACACAAGCGTGGCCCAAGATGGAGGGCCGCCCCCTTCACTGCCACTTCTGCACTGAGTGCCCCGGGGAGAAAACAAGTACGTCTGCGTGTGAATGTGTCTACCCTGCCACGATTTAGTTATCTGGAATAAATAGCCACCTGCCTTCTAGAAAGTACATTTTATTTAAAACCGCAATGCCATGATATGCAGTCTTTTTAGACTTGTGATGCTCTGTTGCTTTTTGTTGTTATTGCTGTTTGTTTCTTCTTTTGGCTTTGTAATATCCCTTTTGTAAAAGAACGTTTATCTGTGATATTACATTTAAGTTAAAAAATGTTCGAAGTCTTCAACAGAACCTCATAAGTGGAGATGCCTAAAGATGTTTCACAATCACAGTGATAACACCACTACCAAAAGCAAGTGGAGCAGCTCACTCGACTAAATGTGTGCGTTCCTGCACCGCCCCCCAGATTCCCAGGTTGAAATCCTAACCCCCGGTGTGATGATACTAGGAGGGGGGGGCCTTTGGTAGGTGATTGGTTCATGAGGGGCCTACCAATGGATTCTGTCATTGCAGCCCGAAGGGACTAAGACACCAGGTGTGTTCACCTTTTGAAAATTCATTGAGCTGTACACTTAAGATTTGTGTTCTTTTAGGCCGGGTGCAGTGGCTCACGCCTGTAATCCTAGCACTCTGGGAGGCCGAGGCGGGCGGATTGTTTGAGCTTAGGAGTTCAAGACCAGCCTGAGCAAGAGCGAGACCCGCCCCCCGTCTCTACTAAAAATAGAAAAATTATATGGACAGCTAAAATATATATAGAAAAATTAGCTGGGCATGGTGGCGCATGCCTGTAGTCCCAGCTACTCAGGAGGCTGAGGCAGAAGGATAGTTTGAGCCCAGGAGTTTGAGGTTGCTGTGAGCCAGGCTAACGCCATGGCACTCTAGCCTGGGCAACAAAGGGAGACTCTGTCTCAAAAAAAAAAAAAAAAAGAAAAGAAAAGAAGATTTGTGTGCTTTTTTGTTTGTATGTTATACTTTGATAACAATTCATTTAAATATTTTTTAAAAATGGAAGAATGCGTGCTCTCTCTGAATGGTGTGCAAATTAGGGTGCTGGTGTTCCTGATCACTGTTTTTTGGTGGAGTCAATGGTCTCTGATCCTGGCTCTCAGGCAGAGCTCTTAGGGCCCCTACAGGGGCTGCCCCTGCAGCCACACCCCTGTGAAGAGCTTTCCCAGGGGGTCTGGTGCTCCCTGCCATTTAGCTTCCAGGGGCTCGTAATGTAGGGTTTGCACAGTGTTGAATGTAAAGACTTCATGTGTGTGTGTGCGTGTGTGTGCATGTGCACGAGTGCAGGACAGAGGCCAGCCAACAAGTCTGACAGCAGTTAGGTTGTTTTTATTTGTATCTTGGCTCCAGCACATACTGGCTGCGTGACCCTGGGAGAGTTCCTTAATCTTTCTGAATCTGCCTCCTCGTTTGCAGAGTGAAGATGATAACAAGGCCCATATCATAGAACTTCACGAGGAGTGACTAAATAGGGGAACATATGTAAAGGACTTAGCCCAGAACCTGGTACACAGCAAACATAAAAATAATGTATGAAATCAGAATGCCTGGGCATGAGGCATGCAGTCTTAACAAGGTCCGGAGATGATGCTGATGCACAGCCAAGGTCAACAATTACACTCTGACCTGGCCTCCGCTCCCACTACTGCACCATGGAAGATCTAGAAGGTTAATTCCCTTCTCTCCCGCTCTCACAGATTACAGCAGAGGTCAGAGTGTGACTCCTGTCCTTGGGAGCTAACTGCTCACAAAGGAATGGCCCGATGACATGCACTGTTGGGAAGGGGCACAGAACTCCTGGGCTTTGGTTTCAGCCTTGTCCCCGTGTCTCTGGGGCTTATTTTTCACACATGTAAAATGAGGGGGATGAACTGGATGATTTCTGAAGTCCTCCCATCCCTGACATTCTATGAATCCATAAGTGTGCCCCTAAAAACACTGTCCTGTAAAACTCAACAATTAGAAAACAAACAACCCAATTAAAAAATGGGCAAAAGGCCTGAATAGACATTTCACCAAAGAAGACATACAAATGGCAAAGAAACATATGAGAAGATGCTCAACATTATACCTCTTATGAAAATGAAAATTAAAAGAATGAGATACCAATATACTCCTATTAGAATGAACAACACACAAAACACTGACAACACCAAATGCTGGTGAGGATGTGGAGCAACAGGAACTCTCATGCATTGCTGGTGGGAATGCAAAGTGGTACAGACACTCTGGAAGACAGTTTGGAGTCTTTTGCAAAACCAAACATATGATCTGGCGATCATGCTCCTTGGTATTTACTCAAAGGAGTTGAAAATTTATATCCACACAAAAACCTGCACATGGATGTTGATAGCAGTTTTGTTTATAATTGCCAAAACTTGCAAGCAACTAGGATGCCCTTCAGTAAACGAGGAAATAAATAAACTGTGGTACATCCAGACAATGGACTATATTCAGCACTAAAAAGAAAGGAGCTATCAAGCCATGAAACTTATTCATACTAGTAAGTGACAAAAGCCAATCTGAATGGCTATATACTATATGATTCCAACTGTATGACATTCTAGAAAAGGCAAAACTACAGAGACAGTAAAAGAATCAGCATTTGCCACAATTAGGAGGGAGGAGGGAATGAATGGGCAGAGGCCAGAGGATTTTCAGGGCAGTGAAACTATTCTGTGTGATGCTGCAATGGTGGAACATGTCATAATATATTTGTCCAAATCCATAGAATGTAACACCAAGAATGAACCTTAACGGAAATTACGGACTTTGAGCAATAATGATGTGTCTATGTAGGGTCGTCCATCGTAACAAATGTACCACTGTGGTGGGGGATGTTGACAGTGGGGAAGGCAGGGGGGATGTGAGAAATCTCTGTACCTTCCACTCAATTTTGCTGTGAACCTAAAATTGCTCTAAAAAACAGTCTGCTTAAAACAAAACAAACAATAAAAATGCTGTATCATGTGTGGTTAAGAGCACAGGCTTTGGAGCCAGACTCTTTGTGCTTGAGTCTTGGCTCTGACTCCTAACTAGCTGTGACAGTCAACAAGTAAGCTAAACATTCTGTGCCTCAGTTTCCACATTTGTAAATTAGGAAGGGCCCACATTCAAACCCTAGCAGTCCCACTCAAGGTTTTTCAGTAGGTAAGAAGCACAATTTGGATCCAGCTCTTCGGCCTCAAAGCCATGTTTGCTCTATGAAGTCTTAGCTTTCTCCCTTTGCTGGATGTGAACGGGTTGCTGCAGTAGGTATCACTGGCTACATCTCTAGCGGCCCCTTCCCACTCCCTGCTGGCAGAGCCTCGATTTATTTAGTTCAGGTCCCCATGCCCTCTCCAAGTGACTCAAATCTAAACCAGTCATGATCATCCCAGCACCCTCGACAAAGATTGGTCTAGAGGTGGGCATGAGATAGGAGGGAAGGGGAAGTCTGACGAAGAGGTTCTCCTGCTCTTAAAAACTGAGTAAAGAAGACACTGTCTTCTTTTGTGGGCAGTTAGAGTTTTGAATTTTCACTGGGCTCATGTTGTTTTGATGCCTGCATTACTGCTCATGGTAGTCTTTAGAAGAGTGCCCTGGCCAGCTTCCTTGACTCTGGGCCTATGGGCCTTGGCCCATGTCTGGATGGCACCGAGGCTGGATCTGTGGTTTGATGGCCCTTGGCTGCAGGTCACACCAGCCCGAGGCAGGGAGCCTCCGCCCAGGGAGAGGGTGCAGCTGTCCCAGCTGGATGTGCCTGAGTGGCTGGCCAAGTGGTGGCCCAGTATGTGGACTCAGACCCCCAGCTGCTCTCAGAGAAGGCTGACAGCCAAGCCCTGGGCCACCCATGTGCTTTCCTTGATGCTTCAGTAACAGTGGGAGGAAGGGTGATCGGCAGATGAAACCTCCGTAAGGGAGCTTCCTCCCTGGACCATGCTTACCAGGCACTGGGGCTTGCAAAAACCCTTTCTTCTTTGAGAGGTCCAGTCCCAAGGAGTAACCTACAGTGACCAGAAACCAAGTTTTCACACCTGGACATTAACCCCTTAGCTCCTAGTACTGTGGCCAGCTTCCCAAATGGGTTCAGCCTTAATTGAATGGTTAACATCAACAGCACAGGACGATTACATGGTATTTCTATTTTCAAAGTCTTTCTTCTTTGTTTCGCTTTATTCTTTTGGCAACCCAGCGAGGACGGTAAGGGAAGGATTACCAACCTGCTAAGCGACGCTGGGAAATGCCTTGATTCTGCACCTACCCAATCCCATGCAGGCCTGGGATTAGGTGCATCCATTTGTGGTCCCATTTAGTCCTCACGGTGACCCCAGCAGTAGGAATTACTGCCTTTACTTGAGCAAAAAGGATAGTGAGTCTCAAAGAAGAGAAGTTGTGACCCTGGGATTTGAATCCAGCACTGTTTCCACCACTCCAGGCTGCCTGTGTCGCATGACTTTTCTGGGTCTCAGTTTCCTAGATGGAAAATTAAAGAGTTGTAATATGGAATCTCTAAGGTCAATTTTGGGTCAAACTTCATGATTCTATGAATATCATCCTTTGCCAGTAAAAAATGGAATTGAAGTCAAGGTAGGTGAGCCCTGCTTAAAATCAGATCTCTGGGCCCCTTCTCACTGTTTGAGCAAGGGACAATTGGAGTGGCTTCTGGTACTAGAGAATCACGGATTAACACAGCACATCAAGTTGGTTTCGGTGCCTTTGTCTGTTTAGCGTCCAGGCAGTCTTTACTGCTGCCAGCAGCTTGTCCCTTTAAAAAAGTTTCAGCCTCTCCTCCCAGGCAAGCAGCAGCCTGAGACTCTGACCCAGGCTGGATATCTTGCGGGTCGAGATCCAAACCATAGCGTCTAAGAGCTGCCTCCCTGAGGCCTTACTATGCGGTAAGCACTGTTCCAAGTGGGCAGTAACTCATTAAATCTTTATAATACTCTATGGGTTGGATATTGTCACACATACCCCATTTTAATGATGATGAAATTGAGCACAGAGAGGTTCAGTAACTTGCCCAAGGCCACACAGCAGTATGCATCAGAGACAGGATGCAAACAGAGGCAGTCTGGTTCCAGAGACCACACTCTACCACTGTGCTCTACTGCCTTGTATGATGCATTAAGTTTAAAGACCAGGTGACTCAGTGAAAACTGCGTATATGGCCATGGATGACAAACTGAGACACCAAGAGGGTTTGGAAGAATTATGGCCGAGTGGTGGAGTCTGAAGAGATGCCCTGTAGCACTGAAACTTTGACCTGTGGGAGGAAGGAAATGTGGAAGGAGTTTCTCTGCCCCAAAACAAGTTCCAAGGAAGGCTTTTTAAAGGCGACCTGCCCCTGTACCCCTGAGTGGATAGCCCTGGGGCACAAAGCTGATTTGGATAGGAGTTTTTGACAAATAGAAGAAGGTTGGTTCCAATGGTTTTTCTACATGTCTCTTAATACTCCTTTGCACCCTTGTAATTATTTAGTTAATTAGCTAATTTTTCATTCACCTAACGACTGGGGCCAGCATTGTTCATCATTTTGTGATATGAGCCCTGCGCATAGAGATAATCAAATATTTGTTGAATCAATCCATGATTGAATGAAGGGATGAATAAAAATCCAACCCTGTGGTCTGAAATATACTCAGAGCTCTTGGGGAAGGACCTCAAAGGGGAAAGCACAAACATAACAAGTTGGCATTTGAGGAAGTATTTTAAAGGAAAGGCAGGCTTTAACAAGGAGGAAGGAGAGGATTAGGGAGGTGTATTTAAGAGAGAAAGAAACACTGGCAGGAGGCGGAGGGTAGGGGAATTGTGGGCACAAAACCTGAAAGGGAGCCTGTGAACCCGGCCAGGGCTACCAAAGAGCCCTTGTCCCGATGCCTCCGATGCCTCCCGCTGGAGGGCCTGTGGCCTCCCTCAGCGCCCCCTCCCAGCCGCCATCCCATCCCAGAGGCCAGCCTCCAGATGTACCCTCTTCCAGGAGTGTGTTCTAATTGTAAACATTCTAGCCTCACTTTTTGAGGACAGCAGATTCTCCCGGTTCCGAGCGTGGGGACCTATTCTCTGGGGGTGTCCGTGGGTGAGTTTGCATGAGCCCAACTACCAGGCTGGGAGAGGTGCTCTCAGGAAGGCACACTTTGGCTGACTTAGGGCAGTGTGCTCAGAAATGCAGGCGTCAAAACCTGGCATGGATCTCCTGGAGCTGGAAGAGCCTTCCTAGAAGTGACAGTCCCGCCCCTTCCTCCTCTGCCCCCCAACCCCCCACCCCCACCCCCACCCACACAAATGTCCAGTCACATCGGCCCCCTTGGCTCCTTTCCACACCTTTCTCTGCCACACCACCAAGATTGTTGAGTGCAAGAGGAAACGCCACCTCCCACAGAAAACCTAGGGGACTTTTTTTTTTCCTTCAATAAACATTTGCTGAAATAACTTTTTATTGGTGGTTGTTTTAAAACACATAGCAGAGAAAGAGTCCTGAGAATTATTCCCACCATAACTTTTGTTCAGCTAGATCTGTGTCATCAATGTGGGCCTCAATTTCCTCATCTATAAAACACGACTCCTTGCTCACTTTCATCTTCTACAAGTTTGTGCTGCACAAGATGTGACCGATAATTGCATTTCTACTCAGCATCTGTTCAACATATATTCTTTAAGTGCCAACAGCACTTAAAGAAAATTATCGGGGATACAAAAGAAATTATTTCTGGCCCCTGCCCATGATTTATTCATTAGTGTCCATTGAGTGCCAAGCTCATGGTAGGGGCTATAGGAGTTTTAAAAACTTAAAATGTCGTCCCCACTTCTAAGGTAACTTCAAGTCCATTGGAATGACAATACACATGTGAAATAAGGAGAACAATTTAAAATGGCATATAATTAGATGTCAGAAGGGAAGGTCAAAAGAGGGAGAAATCACTATGGGTTTAACAGATCTAATTAGCTGACACAGCAGTGGGGCTTGGGCTGGCTGAAACACAATGCTGATGGTCATGATGATGATGATGATGATGGTGATGAATATAGCCAAATTTATTGGGCTTTTTAGCATGTGGCAGGTTGATATGGCACTTCATAAGTATCATATTTAATCCTTACATCAACCCCCTAGGGTAGGCACCATATTGCTCCCATTTAACTAGTGAGGAAACTGAGGTACAAGCGTTTTATGGAGGAATCTGATCAATCTATAATCACACGTTCTGGGAGTGGAGGGACAGGAATTAAAAAGAAAGGAAAAAGTACAGAAGGGTCTTCAATTCCTCTAGAAGCAGCATTGTGTGAATGCTAAGTGGAAACATCTTTGTAGTATTGATATAATATCTAATGTCTACATTTTCAGATTTAACTCCCTCCTTTAAAAATAACTTGAGGCCCCTTGACTATATGTCTCTAAAATTATAATATACCTTCCAGATCTTAGCTAATACAACAAATTCATCTCAGATCTTATTTCTGTGTTATAGGTGACTGTACTGGCAACACAGTTTGACTTCCATGACAATGGGGAGGCCTGTGTTAAGGGGGAGAGGATTTCAGGAGCCCTGAGATTTTGTGTCTGTGCCTTCCTTTCTTCCATCTTCTGGGGTACCCTTTGTCTCCTAACTTCTTTGCCTCCTTTTATGTCCCTAGTTCATTCATTATCAGCATCTCCTAAGACTGACTCCTAGACCAGCTTCTGTTCACTCATTCATTAATTCAACACTCCTGTGCTAATCAGCTATGATTTAAAATTTAATATGACTAAAACATCATCTTTGATCTAAAGGAGTTTGATCAGGATTTATAGTCCTGGCGTCAACTTCAGGAACCACCTATATATGGATGACTTGCACAATGACATCCCCCACATGGGTCTTTTATCCTCTTGCCATGTGTTTTCAGGACATATTTTGAAATGTAATATTCTAGGAGAAGAATGCATCAGCTTTTCCCTATATCACTCATGTCCTATTTCCCCATTCTTATGAATATCATTCATCTTCCTGGGCCTCCAGTCTTTCATTCTTTATGGGAAGGGATGATATCTTCTCTTTGCTTTGCCTCCTCAAATAGGGTGGTACATGGTGCATGACTCATAGCAAACTTCAAACAAGGCTGTCTGACTAAATTATTCAAATGCCTAACTGAACCCTGAGTGGTGAGAAGGCAGCTCAGTGCAGGTCTGTATTTAGTCTCTCAGAGATTGAGTGGCATTTGATGGATGAAGCAAGAATAGCAAACAGGTAAAATTCCATGGTGTCAGTTCAGCAGTCCTTTATAGCTTGACTTTGGTTCATTTTATTCACATATTTGTCAGCATTCTTTTTGTGGGAAGTGTCAGAAAACCTGACTGAAACTATTTAAGCAAGAAAGAGAAAGGGGATGTATTGACTCAAACACTGTGAAGTCCAAACACCAATTCAGCATGTTCTCATGGCTTGTTAGATTCAGGGACTCAAATGATGAGCTCATGGCTATTTCTCTTTTTATGTGTCTCGGCTGTCTTTTTCTCTGTGTTGGTTTCTTTCTCAGCTAGGCTCTTGTCACATGACAGGAAAAATGGCCACCGACAGCCCAAACTACATCCTGGCACTGATGTTTTAAAGGAAAGGAACTCTCCTTTTCCTTGGCATTTACATATCAAATCTCAGAGAAGAATCTGATTGGCCCTGTTTGGATCATGTGTTCATCCCTGAACCAATCACTGTGGCTTTGGACATGGACTACTCTAATTGGCCAACTCAGGGCTCACATCCACACACCTATGTGGGGATGATAAGGCACTAGGACTGACACCCCCCCACCCCAGGGCTACAGGAAGGAGGGAGAGGAGTGGTTCTCCAAAGAAAAGAGTGCTGAGGAGAACGACATACATCCACTACACTCCTCCGCTCCCTAACTGCACCTGCCTCAGAATTTTAACCAGAGAAGTTACCATTCCTTCTCCCTCCAAGCCTTATTGTGTTGGGAAATTAAGAGAAGATGCTGGGCTTTCCCAGAGATGGCTGTATTTCTATGGGTGCTGATTTATTCTTAAACCTTTAGACATGTTTTATAAAATTCTCATTAGCGGTTATTGGAAGAGAAGCTGCCCATTCCCAGCTCACAGATTTTCTTCTCAAATATTTCAGCCTTGAATATATGCATATACATGTCTATATGTATATATATTTACATATATATGAATTTTTAAAAACTTTAAACCAGATACCTAACCCTTTCACTCCCCCCCCCACCAAATCACTACCATGTAACTTCCCCTCCTACCCTAGGGAAGAGTGTGGGAGGCTGGTTTCTGCTGGTCTCTCTTGGTGGGTGTTTGATTGATCAAAGGAAGAGCAGCATGAAGAAATCACCATAAACAGGTCTCTGTAATTTCCAGACTATACAATAGCTAGTCTCAATTTCTTGTTTGATTTCATGATACCATTCTGCCCTTCATCCTAAGAAATCTGCATGGCATATGTTTTTGTTGACAGATATTGAGAGGCAAGGACTTGCAAAATCAAATGCCCCTGGGGGTCATGTAGGCTGGGTGGAGACTGTGTTAAACTGGGGTGTTTAAGTCCCATCTCAAGGGGCACCTTATAGAGGGCTCCAGCCCACTTTTGCCATAGGGAATGCATGCTGTGGTAGATATTAATTGTTCACTAATTTCTAGCTCCCTTCTTCTCCATGGTGCATAAGAGGACTGACCTTCCCTTGCCTCTTTGAAATTAAGAATGGCCACGTGACTTGCCTTGGCCAAGGAAATGTAACCTAAAGTGACGTGTGTCACTCCTGGAGGAAAGATTTAACTTCTAGTGCTTGGCCCTCACTACTTCTCTCTCTTTCTCTGCCATGGTGACCATGAATGCATTTGTTGATATAGAGACGCAATACTGAGCCATTACCTATAGGACAGCTGCCCTGGGAATCAACTAGATCCACAATTGTCTTGTGTGGGTGAGAAGTAAGCCTTTCTTGTGTCAAGTCACTGAGTTTTTGGGGATGCTTGCTACTGCAGCAAAACCTAGCCAATCTTGACTATCACATATGCCCAATGTTGCCTGACTTTGATTTTTTTTTAAGAAAAGTTATAAATCTAGATTATTATGTAAAATCTTAGATATCTTAATGTAATAGTGAGCCAGAAAAGCCTAACTCAGCCTGCCAGCTACTAGTTTGTAATTTTGGTCTACACAGTTTGAGTAGAGAATGGAGCAGTAATCCTATCTGAACCCCTATGGTGCGTACAGTCTGGGTCACGTAATTAGCTCTTAGCTACTCTTAGTCTTGCTGTTCGTTAATTTGTAAGTCATTCTCTCTAATTAGGTGGGAAGTGGGGACAGGTAAGAAATCATGTCTTAAACTTTGTGTACCTCATAGGCACACAATAGACTGTCAGTAAATACTAGTATGAAGACTAGTGGATTGATTACTCAGAACTAGCACTTTCTTCTTTGTTATTGGAGGAACAGTTCTGGGGGGCAAATTATTTTACCTCACCATTTCCCTTTTTCCTCTTTGCAAAGTGTTTGGAATTCATTGATGTCCATTAAGCTTTAAAACACAATAGTCCAAATAAATCAGAGATGCAAAACCAAATGCATTAATCAGGAATTTTCTAATTGCAAGTAGTGGGAAACCTACATTTAAACTGCCTTAGACTGATCACTCGTCTGTCCCTAAGAGCCACTAGTAGATCAGCTCCATCCAGCAACTGCAGGGAGAAGCAGACCAATGTCCGCATAAAGGAGCCAGTTTATGGCCTCTCCTTCCAGCCACTTCCAAAGGCAGTGACTACGTAAAGGGGCCTGGTAGGGGGTAATGTGGCTGGAAGGGAGGTCTTGAAGCCATGTTCCCATAGCATCCTACATAAAATTGAAAAACATTCATTTCAAATAACAGGGAAGGCTAATGAATATTATAGAGAGGTGAAGGGGGCTAAAGACCCCCCAAGTCACCTCTTGGTGCCACCCCTGTAGCACATTTAATTTGTGGGGGAAGCAAAGGCCCAGTAGGACTGCTGGTGGCCCAGCCACAGTCCATAGTGGGCCCTGGAGAGGACCCGCTCTAACCACACACGCTAATTATTGGTCCCTGTACAAAGATCAGTTTAGTTTATTCAAAGTCCCAGCCGAAGACGCATAAAGGAACATTGCCCCTGTTCAGTGTTTTGTTCCATATAAACATCCAGACCCTAGTCTCGTGGGAGAAACGTCATCAGGCAGTTTCACGGTGCTCAACTTTGATCTTTATGCTGCGGTAAAGGTGTAGTTGGCCTTTCTGGGGCTGAGAGTCATGTTCTTCCACAAGACTATCAAATTACTACTCGTTTTTGAATGTATATTCTTTCAGGGTCTTCCTTTCTTCTTACTTGCCAACACCGATGGTGAGAGGGAGGCTGCTGATGGTGAAGGTGAAAATGGTCAGGCAACGTACGGGACTTGGTCTGTCTCTCCTTTCACGCGGGAAGATTTCGCGCACCGGGGAAACACAGATGATAAAGTCTCTGCACTCACAGAGTGCAGGGGGAGACATGCATGTTGGGGTTTGCTCATTTGCTCCCTTCTGTCTCAAGTCTTGTTGTTTCTTTCACTCTGAGCATCTGCACTCCAAGAAGGCATGAACTTTTTCTTTCACTTCCTTTCTTCTATGGGTGATGACCTGACATCACTCTAAGAAGGAGGCCAAAGCTCACAGAGTGTAAACATCATCGCCTCTATCTGGCTTAGGCAAAACGTAGTGGGTTGGCTGGGCACCCAAGGGCTGTGAAGGTAGGAGATGCCAACCCTGAGCCACACTGCTGCCTGAGGGCTCTGACTCTCTGTGCCTTTACATACTGGAGGGCACGGTGGATGTCACATTTCCTCTGGAGTCCCCGTCACTATCGCCTCTCTGGGAGGATAGAAGTCGCAATGGGGAAGAAGGCCATTTGGGGTCTGCTGAGGACTTGGTCTGCTCACTGGTGTGTCCTGAGTGGAAAAGAGAAGCCCGCGGGGGCAGGGCACAGGCCCAGGGGTCAAACTGTGGCAGCCGCAGAGAAAGCGGTGGTCTCAGGCTGCAGCCCTAGAAGACGGGAGGCCGGTGCAGCTGTGCCTCGGGGCTCACGGGCGCTTGCGGTGGCCCGCCTATGGGTAGGGACAGAGGTCCCCAAATGCCTTAATCCTCTGCCCATCCTTCTCCACGGAAAAATAACACAAGCTGGCGAGATCGCCCCCTCACCCACTTGGTCCTGGAGAGTCCAAGGATGAAATTGTGCTGAAATTCTCTCTCTTTCTCAGTTTGGGGAAAAGCGCCCCGGACTGAGGAAGATGGTCACCGCGGGCCATGCGCTAAGGGGCTTTGGACTGTCCCACAGCCTCCCCCTCGCATCTCTCTCCCAGGGCTGCGGCTGTGCCTGGCGGGTGCGAGCCGGGCGGCCGTGCGCGGGGGGTGCTCTTACATAACCGCTCGCCGCGTCCTGCTTTCTCGCGCGCTCCTGAGCCGCGGGGTGGCACAGCCGGGGGACTGGATGGAGCCCGCGCGGGCGCTGCGGGGCCGGGGCCGCCCCTGCGGGGAGAGGAGCACGCGCGGCGGCAGGAGGAGGGCGCCAAAGGCGGCGGGGGAGGTGAAGGTCAGTGGGTGTGAAGCGCCGGATCCACACCCCCTCCTCCCTGTCCCCTCCTTCCCTTCCTCTCCGTCCCCCTCTGACGTCTGGAGCTGGCAGCTCGGCCGGTTCCGCATTCCCGACCCCTCCCCGCCGCCCAGGGGCCGCTATATAGCCGGGGCTGATGCAACCGGTCCCGCCGCCCGCCACAGCCTGCGGGAGGGACGCTCGGCGGCCGCGACGGGGGGCGCTGGCGGCGGCGGACGCTGCAGCGGCGGCGGGGCTGGCGCCGCGGCGGCTCCCAGGCCGGGACGGGCCTGGGCACCGGGCGGAGCTCCGCGGCCGGGCGGCAGCGGCGCGGAGTGGGCACGGCGCCTGCAGCCGGGCCCCGGCCCCGAGGGCGCCGCCTCCGCCCGCGGCTTCTGCACGGTGGGTGCCAGGGCGCGCGGGGGGCGCCGGGCGGGGCGGGGCGGGGCGCGCCGGCCGTGGGCACCTGGGACAGCCGCCCCCGCCGAGCCCCGGAGCCCGGCCCCGCGGGGAGCTCCCGCAGCCCCGGGACCCTGAGCTTTCTCTGCACCGGGCGCCGCAGCCTGGGCCCCTCCCGCGAGGCGGCTGGTGGCTTCCCTTTGGTTCCCGCCCCGGGACGGGAGGCTCCGTCCGCTCCTTGGGCAGCCGGGCGCTCCCTTCTTCTCCCTCCCGCGCTCTCCTCCCCCGTCCGTTTGCAGGGAGGTGCTCTCCTCGGGCGGCGGGGAAGGCGGGGTGAGTGAGGAGAAAACTGCCCGGGGAGACGGGCCAGGGGGTAGAGATGGAGGGTGAAAGGCCAGGGAAATGCGGGGGAACGGTGATGGACGGATGACAAGGACCTGCTGGCAACTCGTGCCCCCTCTGCCTTCCTCGCAGGGAGGAAGCACGGCCCCTGGAGGACCCGGACCGGGAGGAGGGTACTGAGAAAGGCTCGGGGTTTTGATCCAATGAAAGGAGCTTCTCTCAGGGCTATTGCTCTGGGATTCTGGGCTGGGAGGGGGCCTAGGGGTGCCCAGGGTCCCCTTTGGTCTTCCCTGTCTCCCACGCCAGGTTACATAAGGAGGCATTCTGGCACTTCTAGGTAACCAGCCTCTCCCCTGCCCATCCCAGTTTAGAAGGCTCCCTTCTGCCCTTCCCCTCAAAGGAGGCTGGGGGGATTGGTCCTTTCCCCTGGACTCCTGGACCCCTGGACCCTGGGGTGGCAGAGCCAGGCTTTGCCTGAGTCAGTGGGAGGAGCGGGGAAAACGGGGAGGCCCTGGCTCTTTTGCAGGGATGGATGGGCCATTGGTGAGGCTAGAGATGGAGAGGCTGGTGGAAGGGGAAATCAACCAGCCCTTTGGGGCATCTCCAGTTGCAAGATTGCCTGACCCTTGCCCATGCGCTGCCCTCCCTAATGGCATCCAGAGCAGGGGGCTAGGGCCCCAGCACATGTGCTCAGGGCAGATGTGCTCACGTCTGTGTCTCAGAAAGGGCTTGCAGGCTGTGTGGGTTTGTATACCCAGGTTTCAATCTTGGTGGGCTCTCCCCAGGGTCTTAGTTTGAGGAGCATCAGGAACTGTGAAGCTTTGAACCATGTTTGGGTACTTTTGTACTAAAATGTCCTTTAAGTCCTTGCTAGGAGCTGTGTTCACATATCATTTCCCTTCCCCCCGTAATCTCCTTTCCCTGAGGGTTTTAAAAAACACCTCCCATTGCTTTTACCTTTCCAGCGAATCTGGTTGCAGCTTGGATGGATGTCTTATCTTCCTTTGCAGGTTTCTAGGCGAGAGTTTAACCAGGTATCAGGTGTGAGCACGGCTCTGATTTTATATAAACCTGAGAACCGGGGAAGAGAAGCAAGATCTATTCTCATGCCTCTGAGCAGTTAAGGTTTTGCCTTGTTTAAAACAGGGAGGATGGATTTCTCAAAGACTCTTCTGTTCCCCTTCTACTTTGGCTTTGGTTCAGAGCTGCAGGCAGCTCCAGAATCTTCCTGAAGAGCTGGGTGCTATATGATTTGAAGGGCTGCAGGAAAGCATGGGTTTGTAGGCCTCTGACTTTTCTCCTAGCTTGGTTGCAGCCACCTCCAAGGAGATGTGTCCCTAAGTGCTAACGGTGTCCCCTAGGAAGGGTTTGAATAAGGGTCTCCTCACGCATCCACTGCCTAGCTTTTGTAGCCATCAGGGAAAGCTCTTCTTGTCTCTGTACATCTGCTGTTGTCTTCCCACCTGTTTGCACGATGTGTGGGCATCTTTTCCAACCTGCAGGATCCTTGGCAGGGCTAGGCTCTCTGGGCCCTGTTTGTCTGGGGGCTACTAGTGTTGCAATGGGCTGCCTGTCTCTTGAGTGTCTGTTTCTAGCTCCACTCTGGAAAGGAAGGGTCCAATTGCAGACTCCAGGCTGGCCTGCTCTGTGTTCATTCAGGCCCAGCTCAACTTGAGCAATCAGAGCCAGGGTTGAGGGCAAGCTACATTCTTTTCTGCTTTTCTGCTGCAGGATGCAGTTTGCTTTTTTTCCATGCGAATGAATTATGTTTGAAACCGAAATGGGAGGAAGAGAAAAATGGAATGAGTGTGTATGGGTATGTGTGTGCGCATACCTACATAGGCAGGGCGAGAGCAGCAGGCACATTATTTTTCCATTTTCCTTTAATTAAGGCTCTGTGGAGGTGTGTTTGAAAACAGAGGGTCTCCTATGCCTTTGAGGAGGGTGAGAACACTGTTTTGGCTGCGTCCCGGGCCATATGCAGCGTATGGTGGCCAATGAAACCGGGCCTGGCTCGTTCTGTTGCTTGTCTTGGCAGTCGGTTCGGTGGCTTGTGTTACCAGCTCTGGAACTTAGGGGCTGCCAAGCTCCGTGTGCCTGTGTGTATGTGTGTGTGCATGTGTGTGCACCCGCTTGTGTGTGTGTGCGTGTGTGTCTGTGTATGTGTGTACGTGGTTTGGCCTTTCAAAACTCAGCAGAGACAAATGCCTTAGCGACCCAGTCTTGGAAATTTCAGCCTGTGTTTCTTTACAGTTACTGCTGGCTGTGGGAGGCCCAGCCAGAGCCCACCATACTTAGTTGTTGTTGTTGTTTCAGTCTCTTTTCTTGCTGCAGCCCGTGGGATTCAGTTGTAGAACTCCATTCCCAAAGCTTTAGCTGGCCAATGGCGTGTTTACAAAGGACCAAAGCAGTTATCACGCTCTGTGTGGACGTCTGTGCCATGTGTGGTACTATAACCCCTGTTACCAAGGACAAGAACTGGGCTGAGGCAGTAAGAGAGGATGGAAAGCTTGTCCAGTGACAGTACTTTCCTGGCAGAAATGACTTCATGTGTATTTATTGAGCACCTACGTTAGGCAGAGGACAAAGCTGTGTCTATAGGCAGGGTCTTCTTGGAAGCATTTCTCTGGTCTCCAGGGAAGAGCAGGAGTCCCCTAGGGGAAGGTTGCAGGTTCTTCTTTGGCTGGGATGGCCATGCAGGGGTCATGCCTGCTGTGTGCAGTGGCTTCTCCTGAGCCCAGCCATCCCTCATCGTTTTCTTATGAAGACCCGAGGCGTGACCCCTTCCAAGCAGCACAGGGATGGAGTAGACTGAAGGACACAGAAGATGCTGGTCCTCCACTTCTGGGGCTGAAATGGAAACCCAGCTTGTTGGTGGTGCCTTTGTTGCCAGTGGTCTATGCAGCTGTGTTCTGGCCTGCAGGGTAGAGGAGACCTTAGAATAAACTGAGACGAAGGGCAGGTGCTGGGCCCCATTTCTGTACCTTTGTGCACAGCCCTGACCTGGCACCCGTTGTTTGTATTCTGCAGTTAACTGTCAGGATGCAGGGTGGCCCTACCCACTTGGGATTTAGAGCTGGAAAGTGAGAGAGCAGAGAATCCTCTGAGGAGACTCCTTCTAGTGGCTGTAGGAAAGGGAGACCACTGTTAGTGGGAATACTCCAGAAGGGACCTTGAGGGGTCATGCAGCACCAGCGCCTCTCCAGGAAGGAAGGGCCCTGTGGCTACGCTGACTTCACACTCACTATGTGCAGGCGCTGTTCCAGGTACTTTCCAGGCATTAACTCATTTAATCCTCTCAGCAGCCATCCAGGGCAAATAACACTATGATTCCCACTTTACAGCTGAAGAGAGTGAGGCTCAGAGAGATTAGGGAACTGGTCCAAGCTCACACAGCTGGTAAGGGGCAGAGCTCGGACTCACACGCAGGCGACAGGACTCCAAAGCTCCCTCTCTTACCCCACCTCCCTCCCCTGCCTGCAGAGCTGGGGACAGCCAACATTCTCAGTCTCGGGGCTTTCTCCATCCTCCTGCTCCTCGCCTCCTGGATCCCCTTGTCTTTTGGAAGCTGGTTGACCTACATGATTCAGTTTCCAAGAGAGAGGTCATCCTGGATGACTCTGTAGCTCCAAGAAGAAGTCTGGTGTTTAATTCTCCAAGATTTGTGATAGTGGGTACTACGCTCTATGATCACTCGCCCGGTACCATTCTCCTCCTCTCCTGCCCTCTGCATCCTCTTGTCTCCTGGGAATCTTCCTGGGTGCCAGCTCCCAAGACCTCCCACTCTTCTTGCCGACTCTCAGTTGCCACGCCCTGCCCTTGACTTCCAGCCCCACCGTTGCTCCTGAGGCTTGGCCTGTAACCCTCCCCACTCCTTGACTTGACACTTTCTCGTAGCTCCAGGCCTGAGCCTCAAGCCATCTGCACTCACATGCACACCCATTCCTGGTTCCTGATGCCAGCCCAAGCCAGCTGCTTGCCTGGAGGGGACCTAACCTTCTCAAAGAGGCCCAAAGGGATTTTATAGCCTCCGTTAAACTGTTGTTTCTATGGACATGAAGTCCATGATGCCGATCCTAAGTTTCTCTTAACCTGCCTTTTTATTTTTATTTTTTTCCTTCACTTGTCTTTGCCATCCTGGATGAAGATACCGACTACTGGCTACTTTCTAATAAGACTATCCCTTTATAAGTTTGACCCATCAAAGCAAGACCATTATTTATTTATAGACACTCCCATGAAAAAAAGATTTATGGTATCCTGCAGATGTACGAACAGCAAACAAGAGAAGAAACTAAGAGGGAAGTGACCGCTACCTTTTTTCTTTTAGCTGAAATGACTCTTCATGTGAATATCTCCCAGGAGAGCCCATTTTCTAGACTTGAGATGTTTTTGGCTTTTCTTCTGCTTTGCCTTGCCCAGACTAGATTGTGCACCTACAAATCCCTGAGGAAGTCAGAGTAGGGAGATACAGATAGCGGATCCTTTCTTCCAGCTCTTTCCCTGTGGATCCATCTGGCCCCTGCTTTCCTCAAGCTGGCTTTTAGTGAGCGGCATCAGATCACCCATAATCTCGGGCTCAACAACGGCTTAGGGTGGACTGTGACCTTCTGAACCCTTTCTGTCTCATTCATGCCTTGCTAGCCAGTCCCCATCTCGGACTTGTACAGACCCAGCTTCTCTTTGTTGGTTAGCTTCCAGCTGATTCCTAGTCAGTGTCCCAAATTGCCAAAGTCTTTTTGGACTCCAGGCCTGTGTTTTGAGGCACAAGCCCCGTTTCCCAATTTGGATGTTCTGCCAACCTATGGCGCTTGCTCGCTATTTACGCACCGCGGTCACTAATGGAGACACGGAGGGTGTTTATCTGCCTTTCAGACCTCCTGGGCTTTGAAGGGAAAAAACTCCGGGTTCTTCTCCTAAAGCTTTTAGTGAATAGTTCTCCTTTTCCTACTAAATTGTTTCCGTATGGAACAGCCAGTCTGGGAGATGATTTCACCTCTTGTCATCTCTCCTAAGTCTCTCTTGAAGTGGGTAAATTCCTCCTGGCTCTTATGTGTTCCCCGCCGCCGCCACCACCACCACCACCACCACCCCTTTTTTTAATAGATCCCTAAATCACATCAAATTGTTTTATTTTTCAAATCACCAAAGTCGCCTTTCAGCCTTAGATAGTCAGCCAGCTCTTTGCTGTTAATGAGGATCCAATTATGAAAGGCAACCACCCCGCTCCTCGGTCTCCCGCCCCCCACCCCAGAGATGTTTAGGATGACTTCTCGCTGGCGAGTGTCAGCTGTCGTGGTTGTCGGGTTGTCTCCTAGGGAAGGCAGGGTTAAGGGCTTTGTGGTTTGTATCTGAGCTGTTAGGGGCTCCCTCGCGGGAGAAGGAAAGAAAGGAAGATCTCTGCTTCTCCAAACAAAAGCCTGGCGCCTGGTCCCCTGGGTGAGGCTTGTCACTGGGATAGATTCACAGGGGAGCAGCAATGGCACGAATTTGTGGGGCCACTGCTCCCAGGGGGTGGCACCCCTCCAGGGGGTTCCACAGTAGCAGATAATTCATTATATTTGGGGATCATTTGTTAGTGTCTCATTTATACCATCTGTATGAAGATAAACAGAAGCTGCACGCAGACACCGTCATTCCTGGAACGGAGTGGGGTCTGGCTTCCATCTCCTGGAGACGGCTTAGGCAGGGAAACACACAGAAGCCTCCAGAGTATTTTTCTTGGGGTCTACTGTGGGAACGAATACCCTGGAGGTGGAATGATGGCCTGGCAACGAGCATCTAAGCTTCCAGAGACAGATTTTTATGCCACTTGCGGAATTTTGCTCTGCCGTGAATTTATCATTTGTTCGTTCATTCACTCACTTACTGATTCAACATGCATTTATTGATGACGCTTTCTGTGCCAGAAATGGTGCTAAGCACTGGGGACACCTGGGCAGCACCCAGCCATGACAGCTGCTGGCCACTGGAAGTCACCCCTTCGCTTGCCAGGTGGCCACACAGTTAGTTAGGGCCGGGCACAGTTTTGCCACATAGGAATGGGTTCTTGCACTGGCCCCTTTCCTGCTCTCTGTAGTGGAGGGCGGGGGGAACGTGCAGCTCCTTCCTGGTGCTCTGGAGCGGCCTCCTGGCGTGGCAGCCTGCAGCCCTCTCTGCGTTGCAGGCTCAGTTCCAGGGCGTGGAGAGTGGCTCTCTTGCTGCCCCTGGACTCCGGTCCAGCTCAGGGTCCGGGAGGATCACAGCACAGGGAGCACTCATATGTGAGAGGTCTCAGGGGCCCATATCTATGTCTGGGCTCCCGCTCAGGCTGCCATGGGTTATTCAGGGAAGTTCTCTGTGAGATCTCTGTGGATCTCTGTAGGAGGCAGAGGGTCCTCTGTGCAGGAGAATGACCCTCTACTATGGGCTGGTGTCTGCAAGTCCACCATGGAAGGTTATTCCTTCTGCCAAAGGCATCAACACCGCTTCCACCCAGGAGGGGAAACAAAAAGGGCAGAGTGAGAAAGCTTTGGTCCCAACATCCGGGGACCAGGAGTCTCACCCTGGCTCTGTCCCTCTTTATCTGTGTGATGTTGAGTGGGTCATTTAACCTCTCTGAGCTTCAGTTTTCTCATGTCAAAATGAGGATATGGTTTGGGTGAGCACAGGGCCTTCTTTAGCTCTAAGTCTATAACTCTATGTGATTGAGTCTCAGATCCTTTTCTGAGACGGCCCAGGGGACACTGGGTGCTAAGGAAGGGGAGAAGGGATGTGGGGTGGGAAGGAGCGGCTGAGGGGACCAGGTGTGGGAGATGCAGTAGGTGGAACACACATGAAAGAGCTCGGGGGGCCGGGTGCGGTGGCTCACGCTTGTAATCCTAGCACTCTGGGAGGCCGAGGCAGGAGGATTGCTTGAGGCCTTGCGCAAGAGTGAGACCCAGTCTCTACAAAAAAATAGAAAAACTAGCTGGGCATGGTAGCATGCACCTGTAGTTCCAGCTCCTCAGGAGGCTGAGGCAGGAGGATCACTTGAGTCCAAAAATTTGAGGTTGCAGTGAGCTATCATGATGCCACTGCACTCTAGCTGGGGTGACAGAGCAAGATCCTGTCTCAACAACAACAACAGAAAAAGGAGCCTGGGGACACCAAATACAAACTTTGGTGCAAGGCTGGGAGCTGTGGGCAGATGGCTTCCTGGGCACATGCAGCAGGTGTTCTGAGGATGAAACGGCAGGTCCATCATCCATTACCATGTACCTTTCTTTAAACAAAGTGATGTCCAGTGGAAGCCTTTGTGGTTTGCACGTGCAAATTACTTGCATGCTTTCCCCCTGGGAGTGCAGAACCTATTGAGAAGTAGACACTGGACTCAGACAGGGAACTGAACTTCACTGTCAAAAGTGAATGGAGATGGAGAATGGGGCTTGCGCTTGTGGCCACAATGGGCTCACGAATGCCCCTCTCTTGAATGATCTAGACCTGAGAACCTGAATGGGGGCAGGTGGTTGTGGGTCTCCCTCCAGGGCCACTCCTGCAGGAGGCAGATAGCCCAAGAACCGCGTGGCCCAACAGAGATGCGTGGTCTGACGGACAGCAGATCAATCTCCCGTCTTGCCAAATGCATCTCCCCCCATGGGCAGAGAGTAGGCTGAAGATTTTTTTCTCAGGATTTCTAAGACCCTGGGGCTTTTGATTTTATGGTCCTGGGCAGAAAGATGAGAAGAGAGAGAAATGATTTTCTTTACAGGACTGGAATCCAGGAGCAGTTTTGTACCAAAATGCTACTTAAATGCTGCTTAGAAGCTAAGACTGTGCACATCTGACCTCCGTGTTCCTAGGGCCTGCTGGCTCATAGTAGGTGGTCAGTGACAAGGTGGATGGAGAGGTAGGAGCCCTTTAAGGGACTAGATGGCTTTATTGGCAGCCCAGCACTCTTCCCGGCCATCTGAGCCTTGCAGTGACCATTTCTTTACCCATGAACTTCCCCCAGTAAAGGGAAGGAAGAAATAAGAACCCCCTTTGTGTTGACCTAATTGATGTCCTTTCATGGCTGAATCTGTCTTCCCTTGTAGACCTTTCGGGTCTGGCAGAGCTAGAATATGTGTTTGCTCTGAGGATGAAGGGACCATGAAGAAATTTTCTGGTACTGGGTTCCACTGGGAAAGCACACGCTAATTAATTCCACCTCCTTTGCCTCAGCCTCTTCCTCATAGATATCAGATACGTGAGCCCGCACACACACTCTCTCTTTCTTTAACTTAGATTTGGTTCATCTGCTATTCAGGGTGTCTTAACAAGTATGCAGAATAGAATGTCTGATTTGAGGGGAGGCACCATGCCAGACCAAAAATAGCTCCCTCTCAAACAGGTGCAAAGGTGCTTGAGATTCCGCCATTATCATTCGCTCTCTTTAGGGGCTGTCTGTTGCCAGTTAAATCCCAGCTCCCCCAGTTTTAACTGTGTTTAACCTTGAGGGAGTTATCTTTCTAAGCCGTGGCTTCTACCTCTGTGTAATGGTCTCTGGTCCGGTCTAACGTGGCTGGTGGAAGGATTACCCGGTGCCTGGCACATAGCAAATTCTGAGTCAATGTTGCCTATGATTGTGAAGTATTTTGTTTAAAAAAAAAAAAAGGAAAACACTTCTGGCAGGTGGCAAGGATGACCTTGGTGTGGATGAATTGATCAAGTTTTCCTCTGTAATAGGAAGGACTTCAGGGCAGGAAGAGCAACTGGGTGGGGAGGGGATTCAGGGGAACGTTGGTGAAGGAAGCCCCAGGTCCTGGCAAGGGTCGGGGGGTTAAGCCCTCCTGGAGCCCCTACCTGGCTGACTGTGCCTGTCCTCTTCTTTCGCCCACTCCAGGCTGGCCTGCCGCTCCTCCTGCTATGATGCCTGGGCAGATCCCAGACCCTTCTGTGACAGCGGGCTCTCTGCCAGGGCTCGGCCCCCTGACCGGACTCCCCAGCTCTGCCCTGACCGCAGAGGAGCTGAAATACGCCGACATCCGCAACCTAGGGGCCATGATCGCACCCTTGCACTTCCTAGAGGTGAAACTGGGCAAGAGGCCCCAGCCCGTGAAAAGTGAGGTGAGCAGAGCGTCTTACCCCAGCAGAATCCTGGGGTAGGAGACCTGGGTTAGAGTCCCAGCTCTGGCCCTAAACCTGCCGTTTGGTACCTTGGCCTTGCCGTTCAAAGTGTGGTCTGAGGACTGGTAGCATCCGTGCCATCCCAAGGCTTGTTAGAAACGGGCGATCTTGGCCTCAGCCTAAACCTTCTGAGTAAGAATCTGCATTTTAAAAGATCCCGAGGGATTGATGGATGCAGATTGAGAAGCACGGGGCTAGCGTAGGATGCTTAACCTGTGTCTTCCAGGGGCAGGGAAGAGTGATGATTATAACAGTAATGAACGATAATGTGTTGGCAATCTCTCTGGAGTGGCGGAAGATCAGGCCAGATAATGGAAATGCGCACGTGTTTCGAAAAGTATGCAAGGGAATGCCAATATTGGGTTATCTTTAAAAATTGTCGTCATTAGTCACATCACGGCCTCCACCCCTCTTGGCCCCTGTCTGCAACTGAACGAGGGAGCTTGGAAGAAGAGTGGCGTGGCCTCCCTTCCTAAGCAGCTGCCTTAGATGGTGGTTTGCAAAGGACCCACATGTGGAGCAGCCCCTGCTCAGGTCCCCTGCACCTAAAGCTCTCACCGCCCTTTTCTTGGGGCACTGCTGAGCAGCAGAAGTCCCCAGCATGGCAGAGGATCAGTGCAGGGTATGCCCCCAGCCACCTGCCCAGGGCTGGCCATTTGTCCAAAGGCTTGCCCCAGGGAGGCCTGCCAGGCCTGCCGGAGTAGCTGCCACCTGGAAGGAAGGAAGGGAGAAGGATCCCGTGGCGGGAGGCAGAGAGGAGGCTGGGGTGGGCAGGGCATGGGAAGCAGCTGAGCATCAGGTGCTTGGTGGCCCTGCCTGGGGGGCGCAGTCACAAAGGTGTGCCTCGGTGGAGCTCAAAGGGCTGGAGAGAGGGATTCTTGAACGGAGAAGGGTGTCTGGGTACCCACAGGGGAGAGGGGGAGAGTTGGGCATATTATGCAACTACTTCTCAGCTCCCCTTCTCCCCACGAGCACCATAAAAGCTGCAGAGAAGGACTGCTGGGGGCTTGGCCGGGGTGGCGTACTGGCTGTTTGCAGGCTGGGTATGGCTCTCAGATGTGTTTTGTTTGGCCAGCACCGTGTTTTAAAAGAAACTCAAACCCACATTTCACTTGAAAATTTTGATTAAAAAATTGGAAGATCTGGTCCCACACTGGCCTGTTCCGGGTGGCAGCGGCGAAATGGAATGACAGAGCCACTTCACTTTTTCTTGTCTCCAGTTTGCCACAGGCGCCTACACCTCCCTGTCATTCTGGATCCTGCTTACACTGTTGGTTTTGCTTTTGTTACCACCAGCTGCCTTCCTTTACCTCCACTGCCTGGTCCCTGCTGTGCCCACCTGCACTCAAGACACCTGAACTAGGTACAGCGTAGGTGCCCACTGAGGACTGTTGATTACAAGATGAGAGTTGACTGTGATTCTATTCTCCTGAATTGATCTTGTAAATCAACGTGCGGTTGATAGCACTTCCTGGCTTATTTAGTGTTGTGTTTTCTTTGTGGAGGACCCTGGTCTTTTGGCCCTCTGCGAGTCACCTTCCTAGGTCCATGACTTGAAAGCATCTGTTTCTGGGCCATTCCACGGTGTAATTGCCATTGAGAGCCAGCAGCTAAGCAGTTTCACCGGGTGGAAACAGCCAGGTGCCCTGGGCGGGGGTTTGCCCAGCTGGGGTTTGCCTGGGGCGCTGAGTTACCACCTCTCTCTCTGCAAAAGACACTGAAGGAACTTTCCTTTTCTTTGGAAAAGGCCTTTATTTGGGTTGGGTATTTTTACATTTTACAGCCACCCCCAAATTGGTGGCATCTGCCCTGTACCTGCCAGTGACGCGCTGTCCTCACAGGCACCCACAGACGTGCACCATCGCGGCCGTGAAAATAACAAGCCGTTTTTAGGGCGTATTTGCATGTCCTCTCCCTCGCTGTCAGACTGCAGTTGCTGTGGGGGCGGAGAGGCAGATGGAGAGGCGAGGAACGAGGAGGAACGAGGATCGTGCTGGCGGAGCGGGAGGCCCGCCCTGCTCTGGGAACCGACCTCCAAATGCTTCCTAAGTCAGACCCCGGGTGCAGGGGGGGACCTGATTTTTGGAGCATCTAAAAACTCAAGGGGGTGGGGAGAGAAACTTGCAGCCGAAGAACGTGTGTTGCAAAGATGTATTTGCATAGGGCAAACTGCCTTTCATGGATTTTCACGTCAGCATTTTAGACTAGTAGCAGTTTCTTAAATAATAAGATACTAGCTCACATTTATTAAACATTTAATATGTACCAGGCTGTGCGCTAAGTGGTTGATACGCGTGGTCTTGTTTATTCCTTACTCAATCCTGGTGACCAGGTTACCCCCGTAATAGAGAAGAGGAATTCAAGGTCTAGGGAGGAGGTTCAGTCACTCAGGGTCACGCTGCTGGACAGTGGCAGCACTGGGGCCTGGGAGGCGATGACGGTGCCGCTGCTCTTACAGCCGTTTCTGACTTGTGCTGAGCTAAGCACCAGGCACGGTACGAGGCACTGTTCGTGAAGGTCCTCACTTGAACCCTGTGAAGTAATTGTTTTTGTCATTATACCCACATTACAGATGAGGTCCACAAGGCTTAGAGAGGTCCAAGGTCACTAGCTGGGAAGTGAGCCCAGGCAGACTGACTTCAGAGCCAAAGCTTTAACCGTGTGCTGTGCTGTCTCCTTCCCCCACTAGACCCCTTCCAGGCCTCTAGACAGAGTTCTGTTGGGCTGGGGAGGCCAGATGGACCTGAACCTGGCCCCAGACGCTTGATCATTTTGACGACATGGCCCAGTCCGTGCTGAGCCCTGCAGTTCTCCAGCCTCGTCGTCTCCCGTGCCACAGAGAGCGCGCGGGCCAAGCCACTGTGCAGGCAGCTGTGTCAGGGCTGGCTCGGGGCTGTCCACCCTGCAGAGGCCAGCAGTCTCCTGGGCCGGGTCCAAAGGCACGATGCAGTTCAGTAAAAGAAAACTGGAGGAATTAAGTTAAACAACAGGTTTCGTGAACTATAAAGTGCTTTGTGTTGCTGTCGTTGTTATTATATAGCTGACTCATATTGTTAAACTGTTTGGTGCCAACTGCTTGCCTGCAGTCCATTTGTTCACCTGATATTTGTTAAGCACCTACTGTGTGCTGAGCACTGTGCCAGGCGCTGAGAACTGAACTACAGACAAAGTGACAAAGTCCCACATATCTTGGAGCCATATGTTGTAGTGAGGGCGTCCAGAGATAAGCAAGTTAATATGCGATAAAAAAGGGCAGGTAGTGTCAGAACCATGAAGAAAAATTAAGTGGAGCAGGAGGGTGGACAGTGGCAGGACTGCTCAGTTTGATGGTCAGCCAGGGGCTCTGGGGACGTCATTTCCTGGGTCACGTTAGAGCTGTTGCTTCTTTCTTCCCTCTTTCTTCTTCTTTCCTTTCCAGTATTCCTTTTCAAGACAGCTTTGTCCTCTGGCTTTCTCGAGAGCTTTCCTTCCTCCGTTTTTCATCCTGCTGTCCCTATTGGCCTGAAGATCTTGGCCCTTCCCGGCTCGCAAGCGGGCTGCTGTGGCTATGGTGGCCACACCCTGCCTGTGGGCCTGGAATGCATTTTCAGTTGGGAGGGGAGGGCGGCCAGAGGCCCCATCCTTGCACACACAAACACCCACCGAACTCTCAGTTCACAAACAACCTGCCGGACGGGACCCCTCACCCTCTGGGCCACTCTGCAATGCCCTAGAGGGGACTCGAGAATTCAAGGGAGGCTGGACTGGATGACCTGTTAAGAAAGGAGTCAGCCTACAGATGAGTCTTGTTGAGCCCTCAGAGTGTGGTTTTCTTTTTCTTTCTTCCTTTCTTGTTTTTGTTAAATTGAATGAATTGCTATATTTAAAAGCTGGGAAACGTAGACTTTCTTTCTTTCTTTTTCTTTTTTGTTTTTGAGACAGGGTCTCTCTTTGTTGCCCAGCTAGAGTGCAGTGGCGTCATCACAGCTCACAGCAACCTCAGACTCCTAGGCTCAAGGGATCCTCCTGCCTCAGCCTCCCGAGTAGCTGGGACTACAGGTGCACACGACCACACCTGGCTAATTTTTCTAGTTTTTGTAAAGACGGGGTATCACTCTTGCTCAGGCTGTACACTTTCTTACTTCTTTCAAAAAGCCAGAATATCTAGTCACTCTAGGCCATACCTTTATATGCAACAAGAGGCTGAGGCTGAGGCTGAGGAGCAGATGCTGTCTGTACTAGCATGCTGTCTTTAGTTCGCCAAAGTCTCCACTGCTCCCTGTTGCCTTACACCCAGCCCACTTCACAGTGTCTGTGTCACCAGCCTGTGTGTGAGTTTGTGTCCCCTGTTTAGGTCCCATGGGCATGGACTACATCATACATTTCTTTTTACTTCTACCAGACTCTGTTCAGTGCCTCACATGGATTGTACCTGTCTAATACTTGCTAGTCGGTTTGAACATTATTAATGGTGTCAACTCGGCAAGTCACGTAAACTTTCTGTCTCTCGATTGCTGTATCTCTCAATTCCTACCTCCAGCCGTTGTTCGTTAGCTTTCTATTCCTGAATTTAAGTGGCTTCAGGCAGAAAAAAAGAGAACACAATGACAATCAAACCAACCATTCCCAGACTTGGCTGATCATTAAGACAGCTTGGGAAACTTCTTAAAAAAACAGATTTTTCAGACCCTACCCCAGGCTCACGGAATCGGAATTTCTGAGGGTAGAGTCCGGGCAGTCTGTGTAGTTAGTAGGCTCAGAGATTCCCCAGCTGCATTTGGGAAAGTGACTCTAAACTGTTTATACCTCTCCTCAGGCTCTTCTGATCCTTGTCAGGAAGCATTCCAAAGGTTTCACTTTGAGGAATCAGTGAATGTCACATGCCACCATGGACCGTCCTTTCCAAGGTGATGCAGTTTCCTGCACATATTCCACCTGGTCACCGGATCCATGTCCTTGTTATTTTCAGCGCAGGAGAGGACACTTAACTGTGGATTTCACATTGGTAATGTTCCACCTTCTCCAGGACACCTGGAGAACATTAGAGGGTTTTCACCTTCAGGTGAAGTGTGAATTAGAATCTATGGACCACAGGGTGGCCTTGGAAGGCATATTCCCTCTCAGCCACAGGTGGTCTTCCCAGAGTTTGTTCATAACAGACCAAGACGTTCATCCATGTTTAGCCTGAGCATAAAAAGTTGCCCCAAAGCAGCTGATGTGCTGGGTAAATGTTGGCCTAAGCATGCTTGTGTTTTTAGTGATTTGAAACACAAAGGCAGCCCACTGACATTTTTTAGCAAGCCTTGCATAATTGGTTTTTAATTTGTGGCTCTTCGGAATAGCATTGGCCTTCTTCCCCCTGACTCAGATTCTTTTTTGGTCTCATACTTGTTTGGCAGAGAGATCCAATCTGTCCTTTCTTGGAACAGAATCTCCTAACTCATCTTTGAAATCCTTAATTTCCACTTTAGTTCCGTTACTTTGTTAGCACATTTTAAAAAGCTGTTAGGTTTTTTTTTTTAAATGATTAAAATTGAGGGCGAATGAGTGATAGTTAAAGGCAGCTATGAATGTGTTTAACATTGGCCCCTGTGGTATTGAGCCTTATTGGATACTATAGCCTGAGCATTCACAAGGGTTCTGAAGCCTTTATTTAAAATCAGAGGTTGGTCACACCCAGTGTGGTCCCAGCACAGGGCCCCCTGGAGAGGTGGTGGTAGGGATGTGGCTGGATCTGTATGTTCTTAGCAGGAACCAGACACCTCTGAAAGGTTCAGGAAGTCCCATGGCTGCTTCTCCTATTTTCTATCTTAGCATGGATGGGGATAATAATGGCACCTACCTTGGTGTTGCTATGATGATTAAATGAACTAATGCAGGTACAGGTTTTATATGATGCCTGGCAATTTAAGAAGACACACATATGTAAGGTAGGGTTGTGTTTCACTTTTCAGATATGTCAATCATAGAAGTTAGTTTTTATAATTGAATCAGAAACTTGCTTCTTGGGCTTTTGTTTCCTTGAGGTACTTTGCCCTTGGAAATGGTGGGTAGCCTCAGTGTTTGGAGGTGCCTGGATGTCGTGGGAACAGGGCACCATCCTGGCTTCCTAACCAGAGTGGCTGCTTCCTGGGAAGAGCTCTGCGCTTAGGTTCAAGCTTCTGGGTTCAAAGTCTTGCTGTCCCTCTCATTCCCAGTTGACTTTGGGTAAGTCAGCTGAGTTTCCTCATCTGCAAAACGAGGAAACTCAAAGAGTCTCGTCGTGAAGATTAAGTGGGGCACTGTGTGAAAGATAGACCTTGGCTGCAGTGCAATATGTGTGTAAATTACCTTCATCAGGGCCTGAGTCCATTTGTAGTGCATCATCTATTCTGACAGCGCTGGCCTTTCCAATGTGTTGGAACTTTGACCTGGGTTTCAGGGAAGCAAGCAGACCTTCCTGTTTCTGGTTGTTTATGCAGTTTAGATGCAGCTGGGGTTTTAGTTATCATCAAAAATTATAAATGAGAAGGCTCTTCAACCCTCTGTTTTCCCCTGAGCTGCCTTCTAGGACCACCAGCCCCCAACCTTATCTTGCTTCCTGTGGTGTTAAGGTCATTACTGCATTCCCATCAGCCATTAGGTATTTTTTGCAGCCCTACAAAGTAGCCTCTTCAGTCAATGCTGGGCTTCTTACTTTGATGACCCCAGATCCACTGGCAACATAGACTCAGAGTTGGGAAACTAAGTCCTCTCATGGGTGAGACTCATCTGGCTGAATAACTGTGGAGCCACTGAAGTCTCTCTTCCCTCTACTGTGCCCAAAGGCACGAGGTAACTTGGTCTGAGGTTGGAGCACGGAGACCTAGAAGGACATGTGGACAGATTCAGGCATGCTGTGAAGGTGCTGGGAGGGAGGTCCTGGGCCTGCCCTGGGTTTAGCCATCCCTTGAGGTTGTGCACAACCTGCCATGTGCTGGGGCTCATTGCCTGTGCTCTGCTCCATGGCTGCACGGTCCCCTTTTACTGAGCGTAGTAGTGCATGTGTATGCTCTGGATGACAAACACCTCCACAGTTTGCCTCTGTAGCCCTTCTCCCTATCCGCTGTCAAATCCTCAACTTCCACCAATAAAAACCCTTCGCTTTTTGGAAGCCATGTAGCAAAGCAAAACTGCTGCATGGGAATAGTTTGTCTCTGGAGAGATCACTAGATGTTTGTGCTTTAGTTTCCTCCCTTGTAAAAGTAGGGGATATAGACCCCTACCTCACACCACATATAAAATTAACTCAAATGGATCAAAGACCTAAATTTCATAACTGAAACTATAAAACACTTAGAAGAAAACAGTGATAAACCTTTGGGACCTTGGCTAGGCAGTTGTTTCTTAGCTATGATACAAAAAACAAGCAATAAAATAAAAAACAGATAGATTGAACATCATTGAAATTAAAAACTTTTGTGCTTCCAAGAACACAAAGTAAAAAGACAACCCACAGAATGAGAGAACGTTTTTGCAAGTCATAGATTGGGTAAGGGACCTGTAGCTAGGATATATAAGGAACTATTACAACCATTAATAATAAAAAGACAGATAACCCAGTTGAAAAATGGACAAAGGATCTCAATGCACATTTCTCCAAAGTAAATATATAAATGGCTAAAAAGTGCATTAAAAAATGCTCAACATCATTAGCCATTAAGGAAATGCAAATTGAAACCACAATGAGATACCACTTTACAGCTACAAGGATGACTATAATTTAAAAAGAGAGATAGCCCAGGCATGGTGGCTCATGCCTGTAATCCTCACACTCTGGGAGCCCAAGGTGGAGGATCGCTTGAGCCCAGGAGTTTGAGGTTGCAGTGAGCTATGATGCCACTGCACTCTACCCAGGGTGACAGAGTGGGACTCTGTCTCAAAAAAAAAAAAAAAAAAGATAATAACAAGTATTGTTGGGAACGTGGAGAAGTAGTAATCACAAATTACTGGTAGGAATGTAAAATGGTGCAGCCACTTTGGAAGACAGTCTGGCCGTTCCTCAAAGGCCAAACATAGATTTACCGTATGACCCAGCAATTCCACTGCTACATATACACCCAACAGAAAGGAAAACATATCCACACAAAAACTTGTACATGAATGTTTATAGCAGCATCACTCATAATAGCCCTAAAGTGAAATAATCCAAATGTCCGTCAATTGGTGAATGGCTAAATAAAATGTGTTATATCCATACAATGGAATATTATTCAGCCATAAAATGGAAGGAAGCAGTGATATTATGCATGCTATAATATGGACAAACCTTGAACACATTATGCTGGGTGAAAGAAACCATCATGAAGGACCACATGTTTCATGATTCCATTTATCTGAAATATCCAGAATAGGCAGATCTACAGAGGCAGGAGGTAGGACCAGTACCCTGATTGCCTAGGGGTGGGGAGATGGGAGAAGTAGGGAATGATATCTAAGGGGTATGGGCTTACTTTTGGGGGTGATGAAAATGTTCCAAAACTGACTGTGATGATAGTTGCACAACTCTATGAATATACTAAAAGCTGGTGAATTGTATACTTCAGTGGGCAAATTCTACGTGTGAATTATATCTTGATGAAGCTGTTTAAAAAATGGGGAAGAATAGTATCTGCCTCACAGAGGTATGGGGAGGATGCCAAGGGATCCTGTACGCAGATCACTCGGCGTGTAGCAGTGCTCCAGAATTAGGAGCCAGGGTTATTAAAACCCCATTTCAGGGCAGCAGCAATGAAGAAGCCAGGGTCTAGTTAGGGGCACTTTCTCCTCTTTCCTTTTTATTGCTAGTTGCCATCCAGAAGCAGAGAGAGCCACCTGACAGGACTGCATACAGAACTCGGGAGGAAACATGTTATAGAACAGTGATTTCTAACTCTGGCTACTGATTAGAATTCTCTGGAGAGCTTTTCAAAAAATACTGATTCTCAGCTTGGGCAATAGTGAGACTCTGTCTCTACAAAAAATAAGGAAAATTAGCCAGGCGTTGTGGCTTGCAGCTATAGTCCCAGCTACTCGGGAGGCTGTGGCAGGAGGATCGCTTGAGCCCAGGAGTTTGAGGTGGCAGTGAGCTATGATGACACCACTGCACTCTAGCCTGGGCAACAGAATGAGACTCCATCTCAAAGAAGAAAAAAAAAAAAGAAGAAAAGAAAAGATATCAATTCTGATTTAATTGGTCTGGGTGGTGGTGGTTGCAGGTGGCTCTAACCCTTAGCCACTGGCTGAAACCCTTGGTACAGTAGACACCACCCCAGGTCTTTGAAGGAGTGAGGACATCAGAGTTCAGGACAGAAGGCTTATACAAGCAGTGTACTTTATGGTTTGCAAATGTCTTTTGTAGACATATCACCTCCCCTGATTTGTTCCAACAACCCTATGAGGAAGGTGTTATTACTACCATAAGTTGTTAGGAAACTGAGGCTCATAAGATTCAGTCACTTGCCAAGGTCTCATTTTTAAAGCATAATTTGATTTATTCTATTACAAAAAGCAAGATCCACACACATGTTCATACCTATTACTTATCAAATCTAACACCTTGGAGAGCACTGCCAAGGTGACAGCTGGTGCCAGGTTAATCTATTTTGCATGAACTTCAGAACAAAGCTCTTTCTGCTACTTCTCTTTAACTGCTGAGTGTCCTGAGAGTTCAAGGCAAGCATATCTACCTATCTGTTGCCTACCCATCCACCTTTTGTAACTAACTACTGATCTGCATATGCAAGGAAAACAAAAGACAGGAATAATTTGGATGCTGAGGCTGTCAGAAACCTACTGTCCCACAAAAGCTCTGAGTAAAGGTTTTGCATCAGCCAAAACACATCTTACTGTTCTGGTTGAATGACTATAATAAGTGTGTGATGCAATTGTAAGCTCTGGAATAAAATGCATACCACCTTTATCTATTTAGTATTTTGTGGTATCATTTGAACAAGAAGCTTCTGCTGCTGAAACCAGCCTGAAACCCACTGGTTTATGTCAGCACTACACAAAGTGGGGTCTGCAGACCAGCAGGCCAGCATCTGGGAGCCTGTTAGAAGTGCAGGTTCTTGGGTTTGGCTCTAAACCTACTGAACCACACGCTCCAGAGGGTGGGGTCCAGAGATCCATGATGCAACAAGCCCTCCAGGGGACTCTGATGCTCCGCGCATGTTTGGATGACCTGATCGCCCCTTCCAGCTCTGCCTGGCAATGATTCTATCTTGAGAATGGCTAAAGGATCTAAAACCACATTTTTCCTGGATAGATCCACCTGCCTCGGGTGTTCAATAGTGCCTGTGGTCCCTGAATCTGTGTAAGGCAGGGGTTGTTTTCCGAGTCAGCAAATACCTTAGCGTTTCCAAGCCAGTTATTTCCATGTCTTAAGATACTCAGCATCACTGGTGTTCACGCTCTACGGGACTCTTCAATGAATTAAGCTGGGGAGCTTGTCAATCCACTGGCTCCTTTATTGTTGTAGAAGACAGAATCGGAGCAGCTGTTCTGATGCCTAAGGAACCTTCATTTGCTGTTGCAGACCCGGAGTTCTCTGCAATTCCCGTCTCAGAAAAGGGGAGCCAGTCCACAGCCCTGGCAAAGGGAACTCTCTGCCCCACCTCACCTGCCACGGTGTGGCAGAGTCCCCCTTACCTCCTCTCTGGACTGTAATTACATCCCTTTCCTTACATACATCACAGTAAAATCACCCTTCCATCCTCCAGGCCAGGTATCCCTGGTTGTGAACAGGTCTGGCCCTGTCACTTTGGTGGGATTTACATTAGCTGGCGTTGAGTACCCTTTGTATAGAGGTCGCCGTTCTGCGGGGTGATTTGCGTGTTATCTGTGCTTTCTGCCTGAAAGAAATTGGCTGAAATCCGTGTTTTAGCCACACACCCTGCATACAGATTAAACGGAACTGCCTTGGTGGAGAATAATTAAACCAAGGACCTTGTTTTTCACCTTCATGATGAAAGACAAATGACTTCCAAAGGCTTTAATAAGATGGCTCTTGAAATGTTCTTCGACTTTGGCCAACTCGGGACTTTCAGAACAGCCTTGTTCATAAATATTCTGTGCAACTACTGCATTTTCATTTAATTGTAGATAGAGTCATTTCGCAGGAGCTCTTTCTTGTCTCCATTTTTGATCCAGTGTAATCAAGGCATATTACGCCATTTGTTGTCGTTAAAGAATCAGTTTCAGCTGTATTATTAACTCTTTGAGAAGAAGATGGATTTTTCCCTGCCAGATGCATTCTGCTTCTTACCAGTCTTTGGGGGGTGGTAAGAGTTTTGTGGGGGCCACTATTTCTCCCCTTTTCTCATCTTTTGAAGTGACTGTCCATTGGACAAGAAAACAGATTGATTGCCTAGTGAGAAACCAAATCCCACTAAGCCATAAATATGAAATGGTTCTGAAATAGACATATTTCAGCAAAAGCCATCATTCCCCAAATAGCTCTTCTCCGGCGAAAGGGTTTCCCAGCAATCATCATGTCGTTTTTTTCTTCCGTGTTAGGTTTTCTGCCTGTGCCAAGGTGATTTTTCCCGTGTCTCCTGGACTCTTTCTCACCTTTGTAGTAACAGTGTTTGCTCTTTCCTTTGCTGGACTGTCTGCAAATGGGTGTCACCCTGTCCGGCCAGATTTTTCAGGCTTTGTTCTGAACACAGTGCTGTCTTTTCTCAGCAGTGGAACGGCCGTTCTCCACTGCTTTTTTAGAGAACGGCTCTTCCCTATTTCTGTTCGTATAAGCCAGCCCCACGCCCCAGCAGCCTGTTGCTTTGTGGGTCTTTAAACGCACAAGAAGGTTTTTACTATGAGCCAGGGGAGTAGGGAGGGCCATGGTCAGAGATACGCTTCATCTCGCCAAGATAGGAGGACCCAGAGAAGTCAGTTTGGATGGGTCCACCTGTGGGCTCTGATGCCCAACAAAGACCGCAGGGTGTCAGGCTTCCGGTTCATAAAGAAGGCGTCCCTGCCTCTCTTCCCAGAAAGCAGTGGTATTCTGGCAGACTTCATCCCTTTCTCTGACCTTGAGCTCCTAGCCTGAGGATGCAGCGGGGATCTAGGGTCTCTGGGGGTCTTCTGGGGTGTAGAACCTCAGGCTGTCAGTTAACAGCCCTGCTCCCTGCGCAGTTTCCTGCAGATGCTCAGCGCACTGAGCAATTGCTTATCCACCCACGCCCCCAGCCATGAGCGCCCAGTGACTCATCTTGGCAGGTGCCTCTGCCAGCTCTTGTTCAGAGCCTTCACCTGGTGGTTGGCGGAGCTGCCTCGAGGGAGCACGGCGTCCAGTGTGTGGGTTTGTCCATAGGTGGACATGTTTAATTACATCCTGGCATTGGGGGCAGCTAGAGTAGAGTGGAAAGAGCACTGGACAGGGAGTCAGGAGTCCCAGGTTCTCATCCAGGTCACCAGCTCTGTGCGTCAGGCCTCCCCTCCTCCCTTTAGCAAATATTTCTTGAACTCTCCTGATTGCCACAAACCCTGCAAGGTGCTGAGCACACAAAAGCCAACAAGACACAGGCTGTGCCCTCATGGGACTCATGGTTGAGTGGAGGAGTCAGAAACTCAGGATAGAATACAACATAGGGGGGATAAGGAAAAGCTCAGAGTTCCATGGGAGCACAGAGCGGAGGGACACCTCCTCAGCCTAGAAGGCATGAGAATCATGGAGGGCTTCCTGTGGGAGGTGATGCTCAGCTGAGTGTACGGGAGACATGAGATGTGAGCTGAGAGCATGGCAGGGTGAGGGTGTGCAGGCCAGGGAAGTGTTTGTATAGAAGCTCAGTGTTTCAGGAGCGTAGCGCAAAGCGGGGGATGGAAGGAGGTAGGACCACCACCAGGAGGGGCCGAGTCACGGCAACCTTGTTTGACATAAGGAGCTTGGGCTTCATCCTGAGGGTGAGGAGGCCAGTAACTGGATCAGATCTGTGTTTTGGGAAGAGTACCTCCAGGGGCTGGGAGCGGGGATGATCGTGCAGGATCGGGGGCCTCCTGGGAGGCTGGGGCAGTGGTCCAGGAGAAAGAAGGGCCTGGGGAGTGGCCGTGGCATGGACAGCGGGGAGATTTGGGATGTAGAATTGGGTGGCCCGTGTGATCACACCGGGAGATAGTGAGGGGGACGGGGAGGGGGGCGTCCTGAGTCTCCAGCTCCAGGGAAGGGGTGGAGAATGGATATGAAGTGACCAATTGAGGGTAAAGACTTTGAGGGGATGAGGAACATCCACATTGAGCGTCCAGCTGGTGGTTGGCTGCTTGGGCCTGAAAATCAAGATTTGGTTGGCACCAGTGTATAGACGGTGGCTGAAACCGTAGGAAAGATAACAATGAAGATCTGTAGCGAGTACATGCAGAGCGAGAAGAGTAGCAGGCCAAGGGTAGGACCTGGAAAACCTCAGCAGAAGGGATGGGAAGAGGATCAGAGGCAAGAGACTGCAAAGGCGAGGTCAGAGGACAGACAGGTGTGGTATAGTGGGCCCAGGGCGCGGAGAATTCGGGAAAGAGGGTGACACACGAGCAGGCAGAGCCAGGAGGTCCAGGAGCGTGAACTGAGCAGCACCTTTCTGACTTGTCCATGAGGACCCAGTCCCTGCCCTCAAGTGTGAGCCTTGCAGCAGGCCATTTCCTTCCCTGGGCCTCAGTTTCCTCACCTGTAAAATCTAGGCATTGGCCTGGCTGCTTTCCAAAAGCCCCTTTCTGGCACTAAGAGCTGTGAAAGCAGAGACTTCTTAAACGGAGGTGGGGTGTGTCCCTCCTACATCTTCCCCGCCCCCCCCCCCCCCCCCAGTCAAGCCAACACTGCCCTTGAAGGCTGGTTGAATGAAAACCAGGGAAGTCAGAGCCAGCAGGGACTTTGGAGAGGCAGCCTGGTGTCATGGGGTCAAACCTCTGCCTTTTCCCAGCTTGGCAGCCTCGGGCAGGCACTTCACCTCGTGGAGCCTCAGTTTCCTCACCTGCAAAGTGAGGCCCAGCGAGCCACCTGGCACATGTGTTAGTGAGTGCGCAAGCTGTTGTGTTGATTAAAGATGAGCCACAGGGGCCAAGGGGTGAACTGACCCGCCCAAGGTCATCAAGGCCACAGACTGGAACTCAGGCCTCTGAGGACAAACCCTGTTGGGGTCTGTCGCCAGAGGTCGTAAATCAGCGGCCCGTGGGCACGAGCAGATGTGTTTTGTTTGGCTCCCCCGGTGTTCGTTTCAAAATGGAATTAGTTAAGTTAAAATTTGGGAGATTTTACTTTAAAATTTCACATTTTCAACCCCTCTTGAAAACTTGGAAGATTCAGCAACAGGGAGGCTGTATCACACAGGGGGGTGGTTGGGGTATCCCCTCCCGTGTGGGCAGGGCTGTCACAGCCCCATCCAGCCCTCCTCCTCCTCCTCCTCTAATGGCTAGTTACTTGCTGGGCTCCCTGGAGGTGACGAGTTTGGAACCCCAGCCTTAGACTGACCATTTGTCCCTGCCCATGGTTCACTGAAGCAGCCCGGTATTTCAGTAAGGCCTATCCGAGGTCCAGCCCTTGGCCATGGAGTGAGAAGGCCAGAGAGTCAGGAGGGCAGAGGTTTCAACAGCCCAGCCCCAGGGGAGAGGCTGGACGGGAGGCCTGGGCCCTGCAGACAGCGAGGTCAGCAAGGGTGTTGGCTGAGGGCCCCTGGGGTTTCCTCCTTCCTCCCCCATGGAGCAGGAGGAGGCAGAGGAGGTTGTGGGTCCAGCTGGCTGAGGTCTTGCCCCTGGGCCGCCCCGCTTCACTGATGGGGGTGGGGGATAGGGAGGGACCGCAGCCCCTGGCTCAGTGCAGCCCTGTTTAGGAGGGGGAATGTCTGGTATGTTTGGTATTTGGGTGTTTACTTCCCAGGGTGCTCTGGGCCCCTGGTGTTGAAATGTGGCTCCTCCACGCAGGGGGGCCCTGGTGGGCCTGGCTGGCTGCTCTGGGGCTGTTACTTCAGGCCTGCTCAGTGACAACTCAGCATGCCCTGAGGCACCCTCACCCAGTTGCTCCCTCTTCCAGGTCTCCCTCCCATGCCACGTTCTGCCCGGGAGGGGAGGGAGGCTGGTGTGCTGCTGCTACCGCAGCGCTGCCTCCTGCCTCTCCCTGGCAGGCAGCAGGGTGGTTACGGAACCTTCTTGTGTTCCACGCTCTGGACTGGAACGCAGTGCTCCTTACAACCCTGTGCGCCAGGGCTCTGTGCCTTCCTTGTACAGGTAAGGAGTGCAGGCTCAGAGAGGCCAAGTGACTTGCCCAGGAACACACAGCTGGTCCGTAGCAGAGCTTCTGGGGGACTCAGGCCCCGCCGACCCTGATGCGTGAGTCTCGGTTAGCCTGCTTCTCTCTGCCCACGTGACCATTCTTGGTGCGAGACGAAGCCCTTCTTACTTTGGCTACTCTGATTAGTGCTGGAGTTTTTTGTGTTTTTCTCTCTATTTTTGCTGTCGAATGCTTTATTGCTCTTCCTCCTCATTGCTTTGTCCACGTGAGAGTTTCTGTATTTTCAGTGCCTTTGGTTGAAAGTGTCATTTCTCTTTCTCATTCTTTCTCTTCGTGAGTCCTGTAAGACATAGTTTTGAAAATGCTTGTGAAAAGTTAGAATTCAAAATCACATCTGAGCTGCTCGTACCACTGTGAGAAAGCTGTGTGGCCCTCAGGCGGGACCCGTCCATAAACTGTGCGGCCTGAGTGCTACACGTGCATGATCATTGTGCAGTGAAAAGCAAAATGGTGGTTTTTGGAAGTTGGAAGCTTCTGTTGTGTTCCCATCACCAGGATGTAGCTGAAAAGACAGGGGGCCTTGGTACCACATGTGGGGGACACGTGCACACCACCCGCCCCTTGGAGAGCAAGAGGCACTCAGGCCCTGGGGCCAAAAGACCTGGGTTCGAATTCTGAGCTGTCACTGAGCATCCTAGTGGCCTCGGTAGCCTTAGTTTCCTCATCTGCAAAAGTGGGGGAGGCCAATGGAGCTGTCCTAGGTGGCTTCTGAGACAACGAATAAATATAGTTGATGTAATTAATCCACATGCACCGAGGTCCCGTTCTGTTCCGAGCCCAGCTCCAGGGGCCCAGTGATGCCAGTGGAGAGAGACTAAAATACTGATACACATAGGTTAGCTATGGGTGGATGAACTAACGTTCTCAGGGGAGACTGATGAGAGGCAGACGCACACATGGAAAAGGCAAGTGAAAGGACCTCGAAGGAAATAAACAGAGAAATAAGGGGGGGGCTTTATTTTAGATTGGGGTTGCCAGTGAAGGTGTCCACGAGAAGTCCCAGCAGAGGGAACAGTAAGTGCAAAGCCCGGGAACAGGGAAGAATGTGGCATTTTGGGGAAGAGGAAGGAGGGCCCGTTGTTGGAGTTGGGGGTAGAGGAGAGCAGTGTGGTCAAGGCCAGAGAGGCAGGTGGGGCCAGGTTGCTCGGCCCTGCAGGCCCCATGAGGGAACCCGGAGTTTGTTCCCTAAGTGATGGAAGCCGTTGGAAGGATTTAAGCAGAGGAGTTGACTTGCATTTTAATAAGGGAGAGCCCCTAGGAGCCATTGCAGTCGTCCAGCGCGAGGTGGCGAGGGCTTGGGGCCAGGGTGGGGGCGGCAGAGACGGAGAAATGTGAGTGGATCATCCCAACCCGTTGCTAAACGGACTGTGTGAGCCCTTCACAGCCTCCAGCGCAAACGTCACTGTGCCCACGACCAACCGCCTCGGACTCACATGACATGCAGATTCTGCCGCAGTGGGGCTGGGGTGGGGTCCAGGATCCTGCATTTCTAACAAGTGCCCAGGGGAGGCTGATACCACGGCCTGCGGACCACACTTTGTGTTCCTCTACCAAAGACCACAGCTCCTGTCTGGTGACCCTCTCCACGGCCGAGCTGTCCCCGGGTTCCAATAATCACTCCTGCCCCTGGCCCCTTTAGGCCTGGGGTGCTGGCGACTCCTCACTGCTACTGGTCTGGGGCCCCCTAAACCCCATCCACCCCTCTAAATAGTTCCCTCATTAAACTCTCTTTAGGGACCCCTTTGAGTGAGCCATCTGTTTCCTGCCAGGACTCCCGAGCCAGGGAGTCCGACACCTACGGAGGCGGCTCACCTCTGTTTGATTTTGTTGGCTGCCGCATAAGGGCCCTTCTGCATCCAGGCTTTGCACTCCACACCCTCCCCCCCATGGTTCTAGAAGCATCGCCCTGGGTAGGATTTCTCCCCTGCATCACTGGGGACCATCTTCATCTCTTCATTATCCCCTGGCACCACTGGACTTTACAAAGGGGGACCCTTGCTGTCCCTGGCATTTCAGTGTCAAGTGGCAGGAAGCTTCTCAAAGTCCTCCAGGCCAACGGAGGGATTTTCAGGGCAGATTCGGGGGTGTCCACCGAAGGACAGGGAGCATGGGCAGGTCTCACAGGGTGGGTTCAAGAGGACCAAGACAGTTTCTTTCTCTGTGTGTACCTTCTGTCTGTCCACTGTGTGTCCCTCTGCCCGTCTAGGCCGTCAGCCTCTGTCCCTGTCTGTGTGTTTATCTCTGTGTCTCGGCCTCTCTCCGTCTCTCTCCACCCGTCTTTGTCTCTCTGTGGTCTGTGTGTTTCTCTGTCTCTGTCTCTGCCTCTCTGTCCAGAGCGCTCTTTCTCAGGGCCTGGGTGAGGTGCCTGGGGCATGCCATTGAAGGAGGGACTCGCCCTCGGGTGCCCACCCTGCCCCCGCTCAAACATGTGCCCTGGGGACCTCGCCTGCCTTAGCCTGGTCCAGGCCCAGCTTTTCTCTCTGTCACCCGTTCCCTCTCTTTGTCTCCCGATTTCTTTGTCTCTCCGATGCCCTCATAGAGCCGAGTGGTTGTTCCTCTCTTGCCACAAGGTCTCCAGTCCCTGCTCGTTTCTGTACTTCAGTGGCCTGACCTTTTGCCTTCCTGGCACACGGCTGAAGTCGGTTGCCGCCCTGCACGTTCCCCGGTCCGGCACGCAGCATCTCCGAGTCCACTTTTAAGGCCCAGGAGAGGGAGTATAGCCCAGCTTCGGCTCAGCCGTCCCTACCTTGTGCAGTCGGCTGTGGCCAGGGGCTCGGCTCCCCTCAGTGGGGCTGGGCCACCCAGGGCCCGCTTGGTCCCTCCACCCAAGGTGCAGTGTGGCACAGGAGCACCCTCACTGCCAGGGGGGGGCCCTGACAGCCTTGCCCTGGGGACTGCCTGGGGATTGGGGAAAACTAAGTTCGAGAACAGGGAGGGATACGTTCCCCTCCCACCCCCTCGCCCCATCTCGTGGTTCTTTAAATGCATCGAGCGTCACACTGCCTCCTCCTCCAATGTCCTGGTTCCTCCAGCTGTATCTGCAGAAAAAGGAGTCAGCTCCCATTTTGGGGTTCCGGTTTCAGATGTCGGAGTCATGTGTGGTGAAAACACTCCGCTGTCTTTCACCCCACCGTGGCCAAATGCTTTAGAGAATTCAAGAGGCGTCAGGAAGGAGGAGGCAGCAGCCTTGACTCTGGCGACGAAAGAAGAGCCTGGAAGAGGGCAGGGAGTCTCCAGATGGTCCCAGTGAAGGGGTGCAGATCTCAGCGCAGTCCCAGTCAGCTGGGGGGATGGAGAAGGCGCCGGGGCCTGCTGAACTCCGGGCTTGTTTCTGGCTGGGCCTCAGCAGCTGTTTTCTTTATCTCTGGGCTGCTCTTAAATAGCAGCAGGAGGATTTAGGGGAGACGGGGCACAGTGTCAGCAGGGAAGGTGTGTGATGGGGCTTTGGGCCACACCTTGCCTTACTGGGAGACGTCAGCCAAGGTGGGGCATGGGCGCAGGAGAGGCCTGGGGACAGGCTTGGAAGCTGGCCATGGCTGTGGAACTGGGGGCTTTAGGCCTAAGCACACCCTGCGTTCTCTCCAGACCTGCTTAGGATTCGTGCAGACTTGCCACAGCCATCGGGGCCTGCACCCCCAAATGCAGACTCTGCCTTCAGCCAACGTGCTTCTGGGGAAGGCAAGACCCAATCCCAAGCTTTGCTGGTACAAACCAAGAGCAGAGACCATGCCCGCGGAGAAGGCTCTGTGAGCGCTGGGGAAAGGCTATGCAGATGCAAACATGGGTAATAAGTCACTTTGTAGCTAAAGAATCCCGGCCTGTGGCATTTTTCTCTGGAATCCTTTATTACCTTTATTCATCTGAGCCCCTACTGAGTGCCAGCACTGCTCCAGGAGCTGGGTATGCGCAGGTCCCCGTCTCTGTCCCCGTCCTCCAGACCAGCGAGGAAAACAGGGACCTCCACAAACCAAGGCTTGTGTTGGGATGTGATGGAGACTCCTACAGTGCTGTAGCGGCACAGAAAAAGCAGTCAATTCTGTCTGGCAGTCAAAGAGCCTTCCTGGAGGAGGTGACGTTTACTCCTGCAGGCTGAGTAAGGGTTTACAGAGAGGGACAGGCTGGCTTGGGGGAGGGTGAGACATTTGGAGTAGAGGGTGACGGTCAGAGAGGACTAATGTGGCTGGACAGGGGAGGCAGAACAGCCCCCAATCTGGACCTCAGCTTGGCCCAGTCCATCTCTTAAACTTCCCTCCAGCTGCTGCTGCTTTGACTTTCTGTGGAGGGAGGGCCCCTGCGACATGGGGGAGGGAGCTGGGGTTTGGAGGCCAGAGTGGGGAGTGCCGGAGGCTCCGGGTGCCCGGCCTGCACACATCACCTTGGCAGTTTGTGGGCAAACCCTCTTGGCCGAGGGGAGATTGCACTGCCTGCCACTTCCTCCAGTTCCTTCCCCTGCCTGTCGTCACGGTTACCTCGGCCTCCTTGGGGGTGAGGTTGAGGTTGGGCGGAATCAGTTTGGGCCAGGTTTCTCTTTTCCCAGATGCGGGTCAGCCAGAGGAGCTGTCACTTCTGGTTGGGTTTCAAAGGAGGCCACAGGCTGGGAGGTGCTGGGTGTGGTGCTGTTGACAAGGCGCCTCTCCAGCAGCCTCCCAGGTGGGGTGGGCGTGGGGCAGGGGGAAGCTCGGGGGTGGTGGGGAAGGGGAAGACAGCTGCTCTGCCAGGGCCTGTGCTGATGGCTGTGGTACTGGTCTCAGGCCCAGGCCCTCTGTCCTGGCTCCTAGGGCATGCCGGGAGTGTGCGGAGAGAGGCTGTTTATTTTCCTGGCCTGTGGCCTTTTGGGCTGAGACCTTGTTCCAGGCCTTGAGCTGCCAGAATCACCACCCCCTGCTCCCCCCACAGCTGGAGAAGTGAGAGAATTGGAAAGGCCAGGGCAATCCAGCGACTCCTCTAGTGGCCTCTGACTCTGTGCTGTCCCCAGCCCAGCTGGTCCCATGTGTCCTTCAGAGTTTCCTGGGAGGTAATGGACAGAGAGAGGTGCCATGTCAAAGTGCTTCTGATGGACTTGGGCTGCGAGGGCCAGTGTCAAGCAGGAAGGTTGAAGCCAGAGAAATCTGATCTCAAATCCTGGCTCTGCTGCTTCCTGGTCGAATGGCCAGTTGTATGGCCCTGGGCAAATTGAACTATTGAGCCTCAGTCTCACTGTCTGTAAAAAAGATTAAATAACATATGCTTAAGGCATTTAGCAAAGTAGGCAACAAATGCCACCTTTTATCATTAGTAATGAACAATAACAGCAACCTTGATTCAAAGTTGGGGGGCAGCGAGTTTCCTCCTTCTCATTTCATGGGCCCTGTTTCATGCACGGTGAACTTCCTAGCGTGTCCTGGGGGAGAAGCAAGCCTGGAGACTCAGGAGGCCCATCGCTTATGCCCCTGGGACCCCCAGCCCTCACACAGGTGAGCATCCTTGGGGAGGAACATGCACAGGCAAGGAAAAGGGTTAAAGCCAGGTGAAGAGATGGTTAGCAGCAGAAAGAAATAGATCCCAGCATTTGGGTGGATCAAGAGAGAGGAATATTGAGTATGGAGGAGGAGCGAAGGTAGAAAATCCCAACAGAGGGTAAAGGGGCGGGGGACAAAGGCAGCCACGGAGGGGAGATGGGGCGGGAGTGGAATGTGGGACCCGTGTCCATGCCCTGGGCATTGTAAAGGAAGTGCCTGGGAACCGCTGGCCTGGAAAATCATGCCCAGAAGGCTTGGGCTGGGCAGGAGAACAGGCTGTCACCACCCGCTGGGTGCCACCTCTGTGTGAGTACACTCGCCAGGCTCCCGGCCTCCTGAACTCTGGCAGAACCCAGGTATCTGTCTTGGTCCATTTTGTGTTTTATTCTATAACAGAACACCCCAGACTGAGTAATTTATAATGAGCAGAAATTTATTGGCTCACAGTTCTGGAGGCCGGGAAGTCCAGTATCAAGGTGCTGACATCTGGCGAGGGCCTTCTTGCTGCGTCATCCCAGGGCAGAAGGCAGAAGGCAAGAGAGTGCAAGAGGGCAAGAGAAGGCCGAACTGGCTCTCATAACAAGCTCACTGTCTCCATGTCAGCATTGATCCATTCGTGAGGACAGAGGGCTCCTGACCTACCACCTCTCGAAGGTCCTACCACTCAGCACGTTGCACTGGGGGTTAAGTTTCCAACACAGGAACTTGGGGGACACACTGAAACCACAGCAGTGTCCCTGCCCTTCTGGGACACTGACTCCTCCCTGGGGTGCCCACGTGCTTTGAGACGACCCCTGGACTGGCTGGGAGACAGTGACTGCTCCCTCCCTGCCAAGGAGGCGGTTAGGAGGGGGAATTGTCCCTCTGCCTATCTGTGTGTCGGGAGGGAGGCTGCACTCCAGGCCTGTCTAATCAGTGGCTCTGTGCCCTCACAGCTAGACGAGGAAGAGGAGCGGAGGAAAAGGCGCCGGGAGAAGAACAAAGTCGCAGCGGCCCGATGCCGGAACAAGAAGAAGGAGCGCACGGAGTTTCTGCAGCGGGTGAGCAGGGCAGCCGGCCAGGCGGGGGCCTGCCTGGTCCTCAGAGTGGGCTCGTGCACTCTGGGCCAAGAGAGGCCATCAGATGCCGAGCAGTCGATGTGCACCTGCTGGCAGCTGCCCAGGCAACCTTGGCCCCTCTGGTCTTCCCTGCCTCCCATCTAATAACAGCCCCTCCAACCAAGACAGGGCAGCCTGCAGCATTTCCCGCCCGCATTCACCCCCTGGAAGCCCAGGGAAGGAAGGAGGGGTCAAGTTCCCTCCACGAGGTTAGACACTTTGTGCTAACTGACCAGGATGACCCAGGACTGCTACTACCCATTGTGGTCCCCTGCTAGCTACCAAAGGTGTCTAGGGTGGGTGCTAACGGAGCTAGGAGGTAGCATCCTGAGTGTGGCAGAGAACACAGCCCCTGGGCCGGCTACTGCTGTGCAGAGAAAAGCTACTTCCCTTAGCTGTGGGTGGCTCAGCCAGCCCTGGATCCCATCTGGCCAGCCCCTAAGCCCACTGAAGATGACCCCTGAGCTCTTTCTGCTGTCCCCAGGGGTCAGAGGTCAGCTCTGCCTGCATAGGTCAGCCGGGGTGGGGCGAGGGATGCTTTTCCTTCTGGCCCTACCTGGCCTTTCATGTGGAATGTGCCAAGCAGGGTGTTTGTTCTTTCTCTCCCCTGAGTCCTGTCTCTCAGACCCTCCCTGCATCTCGGGACGGCAGTGGCAGTGAGGGAGCATGGCCAGAAAGGCCATTGGTCCAGACCAGCAGTCTCAGCCTCCCCACCCCCGATCACTGGTTCCTCACTGAACAATGATAATAACCATGTATAATAATAACATAACGGGTCAGGCACCGTTCTACAAGTATGCAATAATTAACAATCGTTGCCAGTGTTTGTAAAGTTGGGCGCTGCACTAAGCATTGTGTGTGCCTTATCTCATTTCATTGGCATAAGAACCATATGAGGTGGGTAGCTTCATTATTCCCTTTCTACAGAAGAGGAAACTGAGGCACAGTGAGGTTAAGTAACTTGCCTCTTGGTTGCCTCTCAGCAACCGAGTGGGAGCACTGCGAGTCAAGCCCGCGGCCAACCTCAAAGCGCCTGCTCTTTGCTATACTGGCTCCAGTTCATTCATTCATTCTTTTGTTTATTCGCTGATTCAGCAAGTATTGTGAGCATGTACTAAGTGCCCTGCGCTGTGCTGGGTGCACCGGGGGACACACAGGAGGAGCAGACATGGGCCCCCTGTGGGAGCTGGGGAGACAAGGCAGGGTTGGCCTCGTGTTTTCGGACACTGTGGGGTCTATGGATCTCTCCTCATGCTGGCAACAGAGAGCTATTCTGAGGCCATGCTGGGGGCAGTGTAGGGCCATGTTTACCTCCAGGCTGCGAGTGTCTAGGCCAGGGGAATGGTTACTGCAGGTGGCAGATAGGCCCCCAGCGCCCCCTTGGAAGAGGTAGTGGTACAGCATTGGGCTGGAAGTCTTCAGGAAGTTTCTAAGACGCTTCAAGATGGATGGATTGTTACATACCTCATTCCTAGCACCAGGTGCCTGCCATGGCAGAGCTGGGCAAGGCACCGCAGGGAGTAGAGAAGCTTCACATAACGTCCCTGCCTTTAAGGCTGGCCAGCCAGTTAGCAGCAAGGCAGGCTGTGTGCACAGCATGACAGCAACACACCAGCACAGTAAACGTGTCAACTAAACAATGGTCGCTGCTTCTCACATTCTGGTAGCACTTGCTGAGTGCCAGGCATTTCACGTATCTCATTTAATCCTTATAACATTCCGGTGAGGTGAATATTAATTAATTATCCCTGTTTTAGGGACTGACCTGTAGCTCAGAGAGGTCAAGTTGCTTGCCCAAGGTCACAGTGCTAGCAAGCGGTGGGCTCAGATTCGTCCACCCATTTGCTGATCCACCCCTCCAGCCAGCAGGTGTTTAGCAAGTTCCCGCTGCGCAGTGGACAGAGAAATCGGGAAACCTGACTGCGGAGGCACAGCTAGTGGGTAGCAGAGCCAGGACTTCAATCCAGGCAGGGTTTGGGGGCTCAGAAAGCCACATCAGGCTTCCCAACTCTTACAAAAACTAAGTGAAATTCTATTTTATGTGCTTTAGAGTAACTGTTCTTTGTATACATTCAGACAGTCTTAATGCTAAAGTCTCCTGGGCCAATCATCATATTTTCTGGGAGAAAATTGAGCCCCAGAGAGGCAACGTCACTTTGCCAAGGTTACACAGCCAGGATGAAAAGCCAGGACCCCCAGCCCCACACTGGTATTTTCCTACCGCCTTTGCTGACTGCAGTGTAGGAGGCAGAAACTTAACTTGCACTAATTCTATTCTAAAACAACAAATGGTTTCATTTTCTCTAGGGCAATAAATATCTACCAGAAGGCAAAACAATAAGCAAAAATGCAGACAGAGTTATTCACTGCATAATTAACATGTGGAAGATCCTAGCCCAGTTCCTTCATTAATTAGGAAAACAAATCAGGTAATTGCTATTATAAAGCCACAAACCACATCTACAACCATGGTTAAAAAAGATTCTTCTGAACTTCAACTTATACAATAAGTAAATATGTAGCACCAACCGAAAACTCTTTGAATACAGAAGGAAATAAAACGAAAAAATAAAAACTAAAAAGCAGTTATTGACGTTCTGACAGCCGAACAGTCAGACCTCAGGGTATCCCATGATACGCTCTAACATTTTCCAACCAACAGACTGTAGTGCCACTCCTGTGATACCTGCACGTGTGAGGCAGTCTGCCCCGCACCTCGTTGGTCTTTTTGTGTGACACACATAGGGATGGTTTGACACGCGGTGGTTCCCAGCAGGTGGATCTGTGGGTGGCACTATTGAACTCTGCCCGTCCGACGCTTCCTCTTGCATGTCCTATTTTAACTTCATACTCACTGTGCCCCACACCAAATTGCTTCCTTGTCCTTTCCCCTGCTCTCCAGAACAGCTCCGTCCCAGGCTCTGTTCCTCGGACCCTTCCTCAGGTTCACAGTCAGCTCTCTGCCCCGTCTTCTTCCTTCTCCAAATCCAGGCAGTCACCAAGACCTGCCGATTTAACTTTGAAACATCCTTCTTCTCTTTCGTCTTCATACTGTTCTCTTGCTCATACGTTAAAGTAAAAATTCCTTAAGCCTCTCTAACCTTTTGGTTTACAAAGTGCTTTTCCCCATGGGCTCATTTAATCCCCACAATCCTTTTTATAGACAAGATAACTGAGACGTTAAGGAACCGGCTCTAGACTCTGGTGCTAAACCCACAAGCGTTCTGGAGCTACAGGCTGGCTCTAAACTCCATTGCAGCTCTATACCCTGCTGTGTCCTAAAGTGAGCTATGGTCACACTGGAATATTTTTGTCCTCTAAACACATCCTAAGCCTTCCCACGTCTGTGTCCTGGTTCACTCAGGGCTCCTTACCTGAAAGTCCCTCTGTACCCTTCTCTACCAACCAGAGTCAACCCATCTTTCAGGCCCAAGGTCCAATGCTGCTATTTAGCCCTCTCTGACCGTCTTCTGAACCCTGGGTGATGGTCACCCAGTAAGCTCTGCCTGGCCGTATGAATTTCTTCTTCCCCTTAGGGTGGAAGCTCCACAAGGCCATGTTGGGGGCTCATGGCGTTTGGATTGCCAGAGCATTCACTGTGTACAGCAGGTCCTCAGCAAATACTCATGGGAAGGTGGGTGGGTGGCTCTGAGATTCATAGGGGCAGAGGCAGAGGAGAATTTGAAGATGGAGCTTCAGTTTGGGCTGGAGGAACCTGGATAGTCAGAAGGTTTGTGAGAGGTTTCCAAGGTCACTGGTGAGTCAGACCCAGAGAGCAGGTGGCTAAAATTGGCACGTAAGTGCCCCAGACTGAGGGGTCCCAGACTTCCACGGTTTCACGGGAGGGGGGTCTATCCTTGTCCCCTGAGATGGACTTCTTTCAGAATCCTGAGAACAGAGGACCAGGCCATCTTCCCAGTCGTGTCTCAGCCTGTTGAACTAAAAACCTCCATAGCTGGTTTTTAATATTTTCCCCCTGAGCAGTTTTTTCCTTTTGTGAGGCTGTTTTCTCTCTGCATCTGGTCATGAGGCCTGCAGATCTCAGCAGTTCCGAGTTCCCTGGGCGCCTGTGCTGCCACCTCGGGGGGAGCACATGGAATGATCTGGTCAGACCAGCTGGTATGTGGAAGGCAGCATCGTTGGGGGAGGCCGTGGGCCCCACCGAGGGCCCCGGAGACCCCAGGGGGAGGCTGCTCCCCCTGCGCCCTGCCAGAGGGTGGGTGGGCCTGTGGGCTCCTAGGCTGTCCAGGCATCACGCACACAGCTGCAACCATGGCCTGCTCTTTCACTGAGACAGGTTTCTCAGTCTCTGCACTAGCAACATTTTGGACCAGATAGTTCTTGTTGTAAGGGCCGTCCTGTGCCTTGTAAGATTCTTAGCGCATCCCTGGCCTCTACCCGCTAGATGCCAGTAGCACCCTCCCCTGAGTTGTGACAACCAAACTGAAAATGTCTCTAGACATTGCCAAATGTCTCCTGGGAGGCAAAGTCACTCCTAGCTGAGAACAACTGATCTAGAACTTTGCTGGCCCCTGCATAAATTTCAGCTCTCAAACTGGTTATAAGTTTTTAGACACAGTCCCAGAAAAACTATTCTGATACATATCTGTTTTACTGTTTCACCCCCAAGCTTTGAATTGATATGCCCACCCCCTATCCACACTATGAACATGTGACCCCCTGCCCACCATCAAATTATCAACATTCCTTCCTTGCCTGGGAGCATTTCCCACTGAGCTGGATGTTCACTGGGAATCTCACGTGAGGTCTGTTTGAAAGTTCTTTTTGGACCTAGCAAGATGGCTGTTAATTGCCTCTCTGTGAACAAAGTGTCTGGATTATGGGGATAAGGAAGAGATTGTTTAAATAATTATAGACTAATAGTCAGAAAACACATGTTTTAGGAGGAATGATATGATCACACTGGGCTCATTGATCCCACAGGCCAAAATATCCCCAACATACATTTGTCACACATCAAAGCCTTCTGCCATTGCACTGCCATCTGTGGACCACCTTGGACCCTCATGGACCCTCCATGGGTCTGCTTGAGAGCCAGTTGGCCTCCATTCTTTTCCTACCCTTTATTTCTTGTGCAAAGGCCCTGAGGCAGGAGAGTATTTAGCATATTTGAGTGACAACTGAGGCTGGAATGGGTTGGGGGAGAGGAGGGAGGTGGGACGTGGAGCCTGGCTGGCCCCAGAGTATAAGCTGGACTCATCCCACTGTGACACAGGCCAGTGTCACAGGTGTGGTGGGCACTGCCTGCAGAAAGTCAGTTAGCCCAGGGGCTCAATAGCGGGCTCTGTGCTTCCTTCAGTGGGAACCAGCAGGCAGAAAACCCACAAGTGCCAGCCAGCGTGCCCTGTGCCTACCCACAGGCAGAGCCTCTCCCCAGAGCTGGTCTGTGCTGGAAGCTCATGTCATGTTTCTGTCCTTGTGCACAGGAATCCGAGCGGCTGGAACTCATGAACGCAGAGCTCAAGACCCAGATCGAGGAGCTGAAGCAGGAGCGGCAGCAGCTCATCCTGATGCTCAACCGGCACCGCCCCACCTGCATCGTCCGGACCGACAGCGTCAAGACCCCCGAGTCAGAAGGCAACCCGCTGCTGGAGCAGCTCGAGAAGAAGTGACCATGGGCTGGGTGGAGGAAGAGGACAAGGAGGAGGAGGAGGAGGAAGAAAAGAGACGAAGAGGGGGGAGGAGGGGGGGTCCCAGAGGCCCCTTCCTGGGTGCATGAAAAACTATGCGATGAGGTTCAGCACAGCCAGCATCAGCCGGGCTTTTTTGTGAAACTCAGATCGGCCACACAAGGGGAAGAGCGGGCTGAAGAATCCCAGAGGGACCAAGCGCTGAGACCAAAGTCGACCCCCGGGTAGGGCTGTCCTGCCTGAGGCCCAGCTTGAGGGAGGCAGGACAGAGGCACCTGGGCCAGAGAGATGCCCAACCTCGGGCACATCTCCAGCCTCCCTCCCAGGACACCCACCCAAGGGACCTCCGAGCAGCCAGGAAAAGCCATGAGTTGCAACCAAAATGAGGCTGAGGATGGAACTCAGAATGAAACTGCAATCTGCCCACCCCGCCCCTGATGCCACGCTGGAGAGGGGCGTGCTGGGGCTCTGACACCTGCCTGCCTCGGTCCAGCGAGGCCCTGCCCGGGACGCGGCAGCTGGGCGCACCCTCGCCGGCCCTGCTGGAGTTTGCTGTGGGCACTGAGGCGCTGGCGCCCTTCCAAAGCACATACTCACTGAATGTTTACAGACTGGCTGTCCTAGCAGGGCTTTCAACTGCACATGTTTTTTATACTTTTTTTTTTTAATATTTTTTACAAAAAAAAAAGATTTTATACAAGCAATATATATATGGATTTCTATAATCACTCGATGTGATACAGTATAAATATGCTATGGTTTGTTTGTTAAGAACAGATATCCACCAGTTATGGCCGTTGTGTGTAACTCCTAAGTACTGTAGTCTCTGGGTGTCGGGGTGGCCGGGGCGGGGGTGGGGGCGTTTCCATCCTTGTAAACCCTTCATAGTACTCAGTCCTGTATCGCTCAGTAAACATTGCTCTTACTTACGCAGCTGCCTCGCGTCTGTGTGCCCAGGGAGTGGGGTGCCAGGACTGCTCAGGGCCCGGGAGTATTTGCAGCACAAGCCCTTAGTCTGCACGACAGCCCTCCCATCTTACAGGTGAGGAAGCTGAGACTCAGAGAAGTTAAAGCAATCTGCAGTTACCATTCTGGTAGCACTTAGTTTATTCACTCACTCCACAAATGTTTACCGAGAGCCTCAGGCATGTGCCAGGCATTCTACAGGGCCCTGGGTGTTCGCTACAGGATGAAGCAAACCCAGGTCTTGCACCCACGGAGCCTACAGCAACGAGGCCATCTTGTGTCTGCTTCATGCACTGTCTCGTTTCATCTCTACCACAGCCTGGCCAGGGAGCAGCCCTTGTCCCCATTTCACAGATGGAGAATTAGAGGCCCAGGAAGATTAAACTTGTAGGCACCATTTGTAGAAGACTTGTGTGACAAACATGTGTAGTCTTACATCTCACAACAGCATAAAATAGATACTCTTCCTCCCATTTGACAAATAACTGAGGCTCAGAGAGGATAAGTGACTTCTCCAAGGTCACCCTGCTACCAAGGGACAGAGCTGGTGTTGGAACTTCGCCTCTAAACCCTCATGACTCTCCTCCTGTCACCAGCTGACTGCATGATTGTCCCTGTGGTTGAATGTCTCACTGAATAGAATAGGAAGCTTGTGACACCACAGTCATAGATCTTGTTTCTGGGAAGCTGGGTGGAGTTCGAGGCTGTCCCATGATCGTAGAGGCAAACAGCTACCCTGGAGAATGTGTGGCTGACCCCGGGGAGAGGGTACAGATGGCTCCCCCCACCCCAGGCGAATGCCTGCCGCCTAGAGCAGGACAGCTCAGTGGCAGTCACACCGTAGCCGCGTGTACCTTGCACTTGCAGTTCACAGGGCATTCTCGTGCATGCTGTTTGCTTTGATACCACAGTGCTCTGGGGCAGGAGGGATGGGAGTTTTAGCCCCCTTGTATACTAAGGCTTACTTACAAAGGTTAAAGTTCACCCGGCTAAACACATGCAGAACTGGGAGCTGACTCCAACTCTCCTACCTTCTAATGTCCTTTCTCCTCCGTCATGGTGCTGATGATGAGCTTCGTGTCAATAACAACAATGACCTTGGGTCACTTCCCAAATCATGGACGAGGCCTTCTGAGATGGACTGAAATTGAGAATAGGTCATTAACACATCTTTGGCCGCTCACTCATCTCAGGTTTCCTCCACCCAACATGCGTGGCCTGGCCTCCCCGAGCCCCACCTCAGAAAGAGCTCACGGTCAGCCGCGGCAGCCCACAGGGAGCCCTCGGCTACGATCCTTCGACATTTTTCAAGCCATGAGAAAAATGAAGATGTTGGACTTACAAGGGCCCTTCCAGTGACCGGACAGATGTTCCTGCAGGACGGCTGCCCGACACTGGCCATGGCTCCCCCGGTCCTGCTCGGGTGCCATGAGCCAGCATCTCCAGGGTAGAGCCCTCCTTGCCCTGCGCAGGTGGGCTGTCTTCTGAAGTCACCAAATCGATGACTTGTGCTGTGCTGAGCCTGCCCATGGTGTTTCCTTCCTTACCAGGACCACCAGCCCGTCCTGTGGGTAGTCAGAAGTCACAAGTCAATCTTCTTCATAAGAGCTAGTATTCGCGTGTTCTCTGTGTACCTGCCATGGGACATGTGTTACCTCGGCTGCTTCGTACAACCTTGCTGGGAGGGAGGTACTACCACCCCTGTGTTTCAGATGAGAAAACTGAGGCACAGAGAGGAAGCAACTCGCCCAAGGTCACAGACCTGCCAGGTGGCAGAGCCAGGAGGCTATTGCAGTCTGACTCCAGCTGTATAGAACCTGGGGCTGAGCCTCACCACGAGAGGAGGTGTTTGTGGTGTGACCTCAGTTGCCAGGGGGACTTGTGCAAGAGGCCAGGAGAGGTGGCACAGACCCACTTGTGCCCACAGTACACATTAAGAATTCCCAGCTCCGAGGCACGCCATCTCCAAGTGTGTGCCGAAGACATACTTGAAAGGCAAACAGGTTCAAGATTGAATCTTCTCTTGACTATTCGCCTCATTGTTCTTATCTGTGAAGTGGGAACAGTGATAATCCAAGTCTTTTTTATGGAGTTGTTGTCAAGATCAAAAAAGGAATGGCTATAAAAGTGTTTTGTGAAATATAAACCTCCATAAAAATGGTAATTATTGTGCCCTCTGCTAGTGTGCATAGCTGTTGACATTTACCACATAGTACAAATTGTTTAAATATCTTTTATTCTCTAAAGGTGGGCTGCAGAGCTTGTGTTCTGACCATGTACCATGCACCGGTCCCCATGGTGTGATGAATGCTTGGAACCCAAGGGTTCATTCGGCTCTTGATGGGCCACAGTCAGCTGTGCTGGGCTCACCATCCCCTCCCTGGGTGTCAGTGTGCCCTTCTGCCAGGTGGTCATAAGTAAGGCCAGTGTAACCTCTGCCCACGGTTCCTATGACAATCAGTGAAGCTGTTGTATGCAACCATGGTTGAGAAGGACAAGACCCTCTGGCAGTCAGGCAGAAACTAACACGTGTTGGTCAGAATATGGATTAAAGTAAGCTTACAAATGCTGCCAGTAGGAAATTGGTGTGACTACTGTGTGTAAAGCAATTTGGAAGTAACCAGTAATGCTAAAGCTAAACACATCCTTTGACCTAGCAATTTCCCTCCTAAGTATATACTTGGGAGGAACTCTGGCGTAGGGCATGAGGAAATGCACAAGAATGTTCACTGATGCTTTGCTTGTATCAAAGAAAAATTAGAAACAAACTAAATTCCTATAAACATGAGAACAGATAACCAAATTTTGGTGTTTTCATGACATCAAATGTTATTCAGCTGGTTAAAAAGAATGAATCAGAGCTACATGTATCAATGTGAATAGATCTCAAACACAGTTGAGGCAGAGGGTAGGGGAGCAAATTGCAGAAAGATACCATTTATGTCGTGTTTCTACACATGTAAATTGATACTTTGCTGTTTATGGGCACTCACGCATCTGGGTCACAGGTGTAAAAGCAGGCACAGGAATGCTAGAAATATCAACATCAGTAATAGGGAGTGCTCCTGGCAGACGAGGAGGCAGGGACAGCACTCGAAAGGGTAAGTAGGACACTGGAGTTCACCTATGTGTAACATTTCATTTACTTTTTAAAATCCCCATCAAATGTAGAATGATGCTAGAATTCGTCAGAGGTGGGTGATGCGCACACAGATGTGGGTTATGTTCTCCACACGCCTCTGTATGCTGGATATATTCCGTAATAAAAGAGAACAAACCGCAATACAAATAGAAGATTTTGTTGTTTTCCATTTTCTCCTTAGCAAACTCAGGAAATAAGAACGAATCTGAAATTACAGTGGAGTTGCAGCCTATGCTCTTAGAATTTATGAAAATTTAGTATGCCTAGAGGGAGAGAGAAACAATTCAAAGGGCATGAGGAGTTTAGCTAGCCGTGCCCCTGGGGGAGGGTGCCCTGGAGTGAGGGTACCTTAGGGAGTGTTGGTCTGCTCTACACCAGTAGGTCCTGGCCCCTGCTGTGTACAGGATGGGTGACTTGGGCATGGTCAAGGTTAATTTGGACTGTCTAGACTTCTCAACCCAACCCTGATGTGAAAAGCAGCTCGACTGCACCTGTAAGTGGAGCCGTGGGCTAGAAGCAGAGCAAAGGGAGAGCCTGTTAAAGACATGAGCCCAGTTTTCACAGGTCTGTGCATTTTCTCTTGCTGCTGTAATATATTACCACGGATTTTATTATCTTACAGTTCTGGAGGTTAGAGCCCAAAATGGCTCTCGCTGGGCTAAAATCAAGGTGTCGGCGGGGCTGGGTTCCTTTTGGAGGGTGTAGGGGAGAGTCCACCTTCTTGCCTTTTCCAACCTCTAGAGGCTGCCAGCATTCCTTGGCTCACAGCCCCCTTCCACCTTCAAAGCCAGAAACGGCCGGTCACGCCTTCCTCACACCCCATTACTCTGACTTTGACTCTCTCCCTCCCTCTTCCATCTTTTTAGGACCCTTGTGATGGCACTGGGCCCACCCGGATAATCCAGGATAATCTCTTTATCTTAAGGTCAGCTGATTAATCCCATCTGCAACCTTAATTCTCTCTTGCCATGTGACATAACACATTCACAGGTTCCAGGGATTAGAATGTGGACATCTTTGGGGAGGGAGGGGTGCATTATTCTGCCCAACACAACCAGAAATTAAGAGTTGCGTGTTCTGAACTGTGACCCTTCTCACTACTACACAAGAGAGACTATTTCCCATGTAAGCGCCGTGAGGATGGAGCCCCTGCATGGTGCATCCCCCAACCCCCGTGCCTGGCACAGTGCTTGGCACGTGCAGGTGGTCAACACGCACCATATACACAGACACACACACCAACTCACAGATGGATAATACAGTATAGACACAAACAGTTACATGCGTAACACGGATACATATGTAAATACACAGATACATTTATTCACAGATGCATGCAGATACACACATCAAAGTAATGAAACTGTTGCTCATCTTACTCTTTTATATTATAGTTCTGAAATTTTGAAATGCACTTGTTACATCATACTGGGATATCTTTGTTCTTTGGGAATAGCTAACTTCGGGTTAATAAGGAGGTTAATTAAGCTGGGCATACAGTTTTGGCTTAAAAATTAAATATTGTGAGTGACTGATTTTCTTGTTTGGCTCCTAACTGTCTCTGTGGGCAATTTCTAAAGAAGCGACTCTCAACACTTTGGACTATTTGTAGCATAATCACATGTGAGCATCAGCCTCGACCACTCTAAAGGACAGGATTCGTCTGGGTGGTCTGTGTTGGACACCTGTGGTGCTCCATTTAAAATCCTCTGACTCCAGCTCTATCATATGACCAGTTCTGAACAGGTGAGCAACTTTACACAGGTGCAACCCAACAAAGCCCCCACAGGTGCATGCCATACACCTTCTACTTTTTGTCCTTTGGGCCATCCATGGCCACCTCCTTGGCATTTACATAGGCAACCTGGAAAGGGGGGGCGGGGCTAATGCCTGCGGGATCTCCCTTGATGAATTGAGAGGGTGAGGCGGAGACAATGAGTAAATGCTTTTCCCTTTTACCCTCCAGGTGGGCAGCTCGGAGATTTGTTTCCCAGGGTCCCTCAGATTGTCTTGCAGGATTAGACAAGACCTGCAGAGGTGATCTGTAGAGATGGCCCAACTAAGTAATGCATCTTATACTGGTTTTCTCTCCTTACCTGCTCTACTCCTCCTGTCCCTCCTGCTCTGGGATCACATGAACCAGTTGAGCACAGGCATTTGTCTGAGGCTCTGCTTATGGGGGAACAAAGGCTAAAACAGCTGGCACTGGCAGTAGCCCCAGAAGGCAGATCCTCAGAATGGGATATTTGCAGCATCACAGATCCTCGGAATGTCCCCTGTGTGGATCAAGATGTGGCACAGGTGGAAAGTGAAGAGATAGCTCCTGAGGTTTCTGTCTTCAGAGACGTCTCTCCTTTATGTCCTCTGTCAGGGCAGAGTGCTTTCCCCAGCCCCGGGAGACTGAGCTCCCAGTTTCCAGCTATATCCCAACATCCTCTAGATGGCCCTAGGGGACAGAACCCAGGACAGCCCAAACCTGGCTTTGGGAGGCACTTGGCCATCCGTTGCCTGGAGACACTTGGGGTACACAGACTCAGCTCAACACAACCCAGGGAGCCCCTCCTCACGTGGCTTGGGGGGAGGAGGCAGCAGCCTCCTCTCTTGCCTGGTAGAGGGTGAGGACTCAGCACAGGGCTCTCTCCAAAGAAATCTCTCCACAAATGCCTCCCCTGTCTCTCCCCGTTCCGAGCCCTTTTTGTGTGCTCAAACTGCTTAAGGGGCCAATCTTCTCGGAACCAGTTCTTTAAAATTTGTACAGTCTGCACGTGGTGATCTGGCTTCACATCTACTGTACCTTGATGTCTCCATCAAAAGTTTAATTTTATCAACCAGGTTTTTCTTAAAAAAAAAAAAGAAAAAAACCCTTAATTTTAATATCCTGACCCATTGTTTTCTAAGTTCAAGGGTCGATGGTGATTATTAAGGTTTACAAACTCATAATTACCTAGCTGCAAAAAAGAAATTGCACACGATTACAGTAGTGAGTATGGCTTTCCAGTGAACTACAGGACAGATAACTCATTTTTATTGAGTACCTAGTATATGCTGGATTCTTGTGAGATGAGTATTATAATTTTAAGTCTCATTTTATTGATGAGGAAACAGAAGCCTGGATAAGAGACCTGTCCAACGTCACACAGCTAGCACCACTGGGATCAAGTCAACAAACATTTGTTGAGCTCCTGCCAGGTTGGAAGGTAAACGTGGACCTGACAAAGTCCCTGCCTTCAGGGAGGGGACGGTTTCTTGGGGAGGCAGCCAGCTCCACAGGTAAGGGCAGGTAGGGGCAACAGGGAAGACACTTCTACCTCGAGTCAGGTGACTTTCCTTCCAAGGTAAAATAAAACCCCACTTCGCCTGGGTGTGCACCAGACTTTGGGGACCATCTTATCATTCTGCCCCCCCCCAAGGGCGGCTCTATGTCAACATTTTAACCCTTTGACAGCAGTCCTGCCGCCCGTCCATGCTATGGTCAGCTCAACAGCGCGAGAGCCGATTTCCTCTTGGCCACCTCATAGTTGCTGCTTTTGGGTAATCAAGGGCCTGTCCCTGCAGGGGCCTCGTCCTCAGGGAGGCTTTTCTACCTGGTGCCCATGACACCCATTCCTAGTTTGACGGTCCTTCCTGTGAGAAGAAACCCTGACAAGCCAGTCTCAGACCTCGCAGGTTCAAGCTCCCCTCAGGCCCCAGATCCTTTCCTTCCCGCCATATTTACTGGGTATTTCTAGCCCCAGTATAAAAGCTACGATTATTCTCTCCCTTTCTTTTCTTGAAATAAAGACTCAGCCCCCCCTCCCCCCTTCTATCAACCTGGATTTGCATAACCCCACCGGAGAAGAAATCTTCTCAGGGCCTAGGGACTGAGCTTCTGAATGCTCTGACTTTATACAGGGTTTCTGAAAAAGCTCCGTTCCTCTTTGAAGGCGCAGGGGAACCAGAAGAGACTGTGGGCAAATGCATTCCCTTCAAGTACCAGAAAGCTTCTCCTTTCTAAAGCAGCCTCCAGCCCGGGCTCCGGAGACACCCCTTCCCTCACTAAGAAGGGAGAGGAGTAGTGAGGGGAGAGGAGTGGTGAGGGGAGGGGAGTCCAAGGACAGAGCACTAGTGAAACATTCAGCTTCCTGGGGAAGAGCTTTTCAGGTCAGGGCCTGGTCAGGTAGGCCGGACTCGACTGTGTCGGGTGGGTAGAAGGGCAGGCAGTCCCTGCATCGTGTCTCTGTCCCTGACTGGGCTCCCCAGTGAGCAGATGACCCATGGTCGGGGGAGGGGGGACCCTCCCCTCCACAGGACTGCCGTTCTTTAATTAGGATTTGCCAAAAAGGGGTTTTCTGGCTGGGTGCAGTGGCTCACGCCTGTAATCCTAGCACTCTGGGAGGCCGAGGCGGGAGGATGGCTCAAGGTCAGGAGTTTGAGACCAGCCTGAGCAAGAGTGAGACCCTGTCTCTACTAAAAATAGAAAGAAATTATCTGGACAACTAAAAATATCTATAGAAAAAATTATCCAGGCATGGTGGTGCATGCCTGTAGTCCCAGCTGCTCGGGAGGCTGAGGCAGGAGGATCGCTTGAGCCCAGGAGTTTGAGGTTGCTGTGAGCTAGGCTGACGCCACGGCACTCTAGCCCAGGCAACAGAGCGAGACTCTGTCTCAAAAAAAAGGGGGGGGGGTTCTTTCTCCATAAACTGATAGCTAAACAATTAATGGGATTTACTACTTTGGTTACATAAATATGAAAGCTGTGGGCAAGTATAACACATAGGTGTGGATTTCATTTAGCAGCCTGTTCTTCCTCGCCAGGAAATTGCTACTAGGCATCTAGCCAGGCAGGAGTAGCTAAACTGAACAGAGCCATTCCTACTTGCCTTCATCTTCTTTAAACACTTAACTTGAAAACACGAAAGTGTTTGAAATGACCTATAATCAAGAGAATGGAAAGAAAAGCCACAAACTGGAAGAAAATACTTGCAAGACATATCTGATAAAGAACTGGCATCAGACTGAGGTGGGGACTGGGGGGAGGGGATGGGTGTATGCCTACATGATGAGTGTGTTGTGCACCGTTTGGGAAATGGTCACGCTTGAAGGTGCTGACTCGGGGAGGGTGGGGTGAGGAGGGGATGGATATATACCTACATGATGGGTGCAACGCGCACTGTCTGGGGAACGGACACGCCTGGAGCTTTGACTTGGGGGGACAGGCGGTACATGGGCAACGTATATAACCTGAAATTCTGTATCCCCCATAATAAGATGAAATTAAAAAAAAAAAAAGAACTGGCATCTAAAATATACAAAGACTTTTAAAACTCAACAATAAGAAAGCAAATAATCCAATTAAAAAATTAGCAAAAGATCTGAACAAACACCTCATTAAAGAAGATATACAAATGGCAAATAAACATATGGAAAGATGCTCAACATCATATGTCATTAGAGAATTACAAATTAAAACAATGAGCTACTTCTACACACCCATTAGAATAGCTAAAACCCCAATCACAGACAACTGCAAATGCTGATGCGGATACAGAGCAACAAGAACTCTCATTCATTGCTGGTGGGAATGCAAAATGGTACAGCCACTTTGGAAGACATTTGGACAATTTCTTACAAAGTCAAACATACTCCTACTATATGATCCAGCAATCACACTCCTTGGTATTTACCCAAATGAGTTGAAAACTTATGTCCACACAAAAATTTATAGCAGCTCTATTCATAAGCACCAAAAATTGGAAGAAATCAAGATGTTCTTCAATAGGTGAACGGATAAACTGTAGGACACCCAGACAATGAAATATTATTTAGCAATAAAAAGAATGAGCTATCAATCCATGAAAAGATAGGGAGGATGTTTAAATGCATATTGCTAAGTGAAGGAAGCCAGTCTGAAAAGGCTACATACTATATGATTCCAATTATATGACATTCTGGAAAAGGCAAAAGTATACAGAAAATAAAAATATCTGTCGTTGCCAGGGGTTCCGAGAGTGGGGGGGAGGGATGAACAGGTGGAGCACAGGGGATTATTAGGGCTGTATGATAACGTAATGGTAGATATATGACATTATGCACTTGCCAAAACCCATGGGACTGTACACCCAAAGAGTGAACCCTAATTTAAACTATGGATTTTTGTTAATAAGAATGTATCATTTTGATTCATCAGCTGTAATAAATGTACCGCTAATGCAAGATATTAATACTAGGGGAAACGGCCAGGGAGGAGGAAGCACAGGGTAAGGGGAAGAGGGGGTACATAGAAACTCTCTGTACTTTCTGCTCCTTTTTGTCTGTGAACCTAAAACTTCTCTAAAAGATAAAGTCTGCTAATTCTTCTAGAAAGGCCCGTGATTTCATTTCTTCTTTTTAATCATTTAAAATAAGAAGTAGACACCTCTTGCGGGTTAGCCGCCTACCTGTGGCTCTCGCAGGCTGGGAGTGCACTCCTGTGGCTCTACAGCTCTGGGGTCTCGGGGACAGCCCCGCTCCCATGACTCCACTAGGCATTGCCCTGGTGGGGACTCTCTGCAGCGGCCCCGCCCCTGTGGCATGTCTCTGTGTGGGCCCCGAGGCTCTTTGAAGCATCCATGGAAATCTAGGTGGAGGTAGCCATGCCTCCACAGCTTGTACACTCTACATGCCTGCAGGGTTAGCACCGTGTGGACACTGCCAAGCCTCACCACTTGTGCCCTCTGGAGTGGTGGCCCAAACTGCACCTGGGCCCACCTGAGCCAGAGCTTGGGCTCCCAGTGAGTGCTATGCCAGAATCCAGGGAGCAAAGACTTGATTGAGGTGACCCTAGAAAGCGATCTTGAGGTCCTAGTGATGCCCTGGGCCCCTGCCTTGAAATCATTCTGCCTTCAAGGCCCTGGTACTCAGGACCTGTGATGGGTGGGGCAGTTTCCAAGATCTCTGAAGTGTCTGCAGGGTCATTATCTAATGTCTTGGTTAATAGCACCTGGCTTCATTCTATTCCTACTAATCTGCTTATCAGATGGTCACTTGGCCACACCCTTGGTTTTCTCCACTAAACATACATGGCCAGGCTGAGAATTTTCCAAATCGTTACATTCTTCTTCCCTTTTGATTATAAATTCTATCTTTAAATCATTCTCTCTTCTCAAGTTTTACTGTAAGCAGTCAAGAGAAGCCATGCAGCACCCTGAATGCTTGACTTGGAGATTTCTTCCACCAAATATCCTGGTTCATCACTCTTAAATTCTGCTTTCCACAAAGCACCAGGACACAGGCACAACTCAGCCAAGTTTTTGTCACTTTATAATAATAATGGCCTTTTCTGCAACTTCCAATAAGAAATTCCTTATTTCCCTCTAAGACCTCATCAGAATGGCGTTTTCTGTCCAGATTTCTACCAGCACTCTGTTCACCACCATTTAGCCAATCCCTAAGACCAAGGCTCTCTCTACAGCTTTCCTCTTCTTCTGAGCCCTCAGCAGAACCACCCGTTCCTGGCAATACAGGCTTTTCCAGCGTGCACTTCAAAGCTACTCCAGCCTCCACCCACTACCCAGTCCCAAAGCTGTTGCCACATGTTCAGGTATTGGTTATGGCAACAGGCCCACTTCTCTGGTACCAATTTCTATCTTGGTCTGTTTATGCTGCTGTAACAAAACACTATAGACTGGGTAATGTATAAAGAATAGAAATTTATTTCTCACAGTTCTGAAGGCTGCGAAATCCAAGGTCAAGGCACCAGCAGTTTCGGGGGCTGGTGAGGGCTGCTCTCTGCTTCTAGGACTATGTCTTGTTGCTACATTGTCCAAAGGGGAGGAACGCTGTGTCCCCACATGGCAGCAGGGACAGAGGGGTGAAAAGGAGGCAAACTCTCTCCTTTTATAAGGGCATCTAATCCCACTGGTGAGGGCACAGCCCTTGTGACCCAATCAACTCCTAAAGGCGACACCCCTGAATACCGTTGCATTGGGGATTAAGTTTCAACATGAATTTTGGAGGAGCACTAACATTCAAACCATAGCAGTAGACATTCTAGCCCATTCCATTCCCTCACTCCGCAATCCCCCCAATAAGATAACTGTCATTGATAATTTGGTGAGCACACTTCCTTACATTTTCCTCTAATTATGTAGAAAATTAGAGGAAAAATCAAGGACGCATATATGTATTTCTAGATACAGTTGTAGAATATGTAGCATCACACATTTAAAGGAAATAAGGATGGAATCATGTTTCACATATGAGTCTGCAACTTGCCTGTTCACTTACATTATGAACCTCCTTCCAGGCTGTACATGTCAATCTAACGCTTTCTTGGAAACCAGGGCTGCTTTTCCATCCCACGTGCATGAACAGTGGTCACTGGGAAGGGGGGGGGGTTCGATTGCTAAAGAAGAGCCACAGGATTGAAATGGACAGTTCTTACAAAGCTACTGTTTATTGCTGCAAAAGCATTTATTTAACACGGCAACAGCATTAAAATGAGACATCAAGGGGTCCAGGTGCAGGCTGTGATTGTTCCCTCTCTGGAAAGGCCATACAGGGCACACTTTCTCTCTAGGATCACATACATGTCACAGGATACCTCGAAACTAGGAAGCTCAGAATGGAGTTACCACCAGGGCATCTTTTTTTTTTTTCCAGAATATTACAGGGGTACACATGTTTAGGTTACATAATTTGCTTTTGTACAGTTTTTTTTTTTTTTTTAGACAGAGTCTCACTCTGTTGCCCAGGCTAGAGTGAGTGCCATGGTGTCAGCCTAGCTCACAGCAACCTCAAACTCTTGGACTCAAGCAATCCTTCTGCCTCAGCCTCCCTAGTAGCTGGGACTACAGGCATGCACCACCATGCCCAGCAAATTTTTTTTTCTGTATATATTTTTAGCTGTCCATATAATTTCTTTCTGTTTTTAGTAGAGATGGGGGGGGGGTCTCCCTCTTGCTCAGGCTGGTCTCGAACTCCTGAGCTCAAACGATCCGCCCACCTCGGCCTCCCAGAGTGCTAGGATTACAGGCGTGAGCCACTGCACCTGGCCTCTAACTTAATGATCCATTCTGACAGATCAGCGTGAGTGCCTGGGAGCACTGAGTCCTGGGGAGACCTCACCTCTGAACCTCATCCCCTGCCCAGCTCCCATGTGCCCCCAACTCTGGGAAGGCCTCTTTCTTTTCTTCCCCTCCACACCTCTCTCACCCCAATTTGCCTTAAGCATGACCAACAGAGGTTAAGAAACACCATCTGAGCTGTGGATGTGACCACAATAGATCTAAGAGGGTGGGGGGACAACCGACACTGAGATTATCTCATGGGCACACCTGGGATGGAGGGCGGGGGGGGGGGACCCACTAAGCTGCCTACAGAGCCAATAATGGTCTCCCAAGTGGAAGAGAATGCTGCCAATAATGTATACATCCAGTTCACGAATCACTTCCTCAAACGCATGCTGTTGGTTTTCACCATAACCCTTGTGATATTGGTAAAAACAGCTAATATTATCTATCATTGTACCATTTAGCCCTTACTTCAAATCCTGGTGGTCTTCAAGTCCATCCTCCCAGCCCCCTGTTGCCTGTCTCCTCTCATGCCCTGCTCCAGCCAGACTAAACCTCCTCCAAAACTGTTCCAGCATTTCTACCTTGGCTGTACTCTAGAATGCCCAGGCTTATGTGACTTGCCTGAGAACATACAATTAGGATGTGATGCAGTTGAGATTCAAAACCAGATTTGTCTCACTCCAAAGCGCAGGACAAAGAGAAGTCCCTTAGGGAATCAGCGGTGTCCCATCTAGTCATGTGAATAGACAAGTGTTGCTTATAAATCCAGGTGGTATTATAGAATTCTCCCGCCTCACCTAGTGAACACCTGTGTCTCATTTAAGACTCAATTCAGGCATCACTGCACTTTCAGTGGGTTTATTAGGTTCGAAGCTCATTTAACAATGAGCAGGGAGTTGTGGAGTAAGGATGCTGATGTTTTTCTTTGGGAATAGGTGGTTACACCTGAGGACAAAGAAAGGCCTTGGAAGCTTTGTGTTTGGATAGAAAAATGACCTGCCTGTTCCTGCTGCCTGAATTCCCTCCAATAGTGGTGCCTCTGTCCGGGGTTAGAGGATGGTGTACCAGCACGGAACCAGGAAGTGGTGACTCCTTAAATGTTGCCACTCATTCACACCTTTGGTGTGACTCATTTTGATGAAATTCAACGAACTCTAAGCACCTGCTCACAGAGCGGAGTATTTTTGAGTGAGAAAGCTCCACGACTCCCCTCCCCCAAGATTGCAGGAAGCTGAAGCCCAGACCGTGAAGAGACCCAGCCGAGTGACCAACGGCCCTAGAGGACACTGCTCCTGCCCACCTGCCACTCACTGTTCCAGCCCCTGCGCCCTCCAGAGACTCACAGGTGAGCAAGTGAGAGACACTTAGGCAAAAGAATGCTATGTATGTATATATGACTACACATATTTTAGTTGCCGGGTTTTTAAAGATGGACCACCAATTTGTATATACTTACTGGTATCGGTTTCATGAAACCAAAAAGTATGTACATATGTGTTTATATCTATTTCTACATCTATCCAGAAGGATATTCATTAAAATATTAACTAACAGGAGTTCTCTCTGGGTGGTAGGATTAAAATGGTTTGATTCACATATTTCTGTACTTTTCAGATTTTCTACAGTTACCATGTGTTAGTTACATGATCTGAAGGACAAGTCCAAAGCCCATTCTTTTTTAACTGGCTGGGATTCCAAGTCCAGGGGATGCTCCCCGAGTGACAGAGAAGGTCCTTTCCTGCGTTTCCGCTCCACCTCCCAGCCTTTCAGGATGATCCAGGGAAGAGCTGGTCCGTCTTTTCTAACAAGTGTCTTTGCTGCCCTCTGCTGGTCGTTTGGAAGCTCAGCAAGTTCAAGTCCAATCTCCTTCCTTGTTGGGCAATTTCTTCTTTAGGATTGGCCTCTGAAGCCTCATTTCTTAGAGCTGGTTTTGTTTTGTTTTGTTTTGTTTTGTTTTGTTTTGTTTTGATGAGACTGAGAATCCTTTTAAAATGAGGTTGCTCCAGGGTAAGCTTCTTTAATGCTCTTATGGAAATGTTATTCTTGTAAAAACCAAAACCCCTCGGCCCCCACTTCACACCCAGAGAGGACTTAAGTTTCCAGCATTGGGAGGGATCTGGGGGGTTCTCACCTGCTGACTTCTCACAGTTGATCCAGGAGTGGTATTTGGTTTTGTTCAGCATCATCACTGCCAAAGCCACCAGCACAGCTGCCAGAATGCAGAAGGGTGGTGTTTCTCACGGAGTCAGGGGAGGCGGCTGCTCTGGACGCCCACAGAAATGCAGTAAGCAATGGCTAGTCCAGGGCCCCCAGCCTAGAACACTTTGACACTGTGTGGCTTTCTCAAATCATGCCACCTCTCTGTTCCTCCATCTGCAACGTGGAAATTGTAACCATGCCTGCCTGGATTTAAACCCCAGCTCCACCACTTACAAGCTGTTAACCTTGGACACTTTACTTAACATCTCTGTGCCTCAGTTTCTTCTCCTGTAAAATTGGGGGTGGGGGAAATAGTGCCTCACTCATAGGGCCATGAGGATGGAGTTAATTAATATATGTGAATGGTTATAACAGTGCCTGGAACACAATTAGTTTTCAATAAATGTTTATTATTATTGTTACTATGACCAGTTACCAAAGCATATTGTTAGTTAAATGTCATTCTAAGAATGCATATAGTTAGAAGTAAGGGATTTATTATTGGATAAGCCTTTTATGTCCTAGAAACCATCCCAGGTACTATTTATTGAATAATCATTTCAGCCCTACAAGGAAGGCATTATTATCTTTATTTTTGCAATGAGGAAAATAAGATTCAGAGTGAATAAGCAACTTACCCAAGATCACACAGCTAGGAAATACGGAGCCAGAGTTGAATCTCGTTATTTGGCTTGGGAGCCATCATTTTTTGCTGTCCATTTGTTTGACTGCTACCTCCAAAAATTAGTTGGTTTTTCACTAATTTTTTTTCTGTAATACTTTATCTCCCACTCCTACTCAGTTATAAGTGAGGGTAATGCCAGTTGCTATAACAGGTAAACCCCAGACCTCCATGGCTTTACACAATAGAACTTTACTTCTCATGCATGCGGTGACTGCTGAAGCATTCCCCTCTGGCCAGCGGGCCTTCCATGTGGGGATCCAGGGACCCAGGCCCCTCTCGTCTTGTGGTTCTGCTTCCCTCTGGGGCTTTGGAGTCTTCTGCATTTGGCTGGTGAGCGAGCAGAGAACATTGGCCAGTTCTGGAAGTGGTGCTTCTCAACCGCCCACATTCCATTAACTTAAAACTCATTCGCATGCTCACAACCTAACGGCGAGGGAGGCTGGGAAACGTAGTCTTGCTGTGTCCAGGAGGTAGAGGCCACATGACCTGAGAGCCAGTCTCCGCCATGTCTAGCTTATGTCCTATACAGCCTTGATGTCTCCGTTTAAGTTTTAGTTCCTCCCGGAAGAGATCCTGACTCCTCAGGGCTGGATTGGGCGCCCCTCATCTGTACTTCCTTTCTTGTGGCATTTATTATGGAATTATAATCGTTTACTCATCTGTCTCCCCATTAGACCATGGGCTCTAGGGCTAGAGGCTATGCCAGTCTTGGTCATGCTGAATTCCCGGCTCTTAAATCAATCCTGGCACAAGTAGGTGCTCAATAATTGTTGAAATGATGATGTCTGCGGCGATTGGCTGAGGGGGCAGAGGAAGTGGTTGACAGTGGTCTCTTGGGCTCCCTCAGGGTGGGGGTGCTCCCCTCCCCCGCTGTCAGTAAGTTTCAGAACCATGGGACAGCTCGTCTGGGAACAGGGCTGGAAAGCCCTCTGAGGTTGAGGTTGGGGCCTCTGTTCTTTAAGAGTGGAACTGAGACACCGCGTGTGGTCACAGGTTGTCTGTGCCTCTGCACCTGCCCACCAAGGAGGACCCCACACGGACGCCTCCACCTTCAACCTGTTCTGGGGCAGGTACCCAACAGAACCTGGCTTTGAACTTAGGAAACAAACGACCACCACAGCGATAAAGCAATAGACTGCACTTATTTATTTATGATTCATATCATGTGCACTTCCCAAAATGTTTTGCAGTAGCTTACAAAGTGAACACAATAAGAGAAAGAAACTTGAATAAAAGAGAAAACCAGTCAAAGTGATATTAGATCATTGAAACTCTGATGAACCAGGAATTTTTTTAAAAGTGTTTTTTGTTTTGTTTTGTTTCTACTTACAAGCCAAGTCTTTCTGTGGGGACAATTGTTAGTGTTTTTCAAATGATCTTTTTTTGTCCTCTTTTCCACTGTCCCTGGGTGGCTGGTAGGCATGAATCTTGGCCTGGAGCTGAGATTAGGATTGGAGAGGAGTTGTGATTGTGCTCCTGGCCTCTCTTTTTGGGGTTCCAAGCACGTCTTCAGACATAACCCCTTGAGGTCGCCCATTGCTCGTTTTCCCTGGCTACAAATCCCCTTCCGCAGCCTGAACTTAAGATGAAGGTGGTGCCATTATACACTGTGTATGAGAATCCCAACTCAACAAGACCAGGGGATGGTCCAGCACAGTGATGGGCCAAGAAATCCCAGCCTGACACCTCCTGGCTGGTGACCCTGGCAAGTGACTTCATGGTTCCAACCCTCTATTGTCTCATCTATGAAAGGGGATCATCTAGCCCAGATGCCCTGGCTGGACGTGAGAGTCTGAGGACACACAACGCCCACAGAGAGGCAGCATGTTACATCAGGGCACTTTAGTGAGGGGAAGTATATCAGGCCACTGCTCTCATTCCCAGCTGGGGCCGGGGGGAGGGGAGGCGGGGAGCCTGGGGGAGGGTGGGGGAAGAGGGGTGGCATCTGTGGGGTCACTTGGCTTGGGGCCCTTTGTGGAGAGGAGGCCAGGGCATGTCTCACGATGTTCTGGGAGAAGCTGAGTTTTCCCAGTGACTGCTCCTTTCATTACAGCAGGAAGGTTACAGGGACCCTCTAGGTCGCCCTTGGAATGGGGCACTGCAGTCTGGTCTCTGTCCCCGGCTCCTGGAGGCAGGGAGGGCAGGAGGCAGCTTGGGGCCTGCCCAGCCTGCACCCCGTAATGGGGCATGGAGTGTGACAGAGGGAGGAGGAGTCTGTGGGCCAAGGAACACCAGACCTCAGAGAGATTTGTCTTCCGAAAGCTTCTCTGGCCCACACAGACCACGTCTATGTGGATTCATAAGAGAGAAGAAGGTTCCAAAGGAGCAAGTTTGCAGTGAGTTTTAAAAAGAACTAAACCCAATCTGAGCTGGAGAAGGGGTTTCCCCCAAACTCTCCCTGCACACACTCAGCAGTTGACAGAGAGGCTGGGAACGGGCTGGGAGGGGCGCCGGGAGGAAGGGTGGTGCGGTGGCGGAGGGGTGCTGGGGAGGGTGCTGTGACCCCTCTTCCCACAGGCTTCCCGCTTTGTCACCCCTGAGGCTGCAGAGGCCTGTTTGAAATCAACTTCTGTAGCCTGCAGCGTAGCACATCACCACCGAAAAACAACAGAAATATTTACCAAGGGGGAAAAAAAATCCCCGGTAATCTTATCACCCCATCAAATCAACTGTTTTCATTTTTCTGGGCCTCCTTCCATCCCAATCTTCATAGTTTAATCATACGTCAACTGCGCTGATGGTATTAACTTGTTTTTCCTTCTTTAACATGATGTGATGTTGGGCAAGTTTCAGTTTCCTCGTCTGCAAACCGGGATCCTCGTAGCACCCACCTCGCAGACTGGTGTGAGCCTCGGATGACATTCTGACTGTGAAGCCCGTGGCATGGGGCCTGGCACATACTAGGTGCTCCAGGCGTGGTAGCTGCAATTACTTCTGGAGGCATCTCTCTGGTTACCATTATAAGTTCTGCACTATTAGAATTGTTCAACTCTTTTTACATATGCATATAAAAGATTTGCATCAGCAGGTGCGCGCGAGCCCCATTCTTCCGCAGCGGTTCACGTGCTCTTTGACCTGAGCGCACTTTACCGACGTGGGGGTAGGGCACGGTGGTCTCTTTGCAGCTGAGGCCTCTTCTGGCCATGATGATGTCACCTTTCTTCAGAGATGCGCAGACCCCACTACCTCATGTCCCCACTCCTGGGATGCCCAAATGCACCCTGGGCATCTCCGCTCGGCTGTCCACTCACTATGCGTCATGTCGGGGGAGAAGCGGCCTTTAGACGTTGGCGCAGGTAAATTAAAGTGCCAGAGCCTCGCCTTATCCCACTGCAGAACAGGGGCAGAGCTGGGGAATTCTCTGCATGGCTGAAAGGCTGAGCGGGGACGTGGGCTGGGGGAGCTTTCTGTTTTCCAGCGTGGCGTGGTAAGCCTCAGTGCTCTGGCCTGTGAAGCGAGGTCTGCAAACATGGCCAGTCACGGAGATAAGTTATTCTTGGCACTGGGGAGGGAACTGGCGAGGTTATTGGACATTTGCCCCCAAGACTTTTCACAGGTTGTGAGATCTCTTTGCCTCTCTGAATTGGGGCCCTCCGAGGGGCGAGGGGCGAGGGGCGAGGGGCGGGAGCAGTTTGCTCCAGGGCTTCCCCAATCCAATGCAGCCAAGGAACACTGTGTGCCCAGCACTTCCCCCGACAAGCCCTTAGGGCGCACACAGCCGCATAGGCTGTCCTCTACAGCCACGCTGACAATTGCAGCAGCTGCCACCCACCAAGTGCACCCGAGCCATAAACTCATGGAATCCTCCGAACAGCTCCCTGACGTGTGTACTGGTAATATCTTCATTTTTCAGGTGAGAAAACTAAGGCGCTAAAAGAGTAAATAATTTGCCCAAAGTCACATAGCTGGCAAGTGGTGGAGCTGTGATTCAATTTGGCCTGTCTGACTCTAGATCCCAAGCCCTTTGGGGGAGGAGGGTATCGTAAAACTCTCCCGTTTTCATTTAAGGCAATTTCAAATGAAGTCTGTGCACAGAGGGCCATGAGACATAGTTCCAATCTCAAGCTAAACGTGTGTCCTTTCACACGGTTCCTCTGAGCAGAGTTTCAAGGCCCCTTGTATTGCTGACATTTTACATTTGACACCTTGAGATGTTGTCTGCAGGCACAGAAAGTAGCAACATCATCAGCGTACCAAGACCCGACTGCGTGCGGTCGTGGCAGTACTGCATTACCAGTCCTGCGAGTGTAATAACTGGTTTATTATCTTTGTGTCAAATCCCAGCGCCCTTTTCATCTCCATTACCTCCTTCCCTCACCTTTTCCTCCTCCTTCTCTTTCTTCTTCACTTCCTCTTCCTCCTCCTCCTCCTCTACCTCTTCTTCTTCTCTTTCTATAAAGCATCAAGATATTTGAAAATACTCAGGATCTCTGCTCATTTCTCTTCATACATTAAGGTAATGGAAGTGGGCAGATTTCCAGTCTCCTAACAGTCCAAAGGGTCACATGGTATTATTGATAGGATTCATTTAACACTATAATTCCAAGTTTGGCAACCATACTGGTACCAGCAATAGACATTCTCCACAGTTGTAGAAGCTTGTTCCTGAAAACCAGTCAAGCTCCCAGATGTAGCTAGGAAATCACAGATGTTACTGGGAGCGGATAAGCTCCCAGGTGTGCAAAACCACTGGAGGTGGGAGGCCATCTGCTTTTGCAAAGCTCATCAGACCACAGGAAGCAGCCAGGCAATCCACTCTAGAACATTCTGCCAATGAGAAGGTACTGCAGAGCACAGACAAGTCACATGCTCAGAGCCCATATTCCCAACCCACCCACCCTGTTGCATTTTCACCTGGAGCCACGATAAGACAATTAGAAAAGGAATCCTTTGCAAGGACTTTACAATCTAAAGAAGTTCCAAGGAGTTGCAGATAAAATTCTTCATAGACTCAAAGTTTTGAGGCTCCGTAAAGGCTTCCCTACGGTAGATCAAACAACATCAGCTGGTAGATGAGGCAATGAAGGCTGGACAAATGGCATCCTCAGGGTCACACAGCTAGTTAGTGGCAGAGCCAGGACCAGGTCCCTGGTGACCGATTCTCAGTTTCTGGCTCTCTCTACCACACCACCGTGTGCCCCTCTGTACACCCAAGCTGGCGTGCGGGGAAAGGCTTCACCGAGGAGGAGGAGGAACGTGATCTGGGCCTTGAGGGAGGGATGGGTGTGGGTGGCTCAGGGGATGGGTTTCTAATGTCACTGTGGGCCACTTTGTGACTTTCTCAACTGAATTGGTAGCTTCCTGAAGCGAGCATATGTCTCCTCCACCCTCTGCCCCGTTGCAGAGTTCCTGGAGTGGCCCAAAGGAGCTGTCGGGGGGCTGGGGGAGGGCAGCCCCTCATGGCCTCTCCAGCGAACCAACTCCTTGTTTGTAAGACATTTGCGAAAGCACCTGGTACTGAATAGAAACTCAGCTTCTATTTCTCTTCTGCTTCCTTCTTTACTTCCTACAGATGACACTTCTGAGAGCCTGTGCTCGGCCACAATCCTCCTGCCTCTGAGAGCTATCCAGCCCGCCTGTAGGAACGGGCCCTGGCCGCCATGACTGGAGGACCAGCCCGACCCCTGTGAGTGACTGAGGAGCACAGTGACAGACTCTGGATGCCAACGGGACCCATTAGTGCCTCTCTCCCAACTTGGAATTTCAACTTTGAGGGGCTCCTCAGACTCCTCTGATGGTCTGAACTGAGGCGATGTTACTCAAGGAGCTGGGGGCGAGGGGGCCCATCTTCAGCAGCGTGGAGAAGGCCGGTGTGCAGAGACAGGGAGACGGAGCAGACGCAGAGGAGCTGCAGGGAGGAGGAACGTGAGGAGCCAATGCCCCTGTCCCATGGAGGCCCCTGCCCAGGGCAGGACTTCACCTCCTCTGAAGGCCTCTCCTGCTGTCACAGGAGAAGGACTGTCTGCTGCCTGGAACCCTCCCCAGACTCTGATGTTATCGAGTTTCTGCAGAAGGAGCTCGCTCAGCCTGGTCTCTGACAGAGCCACCAGGGGAAGTCCTTGGTTGTGCTTCGTGCTAGAGGAACCACAGTCCGGAAGGGGGGCTGTTGTCGAAGGGGAACTTTCTTCTCTTTCTTGAAGGGAGACTCTTGGCCTAGGGGTCACGATTTGACCCAAGCTCCAGAAGGAAAAGGACTCTAGAGCAGACGTTAATTCTTTTTTGCAAAGGTTTTTAGTCAGTGGTCTTCAGGGCACCGTGAGTGGAAGAGAAGCCCTCGGTGGTCACTTCAGCCCTGGCATTGTGCTCGGTCCTGAGGAGCAGAGATGTATGAGATCCCCCGGCTCACGTGAGAGGGACACGTGGATTGGACTTCAAGTCAATGAGATGCAAACGCTATGATAAAGGAATGCACGAGCAGTGACAGGCCCCCACAAATACCCACCTGCGGTGTCCAAGAATGTTTCCCAGTGGGGATGGCAACTGAGTGGAGGCCTAAAGGATGCCTAGGAGTTGGCTCAGCCAGAGTGGGTTGGGGACAATCTAGAGGAAATAGCAAGAATAGGAGAACAGAGTTGAGGAAGAGAATGATGGGTGTCAAGTGTAAGTGGCCGGAGCAGCCAGAGTATGCAGCCTCTGGCTCCTGGCTAGAAAGGTCGCCAGAAAGACAAGTGACCACATTAGTAGTCGGGGCTTTGTCCTGCAGAGCCGCCATCTCCAATCCTCTTTGATTTTGCACTCCATCTGTTACATTTTTTGAGCATGCAAAACTTTTTGTGTATATATACATTTATAATATAAATCATATATAATTGTTTACAAGGTGGTATATATATTTATTTACAAAATAGATATTTGCTCTTATGCTAATATGTTAAATATGATTATAATGTAATTTCATTTTTACATTTTTTGTATAAAAATACATGCACATAGAAATTCTAAAATATTCTGCATGCCCCACGGCATCTAATAGAGAACTGCTCTATAGACGAGACTGGGAGCCCCTGGAGAGTTTGGGGCACTGCCTCCCTCCTCAGAGTCAGCAAGATGTGTAACTGTGTCTTGAGTTGTCACAGCCACCGCAGGCAGCCTCTGTGCTGGGTGATTCAGACCAAGAAACCTCAGTAGCAGGCTCAGGCTCTGTGTTGCCTAGACTTCTAGAAGCCTCTGTACCTGGTGATTCCCAGTCTGAATTTCTGGATGTGCATACCACCATGACAACATGCTTTTTTTAACAGTTAACTGGGACCTGGACCGTATGGTTTGGGGCTGTCGATAGTAAATGTAGAATTCACCTCGGCTGGAGAATTACTGTGAACCTTTTTGGGTGGAGTGAGCTGAACTTTCTGTCTGGATTATCTGTCTTGAACACTGAACACAGCAGGAAATGGTCAAGCTTTGTTTGGGACCAGGACATTCAGGCCAGCAAATGGCTGAGACATCATGCTGACAGGGGTGCTGGGCTCTCTGCCATACCAGGGGAGATTCCTGGGGCTTGGGCTCTCACTATCATTAACGCAGTTACAGACTTGGGTCTGATGTCATTTTCTTTGCCTTTGGTCTGAAAGTAGGGACTGTCTGAGGCATTGGCACTTAACCTTGTCCTTGGGGCCGAGCTCCACACAGAGGTAATGCCTAATGAGGCCTGCAGATGGCATCTCCTGGGGATTTTTCAGAGGAATCCAGGAATAGCTGTGACAACAATACACCAACACAAGTGACATTTATGGGGAGGTGACCACATGTACAGTGCTAAACTCTTACAGTCATCATCTCGTTTAACTCTCCCAACAAACCCAGGGGAGCTGCTTTTATGCCCACTCTGCAGATGAGGACAAGAACCTGGAGAGGCTTAATCACAGTCATGCAGTCTGTGCAGAGATGGGATGGCCAGGAGTCCCACCTCCCAGGCCCCAGAACCTCCTCCCACAGGAAGCTGGAAGGACTGGGCTTTGGGACAGCATCTCCTCCCTCCGTACCTGTGAAAGTTGCCATGTTTTTTAGTTTTTTTTTTTAGGCAAGGTCTCGCTCTGTCACCTGGACTAGAGTGCCGTGGTGTCATCATAGCTCACTGCAGCCTCAAACTCCTGGGCTCAAGCGATCCTCCTGCCTCAGCCTCCTGAGTAGCTGGGACTACAGGCATGTGCCAACACACCTGGCTAATTTTTTAATTTTCTTGTAAAGGGGAGGTCTCCCTACATTTCTCAGGCTGGTCTTGAACTCCTGGCCTCAAGCGATCCTCCTGCCTCGGACTCCCAAAGTGCTGAGATTACAGGCATGAGCCACCGTGCCCAGCAAAGTTGCCATTCTTTTAGGTTCTGTTAACCAAGTCAGGACCAAACAAAAACGAGAACTCATGAAAGGGTAACCTTATGATACTCACTCAAAACTGTAGGGCATACAACAGTGAATAAATAAATAATTTTTTATTTAGTCAATAAAATAAATTTTTTAATTTTAATTTAAAAAATAAATTAAAAGTTAAAAATTAGACAAAAATTTTTAAAATCTATAGGGTACCTTCTAAGCTCGGTCATTTTATGCTGTGCTGGCAGCACTTTCTGATTAGGAAGGAGACGGGAGAGGCCAGATAGAACCAGTTTGTTTTATCTGTTGGAAGGAGATAAAAGGAGAAAGTTTTTCCATGCAGTTCCTAAGGTGGAGATTTTTGTTGTTGTTGCTATTGTTCTTAACCACTATAAAAATGGTTAATATGTGTGGTAACAAAATTTGAAACAGTTACAAAGAGTATAAAAGAAAAAGTAAAAGTTTTCTGCATCTCCAGGGCTCCCCCTAGACCCGCTCACTAGAGGTAAATGTGTTTAATTAGACCTAGGTTTTATTCTTCTTGCGGTTAGAGCCAGAATTCTAAAATATGTTTGTACTTCTCTATCTCAGTTTACCTACTTTAACCATTATTTAAAGACTCCCCCCTACTTCGAATATTGAGAATTTAACTCAATTCACCGCATTTCCCCCCTCCCAACTTTTATATATATTTTTCTTTTTAGTCTGTTGGAATCCTTATAACTTTCAACAATATCCTTAAATCTCTATTTCTTGGTCTGTCACCTCTGACGGTATGTCTTGCTCACGCAGTGTAAGTTGAGGAAAATGCATCCAGACAGACTTCCTTCCACCTAGCAGGGGATACTGTGGTGTACTCTCCGAATCCCTTTTGGGACCAAGGCCCTGATTTCCCCAAATTCTGGGAGTGCCAGCAGCCAAAGGTCTCGGCTGAGTCCCTGTCCAGGAACTGCTGTTGGCTGAAGGGAGCTATTTCACCCAAGATTATGCCACCTGCCAGAGGGCAGCCCGCATCCAAGGACTGGTGGACGTGGGCTGTGGGTTTGAAGGGCCGTCCGGCTCCTCCCCAGCTCCCGGCCGCGTTGGCTGGGGCCTTGCGGTGTCTGTAGCACAGCCGGCTCACTCCTCCGCTGCCTGGCCTGCCTCCTTCAACACACACACACACACACACACACACACACACACTCATGGCCACATGTGCATATGTGTACACACTGCTAACATGCATAGTGGGAAGCCTAGTCATTTCCAGGAAAATTGTCAAATATTTTTAGTCTAAATTGTCCACTTTTACTCAGAAGGTAAACTCCAGTGCTGTCTTGGAGGTAGGTTATGTATGGGGAACTTTCTCAGTCATTCCTTTAGACTAGTGCTGTCCGACAGAAATATAATGTAAGCCACACATGAAGTTTTCAGTTTTCTAGTAGCCACATTTAGAAAAGCAAAAAAAAAAAAAAAAAAAAAAGTGAAATTCATTTTAATAATAGTTTATGTAACCCAATATATCCAAAATATTATCATTGCAACAAAAATTGTTAATGTGATATTTTATATTCTTTTCTCATACTAAGTCTTCAAAATCTGGTGTGCATTTGACATTTCACATTTATGCCACACCTTAATTTCGACTAGCCACATTTCAAGTGCTCAACACCCCCATGTGGCCAGTGGCTGTCACATTGGACAGTGCAGCTTTAGGTAGTACTCTGATACCCACCTTCATTTCTGCCCCGTTTCCTACTCCAACCTCGGCACGTGCACGCTATTTTTAGCCAAGGCTCTTTCCACCATGGTTTCTCTCTCACTATGGGTCTGTCCATTTCCCATTACCCAGAAACTGCTCAGACTCATCTCCTGTCCTGCTCTAGTTCCTCCCTCCCATTCTGAAGCATTGCTATGAGTTTGTTCTCCGCTGCATGTTTTTCTTGTCATTTCAGTGGGATTTTCATGCCAAGCACATGGGCTTAGTCTGTCTTGGATCAGAAATGTGAGGTGGTATTAAAAGTAATCTTTAGATAATAATAGAATTGAAAAGCCCACTGGTGCATCTATTTTCTCAGTTCCTAACCCCTAATCCTACCGTGTATCTACATGGATCTAAGGAAGCTACATCAACCAGTAGAATGAGAAAGGAATAATAATTTTGTATCATTTCAGATATACCCTTGAGGATGATAGTGAACACAGAGATGCTGTTATATAGCCTATCCTGCCTTCTTCCAGGGTGGTAATACAAAGAAAATGTCCCTAAATAAATCCACAGCTAATTCAATATCATCAGATTCTGTTTACAAATACATTTATGAGCGATTTTTCATTTACATAAATTCTTCTATGTTTAAAAAAATGGCTCACAGGGAAAAATAATCCTTCTGTTCCTCACTTAGTGAGGCTTCATGGGACTGGCCACTAATCTTGTCACTAAGATTCCCAAGGATGTGTGGGAGAGACTAGATTAAAGGAAAATTGGAAGGTCACAAAGGGAACACTGTGGAGACATGTGTGTCCAAACTTGAAGACCATATGAGTTAAGACAAAGCACATGCTATGTGCCGAGGAACCAGATTGATGAAAGACTTTCTTGTGACATGAATTGGGAAACTTCACAGATGTTCCCCTGAGGCTGAGGAGAGAAGCGTGGCTATCCTTGTACAAGTTAATCAGTTTTATGAGCTACGGAAATCCCAGTTCATTCATCCTACTGCCGTTTCCCTGCTAACAGCCAGTCTTAGAATAGTATGGAGATACTCTAAAATTCCACTCTCTTATAGGTATATAATTTAAAGTCATTTTATTATTATTGCCATTATACATGTGTCTTAGTCCATTTTGTGCTGCTATAACAAAATACCTGAGACTAGGTAATTTATAATAAACAGAAATTTATTGGCTCACAGTTCTGGAGGCTGGGAAGTCCAAGGTCAAGGCGCTGGCATCTTGTGAGGGCCTTCTTGCTGCATCACCCCATGGCAGAAGGTGAAAGGGCAAGCGCACAAGAGAGCAAACTTCCACAAGGCCTTTTTATAATGACATTAATCTATTCATGAGGGCAGAGCCCTCATAATCTAAACACCTCACCTCCCATTAGGCCCCATCTCCCAACATTGTTGCATTGGGGATTAAGTTTGCAACACATGAATTCAAACCATAGCAACTTGTTTACTAGAGAGAACAGGCATACTGTTTGTGTCATTGTTACCATTTTGGTGTATAGTCTCCCAATTAAATACATTTGTATTTTCTTTTTTTTTTTTTTTTTTTGAGACAGAGTCTCACTCTGTTGCCCGGGCTAGAGTGAGTGCCGTGGCGTCAGTCTAGCTCACAGCAACCTCAAACTCCTGGGCTCAAGCGATCCTCCTGTCTCAGCCTCCCGAGTAGCTGGGACTACAGGCATGCACCACCATGCCCGGCTAATTTTTTCTATATATATATTTTTAGCTGTCCATATAATTCTTTCTATTTTTAGTAGAGATGGGGTCTCGCTCTTGCTCAGGCTGGTCTCGAACTCCTGAGCTCAAACGATCCGCCCACCTCGGCCTCCCAGAGAGCTAGGATTACAGGCGTGAGCCACCGCGCCCGGCCTGTATTTTCTTTTTTTAAAAAGTTATCTCTGAATTGTATTTTTTTTAAAGGCTATTCAAGTGAAGCAGTGAATTGTATTTTTTTATTTGTAAAAATTTATGGGGTACATGTGTAATTTTGTTATATGCATGGATTGTACAGTGGCCAAGTCAGGGCTTTTCTTAAATATGTATTTAAGTACATATGTATTTTCTTAAGAAAAATATGAATATGCTGAATATATTGTTTGTAAATCTGCTTTTTAATTTATATATTTTATATTATATAATATATTAAATTATGCAACTAATTTAATATATTGTGAGCATTTTTGTGCATTATTAAATTTTTAAACCTTTTTGTGCAACATCGTTTTTAACAGCTGTATAGTTCTCTATTGTGTGTGAGTACCATTGTGTGTGTCTCTTTCTCTCTCTTTCTCATCAGTCTTCTCTAATGTGCTAAATTGGATTTTCACTCATCAGAGAAGAATGCACATTTCCAAATATTTTTAGTGTTCTAGAAATATATCAGCATCTCTAGTCCCTTCCTTTCATTATCAGTTTTGTTCTGAGTCAAGTCCTTACTGCACATTTTTGCTATCATATCATTTTAATGGGAATTGGAAAAGAGTCGATATGCAGTGGTTCTGTTGGCCAGCCAACGGTTCAGTGTCAGGGACCTTGCCTCCTTATATGGTCATCTTCTTGTGTAATTATTGAATACTTTGTTGCATGTTGCCTTTTTCCTTGAAAAAGTGAAAACTAGAAAAATGAAAGTGCTAATATGAATATTAAAAAAGTAGATTTTTTAACCTTATAGCAACTGAGACCAAAAAAAAATGGAAATTATTGCATACTCTGAGAGCAGTAAGTCTTTATTCATTGGATATAAGTCAGTTTTCTGAATATTTAATTGTGAAGGGGAAAAAATAAAAACAATTACATAATAGGATTCAAATGCTAGGAACATATCATCAAAGATGTGACTAATAACCTAAAATTCTATTAATAATTGAATGGGAAAATAAATTATAGTGCATTCATTGACTGGAATATCAATAGCAATCAGAAGGAATAAACTACAACTACATTCAATAGACAAATAGAGGAAAACAACAGAGCAAAGAAAATCAATAAAATCAAAAGATAGCTCTTTTTAAAAATCAATTAAATCACTAAATAGACAAATCTATAGAGAAAGAAAGTATATTAGTCATTGCTTAGGGCTGACGAGGTTGGATAGATGGGAGATTTAAGGAGTGGCTAAGGGGTGCAGAGTTTCTTTTTGGAGTAATGAAAATGTTCTAAAGTTGCTTGTGGTGATGGATGTACCACTCTATAAATATGCTCAAGGACATAATATTATATACTTTAAATGAGTGAACTGTATGCTATATGAATTATATCTCAACAAAGCTGTTAAAAATGAAAGAGAAATTAAGGTATTTCCAGATAAACAAAAGCTGAGAGAATTTAGTACTAGCAGGCCTGCTCTATAAGAGAGACTAGGGAGAGTCCTTCAGGCTGAAATAAAAGGACATTAGACAGTAACTTGAATCCACAATAAGAAATAAGGAGCATCAGTAAGGTAACTACATGGGTAAATGTAAAAGACAATATAAATGTATATTTTGTTTATAACACTTTTTCTCTCCAGTCTGATTTAAAAGATAACTGAATAAAGCAATAACTATAAATCTGTGTTGATGGGCATATAGTAAATAAAGTCATAATTTTATGACAATATTAGCACCAAGGAGGATGAAGGAAATAGAACTGTATAGGAAGAAAGTTTTTATGCTATTAAAATTAATAAGCTACAAACTGAAAGCTTGTATTAACCTGAATTACATTGTTATAAGATGTTAATTGTAATCCCCAAGGCAACCAGTAATAAAATAATTTTTAAAATATAGTAAAGGAAATGACCAGGTAATTAAAATTACATACTAGAAAATATCTATTTAACACAAGGCAGCAATGGAAGAATAGAGGCACAAAAAAGACACATGACATGTAGAGAACAAGTAGCAAAATGGCAGATATAAATCCTACTTTATTAGTAATTACGTTAAATATAAATGAATAAAAGACTTCAATCAAAAGGCACAGACTGAAAGAATGGATAAAAAATATAACCCAACCACATGCTCTCTATAAGAGACACACTTTAGATTTAAAGACATAAATAGGTTGATTTAAGAGGATGGAAAAATGTATTTCATACAAACATAGTCAAAAGAAATCTGGAGTAGGTATGTTAATATCAGAAAAAATAGACAAATATTGTTACTATGGCAAAGAAGGGCATTTCACAATAATAAAAAGGTCAATCCATCAAAAAGGCATAACAATTATAAATATATATGTACCTAATGATAGAGTCCCTAAAATACGTGAAGCAAGAACCGACAGAATTGAAGAGAGAAATAGATAATATAATACAAGAGTAATAGTTGAAGACTCCAATACCCTACTTTCATTAACAGATAGATTAGACACAATATCAACAAGGAAGTAGAAAACTTGACCAATACTCTAAATAGCCTAAACAGATATCAGTAGAATATTCCACTCAAGAAGAGCAGAACACACATTCTTCTCAAGTCCATCACGGAAGATTACCCAGACTAGATCATATGATAGGCCATAAAACAAGTCTCAATAAAGTTATAAGGGTTGAAATCATGCAAAATATGTTCTCCAACCACAATGGAATGAAATTAGAGATCAAAAACAGAAAAAATGTGGTAAACTCACAAAAATGTGTATATTTCAAAAAACACATTCCCGGCCGGGCACGGTGGCTCATGCCCGTAACCCTAGCACTCTGGGAGGCTGAGGCGGGTGGATCACTTGAGCTCAGGAGTTCGAGACCAGCCTGAGCAAGAGCGAGACCCCATCTCTACTAAAAATAGAAAGAAATTATATGGACAGCTAAAATTATATATAGAAAAAATTAGCCGGGCATGGTGGCGCATGCCTGTATTCCCAGCTACTTGGGAGGCTGAGGCAGAAGGATCACCTGAGCCCAAGAGTTTGAGGTTGCTGTGAGCTAGGCTGATGCCACGGCACTCTAGCCCAGGCAACAGAGTGAGATTCTGTCAAAAAAAAAATATATATACCAAACAAAAACACATTCCCAAATAACCAATAGGTCAAAGAAGAAATCAATGAAAATTAGGACATTCTTTGAGATAAATGAAAACAAAAACACAACGTACCAAAGTTTATGAGATGAAGCTAAATCAGGGCTTTGAGGGAAATTTATAGCTGTACACAACTATATTAGAGAAGAAGAAAGATCTCAAATCAGTAATCTAAACTTTCACTTTAAGAAACTAGAAAAAGGCCAGACTAACTCCAAGGAAGCAGAAGGAAGGGAATAATAAATACTAGAGAAGAAGTAAATGAAATAGAGAATTGAAAAGCTATGGAAAAAAATCAATGAAACCAAAAGTTGGCTCCTTGAAAAGATCAACAAAGTTGAAAAACCTTTAGCTAGTCTGAGAGAGACAGAGAGAGAGAGAGGACTCAAATTACTAAAATCAGAAATGAAAGAGAGGAAATTACTATTGATCTTACATAAATAAAAAGAATTATAAGTGAATACTATGAATAGTTGTATGCAAATAAATTGGATAACTTAGATGAGATGGACACATTCCTAGACAGACACAAACTACCAAAGTGTAATCAAGAATAAATAGAAAATCTGAATAGACTGAAAACAAAGAGACTGCATTAGTAATCAAAAAAATTGTCACTAGGAAAAGCCTAGGACTAAATGGCTTCATTGGTGAATTCTGTGAAATGTTTAAAGGAGAATTAACACCAATTCCTCTCAAAGTCTTCAAAAAATTAGATGAGGGAACACTTCCCAACTTATTCTATGAGGTCAGTATTACTCCATTACCAAAGCTAGACAATGACACAAGAAAAAACTACAGACCAATATCCCCTATGAATATAGATATAAAAGTTCTCTACAAAGTACTGATAAATTGAATCCAACAACATGTAAAAAGGAATATACATCATGACCAAGTGAGACTTATCCCAGGAAACAAGATTGGCTCAAGATATAAAAAAAAAAATCAATGTAATAACCATATTAATAGAATAAAGGTCAAAAATTGCATGGTTATTTCAATTCACACAGGAAAGGCATTTAATAAAATCCAACAGTTTCTCATGATGAAACATTCACGAACTAGGACTAAAGGGAAACTTCCCAAATATGATAAAGAGCGTCTATGAAAAACCCACAGCTAGCACCATACTTACTAGTGAAAACTGACTGAAAGCTTTCCTACTAAGATCAGGAACACAAGAAAGATATCCATTCACACTACTTCTATTCAACATTGTACTATTAATGGACGTTCTAGCCATGAAAATCAGGCAAGAACAAGAAATAAAAGCCATCCACATTGGAAAGAAAAAAGTAAAACTATCTCTATTTACAGATGAGATCATTTTGTATTTAGAAATTTCTAAGGAAATCCATACACACACACACACACACACACACACACACACATATATATATATGTTGTTAGATTCAATAGCTATATATTAGTGCTCATCAACAAGTTCAACAAGGTTCCAGGATTCAAGAGCAATATACAAAAGTCAATTATATTGCTATACACTGGCAATGAACAATCCAAAAAGGAAGTTGAGAAAACAATTCTATTTATAATTAAATTTTTAATATCAAAAAGAATAAGATACATAGGATTAAATTTAACCAAAAAAGTGCAAGCCTTATACATCAAAACTACAAAACATCATCAAAAGAAATTAAAGAAGACTCAGAGAAGTGGGCAGATAACCCATGTTCATGGATTGGAAGACGTAATATTGTGAAAAGGGCAATGCTTCCCAAATTGATATACAGATTTGATGCTATCTGTATCATTTTCCAGCTTCCTTTGTTGCAGAAATTGCAAGCTGATCCTAAAATTCATATGGTAATGTAAGGGTTCCAGAGTAGCCTAAGCAATCTTGAAAAAGAAGAATAAAGTTGGAAGACTCACACTTTTCAATCTCAAAACTTACTACAAGACAATGTGGAACTGGCATAAGGATAGACATATATATCAATGGAAGAGATTTTAAAACCTAGAAATAAACTCTCATTTATGGTCAGTTGTTTTTTGACAAAGGTGCTAAGACCATTAATGGGGAAAGAATAGTCTTTTCAACAAGTAGTGCTGGGACAACTGGATATCTACATGCAAAAGAATAAATTTGGACCCCTACCTAACACTATACAAAAATTAACTCAAAATAGATCAAAGACTTAAATGTAAGGCCTAAACCATAAACCTCTTAGAAGAAAATGTAGATGTAAATCTTTGTGACCTTGGGTTAGGCAATGGTTCCTTGGATATAACACCAAAAACACAAGCAACTAAAGATAACTTGGACTTCATCAAAATTAAAAACTTTTTGTGTTTCAATGGACACTATCAGGAAAATGAAAGACAACCACAGAAAATATTTGAAAATTATATTTAATAAAGATCTAGTATACATAAAGAACTCTCACAACTCAATAATAAAAAATATCCATTTTTAAAATGACACAGGATTTGAACAGACATTTGTCCAAAGAAGATATGTTATGGACAACAAGGATATGAAAAGATGCTCAACATCATTAGTCAGTAGGCAAATGCAAATCAAAACCACAATGAGATACCACTTCACACCCACTAAATGATTGTAATCAAAAAGATGAATAACAAGTGTTGGTGAGAATGTGGAGAAATTGAAACCCTCATGCCTTGCTGGTAGAAATGTAAAATGGGGCAGCTACTGTGAAAAACATTCTGGTAGTTCCTCAAAAGTTAAGCATAGAGTGACACATGACCCAGCAATCCCATTCCTAGGTATATGCCCAAGAGAATTGAAAACATATGACCACACAAAAACTTGTACACAAATGTTTGTAGCAGCCTTATTTATAATACAAGAGCCAAAATATGGAAACAACCCAAATGTCCATCAACTGGTGTCAATTGGTGAATGAACAAAATATTCCATTTATATATATATATATATATATACACACACACACACACACACACACAGACACATATATATATAATGGAGTGTTATTGTACCTTAGAAAGGAATGAAATACTGATACATGCTACAACATGGATGAGCCTTGAAAACATTATGTGAAGTAAAAGAAGCCAGTCACAAAAGACCACAGATTGTATGATTCCTTTATATTAAATATCCAGAATAGGAAAATTCAGAGAAATAGAAAGAACATTACTGCTTGCGAGGGGCTGGTGATGGGGGTAGAGATGGGTAGTCAATGCTAACAGGAACAGAGTTTCTTTTTAGGGTGATAAAAATATTCTAAAATTTGATAGTGGTAATAGTTGCACAACTCTGTGAATATACAAAAAAGCCCACTGAATTGTGTACTGTAAAGGGGTAAATTTCATAGTTTGTGAATTATATCTCAATTTTAAAATATACTAAGAAGTGTGAGCAAGTAGAGTATATCTCAAGAATTCAAGGTTGGTTTAACATTCAAAAATCAATCAATGTAATTCATCGTAATAATGGAATAAAGAAGAAAAGCCATAGAATTATATCAATAGATTCAGAAAAGGCCTTTGTCATTTTGTCAAAGGACAAAATTCAGCATATATTCAAAATGAAGCCTCTCGGACGTGAGGGTGATCTGGCTGCGACATCTGTCACCCCATTGATTGCCAGGGTTGATTCGGCTGATCTGGCTGGCTAGGTGGGTGTTTCCTTCCTCCCTCACCAGTCCATGTGCGTCCTTCCTGAAGAGGATGACCTTCCTTGATAGAGGAGGACCCCTGCTAGAACCTCCAAACAGGCTCTCAAAATGAAGGCTCTCAACAAACTAGAAACAGAAGGGAATTTCCTCAACCTGATAAAAGGGTGTCTACACACACACACAAACAAAACACCTATAGCTAACATTATATTTAATGATAAATGACTGAATGCTTATCTCTTAAGATCAGGAACAAGGCAAATATGCCTATTTTCAACACCTTTATTCAATATTGAACTGTACAAAAAGGCAAATGGAATAAAGGAAAAAAAGAAGGCAAATCTGTTGGAAAGGAAAACGTAAAATTGTCTTTATTCACAGACAACATAATCATCCAAGAAAATCCTAAGTAATCTATGTAAAAGCTACTAGAACTAACAAATGAATATAGCAAGATTGCAAGCATTCCCTTCTAGGTAGGTATTCACACAAGGGCAGTGAAAGCCTGTGTCCCCCACGAGGCTTGACATGAATATTCAGTCATAAATATTTGACTATTTATTCAAAATAGTCAAAACCTGAAAGCAACTCAATTGTCCAACCACAGGTAGATAGATAACCAGCTGCCATTGGAGCAGGCGTCTTTGCCCCGCAGAGCCAGGAGAGGGTGGAGATGCAGGCATGGGAAGGATGAGAGGTGCTAACCCCGGCCCGGGATGTCCGGGAACAGAGAACACGTGGTTGGGAGGTAGAGACTCCAGCTCCTCAGGGAGAGAGGAAGGTAACAGACAGGGCTGTGAGGTTTGGGGAGTAGTCACAGAGAAGACCTCAGAACAGAAAGGATGCACAGGCACAGAAATCATAAGTAGGGTGACTTTGGGGAGAAATTGTGAAAAGAGGGTATTTAGAAAGCTGGCGTGTGATGTTATTCCCCCTTTACAATGTTTCTCGTGGATGAGACGCTGTACTGGGATAGCCTCGTTTTGTTTGGGTCACGCGTAGTAAATATAGCAGCAGTCATAGCTGATAGGCCCTATATGCTTACGAGGCACTAATCATCGCACTAAGCAATTTAAATACATTCGATTCTATGAAGTGGCACCATCACGTAGATGAGCAAACTGAAACCCAAGAGCACATGGTTATGAAGTGACAGAGCCAGAACATTCCATTCCGTATCCAAACCCCAAAGCTAAGAGGCTGTGTTCCTGTTCTACCTTCCTTGACCACGTCTCTCTCCACACCCTCTCGGGGTTGAGTGGGGCAGGGGGTGGGGACAGCGGGTGCTGCAATGTCATTTGGTTCAGGCTCTCAAGGCACCGTACTCCAGTGAGGCCGTATATCCAGCCAAGGATACTCAGCCAAGCCTGAGACAAAATGAGATTCACTCAGCTTTAAAGTTAACTTCCCACGCCTGCTGCCACCACCTCCAGAGAGCCAGGAATTAGTAATGGTATAAATTGCATAATTACCTGGTTCGATCACAAGTACATTGCTTTTAAAACATATCCTATTTTTTGTTACCTCATTTTGATATACCTTCATTTTTAATCTGATGGGAAACTAAAAAGTGAAGTGGCCTCTCTCTCAACCCACGAGAGGCCTCGCTTCCTTCCCTCCTGTCTGAAAGGGGCAGGTCAGAGGGGCACCTGCAGCCCTGATGCCCACCCTGGGAGCCGCCAGTGCCGTGCTGTCAGCATGGCCACACCCCCAGGTCGAAGTAAGCCAAAAACCTGGGGACCCAGAAGCTGCACGGAGCAAAGCACATCTGTCCGGAAATGTCCTGAGCTTCGAGGGGGTTTACGAGGAAGCCAGCAGGTCCAGACTGACCAAGGGAACAAACAGGAGGATGTTCCCTTGGGACCACACATTTGGATACATGTTCTTTTTTTTTTTTTTTTTGAGACAGAGTCTCACTCTGTTGCCCAGGCTAGAGTGAGTGCCGTGGCGTCAGCCTAGCTCACAGCAACCTCAAACTCCTGAGCTCAAGCGATCCTCCTGTCTCAGCCTCCCGAGTAGCTGGGACTACAGGCATGCACCACCATGCCCGGCTAATTTTTTTTATATATATTTTTAGCTGTCCGTATAATTTCTTTCTATTTTTAGTAGAGATGGGGTCTCGTTCTTGCTCAGGCTGGTCTCGAACTCCTGAGCTCAAAGGATCCGCCCACCTCGGCCTCCCAGAGTGCTAGGATTACAGGCGTGAGCCACCGCGCCCGGCCTGGATACATATTCTTTAACCCAGTGGTTCTCACCTGGGGTGATTTAGCCTCCCCACCCCCACTCCCACCCCAGCCCCATAGGACATGTGGCAATGTCTAGAGACATTTCTGATTTTCACAACTGGGGCTTTTACTGGCATCTGGTGAGTACAGATCAGAGATGCTGCTAAACATCCTACAATGCACAGGACAGCCCTCCCCCCTGACCCCACACACACCAATGATCGTGCAAAATGTCAAGAGTGTGGTGCAGTTGAGGAAATGTGCTCTAACCCTTTGGGGCTGGCCTCAGGACAGGCAGCCACGCCCTCCTAAGAAGCTTCCTACAAGTCCTTATCTGGGCATAAAGCTGGGACAGGGCTGGACTATAGACCACTCCGCAGGGGGGATTTCCCTGTCATCACCTGGCCACCCCCTCTAACTCCCTTGCTGGAGAACTCTGCCCTCAGGTAAATGTTTTCCCTACTTATTTAGGAAACTTTGAGAAAAATCCCCTTTAGCCATCTTGTAAGCAGTGAAGATATACCGTAATACGATTTTTCCACCAAAAAAAACATTAAAGCGGCTAGGGGATTTTTATTATTTGAGCTCAAATAACTAAATAGTGGCAGCCAGCTCTCAAGACTTCAAAGGTGGGACATCCCACAATTGGCTCTCAAAGGGGTACACACATGGAGCTCACACACACACACACATACACACACACACACACACACACACACAAAACAGTGGGTTTGGAATCAACAAACCAATGGCCCAGATGGAGGAGGGGGTTAACCTAGGAATTCTGGCCGGGCCTGGGGGGCTGCCTGGAGGGGGTGGGCAGCAACAGACCAAGCCTGCCTCTTCCTTCCCCAGCCGTGAGCCATCTCAGTGTGGGGCCCCTGGGGACATTTGCATACACTGTCAGGAGATTCTTCTTTCTGCTCCCTGGGTTTCGTCTTTAATAACTAGAGAATGGGCTATTAGGGAATGGAAGGCGAGCACCTAGGAAAGCGAAACTGCCTGAAGAGGTGAAAGCAGCCAGTGGCCCCAGGCAGCGGCTGGCACCCGGGAGGGTTCTCACACTTCCTGCCCCTCAAGGGGCTCTTGCTTGGCATGCTTTGGTGAATTGTACTGGGGGTTGTTAACTCAAAGAGATCAAGTACTAGCTCAAATCGGATGATGAGAATAGATTTGGGGCTGGTTCACCTCAAAGTTAGAGTCTGTTGGTGCTAATGAGGCCGAGGCAACAGGACTCCTTCATGCCCCCAGGCAGGTGAGAAAGATGAAACCCAGATGAAAGAGCCAGGTGCTCTCTTCTCCCTGAAGCTTCACTGGACCCTGAGGCTACAAAGTGCCCCCTACTGGAGAGACACTGGGTGCTTCCCCCACAGCACATAGATGGCTGTGTGTTAGAGCCACCTGCAAGCTTTTAGAAAATACCCATGCTCAGGTCCACACTGGGGCAATTGCGTAGAAAATCTGAAGGGAGGTCCCAAGCTAGTATTTCCTTCCTTATTTCTGGCCTTGGGAGATTCTGCAGCTTCTTCCAGGGAAGGAAGCCTGACTTCTGAAATGATTCTCATGGAGGAAAAGTACCCAGTTCTGTGGTCAGCTTGACTGGGGGGACACACCACAGATTCCTAGGAAGTTTCTGCTCTGCTTGGTTCCTCTGTCCTCAACTCATTTCCTTAATGATTTGGCCAGAGCTTCCCCGCTCCTGTAAAACAGCAGTTAGAGCTCAAAGTCTTGGAAATGGGCTGATTGACCAGGCACTGGACTGAAGTTTCTATTTGTCCTGGCACTGGAAACAGCAAACGAATAGGACAATTGATCTGGTAAGAAGAGAACAAGTTTATTGCACTTAAATAAAACAAACGAAACCATCTGTTTTCAATTACCTTAAGAAGGTCATTTACATACAATGTATCCTGCTGATTTCAAACAAGTTTGATCCAATAGACACTGGTTTAATCACACCAGCTATTAAAACATTGAAATACAGGTTGAAACACAGCTGCTTCCCTAAATCCTTGGAGTTTCCTTCCCCTCTTCTTCCCCTCCTTTGGCACCACCTTCTCTCCTACCCACTAACCCCCATGACCCAGCAACTGAGAGGTTATTGCTTGGCATAGCAGGGGGCAGGGGGTGGGGCACGGGGGCTGTTCTGACTGGTGGGTGCTCACGCTGCACAGGTTGTCATGTCACCCTGATCATCAATCATTTCAATTTACTCATGAAACCAGCTTACCCCAAGGATCTCTGCTTGCTGCATTTAGTTAGAGCAGTACAAGTATTTTTTTTTTTTTTTTTTTTTTGAGACAGAGTCTCACTCTGTTGCCCAGGCTAGAGTGAGTGCCGTGGCGTCAGCCTAGCTCACAGCAACCTCAAACTCCTGAGCTCAAGCGATCCTCTTGTCTCAGCCTCCCGAGTAGCTGGGACTACAGGCATGCACCACCATGCCCGGCTAATTTTTTCTATATATATTTTTAGCTGTCCATATAATTTCTTTCTATTTTTAGTAGAGATGGGGTCTCGCTCTTGCTCAGGCTGGTCTCGAACTCCTGAGCTCAAACGATCCGCCCACCTCGGCCTCCCAGAGTGCTAGGATTACAGGCGTGAGCCACCGCGCCCGGCCAAGTATTTTTTTTAAGTTAAAAAATTTCATTTTCCATGTACCACTGTTCTAAGAAATTTATAAACATTAACTCACCCCTATAACAAGCCTGTGGCTTGGTGATATGATATTCTCCCACTTTATGGTTGTAGAAACCGAGGCATCAAGGTCATCCAGATAGTGAGTGGACAGCTGGGCTTCTAGACCAGTCTGACTGCAGGATCTATTGCTCTCGACTGTAGGAAATAGAACCACGGAATAATGGGGGAGGGTTTTTTGTTCTTTGCTGCTGCTAAGCTGAGATTCACTAAGTAGACTCTAGCTTTCTCCTCTGCCACTCCCTCCCACCACATTTACACCTGGGGACACAGAGGCCCAGAGAGGGAAAGAGAACTTCCTAAAATCATGAAGTCGGTTGAGGGCAAAGCCAGGACCAGAATGCTGCCTCTTAACCGTCCCCCGTCCCATGTCATATTAGACTGCTTGCATCTAGCTAAACGTCCCCTCAGAAATCAGCTGGGAAATGTGGAGGTTTTAGGAAAAGCCTGTGAGTTCTTGAATACTCCTCTCTTCAAGAGGTGGAGGTTCATTCCCCTTCCCTCAAGTGTGGGCTGGACTTACTGCCTCTCTTCTAATGAATAGAACAAAGATGGGCACTAAGTCATAAAAAGCACTGTAACTCCATCCCCCAGCCCCCTCTCTCGTTGCTCACTCTGGGGAAAGCCAGCTTCCATGACAAGGGGACGCTGGGGCAGGCCTGTGGAGACTCACCTGGGGAGGAACTGTGGCCTCTTACCAGCAGCCCCATGAGGGCGCCATCTTGGAAGTGGATCTTCCAGCCCAAGTCAAGTCTTCAGGTGCTGAGAGCCCCGGCTGATAGCTTGACTGCAACCTCATGAGAGACCCTGAGCCAGAGCCACCCAGCCTAGGAGTTCCCAGATTCCCGCCCCTCAAAAACTGTGGGAGATAATAGGTGCTTATTGCTGAAAGTCGTTGAGTTTTAGGGTAATTTATTGTGCAGCAATAGGTAACTCCTACAGGAGGCTCTGCGTTACTTTTACAATGCCATAACGTCATAGAACTTTTTGAGGAGTGTTTTATCCCAAAGGAATACAACTATATTCTTTTTAAAAACTTTAGGCAATTCAGAATTTTAATCCATATGCTCGCCCCCATCCTACACTCCCCTGCCCTTCATTAGTCAAAACTGGAGAGGTCCTTTGAACTTTTTTCCCTCTATGTGTTACTGCAAAGTTTATACTAAGTAAAACAGCTATATTTAAGTTCCACCAAAGTTATGACTGCAATTACAAGGGTTCCAAGGCTAATAAAATGACCTAGTGGCAGGAGGTTTGGAGGTATGGTGGTTTCTTGGCATTCTTCTTTTTTTTTTTTTTTTTTTGAGACAGAGTCTCACTCTGTTGCCCGGGCTAGAGTGAGTGCCGTGGCGTCAGCCTAGCTCACAGCAACCTCAAACTCCTGGGCTTAAGCGATCCTACTGCCTCAGCCTCCCGAGTAGCTGGGACTACAGGCATGTGCCACCATGCCCGGCTAATTTTTTGTATATATATATTTTAGTTGTCCATATAATTTCTTTCTATTTTTAGTAGAGACGGGGTCTCGCTCTTGCTCAGGCTGGTCTCGAACTCCTGACCTCCAGCGATCCACCCGTCTCGGCCTCCCAGAGTGCTAGGATTACAGGCGTGAGCCACCGCGCCCGGCCTCTTGGCATTCTTCTAACAACAGCGTGGAGCTGGGTAGCATCCTGGCAGCTGAGTACTGCTCGAATACATCAGACTACTTGAGTACAGATCCTGGCTCTGCCACTTGCCACCTGTGTGACCTTGGGCAAATTATCAAACTCTCTGAGCCTTACTTGTCTTATCTATAAATTTGAGACTCTAGTGATAATGCCTGCTCTGTAGAGGCCTTGGGAAGATTAAAAGGAGAGGTAGTAAAGCACGGTGCTTAAGAGCATAGACTCTGGAGCCAAATTGCCTGAGTTTGAGTCCTAGCTCCACCCTCTTTATAAGCTGTATGGCCTTGGGAAAGTTACTGAGCTCCTTGTGCCTCAGTACCCCACATACATAAAATGGGGGGATAGTACTTACCTCCCCTGACTGTTGTGAGAATTAAATGAGTCAATTCATGTACTATTCCTGGTACATAGTAAGTAATTCATGGCAGGGAGGCTGGGTTTAGTTGTGCAGGTTGTTCACTCTTCAAGGGCTCCCACCTGAGAGATCGAGTGGGGCTTTCCAGGCTATGCACTTTAATCTGGGGTCGCCTACCTAGAGGTGGCACTGTTTTCTAATTTGTACCAGGGCCCTGTATGAGCCAGCTGTCAGCATGAGGGATTGTAGCATCCAGCAAATGCTGTCTTAGCATTATCCTTAGGCTTTGGGCTGAAGCTAATAGAGCGGATGCTGGTTTCTTTATAACTGTTGCTTGGTAGCTTTATGGAGTTCTCCAGAATAACCTCACTGGGATGCCTCTACCCGCAAGCCCTGCCAGTACCATTCGGATACTGTGTTAGAAACCAAATAGACAATATTGACAATGTAAAAGTTTGAAACCATGCAGGACAACACCATGTACTGTTTAGGTACACAGACGAATGTGGTTCAAGTATAGAAAAATGTGCAGGAATGATCAACACCGCATTCTGGATAATGGGTTGCCTGCGATGAGGAGGGAAGAGAATTAGGAAGAGGGACCTTCAGCTCTATTTGTAATTTATTTAGTAAGCTTAATGGTGGCCACATAAGTGGTTATTGTTTTTTAATCTTAAATATTTTAAAATAATTTATAATTACTACTATTAAAATGCAGACCATCTTTCTATGTAAGAATTTTGCATTTCTCTCCCCATTAGTCTCTGTTAAATATGAAATCAGTATATTGATTAAGGACCACAGAATCAACCAATCATTCATTCAACAAGTGTTCACTGTTGAATGATAGGATGTTTGAAGAGCTAAGAGCTTCACCTGTACATTACAACACTTAAAATAACCTGTTTGCTCGTTTGACTCTGTTCCTGTCTCTCTATGAGGGCAGGGTCTCTGTCTTATTCATATTTATGATTTCTGCTATATAATAAGTGACAAAGAAATGTCAATTTATACTGAATAAAACATAAATATAATTATTGTTTTCCTTAAAGAACATGAGCCTCAACATACTAAGGGTGAGAGAAGATGTAAGACAATGCAAGTCACAAGTGCTCTAAATTATGAGCAAAGTTGTGTGGGAATTCGTTCATACCTTTAATTCATTTGGCAACGATTTATCAGGCACCTACTGGGCATATGATTGTAAATAAGAGAGACACCATCTGGTTTTTACATGGCCCACTTCTCAGCACTTTCATCATTACCTAACCGGTCTATGCTACCAACATCTTTTGCTTGGATTGTTGTAATAATCCCCTGCTGTAATCCTAACTCATCTCCCTACTTCCACTCTGCTCCCCTACAGTAAAGTCTCAACTGTGTCCAGGGAGATCCCGTGAAAACCCAAGTTAGAGCATGTCACTGCCCTGCTATGAAACCTCCCAGGGCTTCTCATCTGTAGGAGATTGCAGAAATGGCCACAATTCTTTAAATTTCTCCTATCAGGAGGGGAAGTCTATTTCTCAACCCATGGAGTCTGGGCTGGCCTTGATCTTCGGCCAGTAGAATGTGGCGAATGGAACCTTGTGCTATTTCTGAGCCTGGCTTGCTCTTACTCTTGGAATCCTGCCACTGCCAGGGAGACAAGCTCAGACAAGCCTGCTGGGGGGTGAGAGACCACGTGGAGGAAACTGCCCAGGCAAGGTCATCCCAGACCAGTGCATTATCTGAGGACACACGACTGGGCCTGGAATAGCCTCGCCCAGCCTCTACCAGAAGAACCTTCCAGTTGACCTACAGACTCATGACCTCAATAAGTAGTTTAAGCTGTAGAGTTTCTGGTGGTTTATTAGGCAGCAGAAGCTAATTGATAACACCATCTCATTCAGGGAAAAAGTCAAACTTTTTTGTTTTACTAACTGTATCCCCTAGCGATTAGAGAATTGCCCAGCACATGGTAAGTGCTCAATGAACATTTGTTGAATAAATTAATAAATTCATAAATGGTGTTAACATTCTAATGAGAGAAACAGGAAAAAAGAAAGGAGTCAATAAACTAATGAAACAATTACAAAATTTGATGAGTGTTATGGAGGAAATGAACAGTAGCTGAGGCTGAGAATAAGAGTGGAGGTGGGAGGGTGGGTCCTCCACAGGCTCCCTGTTTCTTTCAGAATAAAACCTAAAATCCTTGTAGTGGCCTCCAAGGCCCCTGTTACCTCGCTGACCTCATCTCCTGCCATTCTCCTGCCTCCCTGGCCCAGCTTGCCCGGCCTCCCTGCTGTCACTCAGATGCTCCAAGCACACTCCAGCCTCAGGTCCTGGCTGATCCCCTTGCCTGGAATGTTCTTTGTTGAGACACCCACTTCATTCACTCCCTCCCTTCCTTCAGGTCTCTGCCCCGAAGTCACCCTTTCATCAAGGGTGAAGGGTTGGTTCCTGACCAACACACTGGCCCGCAGAATCCCTTAACCCACATCCCTGCTTTCTTTTTCCCCATGGGAATGGAATGTTGTTTTGTTCAATTTACCTTTAGGATAACACTGTCTTAGGGTAGAAATTCAGTCAGTGGATACAAAAATTCTTTAGGGGCCATAACGTCCTGTCAATCCTAAACTTAATCAAGGCAAACATTTGGCTTTGAGGCATACTGGGAATAAGGCAAAATACCTTTTTAAAAAGCCAAAGTGCCCAGGTGAGAGCTGAATTGCTCACAGAGAACTAGCCACAGGCAAGGCTAGGAGTGCCCTGCAAGGAACAGCCCTGGCAGATAGCATCCTTACTTACACTTTGCTCAGGGCATTCTAATCTGTTTGCTTATTTATTCCTTGCAACCGCTCTAAGAGGTAGGCAGGGTACCTTTTATCATCCTCCCTTTACAGATAAAGATAATGAGGGTCACAGAGCTCGAGTGGGGTGCCCAAGGCCACAGACAAAGTGGTAGAGCCAGAATTCAAATCGTGGTTGGGCTGACTCTAAGTGCAGTGCTTGTTTTACTATTTTTTACTGTTCCTCCATTCTGGGCTCTGACCTGGTGACCTTGAATGATGAAGATCCAGAGCCTACCTTGAGCTCCTGAAAGACCCTCCACACAGAGGGCATCTTTTCTCTAAAGAGAGTGAAACACTCTGCCAAGAGGCACAGGTGATAAATGAGCTTTTAGAGCAGCAATTCCAGGGCCTCCCCTGTGGCTGTCAGCTCGACCTCGGCCTCTCGCCTCTCCTGTCCACAGTCGGGGAGGAGCCTGCCCTGGGGTCACCTTATTCCCAGGGCTCCCCGAGGCTGGCTGGACTGGGACCCAGAGTGAGGAAAGCCCAGCACAAGAAAAAAGGATGGGCAGCTGCTTTCAGTTGAAAACCAGAAAGAAATCCCAGTCTCACTGCTTTATTTTGGTTTAAAAATCAAGTCTTGTGACAATGGAAACTTCTTCCCAGTTGTCCTCTCCTCTGGGCCCATGTCGGCAGAAGACAGACTTGCTAATTCTGGCTGGGGTTTTTCCCTGCCTGAGCTGTTTTTCTCTTTTATCTTCATCAATTGAAGAGAGCTGCTGTGCCTTTCAAACTGTCGGAAGGTATCTGGGGTTTTGTGTTTTTTTTTTTTTTTTTTTTCTTTCACATAATTCTGTGGGTCTTTTCCCAGATATGTATTTTCTCTCAAACTAACTTCTAACTTGTTGAAGTTTCCGCCCATGTGACTTCCAGCGTGAGTTACCAGAAACCACAAGAGAGAGAGTGCGCGCAAGCCCCGAAGAGAGCGACATGTCCCTGTGGGGAGCAGTCCCCCTGCACCCCAGAGCGAGGAGGACGCAGGGGTCGGAGGAGGCTGCAGGCCAGGCAGAGGAGGCAGCTGTGGAGGGCGGTGGGCTGGGGGCCCAGGAACAGTCAGGAAGGAAGGCCAGCTGGTGACAAGAGAGCCCAGAGGTGCCTGGGGCTGTGTGTGAGAGCCCGGAAGATTTCAGCCATGCCTCACAGCTCCGACAGCAGTGACTCCAGCTTCAGCCGCTCTCCCCCTCCTGGCAAACAGGTAGAGTCCTCCTTTCTCTCTCTCACACCTTCTGATTCTTCTGGGGGGGCAGGAAGAGTGGCAGGCTTCCTTGTCCTGCCCAGAGAGCTGAGAGCGAGGAAGTGGCTTGTGGCATGAGCGTGCTATTAGACTTAAGACATGGCATTTGCAAGGAAGCTGTGCATATTGGCCGAGACCCTCATCCTTCCACCCATTCTGCCCAAGCCCTTTTCCTGTCCACCCGCGATGGTGCCCATCGCCTCTGCCTCACCAGGCTTCCCAGCCATGAAGCTTTCTAGGAAGCAAAGAGGAGGATGAACATCAGAGAACCCAGAGGAAAGGGTCTCCTGTTCTCCATGGCAGTAAAACGTGAGAGGAGGAGTTTTCAAATGGGCTGCCGGCAAACACAACCCAAATCCTAGATATGTAGTTTCCCAGGAGAGAGCCAGCAGGGTGGGAGAGAAAAGGGGTCAGGGAAAAGTTTAAAAAAAAAAAAAAAAGGCAAGTTAGCAAGTGCAAGTTAGAAGGAGGAAGGGAAGAGGAAGACCCCGGCTAGCACAGAAGGAGCTGTCTGCCGGGGCAGCCTCTGTTGCTAGCACAGCCAGCGAGGAAGGATGCTGGAGCCGTGGCCAGTACCTCTACCCTGTGGCATCTGGACAGGAGGAGGGAAATAAATGAGAAGGTGGCTGTGGAAATGTGTTAGAGATATTTGCTAGCAGTTTACCTCAGCTCTGGGGAAACTGGGGAGATTGAGGTAGGAATTCTGGAGGCATTGGAAGTCTAGATTTTGATTTCCAAGTCAAAAGGTTTTAGCTTCAGGGTTGTCAAAAAATGGAGCACCTGACCACCTCCGCTTCTGGGCCTTTCTCTTCACCACACTCTTGATATTCCTTGCTGTAGGGAGTCCCATTCTTTCTCACCCAATGTAATCAGTGGACTAAAATCTTCTCCACCTTTGTGGCTTAAAAACTGCATTCTTTCCTTAGCACAGATATCCAGGAGGGCTTTCAAAATGCTGCAGCCAAAATAAAAGTATATAAGCATCTGATGTAGCATCTACCATAAGCAGCTAACAACAGAGCAGCAGGTTGGAAGAGCCCGAGTGGAGACCTCTAGAGGGCAAGCATCTAATCCCCTGCCCAAGATGGTATCAGAGTGGCTGTGACTGCCTGGAAGTTTGTGCTCTTCTTAGGAAGGAAATTACTCATGGCTTCCACGGTAACCTGGTGCCCCATCCCCCTTAGAGAAAGAGCAGTTCCTCCCTATCTAACCCAATGCCATCCTTCTGCAATGTCCTGGAAGTACGGGACATGTTGGTGAGACATATGCTTGTTGAGCTCGGAGCCTTGCCCTAGGATCTGTCCCCTCTAGCCTGTGGGGGATGTGAGAGGGAACAGAGCAGGAGTTGCAGAAGTGTTTTACCCAAAATGCCTACACTTATCCGGCAGCATCTGGGGGAGAGCTGGAGCTAACCTCTGCCCAAGCAGAGGACATGCGCATCCTTGGGGTGTAATTAGAGAACACCCAAAGGGCTCCCATCCTCCCAAGCACCCATCCACTACCCGCCACATCCAGGCCACCTCCATCGTTAACATTGTTCTTCTTGGCGTCTGGTTTTTATTAGGTGGTGTGCTCGGGGCTGTCAAAGGTGGCTGAGCACAAGGAAGTGAGCGAAGGGGAAGAGGAGGCAGACCTGGAAGGGCCCTGAGCTCAGGATGCAGCAGCAGAACACATGGGGTACAATGTAGCGATTCAGCTAGTGGGGGGGGGGGAGATCTTGGACAGGCGTCAGACTTGGCACAGGTGATGTGACACTCCCCGGTGACTGTGAGCCTCTGGGCAAGCTCTTAGGGCCTCAGTTTCCTCCCATACAAAATGGACATAATGATACCAACATCACAGCATTGGGGAATTCAACAAGAGCACCTGTGAAAGAGCAGGTGCACAGAGGTCGGCAAATAGCGGGTGCTCAACAAAGTTTTGAAAAAAAGAAAACAGCTAAAAGAACAGCAGGAAGATTCTAGGCCAAAAAGTGACAGGGTGAGGGTGGAGCAGCCCCGAGGAAGAGAGGTGATAAAACACACTTCATCGCCTTAACCATTTTTGCTGAATGCAGCCCTATTGAGGCTTCAAGATATCTTGTCTTTTTCCTGTAGCTTTTGGTCGAAAAAAGTCCTAGAGACCTGAGGATGTGTCACAGGGCATGGGGACAGCTCCCCTTCGGGTGCAGGCTTTTGGGAAATAGGGGTGAAGCCAGGGAAGGATGGGTAGATGGATAGCACACACCACGAGAGCCTGCTTCAACTCAGAAGGGAGGAGCAGACTCGCCCAACTCTCATCGTCTCTGCTTCCCAGGACTCATCCGATGATGTGAGAAAAGTTCAGAGACGAGAGAAAAATCGCATTGCCGCCCAGAAGAGCCGACAGAGGCAGACACAGAAAGCCGACACCCTGCACTTGGTGAGTGTTCAGATCCTTCTTCACGCTCTTGAGCCTTAGGCTTTGTTCCCCACCATCTGGGGACCCTTGGACCACAGCTTTGATTCTGGCTGCGTGGGGATGTGGTGGGTGGGGAGCGGAGGGTGAGAGCTGTGGGGCGAAGTGAGGTGAGGAGGCTCTCCTCTGAGTGCATTAAGAATGTTCTGCAGGCCGGGCCCAGTGGCTCTCGCGTATAATCCTAGCACTCCGGGAGGCCGAGGAGGAAGGATCGCTCAAGCTCAGGAGTTCAAGAACAGCCTGAGCAAGAGCGAGACCCCGTCTCTACTAAAAATAGAAAGAAATGATCTGGACAGCTAAAATTATATACATAGAAAAAAATTAGCCGGGCATGGTGGCGCATGCCTGTAATCCCAGCTACTCGGGAGGCTGAGGCAGGAGGATTGCTTGAGCCCAGGAGTTTGAGGTTGCTGTGAGCTAGACTGACGCCACGGCACTCTAGCCTGGGCAACAGAGCAAGACTTTGTCTCAGAAAAAAAAAAAAAAGAATGTTCTGCAGCAGGGAATGGGCAAAAGGCTGAACTGTGAAATAAGCCTTCCTACCTCGGCAAGGCTCAAGGGCTGGATGGGTTGAGTGTGGGAAGCCCAGAGGCTGAGTGGAAGGCAGAGTCACCTGCTCAGGGATACGGCAGCTGGAGAGAGCTCTCTCCTTTACAAGCCATTGAGAGCAGAAGGCAGGACTGTCTTTGGAGGACTTTAGAAGGCCTTAAGTGCTTTGGGGAGCCCATTCTCTCGCAGTGCTAGGGTCACACATGTCTCATCCCTCAGACAGGCAGCTGGGCAGCCATCCAAATCTCCCTGCACTGGGGACAAGGAGGTCTTCAGGATGCTACATCTTACTGCATGTTTCTGAGCATCATTAAAGATTTTTTTTTTGAGACAAGGTCTCCCTCTGTCACCCAGGCTAGAGTGCAGTGGTGTCATCATAGCTCACTGCAACCTCACATTCTTAGGCTCAAGTGATTCTTCTGCCTCAGGCTCCCGAGCAGCTGGGACTATAGGTGCACGCCACCACACCCAGCTAATTTTTCTATTTTTAGTAGAGACGGGGTCTCGCTCTTGCTCAGGCTGGTCCCGAACTCCTGACCTCAAGCGATCCTCCGGCCTTGGCCTCTCACAGTACTGGGATTACAGGTGTGAGCCACTGTGCCTGGCCTCACTAAAGTTTTATTTTGAAACTTTTGTGCCTAATGATATCCCCCAAGAGGTCTGTGAAAGATGCAATTTCAAGTGCACTTATGTGGGATGGTCGCCATCCTGGTTGAGTTGCCTGTAGTCCCAATTTTTGTAGAGAAAGCCTTGACCCCTGGCTTGAGCAGGCCAGGGGCCTTGGGGAGTGCTGAACTGCAGTTCTGCTGGTGGCCCAGGGCCCTAGGCAGTGTTTCTGGGTTCTGGCTGTGAGCATCATAAAGCAAGGCTTCCTCCTCGCCTCTTACCTTGCTCTCACACCTCTCCTCACTCTGCCCCTAATTTGCCTCTTGTTCAACCAACTCTTACTTCACTGGTTCCTTCCTATTCCATCCCCTCATCCCTTCTTCTAGCAACCAAAGGTGAGGAACTGCAGCTTTGGGTCCACATGTGGCCTTGCGGATCCTTGAATGCAGCCTTTTGCCTGAATCCAAATTTTAAAGAACAAATCCTTTTAATAAAGGGATTGTTCTGTGAAGTTTGGATTCGGTTGAGAGGCTGCACTTGGGGATCTGGAGGGCCACACGTGGCCTTGAGGTAATCCTGTCCTTCCTCCTGAAGCCACCTGACAGTAAATACCTCCTAGAGACAGTGTGTGTCAAGAGCCCAACACGGTGCCTGGCATATGATAAATGTCTGGATTTATGGTACACTCAAAAAATTTGAATATTCCCAAACCTGTAATGTCCTAGTAATTCCTTTCAATGGAAAAAGTGCAATTGGCACCCAAAATGAATAAGCTCGTACTGATTTGGACAATTTTCATGACAACCAGCCAGTTAGTGTCGCTGTTTTAACCTTATCAAGAATAAGCAAGATGTAGTTTTGTGGGGCGGGAAATGGTGCTTCTTTTAGCTTTGTGAGGAAACAGAGAGCAGGCTGCACCATCTCTGATTGGATGCTTGTGTTTTATTTGAAATGTATTCAGCATATCCTCCATTGCACACTAACATGGTTTTACGTCCATAAATATTTGTTAAAATGAAAAAAAGAATGAATGAGCAGCAAGTCTGTACCAACTGGGACAGGCAGTCTAATGTCAAGTCGTGGGTGTCCCTGCTGCTGGTGTGTTCTGTGATTTCATTGCTTAGGGGCTCACAACACTCTGGTTTACTTTTTAAACTTGAACATCTATGATTCTTTGTTTTGTTTCTATCAAAGTCGGATTCTGATTCAATATTCTTTAGAGCAAGAAAACAAATAAATGAATAAAAATTAAAAAAAAAACAAAAATATTCCTTCTGTACAAGTAGACCATGTCCTGAGACTGGCAAACGGCTATATGTTTTATTATAAGTTTGTAATATTGTTTTTTTTAAAGCGGAAAGTTTAAGTAAGCTCAGTAGCTCAGCAGTCAGGGCAGGGTTGAGTCCCACCCCTGCCACTTACTATCCATGCGACTGACCTCAGAAATGTTCTTCGCCTCCCTTAAGCCTTATCTAGAAAATGGAAACTGACAGTAAATACCTCATGGAGACAGTGCGTATAAAGAGCTCAGCACAGTGCCTGGCATACAATAAATGTTTGGATTTATTGCATACTCAAAATATTAAGTATAATAAGAGTAATAGTTATTATAAGAAGCAAGATGAATAACCACAAAGATTGTGCACATGCACACATATATTTAATCACAGAATCTTGAGGTTGAAAGATTTCATCAAGGCTAAAAGGGTCAGACACACATTTGATGCCTGGGACTCCTCTACAACGCCCCCAGCAAAGACCCCCAATGTGCGCCTGGTCACTCTAGTGATGGGGAGCTCCCTCCCTCTGCACATACGAACAGAAGACTCTTCCCCATCTTAAGCTGCACCGCTGTCTCCCTGTAAATTCAACCCACCGGTCTTTGTCCAACCCCTTGGGGATGTATCAATGCGGGTGACACATATGTCCCTTTGCTGCAGCAAGGTTCTCAGCTCCGACTCAGTGGTCTCTCTCTGTAAGATGAAAGTCAGAACCAAAAGATTTGGCCCTGTTGACACTAGTCATGACTACATCACGCTCATCTCTGGAGCTTGGGGGTCCATGGAGCCCCCAGTCATGTAGTCAACACGTCCACACCCACACCCCAGCCTCAGTTTCTAGAACATTCCTATCTTCCCCAACTCCTCCTGCCTCCTTTCTTTCGAGCACCACAGCATTTACCCTTCGTTCTTGCCGGGTGAGCGGTCCCATCGGTGTGGACGCAGCGGCAAGCCTGCGGACTGCTGTCAACGCAACTTCTGCTTCTCGGCTTCAGATAGAAGCTTTTGGCAGCAACGTGTCAATCTGCCACCATCAAACAGAGGGTTTGGCTGTGGTTTGAAATCTTCATTTTCTCTCGGACAACAGCCACCCATCTTCTCTGTCCATTAGCCTCTTAATTTTGTCTGTGATTCAGGTAGAAACTCGACTGGTTTACCCCCAGTGTCTTTCGGCTCAGTGCTTGGGTTGCCCTTGCCTCCTCTCTGTGCTTGCCTCCAGATGCAGACGTTCTGGAACCATTCTCTGGCCCCCAGACATCGGCACAGGACTCCTCTACCAATACCTTACACACCAGGGTGTAGGAGCCAGATACTGAAAGTACAGTATCAAATTAGGACCACAGTCAGGTTAGGGTTCCAGCCTCATACATACTGGGGTAATATTTTAACCATTTCTTGGTTTCAACTTTTGTCAGTATTATCTACCTTAAAATACCAAAACAATTATCTTGTTTCTCCAGCAAGAGTGGGGTATGCTCACTATTTAATATTTTCAGTATCTGTCCGATAAATGGCTTACATCAAGGCACTATGCATTGGCTGGGCGTGGTGGCTCACGCCTGTAATCCTAGCACTGTGGAAGGCTGAGGCAGGAGGATTGCTCAAGGTCAGGAGTTTGAGACCAGCCTGAGCAAGAGCGAGACCCCGTCTCTACTAAAAATAGAAAGAAATTATATGGACAACTAAAAATATATAGAAAAATTAGTTGGGCATGGTGGTGCACGCCTGTAGTCCCAGCTACTCGGGAGGCTGAGGCAGGAGGATTGCTTTAGCCCAGGAGTTTGAGGTTGCTGTGAGCTAGCCTGATGCCACGGCACTCACTCTAGCCCGGGCAACAGAGTGAGACTCTGTCTCAAAAAAAAAAAAAAGACACTATGCATTGATTGCCTTTAAAATGACAAAGTAGAGGCCGGGCACGGTGGCTCACGCCTGTAATCCTAGCACTCTGGGAGGCCGAGGCGGGTGGATCGCTCGAGGTCAGGAGTTCGAGACCAGCCTGAGCAAGAGTGAGACCCCGTCTCTACTAAAAATAGAAAGAAATTATATGGACAACTAAAATATATATATACAAAAAATTAGCCGGGCATGGTGGTGCATGCCTGTAGTCCCAGCTACTCGGGAGGCTGAGGCAAGAGGATCGCTTGAGCTCAGGAGTTTGAGGTTGCTGTGAGCTAGGCTGAAGCCACGGCACTCACTCTAGCCCGGGCAACAGAGTGAGACTCTGTCTCAAAAAAAAAAAATAAATAAATAAATAAATAAAAAAATAAATAAAATAAAATGACAAAGTAGAGAAAGAGCCTCTTTTCATGATTGTGTTCTCATAGCCCCCAGCATTGACTACCCCTGACATAAAATGGATCCGATGATTCTTTTCATAATTGTGACATCAACAAACAGAAGCCACATTTTGTTTTAATTCTCCTGTGGTTGAACATCTCACATAAGCACCTATTGCACTTAGTTCCTTTTCTGCACACTATAGGGTCCATTAGGTATAGCACAGGCACTGATTAAAAATGAGAAAGGCAGCCGGACACAGTGGCTCACGCCTGTAATCCTAGCACTGGGGGAGGCCCAGGCGGGAGGATCACCTAAGGTCAAGAGTTCAAGACCAGCCTGAGCAAGAACGAGACCCTGTCTCTACTAAAAAACAGAAAAATTAGCCAGATGTGGTGTGCGTGCCTGTAGTCCCAGCAACTTGGAAGGCTGAGACAGGAGGATCGCTTGAGCCCAGGAATTTGAGGTTGTAGTGAGCTATGGTGATGCCACTGCACTCTTCCCAGGGCAACAGAGTAAAACTGTGTCTCAAAAAAAAAAAAAAAAAAAAAAAAAGAGAGAGAGAGAGAGAGAGAGAAAGGCAGAACTTGACCAGTTAGTATCTAAAAGATATCAGTAGCTAATAAGTGGGTCCAAGATAATCAGCTCAAAAACTATTAGAAATAATAAGAGAGAGAATGCAGCTTCCAAAAATAATACAAAAAGTAATAACTTACCCATATGTAAACAATAACCAATTTGAAAATTTAGAAGAGAGATTTCACTTATAATATCAACAATGACAACAAATGGAAGGAATAAATTTAACAAAAAGTATGAAGTATGAAAGTTTTTTCTTTAGAAAAAACTTTAAAGTTATCCTAAATGTCTTTTTAAAAGATTCGAATAATTAAAAAGCTATATCTTATGTAAAGATAGCAATTTTCCTTAAATTAATCTGTAAATTTAATGTGATCCCAATAAAAACCCAAATAGAGTTTTGTGGGATTTGGGAGGGAACTAGATTAGCTACTCCAAGTTTCCAGTGAAAAAGAGCCATGTGCAAATTGCCAGGAGAATTCTAAAGAAGAAAAGTAATGAAAGAAAATTAGCTGACCAAGATATTAAAGTGAACTACATACACAGAAATCAAAACAACGTGGAAAAGACAGAACATTGAACAGGGCAGAATATAGAAACAGACCCAAGAACAAATACAAATTTTAAGACCCAGTCTGGGCCGGGCGCGGTGGCTCACGCCTGTAATCCTAGCACTTTGGGAGGCCGAGGTGGGCGGATCGTTTGAGCTCAGGAGTTCGAGACCAGCCTGAGCAAGAGCGAGACCCCATCTCTACTAAAAATAGAAAGAAATTATATGGACAGCTAAAAATATATATAGAAAAATTTAGCCGGGCATGGTGGTGCATGCCTGTAGTCCCAGCTACTCGGGAGGCTGAGACAGGAGGATCGCTTGAGCTCAGGAGTTTGAGGTTGCTGTGAGCTAGGCTGATGCCACGACACTCACTCTAGCCTGGGCAACAGAGTGAGACTCTGTCTCAAAAAAAAAAAAAAAAAAAAGACCCAGTCTGTCAATTTCTAAGACATAAGTACAAATACAAAGGGACCAGGATGGCATTTCAAACTATGAGAAAAAGCTGAATCATTCAATAAATGGAGTTGAGACAACGGGCTAGTCACTTGGGGGAAGAAAAGGAAAAGCTGGTTCCTTTATTTCTTATACAACACACATACATAGAATAAATGTAAATTTTTTAAAAAGAGGAAACTAAAGAAATTTGAAAAAAAACATGAGCATTCAAAAATTTATCTTGGAATGAAGAATTATTTTCCAAATAAATACAAAACCCTGAAACCACAAAGGAAAAGATTGATATACATTACTTTTATACATAAAAAGTGAAAATTCCTGTATAGATCAAAACACTATCTGCAAATAACAAACTAAGGAAAAATGTCTGTAACACATATGTCCAAAAAAGGCAGGTTTACTTAATATATGACAGCTCTTATGAATAGGAAATGATTAACAACTCGAAAGAAAAATTAACAATGGTTATGAATAGGCAATTTACAGAAATAGATAAGTACATGGCAAATAAATATGTGAAAAGATGTGAGATCTCACTTAGTTAGGAAAATGCCAACTAAAGTAACCGTGAGATTGGCAAAGATAAAAAACGTTGCTAGTACACAATGCTGCCAAGGTGATGGAGAAGCAGATACCATCACATGTGGCTAGTAGGAGTATAGTCAGTACGACCCCATTAGAGGGCAATTTGAGCATGTCCATCCAAAGTATAAGTGCACATACCCTGTGATTCAGCAATTTGATATCTAGGAGTCTATTCACAAATATATCCACAGATTATACAATTCTGTACATGTAAAGATAATCATTACTACATGGTTTCTTATTAGAAAGATTGAAAACAAGCTAAGGCTGGGCGCAGTGGCTCACGCCTGTAATCCTAGCACTCTGGGAGGCCGAGGCGGGTGGATCGCTCAAGGTCAGGAGTTCGAGACCAGCCTGAGCAATGAGCGAGACCTCGTCTCTACTAAAAATAGAAAGAAATTATCTGGCCAACTATAATATATATAGAAAAAAAAATTAGCCGGGCATGGTGGTGCATGCCTGTAGTCCCAGCTACTCGGGAGGCTGAGACAGGAGGATCGCTTGAGCTCAGGAGTTTGAGGTTGCTGTGAGCGAGGCTGATGCCACGGCACTCACTCTAGCCTGGGCAACAAAGCGACACTCTGTCTCAAAAAAAAAAAAAAAAAAAAAAAAAAAAAAAAGGAAAACAAGCTAAATATCCATCCATAAGAGAGTGATTGAATAAATTATAGTTTGTTCATTCAATGGAGTACTATGGAGGTATTAAAATAATGAGTGATGTCTGAATGTGCTAATCTGGAAAGATTATCGTGTTTCTGTCCTCTTAAGTGAAAAAGGTGTGAATGTGGTACATAGTTTGCCCCCATTTGTGCTTTTAATAAAAAGAAAGAGATACATATATATGTATGTGTAAGTATAAAAATTTTCAAATATATTACCAAAAAATTCTTGGTGATATTTATTTCTGAAAAGTGGGACTAAAGATCTAAAGCAGGAGAGAGATACTTTGCATTTTTTACCTTTTTATAGAGTTTTGGGGTTTTTTTAATCACGTGCTTTAATTTCTATATTATAGATATCAAAATTCTCAACATTGATCATTACTACATTGCATTAGGATGATTTCTTTTCTAATTCTGATATCAAACATTGAACGGTTTTCCATTGTGATATTTTATCCCTTGAACAACCTGCGTAACTATCTCAGAACTTTGGGAGAACCAACTCTCTGTTGGGATTTGGGTGATCCTAAGGACCACAGTACTAGGTGCACCACTATAAAGGGTGGCAAATCAGTTTCCTTTGTGTAGCCATCCTGCTTGACTGTAGTGGCTCTCCGGTGCTTTGCAGCAGGAAGGATTCTGAGTCAATGTCCAGGGTCAGTGGAAAAGAGGGTTGACACCAATGAAGAAGCTTTGTTCCTGGAAAGGCTAAGAGCAGAGGATATGTGGGAGCAGAAGACAATGTTAGCTCAGAGCCGTGCTGTTGACAAGTCAGATCTGGCCTTCAGGATGGAACTGGACGCAGGGTAGGGTCACAGGGCCAAACCTGGAAGCTGGAGATTTAGGTACGCCCTCAGATGGGAGTGCGCCAGGTGCTTGCCTGGGGCTGGCTCCTGGAGGAGTCTTGCACCAGTTTAAGAAAAGAGAGAGGTTTACAGGTTCCAGGGTATGTGTTTAATGTCATATATGACAGAAAAATCATGAGTTTAACTTATGCATTAAATAAAGCTTTGAGCAATGCTGTGAGAAATAAGGTATTTATAACTGAAGGAAAATTGAGTAGGAGAAGACAAGAGCCTTGTCAAAGATGTTGGCCCCTGGAGCCTCCTTAGAATAGCATGATTGTTCTTGGCCTTCTGGGGAGGCCTGAAGAGAAGGTTGCTTCTGGTTCTACTTCACTCCTAGAGTTCTTTTGCTCTCTTTGGGAGACTATGCCATAATGTTTTTTGGCATAGAGAAGTCATAGGTCAATAAAACACACACAAAAAATGTGGCTATATACACCCTTAAAAAGTTCAATGTGAAAATCAGTGAACCATCTATAGAAAAGAGACACATTTCTTGTGCCTCTCTTGCTATGAAATTCTTTTTAAAAACATGAACACATGACTATGTATTAGCCATTTTATGTTAAGTGCTCTGCGCTCAGTCTCCCATTTAATCTGCATAAAAACCTTATTATGTAAGGTTGAGTACCTTGTCCAAGGTTATGTAGCTTGTAACTAGGTCTGACTTAAGATCTTTCTTCAAACCCTCATGAAGATGTATTCATCTTCCTTAACCTGTATCTTCCTTGAATCTCCTCTTTTTTTTTTTTTTTTTTTTTTTTGAGACAGAGTCTCACTCTGTTGCCCCGGCTAGAGTGAGTGCCGTGGCGTTAGCCTAGCTCACAGCAACCTCAAACTCCTGAGCTCAAGGGATCCTCCTGTCTCAGCCTCCCGAGTAGCTGGGACTACAGGCATGTGCCACCATGCCCGGCTAATTTTTTCTATATATATTTTTAGCTGTCCATATAATTTCTTTCTATTTTTAGTAGAGATGGGGTCTCGCTCTTGCTCAGGCTGGTCTCGAACTCCTGAGCTCAAACGATCCGCCCACCTCGGCCTCCCAGAGTGCTAGGATTACAGGCGTGAGCCACCGCGCCTGGCCTGAATCTCCTCTTGAATTTATTTTTTTGTTTCTTAAGCAACAGCCTCCAAAATTCACCTTTTCCTGATCCATTATTAGGCTTGGTCAAGAAAGTAAAGACATCTTTATACAATAAATCAATTGAAACCTTTTTTGAGATGACTATGTAGCAATAACTACTAACATCTTACATGGGAATAACCTTTGACACAACAATTCCACTTACAAGAGTTTGATGAAAAAATAATCTACAATTCGTTATTTGCAAATAGTAAACACCTTGTCAATGCTATAAGATTGGACAGGTGGCTAACAATGGGATTAAGCATATTATGATACATTCATATAATAAAATTTTATGCTGGCACTTAAAACGACTAAGTAGATCTGTGTTTATCGACATAGAAAGATGTCAATGATATAGAATTGAATGAAAAAGGCAAATTACAAAGACTATGCAGCGTGTAATTCTGTTAATGTAAAATGTGTGGGTTTTGAGCATGGTTGCATGCATAAAGAGATGTCTGGAAGGATATTCTCCAAAATACTAATGGTGGTTATTTCTGAGTGATTGAGTTTGGGTAGTTTACCTTATACTCTTAGTACTTTTCTGTATTTTTGTATTGTGATAAATGTGTGCCTTTTAAAAAATCAGAACACAAAATTAGGCTATTTTCATTTGGGGAGGAAAAACATGTCAAGGCAATCCACCTGCTTGTCTTACTGATGAGGATGGGTCAGTGTGATTGCATTTAGGAAGCATTTTGGAAAGGAGGCCAACACCACACTGGTCTTGACACTGCAAATAATGACTGTCTAAATAGGATTATAGGTCCCACGTCACAAATTGACAGCTGCCTGGTCATCAGACATCTTCATGGAGCCAGGCTTGGCAGCACCCAAACATCCTTCTCTTGAGAAGAATGGGAGAGTCTTGCCAAAGAGCCCCTGTCCAAGCTGCTCAGAGATTTTTTTAGTCTCCTCTGTCAAACTCAGTCTGGTCCCCGGCTTCCTGGGAAGGCGAGATGGGGGCACAAGACTAAATTGTGGGATATCTGTAGAAGGTTCCACATGCTGGCTTGTGGAGGGAATAACAATAATTATGGTCATAATACCTTGCTTATAGAATCACAGAACTAAAAAGGAACTCAGAGATCTTCTAGGCCAACCTGCTATGTTACCGACGAAGACACGTGTCTCTCTCAAAGACACCCAAGAACACACACCTCTTGCATGTCCACCAGTCTGCTTTTGTTTTGTGCCACTTTGCTGAACAGAGCTTTGCTACGCAGGTGGTGGTGTTCAATATGGCCCTTTGCAAAGGATAAGCCAAGCCACTAACCAGAACCCTTGAACAAGTAGACACCCCTCAGCTCCAGAACAACACAAGCCTACCGCAAAAGACCATACAGAGTGAGTCCAAGGTTGACAGGAGCCAAAGTTTAAATGTTCCTTTATTTAAAAGGGAATTTAAAGTTGTAATCCAAAATTAAAAGGGACAATGACATATTGAGAAAAATATTTGTATCAAATGAAATAAATGAAGGTTTAATATTCATCCCACAGAAAATACATCTTTTTAAAGAAAAACATCAAGATCCAATAGATAAGTGGGCAGAGTCTATGAACAGAAAGCTTACATAATATTTTTCCTACCAAAATGAAAATACCCTAATTTCCTATTCTGATTATGAAAACGATACACAGGCAGGGTTTCTCAGCCTCAGCGCTATTGACATTTTGAGCCCGATAATTCTTTGTTGTGGGGCGTTGCCCTGTGCATTGTAAAAGGTAAAAATCTACCCACTAGATGCCAGTTGCCAGTAGAACACCCTCCCCCCACTCCAGTTGTGACAACCAAAAATATTTCCAGAACTTTCCAAACATCCCCTGGAGGATGAAATGACTCCCGGTTGAGAATGCTACACTAAGGAGACAGACACACAGAAAGTTTTCTTCCTCCTTAATAATTAACAACTTATAACATTAAAATGAAATTAAGAAACCTTCATAAATCTAGTTGGCAAAAAAAGAAATGATCTAAAATTATAATACCTAAATGCCAGTGAGGTTGTAGTAAAATTGATAGTTACATTCACTACTGGTGACATTATATACTTTATACAACCCTTTTACAGCAATGCTTACCAGAAACTGGAAGGTTTATTGTGCCCTTTGCCCCATTAATCTCTCTCCTAGGAATTCATCCTAGGAAATCATTGAACAAGATGTTAATTCTTGCGCTATTTATAATAGCAACATTTTGATAGCTGCCAAAGTGTCCAACATTAGAACACCATTTTAAGTAAACAGTGGATCACCAATTTGATGATGTAGCCATTAAAATAATAATTATGATGACTGTGTAGATGGGACAGGTCATAAACAGAAAGAAAAATACAAATTATATATGTACTGTGGCTAAGATTTTGCATGTTTGTTTAAAAGGATGAGATGGCAATATGTACAAATGAAAACATTTGTGTTAGGGGAGGAGGATCATAGGTGTTCTTAATTGGTTTTGAATACTTTTAATGTCATTATAATAAATATTATTATTTTAAAAAAAAAGGAAATTGACAAACAGAGAACTGAGGAAACTCCAGAGGAAACCGAGTACAAGCATAGAGAGGATATCAGTGAGCTAGAATTTGGGGGTCGGGTTTTGGTAGGAGACTTTGTAATTTGCACTCCAAACAGGAACACTTTTGAGAGTGAAAGGTGGCACGAATAGATATTACACCAAGACAACAAGTGTGAACCAGGATAGTCCCAGTAAATATCTGGTCGCCCTAGACTTAGGGGAAACCAAGGAAGGTGACCTTGAGCTCTTACAAAAACTCAAAGAAAGTGATAAAGTTCAGAGCCAAGCAGATGGGACTGGATTCCTAGGGCCAAAATGCAATTTCCTTCAACTGAGGACCCTATAACTAAAATATTTTCTCGATACTCAGCTGGCACAAGAATATGCCTCATTGTTAAGAGAATGGGGTGACAGAAAATTATAAAAGCAAAGGCGATACTCCCAGTACGAGGGCTAACATCAGCAGAAATGATTCACCCACTCAACAAGTATTTGTTAGCCAAGTACCATTTGTTCTAGATGCTAAGAATATAGCAGTGGCAAGACAGACCATGTGCCTGATTTCCTGGACCTTACATTCAGTTGGCAGTCAGGCTGGAAAAAAGAAATAAACACGCTGATCACATGACATCTACGTAGCAGACTCCTTCTTCATGAGCACGTCTCAGATTTTGGTAAATTATTGCAGATTCCAAGTTGGGAATCAAGCAACATGCTTTGATTGAACATTTACTATGTGCCAGGCACTGTCTTTGTCACTGAGGACAAAATAGTGAAGGCAATAATGGCACCTGCCTTCACCAAGCTCAACAACCCAAAGGGTAACTGGTTTGGTAAAATCGTAGTTAATGAGAGTTGAACGGATCCCCTACCTCTTGATCTCAGCCGGGGTTGAGAATGAGGAGCCATGACATTTGAAGCCTAGCAGGTGCACACAGTAGAATGGGTGGAGTGAGTCTGGGCCAATTATGTGGGTATATACCCAGATACTCTGTCCCAGATACAGTGGCCCCACAGCTAAAACAAAAGAAAGCAAACAACTCAAACCTTTGCTTTGATGGCAATTATATTAGTTGTTTTGTTGTTTGTTGTCAAAATTGGGCTTGCCAGCGATAATGTTTCTAACTGGAAGTATCAGTCAAGACTGCATTCAGCTACAAGTAATAGACAAGTCATCAAACAGAGGCGTGAACGAGTCATGGTTTATTTTTCTCAAATAACAAGACGATCGGAAGTGGAGAGGTCAGGCTAGAGCAAGGAAGAACCAAGCTCCTCCATTCTGCGCGGCATCCTCAGTGTGCGGTTGTCATCTCCAGGCTGCAAGATGGCTGCGACCCTCTGGGCATCAGTCCGCGTGGAGGGAGGGTGGCGTTTGAGCTCGGCCTCCCCCTCTCCCTGCAACCTCACCCCCACGTACTTCTGTTTACAACTCTTTGGTCAGAATTCTGTCACGCGGCTGCCCTCAGTTGCATCGTAAGCTGGGTTTTTGAGCAATTCTGTCCCTGTCTCTCTGCAGGAAGGCAGGCAGAGGCAGTTTGGGATGGACGCTGAGTGAACCTATCTACAGTGTTTCTCACATTTGAGATCAATGAAATCGTAGTCTTGGAAGCCAAGGAACAGGTGACAGGACTTGAGGGCATGGCTGATGTGGCCAAACATCTGTTGATGACAAAGGTGCTTAGGGCCCTAAAGCTACAGCTCTAAACATGAAAGTGAAGATTTCTCCAGAATCAGATGCTTACATTATTCTGTGCAAAGACCTGTAGTTTGGTAATTTCTCTTCTCACCTCACAGGGTGAGGGGCGGGAGTTGGGGTCAATTTCCCCAGGAATGGTAGGAGATGTGGGCATAGATCCTCCCGCTGCTTGGGAAGAGTCCTGCCTTTCAGCTGGAACCCCGTCCACGAGCCTCTATCTGAATGTCACGTGCAAGGGCTGGGGACTGATGGAGACTGAATGTGTAGCTGGGTTTGAGGGATCAGCTTTGAACATCACTCTCTTATTTGAGTGTGGGTGGGAACTCAAAGGTCACCCCACCAATAAATGACTGCACTTTCTGCTGAGGAGGAAACACGCAGGGACTCTTTTCACTCTTCTAGAAATTGTGATTAGAAATTGTGAGGAGAAGGTCAAGACACTAAACTAGACTCACAGGGAGGACCAAGCCCTGCTCAGAATGCCTGGAGAGTCCCTGCCAGAACCTCGGGCCAGGGCCTGGCTACAAAATACCAGCCTGTCCTTGGTCCTCGTCCCAACTGGCTCCCTGAGGGTGAGGGAACTGCCTGGGGATTCCCCATCCTTCAAGAGCTGTTTTGGCGACCCCTCCTTGGCCCCTCCAGGAGGGGGTTTCCCAGAATGTTCCCACACCCCCAGGAAGCCTTTTCCTTAGCCACCCCCAGGCTGCTAGTGGTTCATGTTGGAGGCAGCAGCAGGTGACTCCACAGGGGAGGGTGAATTGTGAACGCGAGCATTTGCATTTGCAGGAGGTGGGAAAAGACGGAGGGTGAAATTGGAAAGCCAACAGGGCTGAGGTCTCACGGGAGATAATTATCAAATATCATAAAGTTTAAACCAACTTCAAAGGCAAGAGAGGATAGAGGGCACAGACTCTGAAGCCAGGCTGCCTCAATTCAAGTACTGGTGCTGCGTCTTACAAGCTGTGTGACCCTGAACAAGGTGCTTAACTTCTCTGTACCTCAGTTTTGCCTCTTCTGTAAAATGGGGCTAATATTACCTGCCACACAAGGTTGTTGCAAAGATTAAATAGAATGAAACCATAAAATACTTAATAGAGTAATTGGCACATGGTAGTATTCAGGAATGTTAGTTATTAAGTCAGGCTAGGCTATTCTTTTAAAAATCTGGTTTTCACTAATCTTTCTCATATAAACTGAGTGCTCCACTCCTCTGTTCCCAAACACACACACACACACACACACACACACACCCCTTCCCAACAGGAGGGGGCTAGAGGCTTTAGTTTGCTAATATGCTCAGGTAGTCAATATGGAATCCGAACTATTTGGGAGTTAGAGAGGGCTTGGAGATCGTCTAATCCTGTGGTTTCCAACATTAGCTGGTGAGATCCGCTGGGGAGCCTTTAACAACCCAATGCCCAGGCTGCACCCCAGACCTACGAACTCAAAATCGGACATCAGCGCTGTCAAACTTCCCGTATCCCAGTGTGCGGCTAAGGTTGGAAATCATTGCTTTGGTCCCGTCTTTCTGTTTGAAAGTGAGGCAGCTGGGGCTCACCAGGAAAAGTGAGTCACCGAGGGTCACCCAGACGGGACCAGGACCCAAGTCGCCTGTCCCCACGTACCACTGTGGAGCCCACCACTGTCATGGGCTCAGGACCTGGCTCAGCGTCTGGAGGAAGGTCTGGCCTCCCGTCAGCCCGCAGGTGACCAGTCAGGTGACTCCCTCTCAACTCAGCGCAGGAGGCAGACGGCCAGCCCTGTGCTTGGAAGAGTGTGACTGACTCACTGTTCTTATATTGTGTTGTGTGTCAGGGTCGCCAAAGCCAAGACCCAGCTTTCTCCTGGGAGACCCCCGGGCAGCCGAGGACTTTTTGGTGCTGTCTGGAGACTTTTGCCCGCTCCAGTCTCCAGTCTGTCAGGGGAAGCGGTCGGGTGTGACAGGAGGAGGACAGGGCCCTGAGTCAAGCCCTGCTCTGCCGCTACCTGGCTATGTGTCTTTGGATCAATCCCCCAAGTTTCTGAGCTTTGAGAAAACAAGTATCTTGAGGCAGATCCTATAACACAGCTGCCCAGAGCCGGTGGTCATTTTGTGTGTATGTGGAGCAGCTGTGTCCCGGGGTCTCGGTGGTCTCCGTCTGTGGAGTGGGGGTAATGGACACGGCTGGCCTGCTGTTTCCCCCTCAGAGGGTGCCTGTGAGGAGCGTGATGGACCTACGTGAACTCTGAGAAGTAGAAAGCAGGTGACGTGATGCCCGAACGCAGGCTCACCCGCGACTGTGGCAGAAGACACGCATGGTAGAAGCTGAAATTTCCTTCCCCCTCGCTGAGTTCTAGGTTTCCATCCCCCATGGGGAAGTTAGGGGATGTGACTCTTGTACCTCTGGATAAACAGCTGCCCCCAGGCCACCTTCACCAGTTGTCCCTTCAGCCATGTGAGCGGGCATGACTGCCCCAGGAGGACCAGAGTGGACCGTGCAACGCAGGTGGGGGTGTGGAGGGACGAGGCCCTGATCAGCCACTTCCTCCTGCAAGCGAAGTCAAGCCCTGTCTCTGGTAAGCCCAGGCTGCCTGCAGGGCCCCTGGGCTGGCAGGGCAGGTTTCTGGGGGGCCCTAGCCGGAAGCAGTCTTCCTTCCCAAAGTAAAGATGAGTTTCTTGTCACGGGTGGTTGTTTTCTGGTTAGAGGCGACAAGCAGCAGTTATGAACTCGGAGCGCTCTGGGATTTGCAAGCAGGGAGGGGGAGGCAGCTAAGAAAGCTAGAGAGAGCTCAGCAGAGCTTGCTTAGGGAGGAAGGAGCCGCTGTCACTTCCCGAAAGCTGGGCCCGCCTCTAGGCGGGGAGAAGGTCAGAGGGTCCAGCCCCTCCCTTCTACCTCGGGGTTTGCCCAGGCACTTCAGAGCGCAGAATTTACGGTAAATGTTGTCACCAGTGGAAACTCTCAGAGGGGGCGAGGAAAAGGGCCAGAGGATGGGGCCAGGACTCCCGGCCCCCAGTTCCCGTCTTACCAACACCCCCCAGTCTCATGGTGTTGCTTTATCTTACCTTTCGGTAAAAGGGGGATGCCCTCCTTCTGGGATGTACCAGGAAACAACCAAATGGTAAAATCAATGAGCCGGCCACATCTTGCAGAAGTCAGGGCTCTGACTCCACCACCGTGGCTCCTGGTATCCCCCCCCCCACCGCCTCATTTTAGATGTGGGGGTTCCCTCTGTCTTGACCTAGGCACATTTTCTAGCTCAGAGCCACCTACAGGAAATGCCAGGCTGAGGCTGAGCACGCTTGAGTCTGTCCTTTGCAAACGGATGGGAGCTGGCTTGAGGGGCTAGGCCACAGTCCTGTCCTTCTCTGCTACTTAAAAACGAACACCCAGGGTGCGGGTTTAGGAAGATTGGCAGTGCAACTGACAAATTCCATCTGGCTCCCTCATGGGCCTGCAGCTGATGCTCCTGGGGATTATTTAGGGCAGATTTTAAATGTCAAGTTAACTTCCATCTACTCACCACCCACCATATTTTTGAGTCACTCTCATCTTGCCAGCAATTGATGTCATCAGTCAGTCAGTCAACAAACATTTAGTTCATACTATGTGCCAGGCAGTAAGCCAGGCATTTAACAAATAGGCACTTCATAAGTGCTTGAATAATTAAAACAAATTTAATATCATACTTAATTAGTGTTTTCAAACTTGCCTGATCATTAGAATGACCTGAGAGACTTATTAAACATTTCCACAGACTTCATGACTTCATCCCCACTAAATCCCAAACCCACTGAGTTCAAATCTCTAGATTTTTAGGAAGGGCCTGAAATTGTATTTCTAACACGCCTTAAAATTAATTCTAATGATATGGCAAGTGTGGGAAATGTTGACCCAAACCAAACAGAACTAGAAATATAAGACCTGGCCTCCAAATATTAGGTTGCTTTTTGAACTGAAATATAAGTTATTTGCATCTGCAATGCCATCTGCCTTTCCTCTGTGAGTACCGATGCTTAGCAGAGAAGCTCTGTCTCACTGAGTCAAGGAATGTGAACCTAAAAAGTCACATCAGAATTGCAATTCTCCTGGGCTTCTTGCAGATGGGATTGTTTTTCAGTAAATGCTAATGCCCAGAGCGTAACTGTTGATTAATTAATAATGTGATCAGGAAACAGCACTCCTTACCCTGGGCTTTCCTGATTAGCGTATATTTGATGGTTCCCACAAGCAACAGGGAAAAGGTGTTCCTAGGCTTGGGACACACTCAGAGTGTTGTAAAACCCACCCTCGGGTGGGCAGAACGGGGTGGAATTCTGCCCACCTGAGAACACTGTAGCAGACTTTGATTATTTAATATTTATAAAGACTCGAGTATCCTAGAATCGGAGTGGACTCTGGTTGTAAGATCAGACGCAAACACTAGGTGCATTTGGAGAACACATGCATAACAGAGTGGAAAGCAGTGAAATTGGTCTAAGATGTTCTCCCAATCTGCTTTCCACGTCCTTAGGCTCTGGTCTGCCAGCCACTTTCCCTTGGCATACACTGGCCACTCCCCACCGGCAGACACACTCACAGAGACCCTTGTACACACGCACACATGTACAAAGGAGCACACTCACACATACACCTCTATTAGGTTGAACCATATGAAATTGCAATTTTTATAGGTCAAAACAGACACATATCAGTGGTTTCATATGGTTCAACTCAATACCAGGGCACACATGCACACATATGCATGTGCTCACATGGATGCCCATACACGCCTACAAACACATACACACATGTGCACACGTTCACATACGCGGAAGATTCTCTGATGCCCTTCTCCATGGCTGTGCTGGTGAAAATCTAATCTGGCCTCCTCTTGCGCCCCTCCCGGCCCCACCAACCTTGCCGCCTTCCCTGACATTAATCTCCCATGCCGATCCCTCCCTCTCACAGGAGAGCGAAGACCTGGAGAAGCAGAACGCGGCTCTGCGCAAAGAGATCAAGCAGCTCACGGAGGAGATGAAGTACTTCACGTCGGTGCTGAGCAGCCACGAGCCCCTGTGCTCCGTGCTGGCCGCCAGCACGCCGTCGCCCCCCGAGGTGGTGTACAGCGCCCACGCCTTCCACCAGCCTCACGTCAGCTCCCCGCGCTTCCAGCCCTGAGCTTCCGACCAGGGGAGAGCACAGCCCCCCACCCCGGGTGCCCCGCGGGCCTCAGGCGGGGCGCACAGACTGTGGCCAGTGGCCCCTATCCTTCCGAGCCCTCTGTCCACCCGGAGACCTGGAGACAGAGGCCTGGGCGAGGAATGAACACGAGGACTGTCGCGGCTGGGGGGACGTGGGGCCTCCCAGCAGAGTGGCCGCCGGTGCGTGTCCTGGACCCCCATGTGGGTGGGGGGCCCCATCCAGAGGAGCAGCCAGCACAGTTGCCCACGTCCCACGCAGAGAGAGGAGGGCAGGGAAGGGTTATTTTTCTAAATAAATGTTCTAACAGAAATCAGTCTGGCAGGGCACTTTCCCTCTTTCGCACTATCCCTTGAAACTCCAAATTCTGTAAGGTTGGGACCTTCTTTTGTTCTTGGCCTCAAGTACCCTCAAAGAGCACTGGAGACCCCGACGATGACTCCTCTTTCCCGTGGTGTGTCACTCTACCTGGCATGCTTTCCTCCAAGCGGCTTCTGTCCTCCCCCTCGGCATCTTCGCAGTTGTCCTCCCCAAATTCCTGCACCGTGACTTCCCACCTTCCGTTCCTCGTGCCCCATGCTTCCCAGGTCGCGAGCAGGTCGGCCTCTTGTCAGGGAGAATGCACAGGGCGAGACGGCCTTGGTGAGGGTAAGTCAGGTTGGCCCTGTCGTCTCCCACTCACACGGCTACACTTAATCCGGCCAGCTGGCTCCGTCCTCACAGCTGAGTGTCGAGGACGCTCTGCAACAAGCCCTGTGCCAGGAGTTTCAGTAGCACGCAGACAGCACCTCACGTGGAAGGGGGTGCTCTCCTAATGCTCTCAGGGGGCAACACGCAGCTTGGGTCCACAGGGCCCTCCTGCCAACGGGTCTGTGTGTCCCGCCTCCCTTAAAAGGAACGATAAAGAGTATGTGACCTGGCCTGTGTCCAGGAGGCTCCACGAGCTGCCATTTGAGCCCTCTGAGGGCAACAAGTGGCGCGGGTAACACGGGGGCGTCTTCAGTTCGGCAGAGCCTGAAACCAGCCTGCTGCATCTCCCCCTGCTCCGATGCCCGCCTGTTCCTCTGAGATCCCCAGGCCGAGTGCCTGCTGGCCTGCTGGCCACAGCCTTGCCCCACCACTGCCCAAGCGCAAAGGCGGCCGCACCCGCAGAGGCTGCAGCAGGGCCTGGCCCCCCACAACCCCTGCTGAGCCAGCTGGGGACAGAAGTAAGAGAGAACGCTGTGCCAGGCATCGGATTCAGCCCCTGCAGCAGCCACCCTCAGTCTCATCCCTTGGTCCTTCAGAGGGACAGCCACTGCCTCCTGCCCCCCTGGTGGCAGCTCTCTTGGGGTGACAGGGAAGAGAGGAGCAGGTGTCAGTGCCTCCTGAACCTGCCGGCCGGCAGCTCTGGCTGGATTGAGGCCAGGTCCCAACTCTGGGCCTCCCCGGTACATGTCTCTCCTACCCACCTGGGAGGATGCTAGTTGGGCTATTGTGATTACTAAACTCCACAGAGGCCTGGAAGAGCTTCATCCTGACACATGTCACCTGACCTCCTATCATGGGAGGAGTCCAACCCAAAGGCCTCTGGGGGCACATTGTAATGACCTGGGCCCCCACCAGCAAAGCTGTTGCCCATGGATGCCCAAAGTGTGGGTGCTGGGCTGAGCCCCATAGTTCAGAGCCTGCGGAGACAGCCCAGAGTGCTGGCATTTCTCCCAGTGCAGAATCTGGCATTTTAACCTTTAGTTCCCCCCCCCAAAAAAACCACAGCAAATGGGGCTCCTCTCCCATTGCAGAGACTCAATATGGACTGGGCAGGTGTGTAGTAAGGAGGACCTCTCTCATCAATTTCCTTCAGGCCCGGTTTCTGGAGCTCCTGTTCTGTCTAGCTCTTCCCCACCCCTCTGTTAACAGGCAGAGCAAATGAAGTCACTTTAGGTGTTGCATGTGTTGTATAGAATCATTGTCTTAAGATGCAGCACTTTGGCTGGGCATGGTGCCACATAGCAAGACCCTGTCTCTGACGAAAAAAATCTTTTTTTTTTTTTGAGACAATCTCACTCTGTCGTCCCGGCTAGTGTGTTGTGATGTCATCCTAGCTCACAGCAACCTCAAATCCCTGGGCTCAAGTGATCCTCCTGCCTCGCCTCCTGAGTAGCTGGGACTAAAGGCATGCTCCACCTCACCTGGCTAATTTTTTCTATTTTTGGTAGAGACGGAGTCTCACTCGTGCTCAGGCTGGTCTTAAACTCCTGGCCTCAAGCAGTCCTCCTGCCTCGGCCTCCCAGAGTGCTAGGATTACAGGCATGAACCACTGCACCCGACCTAAAAAAAGTTTTTTAAAACTTAGTCAGGTGCTGTGGTGTGCCTGTAGTCTCAGCTACTTGGGAGGCTGAGGCAGGAGGATCACTTGAGCCCTGGAGTTGGAGGCTGCTGTGAGCTATGACCGCACCACTGCACTCTACCCTGGGTGACAGAGCAAGGCCCCGTCTCTTAAAAAAAAAAAAAAAAAAAAAGATGCAGAACTTTTGGGTCCAGCTCTCTTTGCCGCTAGCTCTGCCAGGGCCTAGCCTCTCATGGGCAGGCTTCCTTCCCATCAGAGCTTTTCCTCCCCACCTCTGCTCTAGCACTGTGATTTTCCCCCAGAAAGCCCCACAGGAGGCACATGATCTGTGCCGAGCATCTTCTGGACGACGTGCAGGGTGAGAACTAGAAATGCAGAGCTCATGTGCGCTGTTCCCATCTCTCTCGGTAAGGACTTCTCTTCCCCTTTCATTCTCCACTTACTACTGACCCCAGGCAGTTCCACTTCTCCTTTCTGATCAGCCCGGTAGAGGCAGCAGACAGCTCAGCCTCGGGCCAGTGCCAACACTGACTTCATCTTCACACAGGGAAATCGGAGAGCCAGCCATGAATAGGGATTTGACCTTAGATGTCTCACCAACCAGGCTCTGTCCCAGCCTCCTACCCGTGACAGGGATGGCTTCCCCAGGCTGGTGGGCCAGCTGATCCACATTCAAATGCCTCCAGCCCCAGGCAGGCACTGTAAATGCATGAAACTCACTGGATGTGAGGCAATTGGGAGTGGTGGAGAGTGTGGCAAACTGAGTGAGTATGTAGCTATCCTTCAGTCCTCTCCCACCCTGCCATGTGGGAATTCAGGCCCAGTGTGGCCATAGCTTCCAATTTGTCAAGAAAAACCAAAATCAGTATCTCTGCATGAAATCTCCCTATTTTTTAAATACTCCACAGACCAAACAAAATACATTGTGGGTCAGGTCCGCCCTTAACATTTGCATGGCCTGGAGCAAGAGAACAAACTGAGGCCACATACCAAATGTCTAAACATTTCAACGTTATAAATCAAGCTTACAAGTCGTTAACAAAATACTTTCTCATCTCCTCCCTCGACAAAGATACCTTCGCCACAACCTGAAAGGCCAAGTTCGAATTTAGAATACTAATTTAGAATACTCACACACTTCAGAATGTCGCACTAGCGCAAGGTAGTGAGGGGAGAAACTGCACTCAGACTGCGGCCTGCCCATTTCTTGTCCCTCCCCTCATTCTTCCTGCACCACAGCTGCCTCAAGTTCACGGTGGTGGACACACCAGCCTCGAAGACCAGGTTGCATCAACACTCCACACACACAGCATCCCTTGACCAGCTTGGGTCAAGAGGTACACATACCAGTGGTCTATCCACCCTCAGGAGAAAGCATCCTGAGGCTTCAGCTCCCGGAAGCCAGCTCAGGGCCAGGTCCTGGTGTCCTGGTGTCCTGGATATATGGAGCCCAGTCTAAAAGGGGCAGAGGGCTCTGGGTAGGCATGTCTCCTTAGTCCTAAGGACTCCTCGCCCCATGGAAGGGGTACGGCAGGAGGAAGGCCAGTGCTGGCCCCAGTAACATCGGGAGTCCAGAGCAGGGATCTCCCTTGCTCAGGTCTGAGTGTAGCACTGCAGAGATCTGCCAGTTTGCTACCCTGATCTGGGTCAATAACGTCTCACCAAAGGCTACGGGAAGCCCCCTTGCAGCAAGTAATGGGCACAAGACATTCTCTGTCATCCTCTGTCACTTCATTCCTGGAGAATGTTTGTTTCCCCATCTGCCATCTTCAGTGTTCACCGCTTACTAGCAATGTTAATCCTTGAGTGAGTGTCAAAGCAAATTACGAGAAAGCCAGATTTCTCTGTCCTCAGGTTGAGAAGCGTGGGTGGGGAGAGAAAGGGAGGCAAAGTCAACTCGAAGGTCACGGGCTGCCGTCTGCTGGACCAAAACTTACCAGCAGGGTTTATTAATACCTCTAGCCCGCGTTGCAGTTATGGCTGTGGCTTTTCCGTGAAGGAGGTGAGGCAGCTGGGTGTCCCATTTCTTTGGGGGCCAGACGGGCTATCTGTATCCCTCTGCCCTTGTTCTCTTCTCCCCCACCAGTTTCAGTGCCCCAAGGCTGCCAGGAATTCCAAGAGGAAAAAAGAGCCGGTGGACTAAGACCAACACCAAGGTAGTAAAGATTTGATACTCTTTTGTCTCTGTCAGAGGGGATTGACATTTTAAGAGACACTTAGGGAAAGTAATGTTTGACCCAAAGGAATGAGTTCCTAACGGTGGCATTTTAGGCTTTGTAGCAAGTGTGTAGAGGAGATATTTAATGGGATTCTTGCTACGGGAATGACCAGCTACTACATTGGCCCCATGTGGGTGCCAGGGGAGTGGGAGATGGGGGTGGGAGGGGAAGAAAGGTGTGTCCCTCCTAAAAATCTTGTTTTTTAACCACTTGATATGTGATTTGAGTTAATCCACTTCCAGGAAGATTAAATAAAAATCTGATCCTGGTTTGAACAATCTACTGGTAGGCAGGATAAGGAGCCCCTGCTCCCTTAGAGGAACTCAATAGGAAAATTTGCAGACAAATGCCATTGCCACCCAGGAGATTTGACTGGCTTCCTCTGGAAGATTCCTGTTGAGAGAACTTGCTGAACTTGTCGCTACACCTAGACACTGAGGTTAGGAGGATCAGCAGAGACTGACGTTTGCCCTCCCAATGCCATTCTTCCCTTTTTCCTTTCTACAGAACTCTCATTTTGTCTTGGATGGCAGTGTGCCCAAGTAAAAAGATTACATCTCTCAGACTCCCTTGTAGCTAGAGATGGCCCTGTGACAGTTCTGGTCAAGAGATACAGGCAGAATTTACTAGGTAGGGCTTATGGGAAAGCTCTTTAAAAAGTGGGGCTGTCTCAACTGGCACATGCCTTTCTCCTTCTTCCTGTCTAGAAGGCAGATGTGATGCTGGAGGTGGGGCAACCATCTTAGCACCAAGAGACAACCATGTATCCAAAGGAGGAAAAGAGATTCTGGGTCCCTGGTAATACTGGAATGTGACGATGGTGCAAGCTCTGGACAGCCCACCTTTAGACTTCTTTTAAGTGAACGTGGAAAAGAGTTTATTTGGTTATGTCACTATGAGTTGGATTTTCTATGAAGTGCAGCTTAACTCACTTCTGTCTAATGTAGGGACTGAGGGGACAAACAACCAAACAAGGAATGTAAACCATTCCCCTAGCTCAGTAGTTCTTAACTAGGGGTGATCCTCCTCTCCTCAGCCCCCCAGCAAGATATTTGGCAGTGTCTGGAGACATTTTCAGTTGTTACAACTTGGGAGAGAGCTGCTGGTAGTGTGTAGTGGGTAGAGGCCAGGGATGCCGCTGCTAAACACTCTACAGCGCACAGGGCAGCCTCCCCACCCTGTGTACTGGCCAGGATGAAAAAATCACATCCTTGTCCACATCTTACACTTTCCTTTCTCTAAGCCTTTGCTCATGTATCGTTTCCTCTGCTTAGAATCCGTCTCTCATCTTTTCTGTAGTTCTCCAGCTGAGGTCCAGGAATCTTCATTTTTAATAAGCTCCCTGGTGATCCTAATATAAGCAGCACGAGATGATTCCGATCTAAGTGGCATGAGAAGCATGACTTTATTATGCCACATTTGTTTTTTGAAACCCTACCCATTTTTCAAAATCCAATTGGAATGTAGGATGAGTTCAGGTGATACTTGGATAAAACTTATTTTACTTTACTTGGTTTATATTTATCTTAATAAATTTAATGGTTTTCTATTTATTATATGATGGACATATTCCTTTATAAATATAGTTTCATAAAAATGTGAATTGATTTAAAGAAAAATATGCTAAAACCTGTAGTTGTTTAAGAAATACCATTCTAAGTTAATGTCCATTGTATGTTAAATATTTGCTTATTTTTTACATTGTTGCTTTTTTAAATTGACACATAATAATTATACACATTTATAGGGTACAGAGTGATATTTACATACAATGTGTAATGATCAAATCAGGGTAATTAGCATATTAATCACTTCAAACATTTATCATTGCTTTGTGTTGGGAACATTCAAAATTCACTCTTCTAGCTATTTGAAAATATACAGTAAGCTATTATTAACTATAATCACCCTACAGTGCTATAGAGCACTAAGACTTATTCCTCCTGTCTAGCTATAATTCTGTATCCCTTAACCAGCCTCTCCCTCACCCTCCCTCACCTCCCCTTCCCAGTCTCCAGTAACCACTATTGGACTCTCTACTTCTATGAGATCAAATTTTTTAGCTTCTACATATGAGTGAGAATGTGCAGTATTTATCTTTCTGTGTCTGGCTTATTTCACTTAACATAATGACCTCCAGATTCATTCATGTTGCCACAAATGACAGGTTTTCCTTTTTTTTCATGACTGACTAGTATTCCCTTGTGTATATACACCAAGTTTTCTTTACCTATTTGTAAATGAATGCTGTTGATGTGCCCTCAAGTTGATTCTGTATCTTGACAATCGTGAATAGTGCTCTACATTGTTGCTTTTAAGTGTACACAGAAGAAAAGAAGAAAGGAGTAAAAGAGATTCGGGAGTGGGGGAGTCAAATTGCATTTTTCCTCTGCTCTCACACCACCCTACAAACAATACAAAAGACTTCTGTGACCAAATTGGGGTTTTTCACACACACACCAAGCAAGCACTCAGATCTGCAGCAGACACCACCTGGGTGTCCTCTAATTCCATCCTGATACTGCCCACCTAGAGATGGTGTCAGATCCCGCAGGGTGAGGGCTCAGTCCCACAAGACTTCCCCCCTTCATGTCAGTCACAAGTCTGGGCCTCTGGAACTTCTGACAGACTGACTTCAAGTTGGGGTTCCTATGACCTCCCTCTTTAGGTTCGATTAATTTGTTAGATCAGTTAAGAGAACTCAGGGAAACACTTATGTTTATCAGTTCATTATAAAGGATATTACAAAAGATATAGATGAAGAAATGCATAAGGCAAGGTATGGGGGAAGGGGCGTGGAGCTCCCATGCCCTCCCTGGGCGTACTACCCTCCAGGAACCTCCACGTGTTCAGCTATCCAGAAACTCCCCAAACCCTGTCCTCTTGGGCCTTTTATGGAGACTTCATTGGATAGGCATGATTGACAACCATGTAGAGATGGGATTGGACAAAAAGGGTGTGACCCAATACTAATAGGCTGAGTGGGGAAACCCAGCAGGGCCTGTCTGCTCGGATTCTTCTTGGCCTCTCTGTGCAGCATTCCTTCCTCCAGGATATGGGGCAGGACCCCTTCTGGAATGAGGGTCATATGATCCACAATCAGAAAGGTCGGGGAAGATTACAGTCCTGCCTTGGGAGAACTTGGGAGTTCAGAGAGAGGAATTCTATTTTCTGAGGCCTAAATCACCCCAACATTATAACAAAAGACTGTAACAAGGGCTATGGGAGTTATAAGCCAGGAACCATGGATAAAACACATACACACACACACACACACACATACACGCACAAATATATATCATAATATCACAGCGATGAATAAGACCTCTGTGCTGTCCAAAACCAAGATCAGTTATACTCTTTTTTTGCTTAAAAATATGTACATTTAAATTTACAAAACTTGGCAAATGTAGAGTACAAATACTAAAACGTGGAGGCCTAGGAGCATTCGTGAAATTTCACTTTTTTGTTTTCCCTAAAGAGCATCTGTCTTAGTCTATTTGTGTTACTATAAAAGAATACCTGAGACTGGGTAATCTGTAAAGAAAAAAGGTTTATTTGGTTCATGATTCTGCTGGCTGGAAGATTGGGCGTCTGGTAAAAACCTCATGGCGGAAGGTGAAGGGGAGCTGGTGTGTGCAGAGATCACGTGATGGGAGAGAAAGAGAGAAAAAGAGAGAGAGAAAGGAGAGAGGTGGTGTCAGGCTCTTTTTAACAACCAGCGCTTATGGGAACTAACAGAGCAAGAACTCACTCATCACCCCCTCCCAGGGAGGCCATTAATCTAGTCATGAGGGATCCACACCCATGACCCAAACACCTCCCCTTAGGCTCCCACCTCCAACATTGAGATCAAATTTCGATATGAGGTTTGGGAGGACAAACATCCAAACTAGAGCAGCATCCATGTCTGAAAAGTTAAAAGCATCTTATCTCCTTTCTCTATCTTGTGGCATTTGAAGATACTGACACTGAACTTTCCTTTCCAAACCATCTTGCAACTTGCAGCCACAGACACAAGTCTCCATTCCTAGAGGTCAGCTCTTCACATTTGTGCCATGGGAGCAATGAAATTGGATTGGGAGTCAGATGAGCACCTGGTCACTCCCATTCACCCTCACCTCCATTAGCACATCTTCTCGAAGTAAAGCCAGCATTCCCCACATAAAATGTCACCAACTGACTACTGATGCACAGCATGACCGGTGGAGTTACTCAACCCCTTGGTGGGACCCTGGAGACTTGCACCCTCTGCCCCCCAGCTCACCACACACCACCACCCTCTTTTCCTCTGCACTGGCTTCTGTTCCTTCCCCGATTCTCTTTGCTCCCTCCAACCCAACACCTTGCTTACGCTGTTCAGTCCTAACTGAAATGCTCTCTACCCCGGGCTCCCCCTTCCATCTCATTCATTCCTACCTTTTCTTCAAAGATCATCTTGGGAAAGTCTTGCCTGACTCCCAGACTAGATCAGAATCCCACTGTCACATAGTTTCATAGCACCACATACTCTTCCTTCATAGCCGTGAAGACAGACTGAAATTTAACATTTATCTGAGGGGTTATTTGATTAGCATCTGTCTTCATGACTGGCCCAGAAGTTCCATAAGAGCAGGGATGCATCTGTTTTGTCCACCGTTGCATTCTTAGCCCCTTGCACCACAGCACTGAGCCTGCCACACAGTAGGAATTCAATAAACCCACTTCTGTGATGATGACATTGGATTCATTAATCCATGAGGGCTCTGACCTCATGACCTAAATCACCTTTTAAAGGTCCTGCCTCTCAACACTGTTACAATGACAATTAAATTTCAACGTGAGCTTTGGAAGGGACACGCAAACCGTAGCTATCATTGAGAGATGATGATAAAGATGAGAAGTTGTCCACCCACATCATGGCCAGACCACCCAGGGTCACTCATGGTGGGCAGTCAAAGGCTGTCTAAAATGGCCATTCCCTAACCCATGAGCACGGGCAGCGACTGTCTTTGTCTTGTTTACTGCTCTAACCCTAGTGCCCAGCAGAGCAGGTACTTACTACTTACAGGTTTGATAAATAAATTAATGAATCATAAATATGAAGTACAGATTCATTCATTCATTCATCCATATATTCTCAAAGCTTGTCTACTTCAGATTGAACACCTTGAGTTTGGACTGTGACTAGAGTTACCCGTGGCTCCCTCAGAGGTTTGTGTCTCATTGTTTATCCCCTGCTGATTGAGGGAACAAGGCCATAAGAGCCCCAAATCCCGAGGAAGCAGGGCTGACTGGGCTGATCTGGTGACTTCAGGAAGGTTATCACACCACAAGGATGGAGATCGAGTTCTATCTCGGTCTACCACCTGGGGGCTGAAGGCAGGGTGTCACTGAACTGTAACCTAGAACTGGGATGGGGTGATTAGAGTGACCATTTTTTGCCATGCAGAATCCACGACTCCTTCTTCTGGTAAAGTACTCAAATTTCCTTTCTCTTGTGTACAGCTGTCAATCAAGTGGCCTTGCCTGCCACCATGTGACCAAGTCTGGACCAATCAGACTCTCTCTTGGGAATTTGACTTTGGAGCAGAGCAAGAGAAAGACCCAGAAGATAGTTGGGGCCCCTTTACTGCAACTGTGAAGCCCTGACCAGAGAATTCCCATGGTGGAGAAACATCCTGGCTCCTCCTTTATTCTGAGCCTTGTTCTCCAGCCTTCCTTTGAATTCTATGAGTTGCGTACTATCCTTCCAACAAATTCATTCCCTGCTTAAGTCAGCCAGAGCAAGCTGCTATTATGAAACCAAAAAAATGGTGATTCATAGTACCCGGGTTTCCCAGGGAGGGGGTAGGGGGTGGGGTGCTGAATCCTGATTCTCGGGGGCTAACAGGAGCAGCAGACTTCTTTCTCAGGGGGTTCTGGGATGCCCTGTGCTCCATCAGAAACCAGGCATTCAGCCAGAACCACACCAGCCTCTGGAGTGCCCGACCTGGATACAACGCATACTGCTCCTGGCAGGAGCCCCGGGCTCTGATTTGAAAACCACCATCGGGAGCTGCAACTCAGCCTCCAGGCTTCACTCCCCATCCCCTTCAGTCCATTCTGTGTGGGGCTCAGCCCAGCAGCCAAGGGGCAATATGCAAAATTCAGGCCAGGCACTGGCGATCCGAATGGGGTTAGAGCAGGGTCAGGGCATGCCTCTGCGGTGCTGCGTGGAGGGGCACTAGGGCAGTGGCTATTGAGCAGCCAGAAACTAAGTATCTTAATACTTAACAACCAGTTCAGCTGCACTGGCCACACACCGCCTGGGTACAGCTTAGCTCCTGTGGGACTGTGAGCACCTCGGAAGCGGGACTCTCTCCAGTGTGCCTTTGTGACTCTGCCCCCTCTCCCTTTGCTTCCCCACCTGTCCCTGCCTCGCCAAGGGCTGTGCACAGAGCAGGTGGTTAACGTAGATTTGCAAATAAAAACCCCAGGATAGAAGAAAGAAAATAAAGAGGAAGAAAAGGGGTGGAAGGAGGGAAGGAATGGGTCTGTTCTAGAAAAATCACAGCATGAATCTTCTCCCTGCCTTCTTGCCCCTCCACCCCAGAGTGTTCATCTACATGCTCATTTCAAATAAGCATTAGGCACACTCTTGACAGAAAAAAAAGCTATAAAATAAGGTTGATGTATGGAAGAGTAAAGGGTAGTCTTCTTGCTGGGGGCAGCCATGATAGTGGCTGCCATTTATCAGTTATCTCATTTTCTGTTCACTCTTTTAGGAATTATTGTTATCCCCATTTTACAGATAAACAGACTCGAAAGAGATTAAATGGACCGGGCATGGTGGCACACGCCTGTAGTGCCAGCTACTCAGGAGGCTGAGGCAGGAGGATCGCTTGAGCCCAGGAGTTTGAGGTTGCAGTGAGCTGTGATAACACCACTGCACTTAGCCTGGGCGACAGAGCGAGACTCTGCCTCAAAAACACCAACAAAGAGGTTCAGTGGTTTGCCCAGACGTGGAGATGGGACTCAAACTCACCATCGCTGCCTCCAAAGCCAGAGCTGAATACCGACCTCGAGTGCACTTGGGGGAATTTCCCAAGTCCCAGGATGACAGCCTGGCGTTTGGACAGCAGTCCTGGGGTGGTGCTGCCACCTAGTGACAAGATAGAGAGCCACGGGGGTCTAACCTTCCCCCCAACCCTCCTTTTCTCGCCTGCATCCCCATTTCCCAGCTTGAGAGAGACCTGGGCCGCTGGAGATCCGCCTCTGGCAGCCGAGCGTAACTCGTTTGGGCAGGAGCTTGGGTGCAGGGAACCGACCTCTAGATGTAAGCTGACACCTCACTGGACTCCCTCACCCTGCGTCCCAGAGCCAGCTCTGAAGAGATATTTCAATGAATGACCAGGGGTGCAAATCTCCACAGGTTTGGCGCTCAGCCTGGTCTCCAGACACAACCTCTGAAGACATTTTACCATGAGGATCCGGGTTGATCACATCCTGTCCTTCAGTGTGGGAAGCGTGTCTACTTTGGAGCTTGTTGCCTGGTGTCTGCCTCAGCACAAACCCCACAACAGGTGCTGAGCTGGCTGCGTGGACTGCACAATCCCATTCATTGAGCACCTACTCGCTCCCTGGTACCACGTTAAGCAGCAGCCTCTAATGCCATCCGAAGGCCAAAGACATCAGCACGCCTTACCTGAGCTCACGGAGACCCGACCCCAATCCTCAGGCTCCAGGTGCCTTGCTCTGCCTGCGCCCCGCTTCCCCCCAGCTCTGCAAACCCACGAAACCTTGTTTTGGTTCGCCTAGTCATCCAGACGCGATGACTCAAGGGTCGATGTGGGACAGACTGTCAGGGAAGAAGGACCTGTGTCAGCACAGTGGCTTTCCTGACCTTTAAGGCAGCGAGGAGTTACCTCAACCTGAAACGTGTGGCTGCCGAGTGATTTCGGTCTCAACTGAACCACGGACACGATCGCCGGGCAGATAAGCAGGAGCCATTCCCACTGCCGGTGCTTCCCACAGCTCTTTCCCCACCTCTGTCTTCTCCCACGCCCAGCATGGAAGCCAGAGGCTAAGTTTTCCTTTTAGATCCAGCTCCTGGAGTCTTGTGGCAAACAGAGGGAGAATAAAGTGTCACCTCTAGAGGGCAGGACAGGCTCAGCAACATGTGTCTCACTGTGACCAGTATCAATCTAGTACCTTCTCTGATTAGTTCTCAAAAGTTGCCTCCAACGTGCATAATTTGTGCCAGGAGATCCATTTTGTGCTACAAAAACCGGTTGCCCATAGGGACAAAATAAACAGAATAGAACAGTCAGCTCTGCACCTAATAAGGTGTATATAGTGAGGACAGACACCAAGTGACATGCTCCAAAGTAAACCTTTGGACCTGAAACACGCAGATTATCCATCTAAACCAGTGATTTTTTTACATGTGCTTTGAAGATCTGATGAAAACTATCCACCCCGCCCTTCCCCTTTCCATAATACATGTACACTCATCCATGTGGATTACATGACTTCAGGGGTTCACAGACTCCTGGAACCCATTTGCAGAACCGTAGGTAAAACCAGTCAACGTGGCAACCACCCAAGACTCAAGAAACACAATTGTTGGCAGAGCACGTGGCCAGGACATGCGGCAGTGCGTTGGCATTCAGACGCTCTCGCGGCCGTCACAGTTTGGTGAGCCAGGAGGTCCTCACGCTCGTGGGGAGTAAGCCTGCTTGATGTGAAGCAGAATCTTTGACTCAGGGGCCACTTTGGTCTGTCACCTCTGACACAATGTGTCCTCGATGGTGAGCAGGAAGGAATGGACACGAAGGGTGTAGGAGGTTCAGGAACTGGGGGAAGATTCACGTTAAGTATGTTACTCGATAATAATTTTTAAAAGATTGGAAGCCACATCAATTTTCAAAATAATATACTATAAAGCATCCCTTTGACAAAAGCTCTGGTGCTGGCCGAAGTAGCCCTGTCCAGTGCCCTTTGAGGGCACGCATGGAAGATTAGGCCAAGCTTTGCGAAATGGCTGGCAGCCCGCGGAATATGATCATCGCCGCCCCCTCCCTTCCAAAAACATGCCATGATGATGCCTGGAAAACTTTTCTTAGAACTTTGTTCCTATGATGTAAGGTATTCATTACCCATGACGTGCTTGTGAGTCCCTTGATTTGGTTTCCAAGTTGGCATAAGGCCTGTCCCTGTTCCCATCTCCTCTTTCAGAATCAGCCTGCCTCCCCTGCCGCCTCTCTTGTACCTGCCGCACGTCCCAACCGCTTATTGGTTCATTCATTCAACAAAATGTGCTGTGCACCCACCCCCCATGTCAGACACCTGGCTGAGAAGTGACGATGGAGGGATAAGAAAACAGAGCTGGTCCCTGTCCTCACGGAGACCACGATCTAATGGGGGAAATAAACACCAAAGAACTAATTATTCCAATTAAGCACTGGCAACTGTGGCGCGTGCCAACAAGGAGAAGCACAGAGAACTAGGACAGCACACACCCAGAGCACCTGACCCATTTCGGGGAGCAGGGGTGGTCTGGGAAGGTTTCCCTGCGGAAGTGATATTTAAACTGAGCCTTGAAGGAAGAGTAGAGCAGAGCAGCTGAGGAAGGTGAGGAAGAGCATTGTGGGCACAGGGAACAGCATATGCTCAGTGCGGCCTGTGTGAGGTGCGGAAATTCTATGTCGTGGCCTGAGGAGCCTAGTGAGGTGCCCAAATAACTGGGGAGTTGGTCCTACCTCTTCCTAACTTTACTGCCTCCAAAAGTACCGTTGCTGAGCTTCAGTTCCACAGAGGGAGCCCCCATTTTTCACAGCTAGTGACACACTGCAGTCAGCTGACAAGATGGGACCAGCCACCGGTCAGCACCCCCACACTTTTCCTCCAGGCTCTTAACTGCTCCCCTGTTGACTCCCCACACGGCAGCCGGTGTGATCCTTCACAATGCAAGCCCACCACATCGCTCCTCCGCTTAAAACCCTCTCAGGTTGCCTGGCTCACTCAGCGTCGTGTCCTCACCAGAGCCCACGAGACCCGCAGGACCTGGCCCCCGCCTGCCTGTCTGACCCCTCCTCCCACCCGCCTCCCTCTCAGTCTCTCCACTGCAGCCACACCGGCTTCCCTGCTGGGCCTCAGCCACACCAAACACATTCCCACCTCAGGGCCTTTGCACGTACTGTTTCCTGTGATTGCCCCAGATATCACGTGGCTGGTTTCCTCACTTCCGCTCAAATGCCCCTTCCTCAGAGAGGTCTTCTCTAACCACCGTCTCACTCTCTACCTTGCTACCTTATGTGGTATTATGTAGTGACTGTCTTCTCCACAATATTATAAACTTCAAGAGGTTCAGGACCTTGCAGTGTGTTCACTGTTATGTCCCCTATGCTAAGAACAGGACTGGACACATAGGGCTCAACAGTGTGTTGGACAAATCAATTAGGGAATGGGTGTCACCACCCCCACCCCAACTCCTCCCCGCTCTCACGAACTTCAGCAAACGGGAGGAAGGGAATGCTTGCTGTCAAAACCCCATAGATTCTTCCTGAGGCCCCAAACTTTCCCAACACACTGGCCAGGAGCAGGCTTTTAATAGCAGTCTTGACGATGGGGCTGTGTCAGCTTCTAAAGGGCGTGAGTGTCTGGAATACAGAGAGAAACAAGCCCCTTGGGTCCAGGTACAGAGGGGAGATTGAGTCCCAGCCTACGTGCCACCAAGGCTGTGAGGAGGTGGAAACGGGTTATGTCAGTAGTTTTGTGTTGTGGTTACGCGATTCACAGGCAGAGCTGGGGGCCTTACCAGCTGACGAAATCTCGTGACAGGGCCGTTGCCATCGCGTGCTCCCAGCAGCTGTTTTCTATCTGAGGTTATACCCACTCCTCTAACTCTGTCTCCAGCTGCATGCCGCCACCACAATTGCTGCTGCACCCATGAGCTAGCTGTACTGGTGTTTACTTAATTTTTAAAGTTGGCTTGCTTTGATTACTTTGAATACACGTATTTTAAAAGGAAACCAGGAGTTATTAATAAGAAGACCAAAAGGCACCGTGTGACAAGCAGGACAGCCCTGGCCCTAGAGGAAGGGCTGCATGCAGAGGCCGAAGGCAGAGGCCTGGACAGAGGGGAAGGCAGGAGCGGCCCCTGGGTGGAGAGTCCAGGTCCCAGGTGCTGGGCAGGGGAAGGAGGGAAGAGGAGGAGGTGAGGCCCGAGGCCCCCAAATCTCCTGGTCAGGAAAGAAAAAGGGGGCTGCAGCCTGGGCAGCGGGACTTGGGGAGACTGAGTGGAGAGTGAGGAGGGGAGCTGATTATGTGGGGTTCAGGCGAGCGAGGCTGTGGTGGAGACAGAGGGTGGAGGCTCAGGGCAGGGCCCGAGGGGCTAAGTTGGAGAGGAGGCCAGGGAAGGGGGCCTGGAGGAGGCAAAGGTGGAAACAAAGTGGGTGCGGTTTAGGGAAGGGGTGCTGAGGATTTGGGTGCAATGAGGGCCCTGGCTTAGGAGAGGGCCCCAAGGAGTCCAGGGGAGGATGACTGGGTGTGCAGGTGGGAAAGCGTGGGCATGGTGAGCAGGAAATGGGCCTGGAGGGAAAGGTAGTGGGGGTGTGGGACCAGATGGGGCCGGAGGACTGGGCAGGGAGTGTGCTGGTCCCAGCTGGGCAGCAACCCTCTGTCGTCCCTGCACCACCTGGCACGGTCTATGCACCCCTGCTCTATGCACCCCTACTCTAAAGCAAAGGGCGCCAGTCAGCCCAGGACCCTAGGGGTTAGAGGCCAGACACATGCCATCCTGTTGTGCAAAGGATAGAGTTTCTGGGAGCAGTGGGGATAAACAAGCATGCTGAGGGAGAAAAATAGCTCAGGGAAGACCAGAAGGTAAATTGTCATACAGAGATCTGTCAAAGCAAGACATAACTGCAAAGATCCAAAGCTGCATTTAGATTCTAGAGTCATCTGCAGAATCACATAGATTATTGTGCATGAGAAAATGAATGGGCACAGGCAACCCTTGAGTGTGGTGTTGCTCCTGGGTCGTTACTCTGGCAGATGGGATGGTCCTTATCAATGTGGGTGATGCTCTCAAGCACTGATTGGGTAGGGAACGAGGTCCCCTATTTCTAAAGGCACATGAATCCCAACGCATAGGAGGCGGTGGAAGGCACAGATGGTTTTCTGCCTGGTTAATTGCCCCTCTCTTTCCAGAACTGCCCCTTCTCTGCTCCAATACAGCCCCCTTGGGAGCTGCCCTGTTCTTATATAACCCCTTGTTCTCAAGGTCATGGGTGATGAGGCTGGGAATGGGCATCAGCGAGTTTCAATTTAGGACAAAAAATCAGGGCAGCCTCTCTCAGGCAGTGGAAGCTGTTATGTTGTGAAACTCCAGTGCTACTGGTTGCCATGTTTCCATGCAGAGAAAACCAGAACGAGATTCGAAGGAGCAAGCTGACATGCAGGAACATCAGAGAAGGCGAGAGTCCCAAATGTGTCCCAGTCCTCGGTTCTGGTCATTCCTGGGGCTTTGGCCACTCTCCGCCCTTCCTGCTGCTCCACCGGTGGTCAACTCCTCTCGAGGTCTCAGCATCCCCAAACTCCTAGAGTTCCCCAAACACACTATCTCTGAGCTGAAGCTGGTTCACCCTGGGCATCTGTCATTTGCAATCAACGCAACAGTAAAAAGAAAAGGTTACCGAGAAAAGCTGGGGGTACAATCAGCACTCTTGGTTTCCCCATTTGAGACACAGAAAGCACTTTCAGGGACTACTCAGAGCTCAGGGCAGCCGATGGCATCAACAGCAGGGTCTTCACACAACTGATGACTCAGGAAAGCTTGAAGGGAATCTGCAGCTACCTGGGTTTTATTTGGGAATTCTTTCTTTCTTCTTCTTTTTTTTGTTTTTTGAGACAGGGTCTCACTCTGTCACCTGGAATAGAGTGCAGTGGTGTCATGATAGCTCACTACAGCCTCAGACTCCTGGGCTCAAGCCACCCTCCCTCCTGCAGCTGGGACTATAGGTGTGGGCCACCATGCCCAGCTGGGAATTGTTTATTTCTAATGCTTCTACATATTCACAATTCAGGTGAGCCCGAGCTGAATGTCCTGCCCTGTAGCATCAAGGAAGCATGATGCCAAGGAGTGAAAGATGAGATGATGAATTCAGGACTCGTTACTTGCCATAAAATTTGATTATTGCATTTTCATGGGAATTCACACTCTGAATTTAGGCTCTCTCGACTCTTGATCTCACAGTGGCTGAGATCACCATAGGGAAAGGGTGGTGGGCAGAATAAAGGAATGAAGGGAGGAGAGAGAGAGAGAGACAAACAGAGGGTGGGGCAATAGGACACGGGCACTTGTCTTTTACAGCCTCACTAGCGTCTACGTAACGTGTCAAGGTTGAAGCTGTGATTCTCCCTTGAGGAGGCAGCTCCATCTACCCAGTTGGTCGCATCAGAAACCCAGGCAGGGCATTCTCCTGACTCCTCCCTTCTGGCCCCCTCCCCTTCCCTCTGCTTTCCATCCTCCTGCCACTGCCCAAATTCCACTCTGACCTGGGTGACCACAGCGGCCTCCTAAGAGGTCTCCCTGTCCCCACTCCAACTGGATTCTCCACCAACCAGCCAAAGCCTTCTCTCCAAATGACAAATCTAACGATGTCCCTCATCTACTTAAAATCTCCCAGTGGCTCCTTTGCTCTTACGATAAAGTAAAAAAAAAAAAAAAAACCCCTTAATAATTAGGCCTGCCCGATCTGGCTACCACCTCCCTCTGGCCTCGCCTCTCACCCTCACTCTGCTCCAGCCACACTGGCTTTGTCCAGCTCCTTGAAAGGGAGGCTCCCTCCTGGCTCGGGGCCTTTGCACATTCTGTTCCCTCTGCCTGAAACACCCTTCCCCTCTCTTTTGCCAAGTTAGGTCCCACTCTTGCTTGAGACTTGCTTAAGATCCGGCTCATCTGTCCCTCTTTACAAATTCTTACAAATGCCCCTCATAGCACTTATCATTTTACTTATGTGTATATGTGAGTGTCTGATGTTTGTGCTCTCAACTAGACTGTCAGCCCATGAGGTCAGGGAGGGACCCCGTCTGTTTTCCTCACCCTGGATCCTCAACACCTGTCACAGGGCCTGGCTTAGTTTCATCTGTCCCTCCAGACCCTGTTGAAGCACCTCACTGAGAAGCCCCCTCTGACTCCCTGCTTTGTCAACCCATGAGCCAGCACGGACTCTGTCACACATTTATCAGACCACCCTGCAATGATCTGCTCACATGTCGGTGTCACCACTAGTGAGATTGCAGATTCCTGGGGGGCAAAACCCTTGTCTTTGCTGAGTTTTTTCACCCTACACCTAGCACAGGGCCTAGTCTGCAGAGATCAGTGGTGAATAAATGAATGACTCTGTCAAGACAGCTCCCTAGGCCTGGGTTTTTCCCCTGTAAACCAAGGGGCAGAACCAGATGATTTTGTCTGTCTTTTCTCCAACCCTATGGTTCCAGCGTCACCTCAACCTGCCCAGCCAGCGCCCACTGCTTTGTCGTCCCCTGTGCTTTTAACTGTTGCCCTGGCAATCAATGAATCTGGCTGCTACCACCGTTCCTCTCTTCCACTATGCAAAGACAGCCTCACACCTCTGGGCTTTCTATAGATTATGCAAAAACACAAAAAAACATTTTACTATCTCCTTCCTCTTTGACTCGTGTTTTTTAGTTAGCTCTTTCTCATATTTATGGAACAACGTTTTTTGGTTTTCGAATTATTAAGAAGTATTTAAAATATACAAAAAGTATGAAGAATAACATAGTGGACACCCATGCACACGCCCAGGGACATACAGCTGAGGACATAAAACGTGACCCACGGACATGGGGCTTTTCTTGGCAGGGGACTAATACCATCTGAGGCCTTTCAGGGTGTACTCATGTATTTCTAGGGAACTGAAAATTGGTTTCAGACCCTGTGTCCCGGAACAGAGCCTGGCGTCCACACATCCAGGTAGGAGGCCTTTATTCTGTACTCTCTTCTAAGGAGAGTGGGTCTTCCTCTGTGCCCTGAGTCCTCCGCAGGCCCTGAGCACACTCCCTTCAAGGACAGACTTGGAGAATCTCTGTGCTGAGAGGACCCTGGAGGGAAGGAATCTGGACTTGCACTTGGCACGAGAACGTCCCCCCGCCTGTCCCCCATGGGCTTCGTGAGGTGTGGCAGTGGAGCCCAAACACCGTGGGCAGGCACCCCAGAAAAGAAAAAGAAAAGCAAAATAAAATAGACATGAGCATCCCGTACAAGCTGGACATGTTGTCCTTTATTTTGAGGCCATCTGGAGGTGGGACTCATCTAGGAAATGCATCCAAGAAGTCAGTTCCATCAGTCTGCTATTTCCCTTCTGGGGGCCAGACACAGAGCTATAGAGGTTGGGGTTTGAATATGAATAGGCCATGACTCATAAACTTGAGGTGCTCACAGCAAGTGGATAACTTAAAGAAGTAAATAAACCTTTATGACACAATGTGACCAGAGCTACCACCCAGGTGCACATGCATGTGCTTGTGGGCAGCTGCAGGCGGTTCCACCTGTCTGGGGCAAAAGGTGGGAGTGGGCCATGGTGGGAGATGTGGCCAGAGCGACATCACAAAGGCCCTGTGCGCAGAGTGGAGGAGTGTGATCCTTCTGAGAGTTGGGACGGCCACTGGAGACATCAAGGCAGGGCCTGAAGAGAACTGGAAGGCCCTGGAAGGGGCGTGGTGCTGAGCTGGAAGGAGCAAGAACATTAGGGAGGTGGCTGGAGGGGATGGAAGTGAGTCTGAACTACGGTGGTGTTGGTGGCGGCATGGGAAGGAGAGGAGGGACACTGTAAGGAGATGAGCACCATAGACATTGTGAGTGAAGGGAGGGATCTGGGTCCTTCTCGGGATTGGGGTTTGGCTGACGGGGAACTAGCAGTGCTGTTCATCCGCAGGGAATTCTGGAGGAGAAGCAGATCTCGGCATGGATCTTTGGATCACGGGACAGAAGGTGAGCTGTAAATTGAAGGGATAAGACCCCACAGACTCTACAAGCGTGAAAGAAACAAAAAGAAGGTCAGAGAAGGGCTGAACAAGACTAGGGTGTGGGGAATAGGGCCTCCGACATCACCTATGGGCCCCGGCGAAGCAGCTGGATCTCCATTAGATTCCATTTTTAAATTTTAGGGTTTTTGTTTGTTTAAGAAAATGAAAAAAAGTTATATATAGTTTAAAGAATCAAATAATCATATATCAAAAGTATCAGTTGCCTACCCCCTCCTTTCCTGCTCTCCTGAGGCAACTACTTTCAATTCTTACTAGAGGATTCTTTTGGTGTTACCACCATAACTGCAAATGACAGGGACATATTGATACCTCCTGACTTTTTCCATGATAGGCGTTTACAGGCTATGTACTTTCCAATATTGCAGACAAGGGTTTCACTATTTACCCCACCCTCATCTCAACCACACACATGTGCCCAATTCCTGTTCTTCCATCCTCCCAGCAGAGTTATAGTTTTGGGTAAGTCAACTTCCAGTGTTCATATTGTTATGATTGTATTCATGCTATGTAGACTGAGTCACAAAATAATCACCATAATTATTTTTTCCCCTTCCTCCATAGCTCTTTAAAAATTCCACTGGAGTTAATGATGCCTTCCCTGCCCCCGTTCACTTAGTTATATTTGTGGTACTTATCATTACTTCAGCCCCTAATTCTCCCCCAATTGTGTAAACCTCCTCTCAATGTTTTCAAACACATTCCTATCAGTATCACTTCCTTGAATAAATCTTTCCTGTAGTCTTCTGACCAGCTTCCGTCTGAACGACTGCTTTCCATGCCTGGCAAACAGCTGTCCCTCTGGGCGTTTCCTTTAGCTAGTGATTCCCATTGCCTGCCTCTTGTACGGGATTCCTTGCTTTCACAATCTCGCGTCATATTCTCTCTAGGGTTCCTCTCTTGTTTTGGTGGAGCACATCCTTTAGCAGCTTCCTAAGAGAGCGGATAAGGCAGTACCTTTTTTTTGAAACTCTGCATATCTGAAAGCATTTGATTCTCTTCTCAGACTTATTTATTTTGGTAATTTGGGCATAGAATTCTAGGCAGGAAATGCTTTTCCTTCAAAAGGGATTATTTCACTGACTCTCAGTTTCCAGGCTTGATGACAACTGTGATGATATTTTGTACATTTTTTCTTAAAAAGACTTTTTATGAAACCTGTTTTTTTATCTCTCTGAAAGCCTGTTGGATCTCCTCTTTGTCCCCAGTTTTCTGAAATTCCATGGTGATGTGTAACACAGCTCAGTTCTACAGACATATATTGTAAGCATGTGCTATATCGTTTATGACATTAAACACTCCAGGCTATGTAAAGATATACATAAGTCCTTAGAGAGCTAGAAATCTGAGAAAAATGTAGGCCATAAGGCAAACGGAAAATTGATAATCATGTAGTATTACACATATAAATTATACATATAAGACTTGTAAGGGCAACATTTTTAGAAGTTCCAAATGCTAGTATTTTAAGGAGGCATAATCCAGGGTCTCAACCTGATTCACTTCACTGTAACTTCTCAAGCACTCGCCAGACTCCATGCTTCTCACATCTACAGCCCTGTTTAGATGGTAGTAAGCTATCAATCAATAAGGGCGAGAGAGTCTGACTTCCAAGTCCTGTTCTTACTGCCAGGAGTTGCTGTAAGCCTCTAGGGGGCAGATTTCGCTACCAGTCTGCAGAAGGCCAGGAAAGGTTGAGTTTAACACCACAGGTTCCTGCAAGCTTCCTCTGGAGTCAGTTGAGGACAGAACCAAGAATCAGAGCCCCTTTTCAGGAAGCAATTTCTAAAATGTATTTCTCCTTCACTATCAAGGTGTACCTATAGAGACCTATAGATAGAACATACAGATAGATATAGTAGTCAGCTGCTTAATAAATGTTTTTTCAACATGATGAAAAATGAATACAGAATATTTCTGTGTAATATCTACCCAACGGAGATAAGATATTGGGCAGATATGGAGCAGTCCGCCCCCTGGTGGAAATCTGCCAGGAGTCAGCACTACCCTGGTTGGCTGCCAGAATATCATCATTATTATCGAAAACAAATATACACATTATCTAGTTTAATTCTCACAATAATCCTATGAGGCAGGTATTTTAGTCGTCATTTGATAGCTTCAGAAACTGAAGGATAGAGAGGTTAAGTAACTTTCCCAAGATCCCGAAGCTAATAATAGCAGGACAGAGCTTCAAGTCCAAGCAGACCCAGTTCAGGGCTCACAACAGATCCCAACTCACTTCTCCACAAAAGCAACTCCAAATATCCCAGGTAAGACCTCTTGGAATTTGTCATCAGACTGAAGTGCTGCCCCAGAAAAGATAATGGGAGATGCCACATGGAAGGGAAATCTTACCGTTGCTTGTTCTGATGCTAATTCACTGTGAGACTCCAAATAACACACCTGACTCTCTGGGTTCCAGCTTCCTCATCTATAAAGCGAAGTTAAGAATATATTCTGAAGAGTTTGGGGAGAAGTCCATGATGACCTAGGGAAAAGAAACAGTGAGAGGTCTCAGAAGGCCTTCCAAAAGGTTCTCTGCTCCCTAGAGAATGATGGGAAACCCTGGAGAAATTTTGAGAATTCAGGACATTAAATTAATGTGGAAATTTTTAGATGGGTATGAATTTCTTCTTCAAATATTCCAGTATAATCCAACACCCCACAATTTCTACCAAAAAGTGGGTGCCTCCAAGCAGGGTGTGATCATGTGAATCTAGTTCTCTCTCCTGGGAGTCAGGGGTTCTAACCCCACCAGGGGTGCTCCAACTTGGATGACCTGGGGAGCTAGAAACATGCAGAGGTCCCTGTCCCTCCTCAGAGATTCCAATGTGGGGATGGCGCAGGCATCTGGAATGCCGAGTCCCCACCATGTGATTGTAATGTGTAACCTGGAGAACCACTGCTCCAGAGCTTTAAAATAATCATTTTTGGCCTGAAGTTTAAAAAAAGAAAGAAAGAAAGAAAAAAAAAAAAAAAAAGGAAGCAGAGGCACCCTGTAGCTCTCAAACTTTAATGAGCAAATAAACAAATCTCCTGGGTATCTCGTAAATAAATATGCAGCTTTTAATTCGGTAGGTCTGGGGTGGGCCTGGCATCTTGCCCTTCTTGCCTCCCTTTTTTTTTTTTTTTTTTAAAGACCCTGACACTGGAGAGGATTCTGCCCTTCTAACAAGTTCCCAGGGGGTGCCCATGCTTCTATCCATGGACTGTACTTGAATAGCTAGCCTATAGCTTGCATGATTACAGACTTGAAGGAGAATTATGGCTCTCCATGCCAGCTAGGACCTTAAGTATGAAGTTACTTCACTTCTGTAAGGCTTATTTTCTATAAAATGCAGTCCAGCAATACTAATTAAATCACAGAATTCTTGTGATGCTTAATTGAGATAATACATCAGACGTGTTTAACACAGTACACCCAATGTTAGCTTTTTGCTAGGACAGACAGCCAACATTCATGGAAAGCTTACTAGGTGCCAGGAATTTTCTAAGTGCTTTCATGTATTAACTCTTTGAAGCCTCAAAACAACACCGTAAGGCAGGCACTATTATTTCATCAGCCCCACCTTACAGATGAAGAAATTGGGGCACAGAGAGGTGGAGTACCTTGACCTACAGTGACACACCTCAGAGTAGCTAAGCTGGTGCTTGAACCCAAGGTGAATTCGGGCTCTTTACCACCACGGTCTCTCGACGACGGGGCTGAAACGGCTCAGTGCGGCGAGTTAAGGGTTTAGGCCTCTGAAATGGGCTGGCACCAGCAGGTGGCAACCTAGGGCCACGTGGGCGCAGAGATCACTTACCAGACCGCCCTCAGAGCCAGCGCTGCGCTAAACATTTCGCAACACAACCGCTGACAGCTTCTGACGCTTCTCCGAACTCCCCTCTCCCCTCCACCGTAGGGTCCTCACCGTGGAGGCTGCCCAGAATCCATCGGGAAATAACAGCCCTACTTAACAGGTTCAAATCTAACTTCCCCAAGACAAAAATCACGTCCGCAGGGACAGCCGCGAGCAAAGCGAGTTTTCCGCAGCTCTCCTTTAACCCAGGAGCGCACAGACCAGGAAATCTACAAATCTTTTTTTATACCGAAAGGTCAGCAAGGAGTGGGGAGCTCAGCCAAGAGGGAGGAAGCCGGGGAATCCCTCTCGGGTGTCCGGGAACACCTTGGCAGCGCCCGGCACTAGTGCACGCGCGCAGGGCGTGCGGACCCGCGCGGAGGAAACTCTATCTGCGAATTACCGTGTAAGGGTGGGGGATCTTCTCACAGGGGCCGCCGGGAGCGGGGCAAAAGAGTTTGAGGGGCAGTGCAAGGCGTGGGGGTGCGCGGGCGGTTTCCATGGCGCCCGGGGCGTAGGGGAGGAATGCATCCCGCAAGCGGTGGCGAAACAACTGCGCGGCCGGCGGGGCAGGGCTCAAGAAGGGAAGGGAGACGGGGTGGGGGCGGAGTAGGGGGATGGGAAGCCGGCCAGGACGGGGGCGGGGCGGTCACGTGCGCCCGAGGGGGCGAGGCCCCGAGCCGACCCGGAGCGAACTGAGCAAGCGAAGTAGCTGCGCCTGGAGTGAATTTTCTCTGGTACCAAAAACGCTGTGGGGGGGAACCCGAGGCAGGAGCTGGCTGAGGCGTCTACAGCCGGCCTGGGGACAGCGATCGCTCCGGGTGGGGACAAAGAGCTCCAAGGAAAAGTGGGAGCAGGAGCTTGGAGGTGAGCGCAGGGAGCCCCACTCGCGGCTTTTGACGCTACCTCGGATCTCCGTTTCTCCTGGGGCAGGCGGAGGCAAGTGTCCCGTCAGCTATAGGGGACAGCCACTGTCCCTTAAGACTGCTGGAGCCCTCAGCACCTCTCCAGGACTCCAGGGGAGGTTGTGGTCATGGTGAATGAAGATCCCAACCAGCAGGAGCGCGATGACACCCCTGCGCCGGAGTCCCCCCTCCAAGAGGACCCCAGCGTCTCAGCCCAACCCAGCGTCTCAGCCCAACCCAGCGTCTCAACCCACCCCAGCGTCTCCATCCACCCCAGCGTCTCTGCCCACCCCAGCAGCTCGGCCCACCCCAGTGCCTTGGCTCAACCCGGCGGCTTGACCCAACCCTGTGGTTCCAGCCCTGAAAACCTCAGCGTGATCAAGGTGAGCAGGCGCCGTTGGGCTGTGGTCCTGGTGTTCAGCTGCTACTCCATGTGCAACGCCTTTCAGTGGATCCAGTACGGCGCCATCAATAACATCTTCATGAACTTCTACGGGGTCAGCGCCTTTGCCATCGACTGGCTGTCCATGTGCTACATGCTGACCTACATCCCTCTGCTCCTGCCCGTGACCTGGCTGCTGGAGAAATTCGGCCTGCGCACCATTGCCCTCACCGGCTCGTTTCTCAACTGCTTGGGGGCCTGGGTGAAGTTGGGCAGCCTGCAGCCACACCTCTTCGCGGTCACGGTGCTGGGCCAGGTCATCTGCTCCGTGGCCCAGGTCTTCATCCTGGGCATGCCCTCCCGCCTGGCTTCTGTCTGGTTCGGGGCCAATGAGGTTTCAACAGCCTGCTCTGTGGCTGTCTTTGGCAATCAGGTGGGTAGAGGAGTTTGTGGATGTTCAGAGGAGTGGGCATCTTATCGTCGCTGGACCGAGCGTGTTAGATTGCACCTAACTACTGAGAGTGGGAGGCTATGATTTTTCTGACTGTTCAAGAGTGTTGGTGACTCGGGGTGACTGTGTGGCTGGGTGTGACCCACAGTGTGATGACTGAGTGATTGTGACTAGGTGACACTGTAAAAGAAGTGGGAAACAAAAGCAGGGGACCTGCTCTTTCGTCCACAATTTCTCCTCCCCCAGGAGAAAGCATGCTTCTTGAACATACTCTACTTTGTGTCATTCCTGAACCTGTGTTAGTCCACCAACTTAGACCTGTGACTTCAGGAATATTACTCTTTCTCTGGCAAAAGCCCCTGAGCTTCAGACTCTTGATGCCATCAGATTTTGGCAGTTGTTGTTGGCTAGACCAACGGGCTTTCCTAGAGTGCTGTATCTCCTGTACTGCTAAAATTGCAGAGCTCTGCCTGCTGGTGTTTGGCACTGTTCTTACCTTCTTTTGTACACAGCTGAAGCCAGGACAGTGGGAAGAATGCTACTCCCCTGCGATTTAGAGCCAGCTCCAGCAGGATGGAGTAGAAATCTCTCTCTGAATTTCCAAGGCCTAGAAGGGCTAGATTATGTCTTAATACTCTCTCCTTTCTTCTTTTTGCAAGGAGAATCCCAAACTATTTGCATCTCAGTGTGGTTATGATCCAGAAAGTTGGGCACGTTATGAATCTGATTGCCTTCTCCAAATATTTGAAGCAAATATGAAGGGAAACATTTGAGACAAACCTTAAGCTGGACCACTGCCTCTGGGTCTCACTTCTTCCCAAGCACATGCAGTCCTGGCTGTGTGTTTAACAAATGACCAGTAATCCTTAGTTCTCATAGGTCTATTTTCTCTGACCTGTTCATTTCATATAGAAAATTTAAACTTGCGTTTAGAAATTTTGCATTTGCAACAGAAACTTTCCAAAACTTTTCTAATGACAAATTACACTTCTGATCATCTTTACCACCAAGAAGGTGATGTGACCTAAATTTCCCTGTGCCAGTGAGTTCTGCCTCTTGGGTAATTGTCGAAGCAATCGATGAAAGCAAACAGAGAAGCCACCTTTAGCTCACAAACAAGCAACATAAAATCCCTTACCCAGGTTTCACCTATGGCTTTGAATATTTTGAAGATTGAATTGATTTGAGGCCTGAAGTTGAAATTGGATGGATCTTTTGTTCAGGGCAATTTAAAAACAGGTAGTGACAATATTTGTCAACCCCCTATCTTCTAAAATAATGTGACTGTGGATTTTAACACCCTCACTGCAGCCCTGCTGTTGGATTTGGCACTATTGGATTTTTCCTTTGTACGAGGGTAAAGCTAGGGGAGAAAGGGCAGGAGCTTTCCACCATCTGGAGGCTTAACTATCCCTATAAGCAGCAGAATAGGCTTCAGACAAGGTCTCTGCAACCCCCGGCCCACTGTTTGCTGAGGGCAGGATTGCTAACGGGGAGAAGCCCTCTTTGTTGGCTGGATGATGGGAGATTCTTTGTGTGTGTGTGTGAATTTGTTTTTATTGGGGTATGAGACATGGGATGGGAAATGTCACTGTGGGGTATAGTATACAGGGAATGTCCATTCTAGTCTTCTTGGGGTGCTTTGTGGAACTATTTCTTCAAGATTCTAATACCTTTTTTTTTTTGTTAATCATAATAATAGATTTTCACACCCCTTCTCAAACACCTGTGAAGGAATTTAATACTAGATATATCTTTAAAATTTAATAGGCTCCTATTGCTGCTATGACCAGTGTGTGTGTGGGGGGGGGGGATTTAATAGGAATAGCTAATCATCCCACCTCTACCCACCACCAAGGTCAGAAAATGCTAAGAACTTTATATTTAGAAACACTTTGATGTGGTATATTTGCATAATGGAGCCATCTATTTAGTTTGATCTTTTTAGTTTGATCTGTTTAGGCCTAACCCTCCATGCTAAGTTATACATGATGAAAAACTGAATTGTTTACTATACTAACTCAAGTAGAGATGACTATGTTTGCTTCTTTGTCATGTTTTAACCCTTTTTTTCTGAGTGAAGTACAGCTGAATGGAGGAGAAATATTAACAGAGCACCTTGAGTTTTGCTGCTTAGAAAAAAGACTCCTCAAAGCTATTTAAACATACTTCAAATGTTATGCAAAATAATTCTTTCTGGCCTGCAAACTTCACTTTGACCCTGACCACACAGATTACCCCAACCCCTGTATGCTGGTAATTCTGACCTCTCTCTTCAAATGCTTTTTCTATGGTCCACACGTGCACCAGCCTCTGCTTGCATTAAATCCATCATCCATTCATTCAACAACCCTGTGCCTAGCACCTGCCTTCCGCAAGACATTGTTCTAGGGCTGCAAAGATAATCCTTGCCTTTGCAGAGTTCCTGCACCAGATTTTAAAATTGTACCAGGCACCAAGATTCAGATTAAAAAATAAAAACAGATTATAATATAGAGGATTTAGTTTCAGTTCCCCATGAGGTTTTTAGTATTTTCTTTGCCTAATTGCCATGGTAAAGGGTGAAGAAAGGGAACGAAGCTAGTATCTATTAAACACTTACTACATACAAGGCACTTTTTCATCTATTATTCAATTTAACCCTTTCAAGAACTCTGTGAGGTTGGTGAAATTGCTCCCATTGTTACAGATGAGGAAACTGAACCCAGATAAATCAAGCAACCTTATCTAGGATCCCTTAACTACTAAGTGATGGTAGAAGAGAGATTTGAACCCAGTTCTACCTCCAAAGCCACTGTCGGTGGGCCCATATTGATTGTGGAGCAAATATATATATGGTGGATTCTAAGGATCTAATTTTTCTTTTTGTGTCTGCAGGGTTGTTGTTGGTGATAAAGTTTCCAGTTATTTTGCCCAGCATTTGAGGGCCTGGGACTTACCTTTGGTTTTGAAGTTCCTCTTAGAGGGCTGATTCTTCCTCTTTTAACCTAGCACAGTGACCCTATTGTTGGGAAGGTGGGGGTAGGGGTGGAGTCTCTGGCAAGAAGAAACCAGTAAATCCTGAAGCAGGGGAGAGAGGGAAGGCAAGCCTCAAGACTACCACTGAGGCCCTTTCCCTTTTGTTGGGCGCTCTGACCAGTGGCTCCAGGTGGTAACAGCCTGGCATTTCTGAAGCAACACCAGCAGCATTGTTTCAAGGGAAAATCTGTGTGGGGTTTTAAGTGACATGCACACATTGTTATTATGCAAGTGTTGGAAGAGAGCCTTGTGCTACAGTCTGATAGTTGGATGGTACAGGATAAGGTAGATGTAGGAGCTAAAAGAGATCTTCAAGGTCGGCCCTAGCCCAAGTGAGGGGCAGAAAGAGGGGAAGGGACTTCCCCAAGGACGCTTGGGCAGCTCAAAGCACAGTGCCACCCAGAAACAGAGTGAGAGAGAATCAATTTGCTTCTAGAAGTAAAGAAAATACAGTAACCTCACACAACCAGCTCTATAGGAGCTACAGCTGGCTGTCTAAAATAGCGCTGTCCAATAGAAATAAAATGCAAGCCCCAAACGCAAGGCACATGTGTAACTAAATTTTTTAGTAGCCACATTAAAAATGTAAATATAAAAAAGGTAAAAAGAACAGGTGAAATTCGTTTTAGTAATTGTCTTAACATGTTTTATGCTGCTATCACAGAATACCACAGACTGGGTCATTTATAATGAACAGAAATTTATTTGGCTCATGGTTCTAGAGACTAGGAAGTCCAAGACCAAAGGGCCAGCATCTGGCGAGGGCCTTCTTCCTGCATCATAACATGGCAGAGGGCTTCTTATGGGCAAGAGAGAGAACGAGAAAGGGCTGAGCTAGCTTTTATAACAAACCTCTTGTGATAACAACATTAAGCCATTAATGAGGTCAGAGCCCTCTTGATCTAATCATCTCTTAAAGGTCCCACCTCTCAGGGCCAGGTGTAGTGACTCATGCCTGTAATCCTAGCACTCTGGGAGGCCAAGGTGGAGAATTACTTGAGACCAGGAGTTCAAGACCAGCCTGAGCAAGAGTGAGATCCTGTCTCTACAAAAAATAGAAAACTAAAACAGGCATGGTGGTGCATGCCTGTAGTCCCAGCTACTCGGGAGGCTGAGGCAGGAGGATGGCTTGAGCCCAGGAGTTTGAGGTTGCAGTGAACTATGATGACACCACTGCACTCTACTGCACTCTAGCCTGGGCAACAGAGTGAGACCTTGTCTCAAAAAAAAAAAAAAAAAAAAAGTCCCACCTCTCAACACTTGCATTGGTGATTAAGTTTCCAATACATGAACTTTGGGGGACACATTCAAACCATAGCATTCTGCCCCTGGCCCCCCAAAACCTATGTCCTTGTCACATACAAAATACAGTCCTTCCATTCCAATAATCCCAAAAGTCTTTTTGGCACCAACTCCAAAGTCCAAAGTCTCATCTGAAACTCAAGGCAAGTTCCTGCCAGCTACGAGATTGTAAATTTTAACACAAGTTTTCTACGACTAAGATACAATGATTAAACATTGGATAAACATTCCTATTCCAAAAGGGAGAGATCTACCAAAAGTAAGGGGTAACATCTGTAATGCCAGCTACTCGGGAGGCTAAGGTGGGAAGATTGCTTAAGCCTGTAGCTCAAGACCAGCTGGGTAACATAGCAAGACTCCTCACCCCTTAAAAAAAAAATGAAAAAAATTAGCCAGGCATGGTGGTGTGCACCTGTAGTCCCAACTACTTGGGAGGCTGACCTGGGAGGTTGACTTGAGCCCAGGAATTCAAGGCTGCTGTGAACTATTATTGCACCACCGTACTACAGCCTAAGTGACCAAGTGAGACTCCAGCTCTTTAAAAAAAAAAAAAAAAAAAAGCAAAGCCAGGCACGATGGCCCACACCTGTAATCCCAGCATTTTGGGAGGCCAAGGCAGGAGGATTGCTTGAGCCCAGGAGTTCAAGACCAGCCTGAGCCATATCTCTACAAAAACTAAAGAAAAATTAGCTGGGTGTGGTGGTACACACCTGTAGTCCCAGCTACTCAGGAAGCTGAGGCAGGAGGATCCCTTGAGCCCATGAGTTCAAGGCTGCAGTGAGCTATGATGATGCCATTGTACTCCAGCCCAGGCAACAGAACAAGACCCTGTCAAAACAAAAGAAAAAAAGAAAGAAGTAACAGGTCCCAAGCAAATTCAAAACCCAGCAGGGAAGACATTGAATGAAAAAAATCAAAAAGCTCTTAAATATACTCCTTAGACTCCATGTCACACATCCTGGGCACACTGGTGACAGTGGTGGACTCCCAAGGCCTTGGGCAGCCCAGCCCCCATGGCTTTGCTGGGTGCAACCCACATGGCTGCTGTCACTGGTTAGAGTCAAATGGCCTGAAACTTTTCCAGGTTAGGGCCACATGCTGCCAATGGCTCTCCCCCTGGCAGTGGCCCTGCCCCTTCAGCTCCACTAGGCATTGCTCTGATGGGGACTTTCTGCAGAAGCACTGACCCCACATTTCTGCTTGGCATTACCTTATCAGAGGATGTGTGTGCTGCCTCCAGCCCTGTGGCAGGTTTCTGCCCGGGCTCCCAGGCTTTCCAATACATCCCCCGAAATCTAGCTGGAAGCTGCCTCCACTGCTCTTGAATTCTGCATGCCTGCAAAGTAGTAGCAGGTGGATGTGGATGCTGCCAAGGCTTACAAGCTTACGCTCTCCAGAGCAGCAGTCCGAGCCACAGCTGCTCTAGCTGGAGTGGCTGGGAGCAGCATCCCCAGGCCTGTTGCCTAGTGCCATGCTGTCGTCCTAGGCTCCTGGATCTGTGATGGGAGGGGCAGCCTTGAAGATCTTTGAAATGCCTTTGGGACCTTCTCCCCATTATTCTGACTGTTAGTACCTGGCTCCCTAATATCAGTACTAATTCCTTTAACAAAGAGTCTCTCGGCCACACCTATGGATTTCTCTCCAGAAAAAAATGCTCTTTCATTCTCTACCACATGGCCAAGCTGCAAATTTTCTAAATTTTTATGCTCTGCTTCACTTTTAATTATAAATTCCACCTTTAGGTCGTTCCTTTGCTGCCCTAGTTGAGCATAAGCCATTAAAGTAACCACACCGCTTCTTGAGCGCTTTGTTGCTTAGAAATTTCTTCTGCCAGATACCCTAGGTCATCACTCTTCAGTCTGGCCTTCCCCAAAGCCCTAAGGCATGGACACAATGAGGCCAAGTTCTGTGCTATGGTGTAAGGTGGGTGGCTTTGTTCTAGTTTCCAAATAAATACTCCTCATTTCCATCTGAGACCTCATCTGAATGGCCTTTACTGTCCATATTTCTATTTCTGTCACCATTTGGTTACAACCACTTAACCCATCTCTAAGAAACTCCAAACTTTCCCTTTTTATCTTCTCCTGAGCCCTCACCAGAATCACTTTTGTGTGTGTGTGGGCACAACATTGTGACAGAACCACTCTTAATGGTCTGTTCATGGCAATTTTTTCTAGCCTGCTCCTCCAGACTCTTCCAGCCTCTGCTCCTTAGCCAGTTTCAAAGCTACTTCTGCATTTTCAGATATCTTTACAGCAAGACTCCACTTTTTGGTACCAATTTTCCATCTTAGTTCGCTTTGTGTTGCTATAACAGAAGACCTGAGCCTGAGTGATGTAGAAAGAAAAGAGGTTTATTGAGCTCATGGTTCTGCAAGCTGGGATGGTCAAGGGTGTGGCTCTGGCTTCCCCACGAGGGCTTCCATGCTGCATCATGACGTGGCAGATAAGGTCAAAGGGAAGTGGACACATGTGAAGAGGCAAAACCCAAGGAGCGTCCTGGCTCTATAACAACCCACCATCCTGGGAGAACTAATCCAGTCTGTTGTAACTGGCCACAGGCTCAGCCACTCTCCACTTGCAAAAGCCAGTAACAAGGACAAGGTATGGTGAAAAGAAAGTGACTTCATTCCAGAACTAGCAGTGGGAAAATGGCCAAAGGCTCTTGCCTCAAAGTGACCATTTCAAAATTTTGGGTGGAGGATAGGGATTTAAAAAGGGGTCTTGGTCCTAGCACTCTGGGAGGCCGAGGCAGGCGGATCATTTGAGCTCAGGAGTTCAAGACCAGCCTGAGCAAGAGTGTGACCCTGTCTCTACTAAAAAATTAGAAAGAAATTATCTGGACAACTAAAAATATATAGAAAAAATTAGCTGGGCCTGGTGGTGCATGCCTGTAGTCCCAGGTACTCGGGAGGCTGAGGCAGGAGGATCGCTTGAGCCCAGGAGTTTGAGGTTGCTGTGAGCTAGGCTGACGCCACGGCACTCTAGCCTGGGCAACAGAGTGAGACTCTGTCTCAAAAAAAAAAAAAGGCGGGGGGGGGGGTCTTGGTATGTGGGGTATGCAGGAGCAGCAAGGAGGTGCTGGTCAGTGTGACTCATTCTGATGATTACTGCTTCACCTGGTCAATGGTGCCAGCTCAGTGACTGTCCTTAGATTACATGAGGCTTTGAGGTAATCTCCTGGTGGGGTCTGGATGGTTTCAGGACTCCGTCTCTGAAACTTCTAAGTTGACACATAGTTAGATAGGGGAAACTTGTGCAAGAGAGTGCCTGGTGGAAAGAAAGAGAGCAAAGGGCAGTGTTTTCTCATTAACAGCATAACAAGAAATGGGTAGGAGAATTTCAAAATAGGGTCCTGAAAAACAGAGCACTCGTTCCGTCATGAGAGCAAGAATGCATTCAAGTCCAGGGGTTCTGCACCAAGCCATTCATGAGGGATCTGCCTACGTGACTGAAACACCTCTCAGGAGGCCCCATCTCCCAACACCAGTCTCATTAAGGATCAGATTTCAATATACATTTTAATAGGGACAAATTCAAATCATATGCAAACCAAAGCACTTGCCCCTCAAGGTCCTAGCTTACCTAGAAGTTCTCTAAAATGTTTCTGGGCTCTTTCTACCATTGTCTTGATGATCCTAAAGACACCTTTCCACTCTTTACAATTGGCTAGGCTTTGAATTTTCCAAATCTTTCTGCTCTGCTTCCTTTTTAATTATAAATTCTGTCTTCAAATAATTTCTCTCCTCTCACATCTTACTATATGCACTTAAAAGTATGCTTAGAAATTTCTTCCACTAGATAGCCTAGTTCATTTCTCTTAAGCCAGGGGTGGGGAACCTTTTCATGTTAGAAGCCTGCATTAATTTAGCTGTTATCAAATACGGCCTCATTCAAGAAACTTTCAATTAGATATATTTAAAAATGTACATTATTTTGTAAAAATCTAACTATGTACTTAATTTCAAAAAATGAAAACTGTTAATTTTAAAGTTAACTAACCTTTTAATGACTTTGTTGTGTCTGCTTTTTGTTGGAAAGCATTTGAATATTTGGTTGCAGCAAGGAGGTCGCAGTTTCAGTTGATCCTCTAGGTGGGTGTCAGTCATTTGTGATCTTAAGGGTATCTTGATTTGGGCCAGGTAGGAGAGTGTAGATTCACAGCAATAAGTGGCAGAAAAACAAGAAAGCATTTTTGGGGGCATGTTGCTGAAGGCGTGGGTATTCTATAACATTTTCCATATTTCAATTGGACCTTTCTTAGTGTCAGACAATGACTTTAAAATGTCATCTACTGAAAGCTCAATCAATTCCATCTGTAGTTCTCTAGGTGCCTTGGTGATAGCAATGAGGTGAGGCTGAAATGCTCATTTGAGTGTGATGTCATGATTCTGAAAGTCAGTGAAACTTTCATTGTGTTCTCCAATTAATAGGTCTATAACAGCTGTGTATTCTTAAAATGATTCACATATACCATCCTGGGGAATGGCCTTTGCTAACTGGGGAAAATGTTCATCCAAAATTTCCTTTTGAAGAAGTATTTTGAGAAAAGATAGCTTTTTTTGAAATGCTTAGATTTTTTTGCCACATATCATATATAGACTTGGTTTTACCTTGCAAAGAAATATTCAAGTCATTTTGATTTGACGTGATGTCACACAGAAATGCTGCATTCCTATAGAAATCTTCTTTCAGTAAATGATTCACATTGCTGATTCTGTTCTTCGTAAAATTTAACTCTCTGTTCTTACAGAGATATAATTTTGGCTAATACCTGTCCCTGTAATAACCAACACACTTTAAAATAATAAGGCCAATACATACTGAATACCTCATTGTTCAACTTTAGCATGTTACAAAACTGATGATGCTGTGTTGCATTTGCATGAATATACTTAACAATACTTATAACTTGTTGCAAAGTGTCACTTAAAATAGTAGCTTTAGCACAGAGATTTTGCTGATGCAAGATACAATGAAAAGAAATGAGAACATCTGGATCTGTTAATATCTTTTTTTTTTTTAACTGTGCAATAAACCCTTCATGTTTTCCTGTCATGGAAGGTACACTGTTTGTACTTAAACTCACTAAATTTACCAAATTCAGCCCAACTTCACCACTTTTATCTTGAAAGTTGTTGAAGATAACTATTCCCCATGTTCTGTTCACAAGAGTGCCCAAAGTGAGTAATTCTTCATAGCAAAGAAAATCTTCTGTTATGACCCGAGTCAAGTATAAAACTTGGCCAATTCAGTAGTATCAGTTGATTCATCCAAAGTGGTTGAATAATATATATTTTCTTTTGAAGTATTGCATGAAGTTGTTCTCTTAAGTTGAAGGCCAATTCATGCTGCTGATCAGTTATGGTTCTCCTTGAAAGAGTCAATTGTACTTTGAAACTTTATTGGGGTCTAAGCATCCTACAACTTTGTCAATGCATTCTTTCACAATTTCTATATCACTGAATGGCTTCCCCTTTTTCCCGAGTATATAAGCTATTTTATAAGTTGCTTCAGTGGCATTATTTCCAGGTCTTATTGCCACTTGAAAGAATTGCCTTTGCTTTTCATCTTTTATTAATAATTTCTGCAATGCAACCTTTTATGCCTCTGTCTGTAATTTAAAAGATTTGTGGTCCTTATGAGTGGTATAATGCTGGTGAACATTGAATTTCTTTAATGTTGATATTGCAGTATCACAAAGCAAGTAAATCATCTTATCTTCAGCAGAAACAAGATAATACTGCAATTCCCAATCCTCATTAAAAAATCTGTTTTCTTCCTTCAGCATTTTCTTGGTCTTCTTTGACATGATGGGCTGTTAAGCAGACAGAATTTGAAAAATACTGTGAAGCTGAGCAACTATTCGCAAATTCCACTTCAAACAGAAACATAGTGCACCATTGTCAAAAGCTGATAAAAGACTGGCATACTGAACTCTGATAAACTCTTGCTAACCAGCCTCATGCAATAGTGATGCCAGTGAGGTGGGGGAGGTTAGAAGTAAATCATGAGCATAGCAGCCGTCAATTTAGCCCTTATGGCTCAATAATGTTCTAATTGTGCTGGTTAATCTGGGAGGATTATTTCATTGACATTTATTTTATTCTTTGATTTTTTAAATATGTTCATTTTAAAAATAAAACAAAAATATAAAAAATGAACAAAAAGATATTAATAAAGCTAAAAGGATCTGTTCTGTAAAATTTGGATTCAGTCAAAAGGCCACACTTAAGGACCCAGAAAGCCACATGTGGCCATAAGGCTGCAGGTTCTCCACCCCCTTCTCAAGCCCTGCCTTCCACAAAGTCTAAGGGCACTGATACAATTCTGCCAAGTTCTTTGCCATTTCATAACAAGGATAGCCTTTACTCCAGTTCCTCATTTCCATCTGAGACCTCATCAGAAGGGCCTTTACTGTCCATATTTCTACCAATGTTCTGATTATAAGCACTTAAGTAATCCCTAAGAAGATGTAGGCTCTCCCTATAGCTCTTGTCTTCTTCTGACCCATCACTGGAATCGCCCTTAACACTTCATTCATGGCAATCCAGGCCTTTTCTGTTCTGCACCTCCAAATTATTCCAGCCTCTACCCATTACCCAGTTCTAAAGCCACTTCCAAATTTTCAGGTGTTATGGCAACAAACCCACTTCTCAGTACCAATTTTCTGTCTTAGTCTGTTTTATGCTGCTCTAACAGAATACCAGAGATGGGGTAAATTATAAAGAGCAGATATTTATTTGGCTTACAGTTCTAGAGGCTGTGAAGCCCAAGGTTGAGGGGCAACATCTGGTAAAGGCCTTCTAGCTGCATCATAATATGGTGGAAGGCATTACATGGGTGAGAGAGAGAGAGAGAGAGAGAGAAAGAGCGGGCCAAACTCACTTTTATACCAATCTCACTCATACAATAAGGAACCCACTCCCATGAAAATGAACTTACTCCCACAGTAACGTTAATCCATCCATGAGGGCTTAAGCTTTCAACACATGAATTTTGAGGGACATATTCAAACCATAGTTATATATAGCGTTATATTTTATTTAACCCAATATATCAAAATATTATTTCAACATGTTATTGATATAATAAAGTTAGTAGTGTGCTATTTTACTTTTTTTTTTTCATTACTGAGTCTTTGGAAATTGTCGTAAATTTTACACTTACAGACTGGCCACCTTTCGCAGTAAGCGATGAACCATGTTCCATAACCAGTTGGATAGCACAGATCTAGAACAATGATGATATTTCAGCACAGGAGTCAGATTCTAGCAGATAAAGATAGGCTCTAGAAGGTGACTGCTGCATGGAGGAGGTTGTGTTTGCCGGACTGGCTGATCATATGGTATCACCCAGAGAGGCTGAGAGCTTCTGAGGTTGACTTGGGAGTCAGCTTCATAAGGTATGTGGTCTGCCTGGTCTTGTTCCAAAGTGACGGCCACTTGTGTGTGTTACAGTCCAGGCTTGTCATTCTGGGTCTCCTAATGTCAGAGGCCTATCAAGGTCTGAGTGAAGTTTGGGGAGGTGAAAGCAGACTCTTTGGTTCACTTCCATTGACTGTTACTGTTGCTTAAGCACACACAGTCCTTTTCCACGTGACTGACCACTTTCTGGCCTCCCACTGTGCACTAGAAGAAAGCTCCAGGCTGGGGCTGAAGAGGAGAACAAGGCTAGTAGTGACCAAAATGACATGGGGTAGGTGTGGGACCATCCCCTCCAATGCTCATGAGGGTCCACCAGGTCATATCAATGAGTGAGGCAGGCTTCATAAAAGTGACATCCGTGTGTTGTGGGGTCCTGGTGAACATGAGAGCACATGTCCCATCTAAAGGCAGCAGCTGCTTCAGCTCCCACCAGTTATTGATATACAAAGTATGACCCGGTGTTGTCAGATCTTCATTTTTTTCCTTAAAGAGAAACTAGAAATCCAGATTTTTTTTTATGAAATCTGGGGGTTCTTTTGTAATCATGATAAAAGATAATATTTATCTTTTTAACCATTTATAAGTGTACAATGGTATTATGTATATTTACAATGCTGTGTAACTATCACTGCTATCTATACCCAAAACTTTTTCATCATCCCCAACAAAAACTCTGTACTCATTAAGCAATAACTCCTTCCCTCCCCCTCCCTCCAGCCCCTGGTAACCTCCATTCTACTTTCTGTCCCTATGAATTTGCCTATCCTAGGTACCACATATAAGTGGAGTCACACAATATTTGTCCTTCTGTATCTGGCTTATGAAATCTGTATTTTAAATGCTGGTAACTAATTCAAAAGTTATTGGTTTTTAAAAAATTATATTCTATGTCTTAAAACTGTGAGATAAAATTGTCTGTTTGAGACTTCGGGGGAGGGTAACAGGGAACTGAATTCAGTTCTGCTTTTTCCTTCCTTGGAAAGCACCCACCACGAATGTGAGCAGGTGGAAATAAACTCAGGGGGCAGCAACTCTGGGGAGGAAACTAGGCCAGTACTTCCCCAAAGTGGCTGATGATCTGCCATGCCCATGGGGCTAGGTGAAAACGCAAGTGCCTGGGTCCCCATGTGGACTTTCTTAACCAAACCCTCTAGGGGAGGGGCCCAGGATTCTATATTTTCAACTGGCCTCCCAGGTGAGGCTAGTGATCAGGAACTCTTTGAAACTACCAGGAGAAAGGACCACCATGCATAGGAAGGGACCGTCCTGCTTGAAGCTACGTTCTTGTCAAGGCTGATTTATTATGTATTTGCTGTATATTGGGTCCAGTGTTCAGGTGGAAGTGGTGGGAGCTTGGGCTGCTCATCCTTCAGATTGAGGGTGGAGGTTGGGCTGAGGGGTGGGGCTCATAATTCTGATTCACTTAAGGTGAGGTAAGTGGGGGAGCCCTGATGGGATGTGAGGTGAAACCATTGCAGATGCTCCAAATCCTTTGGTTTGTTTGACATTCAAGCCAGTACATTGGAGGAAGCTCAGGTTGGCCTGGCCTGGCTTCTGCCTTGGTTTTTGTGGCCTTGCCAGGTATTGTTGCAGATGCCTGTTGGTTTCATGGAATCAAGTCTAAGTCTTCAGTTTCAGATTCCCAGACCCCTGCTCCTTTTTTCTTTCTCTTCATCCTGCCTGTTGTTACCTCCCAGCCTTGTCTCTCTGCTCTGACCAGTCTGGCTCCATAACTGTCTCCTTGGGATATACTGTTTGGGGAATAAGATTTAGGCAGTAGAGAGGGATGTCAGCAAGACGATGAACTAGAAAGCTCCAGGCCTGCCCTCCCCCCACGGAAACATTAAATAAACAACCAGGAACTGGCTAAAATAACTTCTGTATAGGGCTCTGGAAATCAAAGCAACCAAGTATGCCCAGCCAAGGAAACGACACATTCAAAGCAGTAAAAAATGTCATGGCCTTTTTACTCACCCCTGCCATACCTCCCTCCTCCCCCGTGCTAAGCCTCCCAGTCCCCAGTTCCCTTCTGCAAACTTGGCAGACTGAATTTGCAACATTTGGTTTTAACCTAATCGTATTTCTATATGCTAACAATGAACAACTCAAAAAGAAACTAAGAAAACAATTTCACTTACAAGGGCCTCAAATAATAAATAAATGAAATAGGAGGAGCAAACCAAAGATGTGAAACACTTGCATATTGAAAACTATAAAACATTGCTGAAAGAAATTAAAGAAGACATAAATAAATGGAAAGACATCCTATGTTCATGGATTGGAAGACTTAATGTTAAGATGTCAATACTACCCAAAATACTACCTAAAGTGATGTACAGATTTGATGCCATCCCTGTCAAAATCCCAATGATGATTTTTGAAGAAATAGAAAAGTCCACTGTAAAATTCATATGGAATATCAAGGGACCCTGAATAGCCACAACCATCTTGAAAAAGGAGAACAAAGTTGGAGGTCTTACACTTACTGGTTTCAAAACTTACTACAAAGCTACAGTAATGAAGACAATGTGATAATGGCATAAAGACAGACATAAAGACCAATGGAATAGAGTAGAGAGTCCTGAAATAAACGTACATATATATATTCAAATAATTTTCAGCAAGTGTGTTAAGACCATTCAAGGGGGAAAAGACAGTCTTTTCAACAAATGGTGCCAGGAAAACTGGATATCCATATGAAATTGGACCCTTACCTTATACCATAGGCAAAAATTAACTCAAAATGGATCAAAGACTTAAATATAAAAGCTAAAACCATAAAACTCTTAGAAGAAAACATGGAGGAAAAACTTTATGACATTTGGTTGGCAAAGATTTCTTAACTGTGATACCAAAAGCAGAGATATCAAAAGAAAACATAGATAAATTGGACTACATCAAAATTAAAAACTGTGCATCCAAGGATACTATTAACAGTGAAAAGGCAACCCACGTTATGGGAGAAAATATTTGCAAATCATGTATCTGATAAGAGGGTAATATCCAGAATATATAAAGAACTCCTACAAATCAACAACTAAAAAACCCAAACAACTCAATTTACAAATGGGCTAAGGAACTTGAATATAATAGATACTTCTCCAAAGAGGATGGATATACAAATGGTCAATAAGCACATGAAAAGATGCCCAACATTAGGGAAATACAAATCAAAATCACAATTAGATACCACTTCACACCCATTAGGATGGCTATTAATTAAAAAATAATAATAATAAATGTTGGCAAGGATGTGAAGAAATTGGAACACATGTGCATTGCTGGTGGGGATGTAAAATGGTGCAGCTGTTATGGAAAACAACATGTAGTTCCTTAATAAAATTAAAAATAAAATTACCATATGATCCAGCAAGTCCACTTCTGTGTATATACCCAAAAGAATTAAAAGCAGGAATTTTTTGAATAGATATTTGTATGCCTGTGTTTACAGCAGCACTATTCACAATAGCTAAAAGACAGAAGCAACCCAAGTGTCTACCCACAGATGAATAAACAAGATGTGGTATGTACATACAACAGAATATAATTCAGCCTTAGAAAGAAGGTAATTCTGATACCTGCTACAACATGAATGAACCTTGATGACATTGTGCTAAGTGAAAGAAGCCAGTCATAAAAGGAAAAATACTGCATAATTCTATTTATATGAGGTATTACAGTGTCAATTTTTTCTGATCTACCAGTTCTCCAATTCTATGGATACCAGCTGGGTGTCCTTCAATTCAATTCAATTCTGACACTAACTCCCTGGAGTTAGCAGACTCCACAAGTCAAGGGCTCAGTCCTGCAGAACTGCCCCCAGTTCAGACTCTCTGCAAGTCCTGGGGCCCACTCATGCTTCTGACCAACCAGCTATAAATTGGGGGTTCCCATGATCCCTCATCAGGTTCGATAATTTGCTTTAACAGCTCACAGAACTCAGGAAAACACTTTACTTACATTTACCAGTGTATTATAAAGGCTACAACTCAGGACCAGCCAAATGGAAGAGACGCACAGGGCACGGCATGTGGAGGAAGGTTGTGGAGCCTCCATGCCCTCTCTGGGCAACCCACCATCCCAGCACCTCCATGAAGCTCTCTGAACTCATTGTTCAAGAGTTTTTATCCAACTCAATCTCCAGCCCCCAACTCTGCCCTCCCTGGAGGGGGGTTGGTGGTACTGAAAGCTTCTGCATTCTAATCACTTGGTCTTTCAGGTGACCAGCCCCACCCTGAAGCTATCTAGGGGCCCCGCCTGAGTCTCCTCAGTAGCATAAACTCAGTGTCTTGGGAAGGGGCGCCTTATGAGTAACAAAGGACATGCCTATCACTCAGGAAATTCCAAGGATTTTTGGAGCTCTGTGCCAGGAACATGGGACAAAGACCAAATAATATATTTATTATGCCACGGGTACCTAGAATAGTCAAATTTTTATAGAGCCGGAAAGTAGAATGGTGGTTGCTAAGGGGGGTGGGAGGAAAAGAATGGGGAGTAATTATTTAATGAGTACGGAGTTTCAGTTTGGGAAGATGAATGAGGTTCTGGAGATGGATGCAGTTGGTGGTTACACACTAACGTAAATGCTGCTGAACTGTACAGTTAGAAATGGTTAAAAATTAAAAATGTTATACTGTTTATATTTAACCACCACTATCAAAAAAAAAAAAAATAAAAGACACACCCCTTGTGAGGTGTTCCCTTTGGGCTGGAATACCTGCTGTCACCTCCTGCCATCGTCCTCCTCAGCCTTCGTGCTCTGAGGAATGCATTCCCTGGCCTGGGTATTTGCTGAGTTTATTCTAACACTGGTCTTTGTTTTCTGGCGGTTTGTGTATTTCTTCCACTTCTTTATCATTTTTCCTGTCTTCCTTCCCTCAGTTCTGCCTCCTCTTCCGACTAAATGGGAAACTTTCCAAAGGGTTGGGGAACCTGCGGCCTTGGGGCCACACGTGGCCTTCTGGATCCTTGAGAGTGGCCTTTTGACCAAATCCAAACTTCCCTTTATTTATTAAAGAGATTTGTTCTGTAAAATTTGGATTCAGTCGAGGAGCCACCCTTGGGGATCTGGAGGGCCACATGTGGCTTTGAGGCTGCAGGTTCCCCATTTCTGCCAAGTTTTCACTTCCTAAAGGAATTAAGGTGACCAATCAGTTAACTGGGAATTGTACTGGGGTTGTCTTCTTGACATGACTCAATCTTACTCCTGCTGTGCAAAGCACTGTTACATCCTCACTCGTGCCTTGAACTGTGCCAGACCCAGGGTGATTGAGAACACTGTGTTCAGTTCTGCTGTGTGCTCTTTGACAAGCCGTATGACTTTCGTAAGTTTTGTATTCTTTGGTCAAATGGAGATAATACTGGCTGCTGCGAAAGGTGCAGGAGAGGATTGAGTGAGACAATATGTGGAGGGCATGTGGCTAGCAGAGTTGCTCCGATGAGATGTGCTAAATGAAGAGCTGATGTTCTCAGTGCCGTCATCAGTAAGGGTAATTGCCTCTGTCTTCTGTTGGCTCTTGGTCTAGGAGAGGCCAACACTTGAACTTCTCCTACCACGTGCCAGGCTTAAGGCCGTAGGTGCACAGGGGGTAAGGGGTCATGGGATTCAGGAGGATGTTACCCAGGGTGAGTGCAGTGGGCAGCAGGCAGGGTAGCTTCCTTGAGCAGGTGAAGGGTGAATTGGGCTGATTCTTAAAGAGCAAAGTGACAAGGAATCAGCTGCAGAAGGGAGGGTGGGCCATTCCAGGGAGTTTCGCAGCCATGTCCTGATAGGGACTTGTCCTTCTTGAGAGCTATTCAAACTAAAAGCAGTGAGGGTGCCTGGGAGATGGTGTTGTTTTCCCAGAATGTGGTGATGAGAGCTGTTGGTGATGAAGACTTCGGAGTCTCTGGGGTGACACAGACACTGGGTTAATGCCATGCCCGCATGTCAGACTTCAGTCTAGCAAACCCAAGACTCTACTGAAGGAAGGGGGCTCCCAGGCTTATTTGGTATACATGGCTGCTTTCCACTGCCCGGTTCTTGATCTTTTTCTAGCCATGCTGTTAACAGGAAGTCCTTCTCTTGACTTCAATTACCCCCAACCCCCAACATCAAACAGCCCTGTGTGAATTGCAGGATGAAGGTTGGAACCCCGTCAGGGATGATCAAAAGACCACAGGGTTAAGGTGAAAGCAGGTGTTTCCTCTTCTCTCTTTATTCTGTCTCCTGACTCCTATCTCGCACCGTTCCCAAACTTAACCCGATGGAGTATCTCCCTTCCCTGGATTCTGCAGAACCCAGAGGCTTTTTCTTTGGCAAGTCATTCACAGGTGGGAGGGCACCCTGCAGTCCTGGGGTCCAGCCAGACTCTCCTGCTTTCTGACCTGATTACAGGCATCTCTCCTTGTTTCGTGCTGTGCACAAACTTGAGCCTCTCACCCTCACCCAGTTCAAGATGAGGCCTTGTCCCAGCATGAGGGCTGATAGCAGCACCATCTGTGTTTGCAGAAGGGGGAGATGGGAAGCGAAGTTGGATTTTACTTCCTTTCCAATCTCTTTGGATTAGACAGTGTGTCTGGAGCCTCATGGTGGAGCAGTGTTTGCTTTGGCTTCCATCCGACTCCTTCCCTAGAGAGGAATTGAACACAAGTCCCTTTCAGTTCCAGGAGACCGTTGTGATGGGGCAGCCCTGCCGGCTCTGGAAGGGAGAGAGAGGCACAGAGGCCGGGACAAGGTTGGGGGATGGCTTTTCTCCTTTTATTTTCCTTCTTCTCTCCCCTGAAATTCCTGATTTTTGCCCAAAATGACTAGGTTGGCATAGCTGGGTCTCCTTTGGTGGCCCGAGGGGCAGCTATCTGTGCACAAGGCTATTTCCTGTGTCCATGTACTCTGGAAAATGTGGGAAGGGGGCAGCCATGAGTCACCCATGTTAAAGCAATGCTGACCTTTCCTTCTAGATCATTCTCATGGGCTGTTTGTTTGGGGTGTAGCTTCCCCTTGAGCAATCCAGGCCTCCTCAGACCTTTGTCCTGGGCTCCCTGTTTAGTGCCTGGACATGTACGTGGAGGGACCCATTTGGGTGCACCAAGGAATCATTCCTTCTCTGCCGAGGAGCTAGGCAGGAACATACTCTCTCGCACCATCCCTGCCTAGAACATGTGGGGGAAGCCAGCAGCTGAGAATTCCGATTTCCTTCCTTGCGGTGGTGGAGATCAATTGTTTCTGAAGTGTGGCCCATGAACCTTCAGCACCAGAACCACCTGAGTGTTCATTAAAAATGCAAATTCTGGCCGGGCGCGGTGGCTCACGCCTGTAATCCTAGCACTCTGGGAGGCCGAGGTGGGCGGATCGTTTGAGCTCAGGAGTTCGAGACCAGCCTGAGCAAGAGCGAGACCCCATCTCTACTAAAAATAGAAAGAAATTATATGGACAGCTAAAAATATATATAGAAAAAATTAGCCGGGCATGGTGGTGCATGCCTGTAGTCCCAGCTACTCGGGAGGCTGAGACAGGAGGATCGCCTGAGCTCAGGAGTTTGAGGTTGCTGTGAGCTAGGCTGACGCCACGGCACTCACTCTAGCCTGGGCAACAGAGTGAGACTCTGTCTCAAAAAAAAAAAAAAAAAAAAAAATGCAAATTCTTGGGCACCAGAGCAGACCCAAGGCTCTGGGTGGGACCCAGGAATATGTATTTTTGATTCTCCTCCAGGGATTCTGATGCCCAATGAAGTCTGAAAACTCCTGGTTTGAAGCCATGGGAGCTGGACCCAGCAGCCGTGTCTGGGCCTCCAGCAGGACACTGGTCCTCCTTGGGCATCACCTTTGTTTTTCATAACAGAAATGGCTGCCTCGAAGGGTTGCAACAAGTGAAATGAAGCGAAAGTTCTTAGAATCAAATAAGCCCTCTGTAAACATCTATTGAATCCACATCTGTCTTCTCCCTCTCTGCAAAACTCATGTTTCCGATGTTAAGAAGGTAAACTGAAACATGACACTTTATTTTAAAGAGTTTATTTGCACAAAAAACCAATTCATGAATCAGACAGCTCCAAACCAGAAGTGGTCGTGGGTCCTCTTGAGTCTTAGACCGTGTCTTCGTGGGATGGGCTGCTGTGTGGTGCCTTTTGGAGCCTCAGCAAGGTTCCACGGGAAGAGAGCAGGGCTGGGAATGGAACATGGTCCTGATGGTGACCTCACCACTGATTAACTCTGTGGCTTGCAGTTGCCTAAACTCAGCTGTGAAGTGGAGAAGACGGCCTGACCCTCACAGGGCTCTTCTGCCTCGTCTGCGCTGGGGGCAGCCTGCCTTTGGTCTCACTGGGTTGTTTGGGTTGAAGTTCATGGAATATGCTAGATGTGCAGGGGCCTTGAAAAGAGCGAAATATTGTGCAAGTGTTGACTTGTAGTGCCCTTTATTTCTACTTTTTTGGGACAGGATCTTGCTCTGTTGACTAGGCTAGAGTGCATTTGCACCGTCATAGCTCACTGCAGCCTCCAGCTCCCGGGCTCATGCAATCCTCCTGCCTCAGCCTCCCAGTAGTTGGGACTATAGGCGTTAACCCCCACATCTGGCTAATGCTTTTGTTTTTTTTGTAGAGACAGGGTCCCACTATTGCCCAGGCTGGTCTCAAACTCCTGGCCTCAAGATATCCTCCTGCCTTAGCCTCCCAAAGTGCTGGGATTACAGGCATGAGCTACCATGCCTGGCCTTTAGTACACTTTCTTGAACTTAAAAAAAAAAAAAAAAAAAAAAGAAAGAAAGAAAGGACTCTGGACTTGCCCTTTGAGAGGAGAATAAAAGGGCTTTCCTGTACACGCGTCACATCCTATCTCTCTGTGACGTGCAGCCGGGCTTAGGGGCCACACCCTCCAGGTAGAGGGCTCAGCACTCTTGCCTTTGTAGTCAGCTTGTTGTTCAGGATGAGCACTGTCATTCTGGCTGTATGAGCTTCTCCCAGAGTTCTGGGTTCCAGAGCGTCCGTCTCACTAGTAAAGAGGGGAGGCAGCCACTTGTGGATTTGGTCCTTTTGAGCTGGGCCCTGCTGTAGCTCTGGGACTCCTGTGGAGCATCCCTGTTCCCTTTGCCTTCAAGAGGCTCACAGCTTGCTGCAGAAGGGCCTTTTGCCAAGGAGTGGCAAGAGGCAGCTTTTAAGTCTATATGAGCCTCGGATGGTTCCTCCTTTCAGTGCAGGAAAGTGGTCGTGGCACAGCACAGAACTGATTTAGTCCCCACCCTCAGGAGAAACAGGGCCTGGGAGTGAGAAGCTTTCTCCTAAGGGCCTGAGGGTCCTGGCCTTACCAAGTTCTCTCCTAGCCCCTCACAGTTAGCAAGCGGCAGTGGTCAACAGTAACGAGTGGGGACTGGTGGTGCTTGGACAGCCCTTGTGAAGATGTTTGAGCCTTTAGGAAGATGCTGCAGTTCCTCTCTCTCTCCGGGAGGAGGGTATGTCGTTATCTGTCCTAGGTATGACTGCTCTGTATTCTCATGCTACCTTATAAAAATCCTTGGCCTTTGTTAGGGAGCCCCATCTTGGGCCAGATCTCTGTCCTTTGCAAATAACCCACACAGGCCCCTGGCTATCCAGTCTCTGCCTCTGCTGTGTTCTTTCCATGAATCCTTCTTGTCCTGGATTGCACCCCTCCAGCCAGCCTCCCTGTGTCTCCCCAGTTGACAGCAGGCACTGTGACAAATGAGAGCCAGTGCATGAAGGCTCTCATCCCCCTGGTCTGTCAGATGGTTTTTTGGAGACAATACACCACAGCCTTTATTTTATTTATTGGACAAATATTTATTGAGCATCTACTCTGTGCCAAGCAACATTCTGAGCACTGGGGAGGCGGCAGTGAATGGGAAAGAAAAGGTCCCTGTTCTGGTAGAGTTCACATGGGAGGGAAGAGAGGTTAGACTGTAAGCCAGTCATTCCAGGAGTGACTAATGGTGGAAATGTCAGGCCAAGGAGAAGAGGAGGTGACTTCAGAGCAGGACATTGGGAGCTGTTTTTGTGTAAGTAGGTCCCTGGGTAACTTCCTAAATAACAGGGCTAGATCTGATGAGTTACTCTCTTGCAGTGGTGTTAAACAGGGGTGACTAATAGTTTTCTGTGTATAATAGTTTTCTGTTTCTTCCCAGACTTCTCTCTGGGATCATGAGGCAGGGTTACTTAACTTATGAATTTGGCTTCTTAGAAAAAGGCTACATGGGGCCCGCCCCATCTCTTTCTGGAAGTGCACACTTAAGTGAGGGGAACTGGGTCTTGCCCATGCCAGTCCTTGAAGCAACAACTCTTCCAGCCACTAAGTAATTGACCAGGTCTGAGTTTCACCCCTGAAAATTGGACTGGGAGGTCTGTCACCAAGAAAGTCCATTTAGGCTTAAAAGAAAGTGTGGGAGGCTTAGGAACATTAGTTGTCACATGAACACCCCGTTGAGGAATGGCATCATGTTGGCTTGCAGACAGGGCTGTTTTATCTGTCAAAGGGCAGGGAGTGGTAAATTCAAGCCAGGGGAATAACACACAGGACCACAGAATCCATCTGTTGGCTGTTGAGTGCTGGCGTCTGGGACAGAGTTGGTGGGAAATGCCAAAGCATTTGAATGGAGCTTTGCCCATTGCCTACTTCAAATGTGAAAAATTTGGAGTAAGTAAGGTTTGCATCATGTGACCTTGGCTGGCCGAGTGGTTCAAAAGACACCCACTCATTTTCCATCCTTCCTAGCTGAGTCATGGGGGAATTCTGGGAGCTCGTGGCCAAGGTCTGTCAGCACAGCCAGCCAAAGGGACCTTTGGGTGTTGAAGCCAACAGTGATTTGTGCTCTCACTGAAAGGGGAGGCAGAGGAGGCTTCGTTGCTGCTCTCAAAGTAGACCTAGACTGACCCTTCATGGAGTTCACCATGAGGACAGCAACGTCGAGGGAAATGCACAACCCTTAAAAGGAGGAGTGCGTGCAGCACAGAGGCTCCTGAGTTGACAATGACTGAAAGCAAGCATAAATGCTAGGCTCGGCTGAAACATAAAATAAAACCCTTTGTCAGCATTCCTTTTTTTTTTTAATCAGAAAAGTTTCCCTGTAGAACTCATTCCCCTCCCCTAAACTTAGCACCTTGTCTGTTTACAGCCTAGGGTATCTCTGCTCTTCAGCTACCTAGCACCCCCCCAAAGATGAGGAGGAAACCCAACACCAAGGCTGTAGGTCAAGACCAAAGGTCTACCAGATAGATTATAAGCTGGGTGAGAGTGCACTCCTTGCCTTGCATCTGTCTCCTCCCTTACTTTTTAGTAGGGCACTTAGTATGCAGGAATGTTCAATAGTGAGTGTAGCCTCTGGGGTGGGAAGTTCCAATGACTTCCATGCCTGATCTTGGGGAGCCTCAAATGGGAGGTCTTCCTGATATTGAGGCTTCCCTGTGTCATTCCACCTTGCATCTGCTTTCCTTAGGCGGTAAACTCCTGCAGTACAGCAAAGTGCTGCTGTGCCCAACATGTGTACTGTGTGCTAGAGGAGACTGGAACTGCTCGAGTTAGGTTTGAGCTGCACAGTTCTAAGAGTCATTTCTTTATTCAGGGAATATTTTCTGCATGCCATCTCTGTTCTTGGCATTGTTCTGGACACACTATGGGGAAGGGTCACACAAGGAAATGTTAGTCAATGTCCCTGTCCTCAAGGTGCTAACAGTCTGGTTGTGGAGACAACACACTAAATGTAAAGGAATAAAGCTAAGTGTTACTTAAGAACAAGAAACTCATAGGGCGTAACTGTGTGGTAAACAAACCAGATGATAGCTGGAGACACCTCTCCCCAGTTGCTTCCTCCAACAGCTAGACGTTTGGGGGCATCTGAACTACAGAACTGAGCACATAAGACTGGAGGAATTGTCAGGTCTTGAGGGAAGTTGCTCTTCTGTGACACTCACCTTGTCCATCGAGGGCTTTGGAGTCAGGTGGCCATGGGTTCAAATCTCCTTTCTGTCATTAGAAGCTGGGTGACTTTGGGCAAATTACAGCGGTTTTCTCATCTGTGAAAACCAAACCAGAGGTGATGATACCAACTTCAAGGGGTTGCTGTGAAGGCTTAAACGAAATACCATGTGAAAAATACTTTAGCACATAGTAGATACTTAGTACATATTAGTTTCCTTCCTTCTAATTTGAATAGTGCTTAAGACCAGAGCCCTTGGTCTAATAGATAAGAGCACAGACTCTAGTATAGATAGCCTGGGCTTGAAGTCCAGCCTCATCACTTACTGTTATGTGACCTTGAGCGAGCTACTTAAATTCCAGTTTCCTCAACTTTAAGATGAGGATTGAAAGAGCATATTTATTTCTACAGTGTTTAGGATAGTGACTGTTGCATGGTGTGCACAATGTATTGGCTATCATTACCATTTTTTAAAATTTCAAAATATTAAGGGGGGGTACAAATGTTTTAGTTACATGGATAGCTTTTATAATGCTTAAGTCAGGGCAATTAGTGTGCCCATCACCCAAATAGGGTTCATCATACCCGGTAGGTAGGTTTTTACCCCTCCCCTACTCCCCCTCCCCCTACTTGATTTCCAGTGACTTTTACTTCCCTCTGTGCCCATGTGTGCCTATCGGTTAGTTCCAACTTATTAGAGAGTACATGTGGTGTTTGTTTTTCCATTCCTGAGATACTTCACGTAGGATAATGGTCTTCAGTTCCATCCGTATAGCTGCAAAAGACATTGATTCATTTCTTTTTATGGCTGAGTAGCACACCATGGTATATATATATATCACATTTTGTTAATCCACTCATAAATTGATGGGCACTTAGGGTGATTCCACATCTTTGTGTTTGTGAATTGTGCTGCAAGAAACATTCACATGCAGGTGTCTTTTTGATAAAATGACTTTTTGTTATTACCATTAATATCTTCCCTAGGAATCAATGATTATAGGCTGTGCTCATTTCAGTAGTGTAGCTTTCTGCATTTTCCTAACGTCTTTTCCCCCAAAGGGTGGAGGAAAGCAAAGAGTGGAGGTTGGGTAAGCCACCAGCGTAATTGCAGCTTTGAAGACAAACCCTGTGACTGGGGAGGGAGTTCCAAGGAAGTCTGGAGTTGACCAGCTGTGACCTGCTTCCTAAGTTCTTAGAGACCTAAGCTTAGGCTTTAAATCCATAAACCCCTTTCATGAGTGATTTTCCCCCAAATCAATGGATTGTTCTTGTCCTTGAAGGCCTGCCACCTCCTTAATCCCGAGTCTGCCTTTTCAAAAGAAGCCAAGGGCTTGGATCTGGGGATTTCAGAAATACAGTCATACGAGCAGTCCTTCACACACATTATTGCTCACCATGGCCTTTTCCTGGGTGGCTGGGGGCTTGTTCTCATGATGAAACTCAAGCTCTGGGTTCCCCTTGATTCTTTCTGGGACATCCACAGACTCAGCCCCAGGACCGCCCCGCCCCCCCCAACCCAGTTGAGCCTCATCCACAGGCCCGAAGGCAGCTTACCTTGTAGTGTCTTCACTCTAACATGGTCCCTTACATTCAGGACCCTGGAGCCCTTGTTTGTGCTCTATTTTTCCCAGATCAGTTATTCATTAGCAGGCGTAAACAAACATCTAAGTGACACTGGCCAAAGGGTAGAGTGAGGTATTTACAGCATGAGAAGTATGCATTGGAATGTGCAGGCTTGCCTCAGTAGCACCATCTTTGTGATGTTTCCATGCACACAACAGCATGTAGGGATGGGCAACAAGTGTGGAAATCACTTCCGTGGAATTCCCAATGTGGATATGGTCCTGGGAAATGGAGCTTTCATGATAGCCTTCCCGCTGGTGGCAGTACCCTCCATGCATGAGGCATTAGCGCCAAGCACGCAGCCCCGGGAGAGTGTGGGCTTGTTTTTGTGTGGAATACAAATTGGGCATACTGTATTTTAGCACGTGTTAGTGCCCATAAATTCTGTATGCACTTAAATGACCCTTTACATAGTAGCATTTCCTTGCATTTGTCTATGCAGCTGAAGTTTTCCTCAACTGTCCCACTCTTTGAACCTAGCTTCAGATTAATCTATAGGTCACAAGATCATTGTTAGTGTGCATGAGTTTCGTAGATATGCACATTTACCTAGGGATCGTATCACCTCAAATGTCCTTTGGGGAGGATGGCACCTCAACCAACAGGTTCTCACCTACAGCACTCATTCCCCTCCCAGGCATGCTGTGCTCATCAGAGGAAGGTGAGCCCACCCTCAGCCCCAGGGCTGGCCCCTGACTGGCCAAGTCAATCAGCTCCTTCCTCTCTCCGGGACGCAGACACTGGGTGGGGCTGGACATACTCCCTTGGACTCAGGGCTCCCAGGAGCTAGTGCCCTGGTGCTAAGTCGAAAATGTCCCAGGCCCCATAAATATGTAAAATATTATGTATCAGTATTTTAAAAAGTCCCCTAATTGGGTCAGCAGCTTTCCCTACAACAGGGCCCTGGGGTTGAAGGTTTCCATCAAATCTGGTCTCCTGATGACCTCACCTGGGGCTCGCCTCATACCCATTCTATGCTATTTGTAAATAAAACCCTCACTTCTCCTCCGTTCTACCTCAACATTCCTCAGAGACATTATCGTACTAGCACAAGTGGTTAAGGGCTCAGGCTCTGGGGTCAGAAAGATCTGAGTTCAAATCCCAGCCCTACCAGTTGCTAGATTAACTGCCTTGACAAGTTAATTAACCTCTTTGTGCCTGTTTCCTAATCCACAAGAGAAAGACAGTGTCATCTGGCTCATCTGGTTGGGTTTCACTTCCTCCCTGCACACTCTTACACGGCAACAGTGACGGGCAGCAGAGGCTACTGGGACTCCCAAGACACACCTGGTTCATTTAGGGAAGTCATGCAAACCATCCCACCCTCATTCTGCTCTCTTCCTTCTCTGGCTAACTTCTGCACGCACTTTCTCAATTCTCTTAGTCATCTTTGACCCCGCCCTCTCTCACCCACTCCATCCCAGATCCTCTGGTTGAGGGTCCTTTTAAAATCAGAGCCACATAAAAGATAAATTAGGGTTCAATCTAATTGAACTGCTGCTTCAATTCAATGTAATTGAATTGACTGCTGGCTGGAGTGCTGGCCTGGCCATAGCTCACTCACTGCAGCATTGAACTCCTGGGCTCAGATGATCATCCTTCCTCAACCTCCTGAGTAGCTGGGACTACAGGCACACATCACTGCACTCAGCTAATTTTTCTTATTTTTTTTGTAGACATGGGCTCTCGCAACAGCCCAGGCTAGTCTCAAACTCCTGGCCTCAAGCAATCCTCCCGCTGCAGCCTCCCAAAGTGCTGGGATTACAGGCGTGATCCACTGCACCCAGACTCAAATGATCGATCTTAAAGCACAAAGCTTTTGTGGAAGGCCTGGGGTCCTCCCTTGGTGGCCTGGCCATTTCTGACCCCGTGGCCAGCCAGGATTTAGGAGGACAGCTTTGTGCAAGGGTTCTAAATCAGTTTTGACTTAGGGCTTTGTTGATGGTGGATGGGGACAGGGATTCCGTGGACTGCAGAGCCAGCATAACAGGTGTGTTGTGTTTTGTAATGTGTTGGGTGCGGGAATCTTACCCCAGATGTAACCTGATGGTTTCCGTTTTTATTCTTGCTCTGCCAAATGTATGAGCCAGAGTGACAGGTGACACATCACACAAAGTATGGCTTCTACTTGTCCCCCCACCCCCCGCAAAACCCTCAGGCAGCACAGACATGTTTTGAACTGTGACATGCTCCTGACTACTGACATTGCAGCAGCATTTAGAGATCACCCTTGAGTTTGCAGGAAGGCCAAAAAGAAAATAGAAAATGTAAATTGAGTATCTCAGGGTACCTCTATCCCTTCATTCATCACATTTTTGCCAAACACCTTTTTTTGGGGATGAAGTAAACTATAGTTATTAAGCTTTTGTAACTTCAGAACTGCTGTGTGTTGAAACTCCAGCTCTAATACCTATAGCTGTGTGACCTTGGGCAAGTTACTTAACCTCCCTGCACCTCAGTTTCATCATCTATAAAATGGGCACATTAGACCCCTCTTTCAGGGGTTGTTGTGAGGATTGAAATATTCCATGGAAAGCGCCATACATTTTACTATGACTAGTAGTATTATGTACCAGGCTCCAGAGATAAATGTAAGCCCTGCCCTCGTGGAGCTTATAGTCTGGTTGGGGAGACATAAAAATTAAATAATCATACAAATATAAAATTACCTATGCAGGCACCTAACCTCATGTGAGGGATTAGAGACATCTTCCCTGAGCAAGTACGACTTGAACTCTGACCTGAAGGATGGCAGGAAGGGCAATCTAGTCTGGGTAGAGGAGCAGGTGCGAAGTCCCTGTGGTCCTCAGGTATGAGGGGGCTTTGAAAGACAGAAAGGAAGCCAGTGCGGCAGCATCCCAGGGAGCACGTAGGTGACCAGGGCAGACCAGTAGGCAGAGCTCATGTGCAGAGCTTTGTCGGCTGTGCTTGGGATTTTTACTCCTAATTAAAAAGCAAGAGGAAGTCACTGCAGGGTTTTAAGCATGGGAGGTTGGTCTGATCACATTTCCCAAAGATTTCTGGCTACAGGGGAGAATGTGAGGAGCAGAGCCATGTGGAAGCCATCCAGAGGCCTGAACCAGAGGCCAGTGTCTCCCCAAGTCCCTTCGTGGTGATAATGATTGCCTACATGTGAAAATACTGGTACTCAGGACCACCCAGACCTGCAGAGTGACAGTAGAATTGGGGCTGGAGAACTTTGTCATCAGGCAAGGTTGGGAAACGCTCTATGGGATAGGTAAAAGTGAAAAGAGCCTAACTCCACTTTAAAAGCAATTTTTAAAAAGTAATTTCCAAAGAGGTAAGACTGTGACTTGGTTTGATTGTGAATTTTGTATTTCGCTCATGACTTCACGTGTCGTTGATAATGATACAGCTAGAACAAAGGCAGGGACCTAAGTCAACTCAAAACCAGCTAGCGGTGATTTCCAGTCATTTATGTTCCCAACCCAGGTCTCTGGGTCTTCTGTGAGCACAGGAAAGTTGCCAGCACCACCCCCCAGGACCGGTGTTCTCCTACCTCTTTGAATTAACGTTGCACTGACTTGGGCTCCAGGTCTCTGATTTTTACCCTAGAAGTATCCTATCATATGGTGACAGGACTCAAATGGTGACAGTATAGACTTCTGTGTTGAGGAGCATCACACAGACATTTTGTGGAAGGCAGTGAAGTGAGCCTGGGTTCTGGGGTCAGACAGAACTGGCTTAGGGTCCTGGCTCGTCAGCTACCTGCCTGTATGACCTTGGGCAGGGTGCTGAGCATCAGTTTTCCTCTCTTTTTTTGTTGTTGTAAAGTTATTGGGGTTACATTAAAAGAGAAAGTATATTACACATCCAGTGCATAGTAGATGCTCAAGAAAAGGGTAGATTATCCTACCTCCTCCCTACTTTCATATACACACATTATTTTTTCTTACCACTGTGGATACAATGTAGAAAGAAACTGGACCCTAAAGGGCAGACTTGTGTGATATTCCCAGCTTTGTGTAGACAAGATATTCCACCAATGTCCGTCTGTCCATCCGTCCATCCATCCCTTCCACATGACTGAGTACCTTCTACAGGACAGATATAGGAACTAGGAACTAGAAATAGACTAGTTGACTATTCTGTTTCTAGAACACTGCTGTCAAAAAGCAGGAAAAAACATATCTTGAAAAAACAAAAGAGAGAGAAGCTTACAGTCCAATCCCTAGGTTTTGGTTTTCCACACTGGGCAGGAAGTACTTCCCAAGCCAATTTCTTCCTTGAGAAAGGTTACTGTGACACAGTGTTGTCATCTGGCCGGGGGCTACTGCGGGCCACTGATCCCTGCTGCTTCATCCCGCTGGCTGCAGAAGGCTGCGAAGCTGGAGCTGGGGAGGAGCGGCACTCACTCAGGCTCAGTGTGTGGATGGGGTGACCTGAGTCCAGGCCCTGAGGCTAAGATGCACAGTGTAGCACAAGCTGGGAGGATTTACTGATTGAGGCACAGGATTACAGGGGATTAGTTTATCCTGTATGAGGGTCTCAGGGTTTTTATTTTCCAAAAGGAAATAAAAGTCACAGAGGCTTGGATGATTCTGGTATCATCCCTCACTCTTGCAAACGGGACCCCCCGAGACTCTACTTACCTTCTAGGCCTCCAACTCCAAAGCGGTTAGGAGGCCAGGGAGAGCTGGAACGGGCCCATGTTCCCGGCTATGAAGAAGGTCGTATTTGCCCCTCTGTCTATGGCTGGTTTTTACCCTGAATCAAAGTCTTGGAGAGCAGCAGTTAAGAAGCCTGACTCTGACAGACCAGCGTGACCAAGGATCAGGTAAAGCTCCAAGAACATGATGTAAGCTTCTCTTCTAGGGAAGCCTGCTTTCCTGGTCTTTCTCGCGGCTGTTACCCCGGAGGCCCTTGCTGCCAGGCGGAGTAGAAGAGGCCCTGGCCTGAGCGGCCAGGAGATCTGTTTTCTCACCTCAACTCTGCTAGAACTCTGTGTGACCCCGGACAAGGCTCTTATCGAGCTTCATTATTAACCTCACTCAGCCTCCATTTGGTCCTATAATTATTGAATTGTAATAGAGGCTTACAAAAGGCCTTTCGAATTATAACATTCTATCATTTCAACACACAAATATGGCCATTTGTGTTATCTTCTGTATTTTTGTTTTACAGTTTTTCCTGCTGATAGATTATAAAGCTCCTCGAAGGCTGGAACCCCGCCTTATACATCTTGGTAACGCCTAAAATATCTGGCAGAGTTCTTTGCACATAGTAGATGCTTTAAAGATGTGTTTGGCTTATTGATTACGTGTTGTCATAAAGAGCCTACACGGGGCCTATTGATGATGACTTTTATGAATATTCCAGAACTGAGAACCACCAGTGACCAATTGAGTGTAATTGACCAGTCAAGGCGGTTGCAAATTGGCAGCTGATGAGCGAGCGGTGTGATGGCGTGGAGGGAAAGCAAACTGCTCCTCTGCCCGCAGTTCCTCTCAAGCACAATCAAGGAAAAGTGGGACCTTAAGACAAAGGATTTACTCATCATCCTTCACTCTTGGAATTCGGCACTTGCCTGAGTTCACAAGCTATCTTCCCAATTTCTGCCTTGTTTTATGTGTCACAGAAGGGCTTTTTGGAAGCATTTCTGACCTCAGAAACACCCAAGTCACGTTATCTGTCAGGTCACTGGAGTCTGGACTCCAGCCCAGACAGGAGATGTTTTCATTTGTTGGGGATGTGTGTGTATAGACATTTTGCAGGTGCCCATGTCTCGTGTGTATAAATTGACGCAGTTATGCATGACCTCACACTGCACATCCTTTGGAAGTTGCTAAGTTATTCACAGAATTAACCGAAACTTTCATGTTTGTACATGCTAACAACTTTAGGCTTCCTACTCTTACTGAATGCAAGTTCTTGGGGCCGTAGGGTGTGGAACTTTTCTCCAGCTGGTCTCTCGGCTCCAGGGTTAACAGATTCAATGAAACTAAAAATTGCAGTATTAATAGCACAAGAAAAAAATCAACATTGTTTTACTTTACCCCAGAGACCAGCGTATACATTGTTCATTAGTTTGCAACTAGAGAAGAGCCAGCCTGCATTGAGACCATCAACTATAATGTTTTCCAATAGGCATCAATAGTGAGGGTGCTCAGAGGTATGTATAAGTCCAGTAGTCAGTCAAAAGAAAGACTTCTCTTGTATGTCAAGGTAGGGAAATAATCCCTGATTGGATTTAAGGAAGGAATGGAAGTTGGGAATTATGTTTCTCATGAGGAGTCTCTTTAGATTTTTGCTGTCCCCTCTTGGCCGCTGGTAACTTGCGATTGTCTCTGTCCTGTCTTCTACAGCTTGGAATTGCGATTGGGTTCTTGGTCCCTCCTGTTTTGGTACCAAACATCGAAGACCAGGACAAGCTTGCCTACCACATCAGCATCATGTTCTACATGATAGGCGGTGTGGCCACTCTCCTCTTCATCCTTGTCATCATCGGTAAGGTCATTAGTAGACTGATGGGAGGGGGCAGAGAGGCAGGGGGTTCTGCTGACCTCGGTGGGCCCTTGTGAGCATGCTCTAAAATACCATGGAATTCACAGAAACTGGAGGCTGGTCTTCTTATGGCCTTCAAATATTATACCCCGAGCAGTTGCCCCTTGTACGGTGATGGCTGGTCCTGTGGACTTTGCTAGTGGCTCAGAAAAGGTTTAACTATAATTAACAACTCCCCAGTCCTACCTCACCAGAAGTAATGGGTAGATCGCTGTCCTCTGGATGAATTCCCAGTGGGTGCCTACGATATTACAGGCATTTGCTAAGCATGCCTCATTTCATTTAGTCCTCAACAACCCTGTGAGTGGCGTACCATTATCAGTCCTGTTTAACAAAGAGAAAAAAATGAGACTTAAGGGAGGTTGACTAAGCTACTCAAATTAGATAGCTAGTAAGTGGCAGAAATTGGATTCCAGTCTAAGCTTGTCTAACTTCCTGCTCTTTCTGAGAAACAAAACAAATTGACCCACAAACACTAATAATCTCATAAATTAACCTGACAATACTTGGGGACCATATTTCTTTAATGATTTGTTTAAAAATTATAAGAATAATATATGCTAATTATGGAAAAATCTATACAAAAAAAGCATAAGGAAAGGAATGACCATTATCTTTATACGAGTTAATCCCAAACACCAACCTCAGATAACTACTATCAATATTTTATTTTATTTTATTTTATTTATTTTTTGAGACAGAGTCTCTCACTCTTTTGCCCAGGCTAGAGTGCTCTGGCATCAGCCTAGCTCACAGCAACCTCAAACTCCTGGGCTCAAGCGATCTTCCTGCCTCAGCCTCCCGAGTAGCTGGGACTACAGGTACACGCCATGATGCCTGGTTAATTTTTTTTATTTTTGGTAGAGATGGGGTCTTGCTCTTTCTCAGGCTGCTCTGGAACTCCTGACTTCAAGTGATCCTCCCACCTCGACCTCCCAAAGTGCCAGGATTATAGGCGTGAGTCACCACACCCAGCCTTATCAATATTTTATGTGAATGTATATTTAATCATTGAGGTATTTGGTAATAGAACTTTATATCCTCTTTTTTCAGCTAAGTGATGTTATAAGGGCTGTGATAAATTCAGAAACAGCATGGCAGAGGTTTATATTTTCAGTTAGTCACCCGTCTAAAGGTGAAAAGCCAGCTTTCTTCCTAATACCTGAAAGTTCCACCCCAAGTGTTAAAGGTTTCATTCCTATCTGCTGGCCCCACCTCCAGAGTCTAACAGTTCTGTCATTGTGTCCCTCATTTAGCTGTTCTCACTGTGTCATTTCCTCTCTGGAGTCCAGGATGAGGAAAGGCTGCCTGATGGCTTTTAAAAGCTGGCAGAACGTCTTAGACAGAGGCTTTGGTGCCCCTGGGAAGGTAGGAAGCCAGGGAGCTGAAGATGAGAGCGAGGAAGAACCACATGGCCAGGGCCTGGCAGCCAGACTTTGAACTGCAACGTGTCCAGCTCCAAATCCTTGTGTTCGTAGCAGATGAGGGCCAGTTCCTTTGCAGTTGAAAACCTGGAGGTAGAACATCTCTATGTTTTGCCATTTGAGTTTCAAGCACAGATAATAGCTAACTGAGTAAAGAACTGGAAAATCTTATCTGAATTCTGGTTGTGGCTACCAAATCCTTAAGCCAACACCTGCTGATGCAGAGATAAGTGAGCTTCTTCCTTGCATTCTTTGCACTGATGGGAGGGGAGGTGACCCGGCAGGACAATGGATGAAAGGCCCTTACAGGTAGAAAATATCCAGGACTATTTCTGGAGAAGGAGGAAGTGGGGGGAGGGGGGGTCTGAAGTCTGGGCTGGGCTGTTTTCTGGTGGTGGGGGCCCTTTGATCTGCCGAGAGAGTAAAGCTCATTTCCGGAGCTTCCTCTAACTGGAGACAGTCTCCTGACCTTTCAGGAGCTTCTCAGGGCATGTGGGGAGGCCACATGGTGCTTGCTTGGACTCCATAGGGAGATCAACTTAGCGAAACAGCTGGTTAAACTGATCTGCCCCCCAGAGAATGGAATGGCAGTGAGTGCAGAGAAAATGGTCACAACTGTGGTACTGAAAACAGAATATAAATGGAGTGGTTTTCCATTGTCCCTCTCCAGCCTTCAAATCAGTGTCCCCTTCAGGAGGAGTGTATATTAATCTTGTCTCCTTCATGGGGCAGAGGGCTGATTTTGACTTTGAGAAACTAGAAGTAGCCTCCAGGATTTTCCTACATAAGAAAATCCCTTTCACCTATTTGGGAGGTACTTGCCGCCGCGCGCGTGCCAGGCTCTGTGCTAAGCGTGGGCAGCACAGTCCCCATGCCCTTGGGAGGAGCTCTGGTGCTGAGCTGGTAACAGGGCCACGGATCTCGGAGCTTTAGCTTTTGCTTCTTTTCCATCCGGTTGTTGCTAGTGTGTTTTTTCATTGCTCTGTGGTATGTTACTTGCTGGTTATTACAGAACTCCTTGGTCTTTGAACATTGCCTGGGAGGTCCAGTGATTTCAGCCTTCCAGAGGCCATTTAAGAAAAGAGTAATCAAAGGACCATTTGCCACTCTGGGAAGCCAAGGTGGGAAGATTGCTTGCACTCAGGAGTTCGAGACCAACCTGAGAAAGAGTGAGACCCTGTGTCTACTAAAAATAGAAATATTTTTTTTTTTTTTAATTTTTTTTTTTTTTTGAGACAGAGTCTCACTCTGTTGCCCAGGCTAGAGTGAGTGCCGTGGCGTTAGCCTAGCTCACAGCAACCTCAAACTCCTGAGCTCAAGCGATCCTCCTGTCTCAGCCTCCCGAGTAGCTGGGACTACAGGCATGCACCACCATGCCCGGCTAATTTTTTCTATATATATATTTTTAGCTGTCCATATAATTTCTTTCTATTTTTAGTAGAGATGGGGTCTCGCTCTTGCTCAGGCTGGTCTCGAACTCCTGAGCTCAAACGATCCGCCCACCTCGGCCTCCCAGAGTGCTAGGATTACAGGCGTGAGCCACCGCGCCCGGCCTAAAAATAGAAATATTAGTCTCTACTAAAATAGAAAAATTAGCTGGGTGTGGTGGTGCATGCCTGTGGTCCCAGCTACTTGGGAGGCTGAGGCAAGAGGATCACTTGAGCCCAGGAGTTTGAGGTTGCTGTGAGCTACGATGATGCCATTGTACTCTATCCAGGGCGACAGAGCAAGACTGTGTCTCAAAAAAAAAAAAAAAAAAAAAACCCATCTGCTCAGCTTCAGATAATGAGATGCAGTTCAAAAGGGGAGGCTGTAAAGGATATAATTCAAGAATGAATATTTCCTTTGGCACTCTTAGCTCCTTGACAGATGATGCAGCCAGCTCTTGTCCCTGTGGAGCAAGCTCTGCTGGGGTGGGACCATGGGAATTTTTAGTCATCTCTGTTTCTTTCCTTTCAGTATTCAAGGAGAAGCCTAAACATCCCCCCAGCAGAGCCCAATCCCTGAGCTATGCCTTGGCGTCCCCTGATGCTTCGTACTTAAGTTCCATCATCCGGCTCTTCAAAAACCTCAACTTTGTGCTGCTTGTCATCACCTATGGTAAGGGACAGGTGTGTCCAGGAGTGCACTCAGCCTGGAACGTGGGATGACAGGCCTGATGTGTCTCTGTGTCTTACTCTTTCCAAAGCCCAAATGTGCACGTAACATTGTTCATTAGGGTCAAAAGGGCCTTTGTGTATGCTGTAAAGCCCAGCTAGAAAACAATTCCTTCCCAGATCAGGTTACCTGACAAAGGCTCGTTGGTCCTTCAGTTCTCATCCCAGTATCACCTCTGTAGAGCAGTAGTAGGTGACTTTCTCTTTCTTATGCTATTCCTTATACATCTTAACACTAATCATTTTTTACAAAACCATTTCCAGGTCTACCTCCCTACTAGACTGAGCTCTATGAGAGCGGGGATTTAGTTTTCCCTCTTTGTAGTTCCTCACCGTGGCCAGCTTGGAGTGGTTACTCCAGCAGTTATGGAATGAATGAATGAATGCGTAGATGAGTCTTGCCACGTGAACCACACCACAACCAATCCCCTCTCATTTGATAACATCGATTTCTTTTTTACCTGAATGCACAACATCCCTCTTTCACTTTGTTTTCTTGGCTTTTGGCAAGATAAATTTGAATCTTTATGCTAGTGTATTGGCTTGCCTTTTCAGCATGGTGTTTTTGATATCTTCTTTCTAACCTTTAATAAGATTGTTGGATCAGACAAGGGAAGGACAGAGCCTCATGGCATTTCATTAAAGAGTGTCCTGTAGATGAACACCAGTCTGTTAATTCAGCGGTCCCCACCTTTTTGGCACCAGGGACCGGTTTCATGGAAGACAATTTTCCATGGATGGGGGATGGGGTGGGGGGTGTTTCGGTGCAGAGCTCAGGTAGCGATGTACAGCCGGGTTCCTAACAGGCCACGGGCCAGTACCAGGCCACTTTGGTACTCTTAGTTCAAGCTGCTACAGATCCACTCAACTGTACTGCTATTCAGCCTGCACGTGACCATTTACTCCACCAGTTATAGTTTGATTAAAATCAAGAGTTAACAACTTTGTAACATACTCAATAGCTGCACAAAATAAAGAAAAATGTAACTTATTCTTAGTGAAACCACGGTTGGCTAAGATCTCATCTTTTCTATAGGCTCAACAACCATTGTTTTGGGAAAAGCAAACAACAACCACCAAAAACCCATTGTTTTGTAACAATAGCATTTACTATGTGCCATGTGCTTTTCATATATGATTTTTTTAACTCCCACTACACCCATGTGACACAGGTACTGTAATTATTCCCATTTAACAGATAAGGAAACTAAACTCAGAGAGACTAGATAATTAGCCCAAGGTCACACAACTTTTAAGTGGCAGAGCTAGAATTTAAATACAGATTTGTCTAATTCTAAAGCCTGCATTCTTAATGCCTATCCTGTAATTGCCTATATGTCATCTTAGAATTGTGCCAGGGTTTCATTTTAGGCTTATCAGTGTATTTATCTGCTGACACACTAGATAAGAGGTGGTGTCATCCCCATAGAAAGGCGATCCTGTTTTTCAGGCATACGTAAGAGTTAGGTAACCTCTCAGCTGGAATAGCTCTTGATGACCAGATTAGTCTTCATTGTCCCAATTCTTCATTCCTCATTCCCTCCAGTTTTTCAGTTCTCTCTAAGTATGTCTGTGCATTCATCCATAATATAAAGACAAAGTTTCTAACACTTAGAGATGTCCCACTAAGGAAGTTATGAGTTGCCTATCACTGGGAGGTATTCAAGCCTAGATGGGACCAGCCACTTGGTGGGAATGTTATAGGGGATCTCAGGCTATAGATGGATAATGAAACTAGATGATCTCTGGGGTCCCTTCCGGACTCAGGATTCCATAACTCCAAGAAGTTTCTCTTTTCTCTAGAGTTAAATATCTTGAGTACATTGACCTTTGACCACCATAATAAACCTTATTGCCTCTGATGACATGGTATTTGAGGCCTACCTTGTGATTCTAGGACAGATGAGATAAATGTTTTCTCGGATAAATGTTTTCTATGGCTGAAGATGGTCATGGTGGTGATAATTGGGCAATGGTTCCATTCTAGAGGCTGTGGTCTTCAGTGCTGGGGGCTGATGATGGCAGAGACAGGCCACTGACCTATGAAAGCAAGGGGCAAAAACAAAATATACCAGGGACATTTTTGCTCCTGGTTATTTGAGGGGCTCAACTCTACACTGTGTTGTGGGGAGCAAAGCAACTCTTTCTCTCTTGCATGACTGGTTGCTTATATGGCCTTTAATCTGGCAGAGTGGTTTTCATCCTGTACTTCTAGACACTCTTCCTTACCTATTTGGTTAAATGATAATTCAGGAAATAAATAGGAAAGCACTTCTTGAATTGTGGAGTAAGTACCTTGGAAAATCTGCTCCTCCGTAAAAGCAACAGGAACACTGGCAAACAGTATCAAAATCAATTTTTTTCAGAACTCTCAACCAAAGGCTTGCAACAATACATTTATTCAAGAAAAATGGCTGAATGTCAGTAAGTGTAGTGGCAGCTTTTCGCTCCGGTGCTCAGTAGCGAAGAAATAATTGTTTTAAACACAGTGTATGTAGAGAGAATGGGAGAGACCAAAGTCTGAATGAGAAAATGGCCTCCTCAGCTGAGTTCCTTCCCATATTTATTTCCAAGGACACGTGCAAAAGGTCAGGGCCATTTGCTGATTTCTTTAACAACCACCATACATATCAGCTGTTTTCAGCTGATCTTTGCACACAACAAACAAGCAGTTTCAGGCAAGCGTTTTCCCCTGTTTCTTCATTCACCCTACTCATATTCTTTCCATCCATTCATCCTTTCTTCTAGGCCCATCCCCCACAAGTAAGTACAGTGGGCTTTGTGTTTTAACTTGCCCTGTTCCAATCCCCGTCTCCCAGGCTCTGCACTAACCTTGCAGCCATGGTAGCTGTGACAACCATGCACCCTCACAGCTATGGTAGCTGTGACAACCAACTAACTGCCTCGTAGCCACTGGAAAGAGATAAACAGGTATGGTTCTCCATCCCTGAGAATTACCACTATTTGACCTACCTGGCAGGTTCCTGGCAAAGCCTCATTCTCAGAACTTGTCTTTATTTGACCTGACTTGAAGTTCGCTCAGTGGGAAAAGCCCTATTGCCAGGACATTTGTTGAAAACAATGAGTGGCACCATTTAACACTGCAGCTGCCTGAGGCAGCAATACCAATTGGGGCAAATAAGAGGCTGGCCAAAAATCTTGAAAGGAAAATCTGGAGAATATGATGTCCATAGGGGGCTTTGAAAAATTCTGAGATGTTCTTAGGGATTTGGAAATCCATATGCATGTGCAGAGCTGTGCAAATACTCAGGAAAGACCTGAGAAAGCCCTAAGAAAGCCTTAAACTCTCACCTCTGGCTGATCTTGAGCTCTGCACAAGCAGGAAGTAAAGGCTAAGGCAGAGTTGTCAACTGCCTGCTAGAGCTTTGAAGGTGAGCCCAATATACACACACAGAGCTCCTTGGTAAAGGTGGGAGACTTATTGGTTGAAGGCATTAAAGGAAATCTCTGTCCAATCATTAGCTTACCATTAAGCTAATGGGGCAGAAACTATAGTGGCTGTACATGGCAAAGAATACAGACTTTACACAATTGGTCCAGGAAAGTCACTACCCAACAGCAGCAACAGCAACAAATCCTGGGGAGGGAGGAGAATCTCATGTCTGGAATCGACATATTATTTAAAATGTCCAGTTTTCAACAAAAAATTATGAGACATGCAAAGAAATAGAAAAGTATATACACAGGGAACAAACGCAGTTAATAGAAAATGCTCCCGAGGAAGCTGAGACATTGGGCATAATAGAAAAAGATTGTAAATCAATTATTATAAATATGGTCAAAGAATTAAAGGAAACCATGTCTAAAGGATTAAAGAAAAGTTTGAGAATGATGTATCACCAACTAGAGAATATCAATAAAGAGATAAAAATAAAAAAGAACCAAATAGAACTTCTGGAGTTGAAAATTACAATAACTGAAATGAAAAATTCACTAAAGGGCCCAAAGTTGATTTGAAAAAACGGAAGAAAGAATCAGCAAACTTGAAGATATGTCAAATGAGACTTTCCAATGTTAGAAACAGAAAAAAAAAAGCATGAAGAAAAATGAACGGAGCCTCAGAGACCTGTGGGACACTATCAGGCATACCAAATATGCAAAATTGTAGTCCCAGAAGGAGAGGAAGGAGAAAAAGGGGTGAAAGTAAATTGTCATTTAATTTGAGATAGCATTAAGCTAGAAAAACGTTTCACTTCTGAGCCTCCGGAAGCATCTGACTCCATTATGCATAGATAGAATTTATTGCATTTATCTCAAAAGCCTGGGATCATCACAGTAAGAATAAGTTAAACTAATATGGGTGTTTGTACACATTTCCTTATAGTCAGAGAACCACAAGCCTTGTTTCCATTGCAGAGAACTGGACTTGGTGACAGGGCTCTTTGACAACAAGGAAATGATTCTTAGGCTTAATCATAAATTTGAAAAATGATTTATTGAGGCCTTATTGTGTGTCAGCCATCATGTTAATTACTTTATATTCATTATCTCATTTAATCTTCAAACAAACCCATGACAGTTCCTTTATTCCATTTTATACTGAAGCTCTGAGAGATTTAGTTTCTTGCCCATGATAGGACAACTAGCAAGCAACAGAGCTTAGATTTAAACTCTCTGCCTGATGGAAAGCCCATCTTCCTAACCACTGCACCGTTTTGCCTCCCCATACAGAAAGGAGCCTCTTGGAGACAGAGTCAGGGCTCTTTTCTTAGCCCTACTTGCCTGAGTTTTCCTTTTGGTCTACCTAGGGGAGTATGTCCTTCCTCATATTCAGTCCTCCAGACCAGTTGCCTGGGGGTTGATTACTTCTAAAGTTAGGCTCTGGCGTCCTAGAGTCTTAGAGCCAGACCAATCATACATCTTTGGGATTTGGGGATGATGGGGTCTCAGCCTCAGTGTGTCTAAGGTTTATAGGTCACATAAAGGCAGCATTTGGCACTTACTCCAACTGAGGATCTTTCCTTTCTTCTTACTCTGTCTTTGTCCAAATGAAAACAAATAAACAACCAAAAAAGCCCTCCATAAATTCAACTAGATGCTTTGAAATCCCCCAGAATTTCCCTAAGCCTCCTAATCCTTCTGTAGTTTCAGGTTGGACTTTGAAGAACAAAATGGTTCATACTTTTTACTTTGTACATATGGTGTTCATATTTTGCTCTGAATTATATGCACTTAAGAGCACGTAGCTGGCAATCAAGCAGACGATAGCATTTCACGGGCACATGTGCTGGATGTGGGTAGACACATCCTGGGGTAAGAGTCTTGAGAGCTGGCTCATAAGGAATGGGAGATCTGGGTTTTGGTGTTTGCTCTGCCAACTATTGAGTGTACCATCTTCACCCATTCTGTGCCCATCTTTTATGTTTCTAATACTCCCCACAAGTGCCCTGAATGGAAGTGAAACCTTTTAATGCAATAGAGAGTAAAGACATGGCATGCCTTGGAATTGCTATTGTGTTGGAAAACTTGCTGATTTCCAGTATTCTTTCTTTGGTCTGAACTAGATTTTACCAAGTAGGGAGTAGCTCTCCTGCAGCTGGTGGTATTGTGTTTGTAGCACTTTCCAAGTGGGTTTGTGTGCTGCTGAGTCAGCTGCACAGAGTGGAGATGTAGTGATAATTGAAGGCCTTGGAGGAAATCCAGGGTCCAAGTGTTGCTGGCCTTTCCCCAGGCTTTCGGACACACCCTTAGGGGTAGGGTTGAGAGATAAAGGCTATCCAGTTAAATTGGAATTTCAGGTAAACAACAAATACTTTTTAGTATAAACATATGCTGCACAATATTTGGAGTATATTTATACTAAAAAATTTATTCACTTATTTGAAATTCAGATTTAACTGAATTTGTTGTTTTGTTTTGTTTTCCTTAAATCTGGCAATCCAGTTTAGAGGGGAGGAGAGGCAGGGGTTGGGTTTGTGCTTGATGTTGCTGAAATATCACAGCAATAAGAAACTCCCACCTCCTCAGTAAAATACCCTCCCTCCTCTAAGTCTGGCAATGCAGGAAGACTCAGGACTGGAATTCCATCAGTCTGCCAGTGTCTGGGACAGGGGGTGGCTTGCGATGTGTGCAGTGGGGTGGGGTGAAGAAAGGAAACTTCCTTTGGCTGTCTTCTCTGTGTCTCTGGGTCTTGCATCACAGGCCCCCCCTCTAATGTCCTTTCATCAATGACATAACAACTACCATGTTGAAAAGAATTATTGAAAAGGCTCCTCTTCTAGAGAATGTCCTCAAAGGGAATACCTTTTCCATGTCATCCCCCAGCCTTGGCTCCAGCTGTGAATAATCTTCCCGTGTGTCTGGCTTTTGAACTCAGAGCCTCAACTTGTGTATCCCCAGGTTCCCCTTCCCTTGTGGCTCTCAAGTGCTTTACCATTGTCCCAGCTACATAGGCCTAGGGAGGGGCTCTGTGCCCTCTCCAAGACCCTGGCTTCCAAGTGGGTATAAAATCCTTCCCCTGATTCCTGGGAGCTTTGCTGAGGTCAAGCTGGCCCTGTAAAACAAGGCTTTGCTACAAACTCAGGAAGGATAAGAGGGAAACACAGAGAAACCAGAACCCAGAGATATGATCTGGGAATAGTGTTTCCCAAGCATCCCTGAGGACAGATTCCCCTGAGGTGCTTGATTGAATGTGTGCATAGATTTCCTTATCTCTCTTCTAAAAATTCGAATTCAGAAAATCTGGGCTGGGGCCTGGGAACCTGCTTTTTATCAGCATTCCAGCTGATTTTGATCTGCAGCAGAGTTGAGAACCTCGGAAGCAGCTGTGTGATGGGTCATTCTGGTGGCCTCGCAGCCTCTTCCCATCCCAGCTGCCTCCATGTGAGACCTACTGCCTGGGAGCCTGGGTGTGGCCTTTGCTCTTCTGCATTCCCTAGGCCACTTACTCCCAAACTCCAGAGATTTTAAGAAATGCCTGTTTTGTTTTGTTTTTTTGTTGTTGCTAAAAATGCAGATTCCTGAGCCCCATTCCAGCCCCATCAGAACCTTCCTGATTCAGTAGGTCTAGGGTAGGGCTCCAAAATCTGCATTCTTAACCTTAAAGGAATTCTAATGTCAGTAATCTCTAGACCACAGTTTGAAAAAAAATTATTCTTGACAAAGGAGAGAAAGATACTCAGGGTGATGTCAGAGCCCTTTCTGCCTTCCTAAAGCCTGCCTCCTAAGTAACTAGGACTTCTCCCAGGAGACTAATACCAGGAATGACCAGGCCTTTCCGGTGAGGTCACAGTTTCTCTGACCCCGCAGGCTCACCTTGCCAAAGACAATGAGACCTGAATATAATGCAGTTCCTTGTATTCCTGTAAGAGGTGCTCACACACAGGCAGAGCATACATTCCATTCTCGCCCTTCCATGTAGGATGCCCTTGGTTTGGGCAGTGGAGTGGACTTACACTGGTTGACCATGTCTGGCAACCTTTGGCAATATGGGGAGGGACATCTAGACTGAAGATTGATTCAGAAAACATGCATAAGTTCCTAATTCCTCTAGGGTGGAACTGCAGAAACAATGGAAAAGGTTGGCCGCCTTCTAGGGTGAACTCCTCCTCCTCCTCTTCCCCCCTCTCCCCTTCAGGCCCCGTTCAGTCTCCTGTCTGGCTGGCAGCAGGGAATGGCTGCTGGGAACCACCCTGTTGCAGCTGAGCCAGCACTTCCAACTTGAGCACTGTCAGAAAACCACCTGGAGGGCTTGTTCAAACACAGATTGTCGGGGGGCTCTGCTGCAGTAGGTCTGGGGTGGGACAGACCACATTTGGAAACTATTTCACCAAACCACTGAGTCCTAGAAAAACCACTCAGCCTTAGCAGTGTGGGTCAGCCCGCTGGGGACTCCATTCCCTAGGCCTTTTGCAGGGTCATCAAAGTGCTGGTGTATGTTTTGCTCGCAGTCCTTCTGGATAATTTACCTGTTTCCTGTGGATTCTGCCCCTCCTTGTTCATCCCAGGTGGGGCCTGACGCTGAGCCTGACCTGGAACATTCCTTGCCTGTTGCAATGCCAGGCGAGAACAAGAGGCCTAGAGAGGGGAGGAGGTTGTTTTCTTCCTTCTCCCCTGTTCCCAGCTCCACCTCACCCTCCCTTTTCAGGAATGTGTCTCCGATGGGCCTCTTGACTCAGGAATGGAGTTTGTCTGGGCTAAGCGGGTGGTATGAAGGTTGGACGGCTGTGCTTGCCGAGCACAGCCTTGCTGAGATCCCATAGTCATCATGACCACTGGCCTGATGGCCGTGCTGGCATTTGGTGACATGCCTAGATTTGCCAGTCCCCTGTGGCCCTGTGCTGCTCAGGGGCTGCACTGAGCCCAACTTTGTTGCATCCCTGGGGTGACCTGCTGGGAGAGGCTGGCACATGAGGAAACTGTTGAGTGATCTGAGCTGGGAAATCTTTGTTTTGAGAATCAGCTTTGTGAGGTTGTAAAGTAGAACAATTAAGATTAGGGACTCTAGAGCCACAGGGCCCGGGTTCAAACCCAGCTCCACCACTTCATACCTGTGTGATCGTATAGCAAAATTCTTTCCCATTTTGCATGAGAATTTGATCTTCGCTTAACTTTGTATCTAGTACCGCTGGGAACCCGATAAAGGCAGTACATCAACTGCATTTATGTAACATTGCTCATGATAAAAGGGGCCTCTTGTGATAAAAATGGACAGGGAGACCTATTCATTATCTGGTAGGAAGCCATTCTTTGTGCTTCCCCGAGTACAGTGACTCTGTCACTGGCCTGTCCCTTATGGAGACCCTGGAAGCTATGCCTATGGAATTGTTGCAAGCATCAGTGATGCCTGTGAGGTGTTAAACCAGGGTGGTTGCCATGCCCACCTTTCCTTGTGCCATAGCTATCATCTGGGGGCCAAAGAGAATAGCCTCTGGGTAGCTCGATGGACTGGTTCTGTGGGACTCCTGAGGCTGCCCTGCCCACAAGCCGTGTGTCCTGTCTTATACCCTTCCGAGTGAATCTAATGTCAAGTGTGCTGGTGGTGGTCTTGTGAGCCTCAATGTGTAAAGTTAAAAAGACCCCGGTAGGCATTATGGAATGACTGTATTTGGTTTTTTGGTTTGTTTATTTTTTAGCTCTGTGTGTATTTTTTATCTATAAAATGGGGATAATACTAATTACCTTCTAGGGTTGTTAAAAAGATTGTAAGTTGCATAGAACAGTGTCTAGTACATAAACATGTGCTGCTGCCGTCATCACCACCACCATCATCATAGTTACGGAAGGGAGGCCAGGAGGCCTTTTCTCCTTTGGGCCAGTTCCAGTGTCATCTCAGCTACTAACTCACTATATGGTTTGGACAAATGACTTCATTCTCTAAGGACACGGGCTCTTACGGTATATTCTAGGTGCTCCATTTATTTGATGAATGAATTGGTAAAGTAGGAGAGTCAACTAAATGCTCTTTAGGGTCTTTTCTAGTTTCACATAATAGATTTTGTGTGAGAAGAAAGTTGGAGGAGGAATGGAGAGAAACCACCTGCAAGGGGCGGGTCAGAGGTCAGAAGTCTGGAGCAGAATAAAAGAGGAGGGGGTGCTGAGGGGGGGTGTCCAGTAGTCCTGCTGACCACCCCATAGATCCAGCCAAAGCTTAAGAGAAGAACATAGGTGATTCTGACCTGGGAGTAATACTTGCAGAGCCTATTTTCCAGGGCAGGTTAAAGGGATCAAAGGGCAATGGTATGTGGCTAAGAAAAGGTTAAAGTGGTTACTTTTGAGTGTTCTGAAGTATTTCTTTGAGAAGAACTGTAGAGTAGCCTCAGGCATTCCTGTATTTTTCTCCTCTGGATACCACACTGAGTGGCAGTGGGGATGAGGACTCCCCACTGCCACTCTCCTGGTGCGGGGAGAAGGCCAGCAATGGCCCAGCAATGGCCCCAGGAGAAGGCTCACCCTAATGTTGTATTTCTCCCTCCCTCCTTCAGGTCTGAATGCTGGTGCTTTTTATGCCTTGTCCACTCTGCTGAATCGTATGGTGATCTTGCACTACCCGGTAAGGGAGCTCCCTGAGCATGCTGGGCCTGGAGATAATGTGGTTTCTAAGTCTGTCTCTGCAGGAGCTGGGGTGATGGTTAACTCTTGGCTCCCCCTACCCGCCAAGTTGTAGGCAGCATGGTTTGGTGGTGTGCTTATGGAACTTGGAGGGAGATGGCCCTGGGTTTCAACCCTAGCTTCGGGGGTGCTAAACTGTGTGATGATTTGGCTGTGTGATAAGCTAGTTAGCATCTCTGAGTTCTCATTCTCTTTTCTGCAAAAGAAGCATAATTACTTCTTGCAAAATTATTTTTAGGACTAGAGAGTAAATAATATTATGTGTACATGTATATATATTCATATTATATTTATTATATATGATATATGTAAAGCATGGTTCTTGGTAACACAGTTGGTAAATATATCTATATAATTGTGGGTGTGTATGTATATATCTCATATTTCTGGATTTAAATGTTTCTAAAACCAGTGAGGGCTGGATGCTGGGAATGGGATACTGAGTGTCCAGGAGTCAGGAATCCCTAGGTCCAACCTTCTTTAGAAAGGCTAGGATCTCACACATGCAGAGGTGGTAGGCCCTTGCGGCTAAGTGTTCCAGTTTTGGACTTTGACAGGTCTGAGTTCAAATCCTAGCTTTCAATTTAATATATGCCTCGTGACCTTGGGCTAGAAAGTTTGTCTCATTGTGCCTCAGTTTCTTCATATGTAAAATGGGGAGGACTGATTCCTAATCTTATGATGGGGAATTGTGGGGATTAAATGAGATAATGATGTAAAATCTTAGGCATGGTGCCTGGCTGATAGTAAGCCAAACTATATAATACTATTAATAACTCAAAATAATAATAATATAATAATGATAACTCAAAAATATATAAATATTCTATGTAATACTATTAATAACTCAAAATAATAATAATATAATAATGATAACTCAAAAATATATAAATATTGTTTTCTCATTCCTTTTGGCACTGATAGCCAAAACCCTAAGACTGGAATATTTGGACATCCATATTTTAATTTCCCTATCTGTGGGAAAAATGGGAATAATGGAATAATAAATGGGAATAATGATAAATTAGAAGACTTGCTGTAAGGGTAAATTTTTCGAAAAAATCTACCCAAAAGTGGTTTTAAGGACAGAATTTTGTTCATCCTTGTCACTCCACCATCTAGCATAATATCATGCACACACATCCAGGGTTATATTGTTGGGAGGAGCAACTATTCTAGGATTTTCTCCCAGGCCATCTTCTTATAGGCCGTCTTGTCCTGATACTTTCTGAATATTGGCTGTCATGGAGGCCAGGTTACTTGCCTTTGCGCCTTTGCACCTTTGCCCCATGGTGACTGCACTCTGCCCCGTGTCTTCTCCCATTGCTGGGTAATCTCTGAGGCTGTGGCTTCCTTTCCCAGGGTGAGGAGGTGAATGCTGGAAGAATTGGCCTGACCATCGTCATTGCAGGAATGCTCGGGGCTGTGATCTCAGGCATCTGGCTGGATAGGTCCAAAACCTACAAGTAAGTGACTCTTCCTCTTGGACTGAGAAGTGGGGACCCATTTTTTGAAATGACGTATTCATTTGCAATATGGCTCCAAAGCTTTGGGTGCAGCAGTCGGGGATCTGAGTGGTCAAGCAGGCAGGTCACGTTTCTTTTCTCTGAGCCTCAGTGTTACCATTTGTAAAATGAGGGAAACTCTACCCTTCCTGAGATCCTGTGGGATCCTGTGGGGATCTTAGGAAGATGAGAGATAGTGGACATGCAGGCCTAGAGCAGTGCTCTTCCCCATCCCTGTTCTCCAAGTAGCTTTGTGAAAGGGACAGATGAGTGAGAAATGAAAATGAATGTGAAAAGATCTCACCAGTTGGAAAGTTTGTGGAAACTCCAAAGAGTGGAGAGGAGAAGGAGGTGATTTTACTGCCCTATTTTCGTGAACCCCATGGGATTAACCAAGATGCTCTGGGCTTACTCCAGTTTGCAACGTATATTATCTTGCAATGATTTATACCGTGTTGGTAAATATCATGATGTACTTCAGACTCGAATGCCCAATGCATTTCTAAGAGCCCAGAGCCGTCTTAGAAGGTTTTAGTATTTGCCAGGCTAATCTAGGATGCTTATTAAAAATATGGATTCCTGGAAGGGAGTGGAGCAAGATGGCCAAATAGAAACCTGCAGCTAGGGACCCTCCCTACAAACACCAAATTCAACAACTATCCACGCAAGCAAGCACCTTCAAAAGAACCAAAACTCAGGTGAGTGATCATACTACCTAGTTTTAACATTATGTCAAGGAAGGACACTGAAGAGGGCAGAAAAGACAGACTTGCATTGTTCATGCCACCCCTCCCCCTTCCCCAGCAGTGCCGTGCCAGTGGAGAGAGAATCTGTGTTTCCAGGGGAGGGAGAGTAAAGTGATTGTGGGGCTTTGACTTGAAACTCAGAGCCGCCCTGCACAGGGGAACACAGCACAGGCCAGAATTCGGCTGGTGCCCACAGAGGAGCACTTTGAGCAGCCCCGAAGCCTGAGTTCCCACTAGCCCCACCACCAGCAGACAAAGAGTAGCCTGTGGCCTGGACTAAATTCGTAAGGCAGTCGGGCCACAAGGGCTGCAGTTCTTTGGCAATTCCTGTGGCTGTGCTGGCTTGGAGCCAGTGGACTTGGGGTGCACATGACCCAGTGAGACACCAGCAACTGCAACTGTGGCCAGACCAGTTCCTGTGTCAGCCCTCCCCCAACAACAAGCAGTGTGGCTCAGGCAGAGTCATCTTCTACTTGAGGAAAGGAAAGGGAAAAGCTTAGAGGATTTTGTTTTGCAACTTGGGTACCAGCTCAGCCACAGTAAAATAAGGTATCAAACAGACTCCTGAGGCCCCTGAGTCCAGGCCTTAGTTCCTGGATGGCATTTCTAGACCCTCCCTGGGTCAGAAGGAAACATGCTGCCCTGAAAGGAAGGACCCAGTCTTGGCAGGATTCACCACCTGCTGACTAAAGAGCCCTTGGGTTTTGAATAAACATCAGAGGTAGCCAGGCATCAGTCAACACTGGCTTTGGGTGAGAGTGGGCAGGTTTTAGGTGTGACCTGGCACTGGTGGCCACAAGGGAGTGCCCATTTTACTACTCCTCCAACTCCGGCAGCCCAGCACAGAGAGTGAGAGACTTTGCCTGGTAATCCAGAGAATTCTCTAGTATCTTACTCAAGCTCACCAAAGTAGTACCACCAAGAGTCTGTAGGAGTCACAGCATTACCAGGCTGGGGGCACCCCCAGTGCTGATATGGTGCAGTGACTAAAGACTTAGACCACAACATTCAATTCCCTTTGAATATCTGGAAAGCCTTCTCAGGAAGGATGGGTAAAAACAAGCCCGGACTTTGAAGATTAAAATAAATACCTAACTCTTTAATGCCCAGACATCAATGAACATCCACAAGCATCAAGGACATCCAGGAAGACATGACTTCACCACATGAACTAAATAAGGTACAAGTGACCAATCCTGGAGTGATGGAGATAGGTGATCTTTTGGACAAAGAATTCAAAATAGCTGTCCTGAAGAAGCTCAATGAACTTTAAGACAACATAGAGAATGCATTCAGAAGTCTATCAGAGAAATTTAACAAGGAGTTTGAAATAATAATAAACAAAAATCAAGCAGAAATTCTAGAATTTAAGTATTCAATTGACAAACTGAGAAATACATCAGAGTCTCTCAATAGCAGAATTGACCAAGTAGAGGAAAGAATTAATGAGCTTGAATACAGGCTACTTGAACATACACAGAAGAGAAAAAATAAGAAAGAATAAATAAGAATGAAGCATGCCTATAAGATCTAGAAATAGCATCGAAAGAGCAAATCTAAGAGTTATTGGCCTTAAAGAGGAAGTAGAGAGAGAGATCGGGGTAAAAAATTTATTGAAGGAAATAGAGAACTTTCCAAACCTAGAGAAAGATATCTATTTTCGGGTACAAGACAGTCATAGAACACCAAGCAGATTTAACCCAAACAAGGCTACCTCCAGGCATTTAATAATCAAGCTCCCAAAGGTCATGGATAAAGAAAAGATCCTAAGGAAAGCAAGAGAAAAGAAAAAAAATAACATATAAAGGAGCTCTAATATGTCTGGCAGCAGACTTCTCAGTGGAACCCTCACAGGCCAAGAGAGAGTGGCATGACATATTTAAAGTGCTGAAGGGAAAAAACCTTAACCCTAGAATATTATATACTGAAAATATACCTTTTAAACATGAAGGAGAAATAAAGACTTTCCCAGACAAACAAAAAGCTGAAGGATTTCATCAAACACCAGACCAGTCCTATAAGAAATGCTAAAAGGAGTTCATCAATCTGAAAGAAAAGGACTTTAATGAATGATAAGAAATCTTCTGAAGGTACACAACTCACTGGTAACAGTAAGGACACAAATACAGAATACCCTATTGCTGCAACTGCAGCGTATAAACTACTTATATCTTGAGTAGAAAGACTACAGCACAAACCTGTCAAAAATAACAACACCTTTTTGAAAGATAGATAGTATAAAAAGATATGGATGAAAACAACAAAAAGTTAAAAAGTGGCGGGGGAGGGTGGATGGAGTTAAAGGGTAGAATTTCTGCTAGATTTCCCTTTGCTTATTTGTTTGTAAGCAGAGTTCTCATATGTTTAAAATAATTGGTTATCAAATGTTTCTTGCAAGCCTCATGGTAACCTCAAATCAGAAAACCCACAACAGATACACAAAAAATAAAAAGCAAGAGATTAAAACATACTACAGAGAAAATCACTTTTAACAAAGGAAAACAGGGAGCAAGTAAGAAAGAAAGGGAGGCCCACAAAACAACCAGAAATCAAATAACATGGCAGTCGTAAGTCCTTACCTATCAATAACAACATGGAATGGACTAAACTCTCCAATGAAGAGATACAGAGTGGCTGAATGGATAAAAAAACAAGAGCCAACTATATGGTATCTGCAGGAAACACACTTCACCTATAAAGACACACATAGACTGAAAATAAAGGGATGGAAAAGGATATTCCATGCAAATGGAAATCAAGAAAGAGCAGGAGTAGCTATACTTATATCAGATAAAATGGATTTCAAGATAAAAACTGTAAAAAGAGACAAAGATGGTCATTATAGAATGATAAAGGGGTCAATTCAGCAAAAAGATATAGTAATTCTAAATATATATGCACCCAACACTGGAGCACCCAGATACATAAAGCAAATATTATCAGAGTTAAAGAGAGAGATAGACCCCAATACAATAATCATCAGTGACCTCAACACTCCACTTTCAGCAATGGACAGATTGTCCAGACAGGAAATCAATAATGAAACATTGGACTTAATCTGCACTATAGACCACATGGACCTAATAGATATTTACAGAATGTTTCATCCAATAGCTGCAGAATTCACATTCTTCTCCTCAGCTCATAGATCATTCTCAAGGATAGACCATGTGTTAGGCCATAAAACAAGTCTCAAATTAAAAAAAATTGAAATCATACCAAGTATTTAATATTTTCTCTGACCACAATGGAATATAACTAGAAATCAATAGCAAGAACAACACTGGAAAATGTACAAACACATGAAAATTAAACAATATGCTCCTGAATGACCAGTGAGTTAATGAAGATATTAAGAAGGAAATTAAAAAATTTCTCAAAAAAAAATGAAAATGAAAACACAATATACCAAAACATATGGGATGCAGTAAAAGCAGTAATAAGAGGAAAGTTTTACCAATAAATGCCTATATCTACATCAAAAAAGTAGAAAAGCTTCAAATAAACAACTTAATGATGCATATCAAAGAACTAGAAAACAAGAGCAAACCAAACCCAAAATTGGTAGAAGAAATAATAAGGATCAGAGCAGAAATAAATGAAATTGGGCCCCCCCCCCAAAAAATACAAAAGATCAATGAAACAAAAAGTTGCTGTTTTGAAAAGATAAACAAAATAGACACACCATTAGCCAGAATCAGAAAAAAAGGGAGAAGACCCAAATACAACCAGAGATGAAAAAGGAGATACTACAACTGATACTGCAGAAATCTAAAGGATCATTAGAGACTACTGTGAGTAACTATATGCCAATAAATTGGAAAACCTAGAAGAAATTGATAAATTCCTAGACACACACAACCTACCAAGATTGAACCAGGAAGAAATCTAAAACCTAAATAAGCCAGTAACAAGTAATGAAATAGAAGCAGTAATAAAGTCTCCCATCAAAGAAAAGCCCAGGACTCAGCAGCTTCACTGCTAAATTTTTAGGAAGCATTCGAAGAAGAACTAACACCAGTCCTACTTAAACTACTCTAAAAAATTGAGGAGGAGGAGATACTCCTCATTCTAGGAGGCTATATCACCCTGATACCAAAAGTAGACAAAGACACAACAAAAAAAACTATAGACCAATATTTCTGATGAACATAGATGCAAAAATCCTCAACAAAATACTAGCAAATCAAATTCAACAACACATTAAAAAGATTATTCATTATGATCAAGTGGGATTCATCCCAGGATGCAAGGATGGTTCAACATACGCAAATCAATGTGATACATCATATCAACAAAACAAAAGACAGGCTGGGTGTGGTGGCTCAAGCCTGTAATGCTAGCACTTTGGGAGGCCAAGGCAGGAGGATTGCTTGAGGTCAGGAGTTTGAGACCAGCCTGAGCAAGAGTGAGCCCCCATCTCTACAAAAAATAGAAAAATTAGCCAGATGCTGTGGCACACACCTATAGTCTCAGCTACTTGGGAGGCTGAGGCAGGAGGATAGCTTGAACCCAGGGGTTTGAGGTTGTAGTGAACTATGATGATGCCACTGCACTCTAGCCCAGGTGACAGAGCGAGACCCTGTCTCAAAAAAAAAACCAAAAATCTATTTATGACAGACCCACAGCTAGTATCATACTGAATGGGGAAAAACTGAAAGCCTTTCCTTTAAGATCTGGAACAAGTTGAGGATGCTCACTTTTATCACTGCTATTCAACATAGTACTGGAAGTTCTAGCTAGAGCAATCAGACAAGAGAAAGAAATAAAGGGCATCTGAATTGCAAAGGAAGAAGTCAAATTATCCTTGTTTGCAGATGATATGATTTTATATCTAGAGAAACCTGAAGACTCCACAAAAAAACTATTAGAACTGATAAACAAATTCAGTAAAGTTGCAGGATGCAAAATCAACATGCAAAAATCAGTAGCATTTCTATATGCCAACAGTAAATAATCTGAAAAAGAAACCAAAAAAGTAATCCCATTTACAATAGTTTCAAATAAAATAAAATACCTAGGAATAAACTTAACCAAAGAAGTGAAAGATCTCTATAATGAAAACTATAGGCCGGGCGTGGTGGCTCACGCCTGTAATCCTAGCACTCTGGGAGGCCAAGGTGGGCGGATCGCTTGAGGTCAGGAGTTCGAGACCAGCCTGAGCAAGAGCGAGACCCCACCTCTACTAAAAATAGAAAGACATTATATGGACAACTAAAAATCTATATAGAAAAAATTAGCCGGGCATAGTGGCGCATGCCTGTAGTCCCAGCTACTCGGGAGGCTGAGGCAGTAGGATCGCTTAAGCCGAGGAGTCTGAGGTTGCTGTGAGCTAAGCTGACGCCACGGCACTCACTCTAGCCTGGGCAACAAAGTGAGACTCTGTCTCAACAAAAAAAAAAAAAAAAGAAAACTATAAAACATTGATGAAAGATGTTGAAGAGGACACACACAAAAAAGGAAAGATATTTCATGCTCATGGATTGGAAGAATGAATATTATTAAAATGACCATATGACCCAAAGCAATCTATAGAGTCAATGCAATCCTCATCAAAATACCAATGACGGCCGGGCGCGGTGGCTCACGCCTGTGATCCTACCACTCTGGGAGGCCGAGGTGGGCGGATCGTTTGAGCTCAGGAGTTCAAGACCAGCCTGAGCAAGAGCGAGACCCCATCTCTACTAAAAATAGAAAGAAATTATATGGACAGCTAAAAATATATATAGAAAAAATTAGCCGGGCATGGTGGCGCATGCCTGTAGTCCCAACTACTCGGGAGGCTGAGACAGGCGGATTCTTTGAGCTCAGGAGTTTGAGGTTGCTGTGAGCTAGGCGGACACCACGGCACTCACTCTAGCCTGGGCAACAGAGTGAGACTCTGTCTCAAAAAAAACAAACAAACAAACAAACAAAATACCAATGACATTTTTCACAGAAATAGAAACAATAATCCTAAAATTTATATAGAACCACAAAACACTCAGAATAGTTAAAGCAAACCTGAGCAAAAAGAACAAAACTGGATGAATCACATTACTTGACTTCAAATTATACTACAGAGCTGTAGTAATCAAAACAGCATGGCGCTGCCATAAAAACAAACACACAGACCAATGGAACAGAATAGAGAACCGAGAAATAAATCCACACGTCTATAGGGAACTTATATTCCACAAAGGTGCCAAGAATATACAGTGGGGAAAGGACAGTCTCTTCAATAAATTATGCTGGGAAAACTTGATATCCGTATTCAGAAGAATGAAGCCCTTATCTCTCACCATATACAAAAATCAAATCAAAATGAATTAAAGATTTAAATCTAAGACTTGAAACTATGAAACTACCAAAAGAAAACACGGGGGAAATGGGGAATGCCGCAGGAAATTGGTCTGGGCAAGGACTTCTTGAGTAATACTGCAAAGCACAGGCACCAAAGCAAAATTGGACAAATGGGATCACATCAAGCTAAAAAGCTTCTACACAGCAAAGGACACAATAAACAAAATGAAGAGACAACCCACAGAATGGGAGAAAATATTTGCAAACTACCTGTTTGACAAAGGATTAATAACTAGAATATATAAGGAGCTCCAATAATTCCATAGGAAAAAATCAAATAATACAATTAAAAAATGGGCAAAGGTTCTGAATAGACATTTCTCAAAAGAAGACATACAAATCACCAAGAGGTACATGAAAAAGTGCTCAACATCATTAGTCATCAGAGAAATGCAAATCAAAACTACAATGAGTTATTGTCTTACCCCAGTTAAAATGGCTTTTATCAAAAAGACAGGCAATAACAAATACTGGTGAGGATGTGGAGAAAGAGGACTCTCGTACACTGTTGGTGGGACTGTACATTAGTGAACCACTATGCAGAACAGTATGGAGGTTTCTCAAAAAAACTAAAAATAGAACTACCATATGACCCAGCAACCCCACTGCTGGGTATATATCCAAAGGAGGAGGGGAAGTTAGTATATTGAGAAGATATCTGCCCTCCCATGTTTATCACAGCACTATTCACAATAGCCAGGATATGGAATCAACTTAATTGTTCATCAATGGATGAATGGATAAAGAAATTGTGGTACATAGACACAATGGAATATTATATCGCCACAAAAAGAATGAAATCCTGCCATTTGCAACAACATGGATGGAACTGGAGAACACTATGTTAAGTGAAGTAAGCCAAGCACAGAAAGACAAATCTTGCATCTTTTCACTCATTATGTGGGAGCTAAACATTAAAAACAATTGATCTCATGGAGACAGAGAGTAGTATGATGGTTACCAGAGGCTAGCAAGGGTAACAGGGAGGCAGGATAAAGTCAGGATTGTTAATGGGTGCAAAAATATGGTTTGATAGTTAGTTAGATAGAATGAAGAATGGTTGATGGCACAACAAAGTGACTATAATCAACATAAGTTAGGGGGTACTTTAAAATAACTAAAAGAGTGGAACTGAAATGTTCCTAACATAAGGAAATGATAAATGCTTGAGGTGATGGGTACCCCAATTACCCTGATTTGATTGATATACGTTGTATGACTGTATCAGAACATATACAACTATTGTGTACCCATAACAATTTTTTTTTTTTTTTTTTTTTGAGACAGAGTCTCACTCTGTTGCCCAGGCTAGAGTGAGTGCCGTGGCGTCAGCCTAGCTCACAGCAACCTCAAACTCCTGAGCTCAAGTGATCCTCCTGTCTCAGCCTCCCGAGTAGCTGGGACTACAGGCATGCACCACCATGCCCGGCTAATTTTTTCTATATATATTTTTTAGCTGTCCATATAATTTCTTTCTATTTTTAGTAGAGATGGGGTCTCGCTCTTGCTCAGGCTGGTCTCGAACTCCTGAGCTCAAACGATCCGCCCACCTCGGCCTCCCAGAGTGCTAGGATTACAGGCGTGAGCCACCGCGCCCGGCCCCCATAACAATTTTTTAAAAAAGGGATTCCTGGGCCCTATAGCCACAGATGCCAATTAAGTAGAGGAATCTGCATTTGTAAAAAGCAATCTGGGCGCCTCAGTTCAGCAGCTGGCCTTGGAGAAAATGTTCCGGAAAACAGTGGCCCAACATCCTTCCCTTCTTGTGAATTCCCAGTGCCCCTCATGCACTGGGAGCTCAATTAGCACCGGCTGGTGGGGCAGCTGCCGAGGCTGTCCTGCCCTGGGGCAGGGTGGTGTTCTGGGCTGCTTTGTCAAGGCCTCCAAAGTTCCCAGAGTCTGGAGGCGACAGACAGTGGCAGACCTGTTCTCTGCCACACAAACCCGCTTCTGTGAGGCTCTGGTCAGACCAGGTCTCACTCTTGCTGCCCTAGTCAAAGGCCAATTAAGACTGTCCCTAGGGATGTGGCCGCCTGGTGTAACGTGGCAAGAAGCCTGGCTCTGCTTAATTACTGCTGGTGGAGCTTGGCCGCCATCTCGTCTCTGCCATCTGTTAGTTGCTTCAACCAGACATAAGAGTAGTGAGGACTGGCCACCCCTAAATCAGTGAACAGCAATGTCCCTTTTTGCAGGGCTTGTTCTGTGGCAGAAGGGAGGGATTGGAATGTTGGCTGGGCTGGGACGTGGGCAGCTGAATGATTCAGATGAATTAGAATATAGAATGAAAGGTCTGGGGAGGACACTTGCTCAGCCCTTCTCAGAACCTAGACGTCATCAGTTCCTGGTGTCACTCATTGATGTCTAAATTCAGTGGTCAGCACGAGGCACGAGTCTCTTCCCTGTGCCACTGCCCAGGCAGAGTAGGGACAACTCTTAGTGGGAGGACAGAGCTCTGTGATCCCACCATTCTGGTGCCAGTTCTCTTCTCTCAAAGGTTCCCAGATTTGTCGAGTTTAGTTTGGATGCTGAAAATTGGGTGGTGAGGTCTGTTTCTCTCAGGCTGGGACTAGAAATAGTTTTTCTAAACTGGTCAGTGGTTTATGATGAAGCTATGGTTAAACTAACATGGCCAAAAGAGTTCAGGAGTATCTGGTGAGCTTGTGGGTGGAAATAGAATGTGGGGTGCAGGGTGAAAGGGTGAAGGAAGGAGGAAGCTCCTCTACCTTCAGCAGCTGCTTTGAAGCACCAGGTAGGCGTGGCATCCTTGGAGGCTCTAACCTGGAGCTTTTCCAAAGATGCAACCACGTGGTGTATTGTTATTCCTGTATGTAGTGGTAGAAAGAGTACAGGTTTCAAATCCCGCTCTGAGTTCCCATCCCAGCTCTACATTTACTCAACTGGTGGCTTTGGACAAGTAACTTCACTGGCCTGAGCCTCAGTCTCCTCATTGGTAAAATTAGAGATAGTCACACATTTCTAGGATCATCCCTAGGTCACACTCCCAGGATTTTTCTAAGAGTCGAATTGAAATAATAAATGCATGTAAAGTGCTTAACAGAATTTGACACCCAATACATGGAGGTATTAGTTTGACATAACCATAGCGTGCCCCTGCTGCACCCACCATGTTTGTGGCTTTGGGGGAGATGCATGAAGGCTTTAACCTGAGTCCTGATGTTCATGGTAGGAGGGCAGAGGAATGTGCAGGCCTGTGCCCTGCCATAAATAGTTCAGGGGGGAGAATGCAGGTCTAATTGCAGAAGTCAGGGCTGCAGCAGAGTCCTGGGTAGGCGACTTGGCAAGAGAATTGTGTTAGGGGCAAAAGCAGGCATGAGCCTGAAATAGAAATCAGGACTTGCTGAAGGTACTTGTGAAGGGACAGACAATGGGAAATGTAACAGGGAGTAGACGGAACTTTCTCACTTTGGCTTTGGAAGTCAAGCACTTAGTTCAGGGTGAGAAAATGTTCTCTCTTACCTCCCACCATATGGGGTGTAGTAGTTCAGATTCAACAGGAAAAGCTGTGCTGGGCCTGTGCAGGTAGGGACAGGAAGAACTTGCAGGTGACAGAGAGCATCTAAAAGTTAGATCATTGCCCAACACTGTCATGGGGTCTTGGGACGAAGCAGACAAGCAGAATCAGATGGCTTCTGGGGTGGTCCTGACCGTCACTGCCACCTCACCATGGCTGGTATTTGTCCTGGTTTTTTTTTTTTCTGGTGGGGGATAAGGGAAGGAAAGGCTGTGTGCCCTGCTTGACTGCGGGCAGGACATGGCAAGTCAAGGGGAAGCTTGATATTGTTGAGAGGGTTCTGCAGGAAGAGAACACACATATAACAAGATGGCTTCATACTTTCCCTAGTCTTATCCTTTGTAGCATTGATCATGATGTAATTAAATTTTTTTGTGTAATCATTGGCTGAGTGTCCGTCACCCTTATGGACAGAAAGTTCTATGGGAGAAGATGTCTGAGCGCATAGCAGAGGACTTAACACACAGCAGGTGCCTAATAGGTATTTGTGGAATGAATGAATGATCGATCCTGTTAAAGTCAGAAGTGTATGACTCAACTTCTTTGCCTTTACTTGTAGGGAGACAACCCTGGTGGTCTACATCATGACTCTGGTGGGCATGGTCGTGTACACATTGACCTTGAACCTGGGACACCTGTGGGTAGTGTTCATCACTGCCGGCACAATGGGGTAAGCTTCTCCTCTCACCTGTTTCATTAGAAAACACCATTCCACGGCTCCTAGAGCTGCCAATAGTCATCCAATACATCCTAAGATGCAATATCAGTCCCTTTGCTACCTTCTTACCAACCTCAGGAGATGTGAAAATGGTGTCCAGGGGTCTTGGTAATATTTGTGGCACTTCAAAAGGCAGCCTGGATCATTCATGCTGTTAAGATAAAATGAAGCATGGAGTATACCCTTCAAGACTTCTGGGAGACTAGGAAATGTTTAGAGTCATTTTTAGCTTTGCCTAGGACAACATGGGGTCATAGAAAATACACAGGGCTTGGAATCAGAATCTCTGGGTCCTGGTCTCAGTTCTGCTGCTGACTATCTGTTAGACCACAGGCACATCACTTAACCATTCTGAAGGCTGGGTGCGGTGGCTCATGTCTGTAATCCCAGTGCTTTGGAAGGCCGAAGCGGGAGGATCACTGGGGGCCAGGAGTTTCAGACCAGTTTGGGCAGTATAGTGAGACCCCGTCTCTACAAAAAATAGAAAAATTAAAAACATTCTGAGCCTCCATTTCTTAATCTGTAAATGAAGGTAAGAGTGGCCTGCCTCGTAGAGTTGTTGGAAGGATTGAGAGGGATAATAGATATGAAAGCAGCAAGAAGTATGGTACCGATGTAAGAAATTGGAATTAGAATTTTCTAGACTGTTATATAAGAAAACATAGGAAACAATACTCCTTTCACAGGTGTCTCTGCTCAGCTCTACCTCCCAAGGGATCTTGGAGGCCTGCCCGACACAGGCCTATGCATGAACTTCCTGACCTTTAGGGCTCCCCTTTCCTTGGTATGGTCACATAGGGGATGCCCAGATCATTCAAGGGCCTGGCATGTGTTGATGGGAAGAAACTAAAAAGGAGAAGGAGTTCCAGGGGAGGAGGGGTGCTGCCCATCCTTCTTGTTCTGGAAGTTCTTCATCGCCTTGTTTCTCTGTTCTGGACTTCAGCTTCTTTATGACTGGCTATCTCCCCCTGGGATTCGAGTTTGCCGTGGAGCTCACGTACCCGGAATCAGAAGGCATGTCATCTGGGCTCCTCAATGTGTCCGCACAGGTATAGCTCTTATTTACTCTGTTTAAATAAGAGAGTACTGCCTGGCTGGGCTGGCATTGTGTTATGACAGCTCAATTCTCCCATGGCTTAGGTGATTAGGCCCTTGTTTCCTGTCTTCTTTATGCCTTTCCAGGTATTTGGAATCATCTTCACCATCTCCCAGGGCCAGATTATTGATCACTATGGAACCATGCCTGGGAACATCTTCCTGTGCGTGTTCCTCACCCTTGGAACGGCCCTCACTGGTGAGTTGGGGTGTGAGGGCAAGACGAGTCCCAGGCTGCCCATGGGCAAGGCTGTTGGCAGTTTGGGACCACAGTGTCTTGATTCACTGGACAGACAGGAAGTACATACACATGTAGGGAGACAGATGGAAGGGCTTGTCAGAAGATCTGTTTGAGAGGCAGTAACATGTTTTGGTGGAATAGCATGGGCTTTGGAGCCAGGAGGCCCATATTTGAATCTCAGGCTGTGACACTGACTCCCACAGCTATTGACCTTGGGTACATAGACCAAACTTTAGGAATCTCCGTTTCCTTAATCTGTAAAATGAGGATTGTTGTGATAATTAAAACAATGTGTGCAAAGTCCCTGGCAAAAATAAGTGATGAATGAATGAAGAACAGTGACATCCTTGGCTTCCACCCACTAGGGACAGCAGCAATCCTTGGGCTTTATAAAGTTGGCTGACAGTGCCCCTAGCTCCCTTGAAATCTGAAGTTAGGTTTGGTATACCTGTGACCCTCAGGAAAATGAGGGTCCCTTCTCTTGGATGAACTTGATGACTCTGTGTCTTTGTCACTCTTCTTTCTCCATCTCTGGACCACAGCATTCATTAGGCCAGATCTCCGGAGACAGAAAGCAAACAAAGAAATTCCTGAGAAAGTGAGTATATGGGAACTTGGGGGAGCCAAGGTCTGGGTCCGAGGATTTTGATAAGGATACGGCAACGTCGGTGGGGCAGGGAGAACCCCCAGAGGGACTGGTTTTGTGGTGGCTGGGAGACCAGATCACTGCTCACAAACATGGCATCTGAGGGCTTCCTGGGTGGGCATTTTTGGCATTTGTTTTATGCTGCTCTTTCTTGGGTGCTTCTCCTGCTTCCTACCTCCTCGTGGTGCCCCTGCTCTGGTTGCTGTTGTCACTGTCTGCTGAGCAGCGCCCACTCCTCAGATCCTGAGCCAAGACCCAAAGCTCGGGCTCCACCACTTCAGTCCGGGGTAGGTGGCTGGGGAGGAGAGGTGGAAGCCTGGCTCAGTCATGCTGTCATGGCAGTGGTGGCCCCACGGTGGTGGCTCTCCTGGCACATGACAGTCCCTTAGGCAGGGCTGTGGGATGGAGCCAGTCGGTTTGCCACAGGGCTCTGAAAGGCCAATTCACGAAGCAGGAGCTGACAGTGGTAGAAGAGTAGAGGACCAGGGGTATGATCTAAGACCAAAAAGTGTTTCCCATCTGCTCAAGTCAACTGGGGACCACTTTAACCAAAATGTTAGGGATCAAATCTGAGTGAGGATGGAAGGCATTTCAAATCTGAGGAAGAATAAAAAAGTAGGATATTTCTGAAAAACAACAACAATAACAACAACAACAACAAAAAAAAAACAACTTATTACAGAAGTAATACATGTTCTTTGTAGAAAAAATAAAAAAATACAGGCGTGTACAAAATTTTAAAAATCACCCTGTATTTCCATCTAGAGATGAGATGCTATGCTATTTTTCCATTTATTTATGCATGTCTCTATCCACATATAACATATATGTGGGTGTGGGTGTATATATATATATTTTTTTCAAAACAAAAATGGAATCCTATTCTACTTTTTTACTTATTGAAAACACTTCATCAGGCCACTAGTCTTCTATATCATACTTTAATGACTGGATAGTGTTCCATTCTATGGATAAGCCATCATTTGTTTAACAATTTTCCTGTCTGTGGGTATTAAGGTTGTTTTGAGTTATTACAAATAATCTTGTGATTAGTATGTTGGAAGCTGAATCTTTGTGCATGTTCTTAAGTACAGTATTTACTTGAGAAATGGATCAGTGGTCATGCCCATTTTAAGACTTTGATATGTGTTGCTAAACTGTCCTCTAGAAAGGTACTATCAATGCTACCAATTTATATTGCAATAGCAGCATATATTTATCATTTTGAAAAATCTTTGCCAGTTTTCTAAGGCAGAAATGGTTTTCTGCAAGAGATATTTTTAGTGTTTTAAGGATATGTTTTGGCAGATAGATGATAATCTTCAGTTCTTTACTATTTGTCTTCTGCTACCACGTTCTAGAGTTGGCAGGCAGCAGCAAGTAGCATGAGGGAGGAGCCTAGAACAGGAAAATCCACTGGGGAGACAGGGAAGGCCTTAACGCAGGAATGATGTTCTCTAGTCCTGCATGAGGACCATGGCATGGCCACCGTGCAGATGCACTTTCATCCATGCTGTGTATAAGGAGACGTAGTGACTTGGTAGACTTTGGTGACTAAGCATACAGCGAGCCTGGGAAAATGTGCCTGTACTAAAACAGATTTCTGCGGAAAAGGTTTCAATTTGGAATGTGACATATTGGGTCAGGTGACATGAGATTTTGCTACGTTTACTTTATAACCTGTGTTTATGTTGGCAGATACAGACACATGACGAAAATAAAAATTACCTGTAATCCTACTCCCAAAGATAAGCTAGTAGCATTTCCAGTGTTGTAATCTGTAGGTATGCTTATGTGCATTTCATTTTATACCCTGCTTGTTTACTTAATATATTAATAGCTTCACAATCTCTCCACACTGTTACATTCTACCACAATCTCATGGAAATATATATATTTATATATATATAGATATATATAACATATATATTTTTATGTATAGATTACATATATATTTTTATATGTAATTATATATTTTAAATATATATTACATATATATTTATGGAAATATGTATACTACATATATATTTATGGAAATACATATTACATATATATTTATGGAAATATGTGTACTACATATATATTTATGGAAATACATATTACATATATATTTATGGAAATACATATATTATATATATTTATGGAAATATATATTATATATAGTTATGGAAATACATATTTATGGAAATATATATTATATATAGTTATGGAAAATATATTTATGGAAATATATATTATATATAGTTATGGAAATATATATTTATGGAAATATATAAATTTATGGAACTAGATATATAATATATATTTATAGAAATATATATAATGTATATATTTATGGAAATATACATATTTTTTCATCTTGTTTAATATTTCAGTTCCACTGTTTCACTATTCTTGCAGCCAGATCTTTGTGCACATGGACCAGGTTTGCTAACCAAGGAGTTGCTGGCTCAGTCTCCTTGAGTATGGGGTATTGGAAATAGCGCTGACTAGGAATAGGAGCCTAAGTTCCGGTAATGGTGCTCAAACAACTCGTGTCCCTGGATAACTCACTATGCATCTCTAGACCTCCCTGGCATCTGCGGCAGCTTGGTATTATGGGGAGGCCAGAGTCATGCTGGGACTGACACCAGCAAGAAGCTCTCCTCCGGAGCCCTGTCATTACATACCCCGTGGTGGTCAGTATAACTCAGAGACCTGCAGACAAATTCATTGTCAGAGCCAGATGAAGATAGAGCATGCAGCAGATCTGCTCTTTCTAATCATGAGATGCATAGTTAGGTTAAAAAAGAGACAGGAATTTTGGGACAAGGGTGACCCAAAAATTTGCGTTGACCTTGCTATGCAAATCTTCTGGGTTTGAGTTTCCATTTTTCTTCCAACACATAGACAATAACAGCTTCTGTCCCTACTAACCTTTGTTTCTGTGACTTCACAGTGATGGCTTTGGAGGAGGCATGTTTGTGTGTGAGAGAGAGACAGAGAGAGAGAGGAGAGAGGGACTAAGTAGGCTGTTAGTTACCTGAATGAAGGCTCCTCATGGCTGAGACTAATTGGTGCCAAAAGGTTAGCAAGATTGAGAATGGAAAGGTTGGATTTCTACAGCTCCCTGGAGAAGAAAGCACCATTCGTCCACTTGACACTGGGCTGCAGCTTGGTCCTGTGCATGTCCTCTAGGCCTTGAGTGGCCTTGGCTGTGTGGTGCTGTGCCTGTGCCCAAGGGCTTCTTGCTAATTGAACCCTTGAAGTAACAGTTAAAAACAGCAGACAAATGCCCAAGTTGGCAGTATATACCAAGGGCCCCACAGGATAATTTCCAGGCCATATTTAATTCCAAACCCACCTAACAAGTGTGACCCTGAAGACTTTCCTATAAACGAATACTGTATCATCTTTCCCCAAGAAAGCCAAAGCCAAACTGCCCCAAAGTCTTTTTTCTATGGAGAAAGGATATGTACACATTTTCAGACATTGAGTTTATATATGCAACTATGTATGCTACCTTTAAAAATTTCTCTTTGTGGCATCCATTCCATGTATATAACAATATTCTTCATCCTGGGGTCTGCCCCCAAAGGGGGGTAGCTGGGAATTCTGAAGGAGTCACAGACCTGCCACTGTTTACAGTTATTTGATGGGTAGTCAAGGTGAGGTTTTAGCTGTCAGGATGGGGAAGGAAAGTGGGCTTTGCTTCTGTTTCAATCCCAAGAGCAAGCCTGGAACAGGGGCACTCAGAGTGGGATGGTTTGTGGTGGCCATGGCATCATAGAAAGCTGGGCTTTTTTCTCTTTGATGACTTTGTGACATTATGGCGTGTGTGTCTGGGGAGCATATTATGGCAGGCCCTGGTAGCTTCTTGTTCCCTTTCTTGGTTCTTGAGGATGCTCAGTGGTCCCTGTCCCTTGTATTCCCCACTGATTAGAGTCATACACAGGCAGTTGCTCTAGCCAGGGTGGAGTCCTGTGCCTTTTACCCACAGGGCTGCCTGCTTGTTTTGCCTTGTAGAAACTCCAGGAGGAGCAGAAAGAGGGCGATACCAGCAAGGTGCCCATCCCTGTATTGGAGGATCACCTCTGAGAGGGAAAGGGTGGCGACCCAGGGAACGTGAACACCCCTCCTCTTCCTCCAGCACAGCTCTCACTTCCAGCACAAAGGCCTTCTCTGGAGAAGCTTTTGGAGGGAACCAGCTGGAATATCTGTGGCTTGGACAATGGTGCCTATGCCTTCTGGAACCTACTCAAGAGCTTAGATGATTTAGTTGGGGAAAATCAGACCTTTCACCAAATGCAGCTTCGATTCCTGCCTCTACCCCCTTTTAGGTTACGGGAGCTGGTGTTGGGAGAGGCTGGTGGAGAAATTGGAGTCAATCCTAGCTTGGTCCCTTGCCTTCCCTTTCACCTTCATCCCTCATGGAGAATGACTGCAAAATTTTCACAGGAAGAAAGCTTATTCAGGATATTAACTTTTTCTAGTGCCTTCAGGCCCTCCCATGAAGCCCAGCTATAAGAAGCGCAAGCTGCTCTGCCTGGGGGTCATTCCTGGGCCATCAGTCTGACCACGTTCTGTGGGAGAGGACGCTCCATAAGAACAGCCCCCTGAGAACAGCTCCACCAAGACTCTTGGGCCTAAATTCTCCTGGCCTAATGTTGGGGTCTGTCTCTACTCCCTCTCTCCTAAGAGCTGATCAAACCAAACATCAATAAACTTGCCGAAAACTTCACCGTGGCCATGAAGGAGAAACTGATTTGGGAGGGCTAACTACCTAGGTGTGATAGTCCTGGGGCCCCCTTTCCTAGCATGGTTGTGGAGGCCAATATTTAGACACTCTGGTAGCCTGATTGGGAATGGGAAGGTTCTCTCTACAAAGAAGTACTTGCCCAGGAACTTGTGTGTGTCACAGTCACCTCGGATGCCTTTATCTGGATGCTGCATTGGGAAACCCAGCCATCAGCCCAAGTGCTTGCTTTATCCTGAGGGGGGCAATCCCAGCCAACTCATCCTAACCTTTACTAATCTAATCTTGATTCATTCCACTCTGACAATTCCAAAGGTGCTTCTGAGAGGTAAGAGGAAAGGGGTGGAAGGAAAGATGCCCTTTGAAATGGAAATCGAGTCTGCTTGAATCAAGCTTATCCCACCTCTGCTGGGGACAGTATTTGCACACCCAGCCCCTCTTTCCATTCCCTTCTAGCAATAACCTTTATCAGACATTCTAAATTTAAAGGAATTCCCATTAAACTGATTCAAACTGACTTGCTTTCCTGCTGTCTCACGCTATTAATGGGCTTTGATAGTATCTCTTGAAAATAAGAGAATTTTTGGTAATTTCTCCTATGCATTGAGCATCTGTGGTCATGACCACTGTGCCATCTTGCTTTGGCCACTGCCCTGGCCTCAGCATATCAGAGCAGCCTGTGCAGGTTACAGTACTGCGGTGCTTGGGCCACTGCCCCTGAGTGTAGCCAGGAGTGTGTGTGTGTGTGTGTGTGTGTGTACAGATTCGAGCAATGGATGGGAGGAACATACTGAATGTAATAAAAGAAGTTCACACTACTTTTGGTGGAAGGAGTGAGTGAGGGCTGGAAGAGAGACGAAAAGAGAGTGTGTCTCACTTTTTGATAAGGAGACAGATGTTTACTCTTCTACCCCTCAAAATGTATTAATGTTTACTGAACCCATTGCTTTATTTTAAAAACAATTTGTATTTTCTATTTGTCATATCAGATGTTTTAAGGCAATAAAAGATTCTCAGAATGGTCTGCCTTATCATTTGGTGGGACAGAGATGGCTTTTGGTAGTCCCCATAAGATGATCACACATTCCTGAGGACTGTGTCTAAGGTATGGCAAAGGGCTGGAGGGGCAGGGGTTGAGGCCAGAGGAGCAACTATGGCCTTCCCCAGGAGCACCTACATCCTCCACTGCCATAGATGTTACCATCCTGGTGGGATATTTTTTAAAGACGAGGATGTAAAGGTTACTGTCTGCCTACAAGGAGGGCTGCTACTCAATGACCAACACGTGACCCTGACCTCTTTCTGTACTGTGCTGGAAAGTAACTGCTGATGGGAGTCCACTATTGTTTCTGGCTCTACCTCAAAGGAGGGTGCCAAAGTGTTTGTTCTGTGACCACTCTGGCCATGTAACAGCTTGCTGTGGCCACAGCTCAGTCCCAGCATCTGCAGTCCTGCATTACCATTTTTCTTCTGAACTTACTGCCAGTCCTTCCTCCCCAGTCATGCTGACCGGATGGATGTCACTTGGATATGCTGCTGCTACAAGTTTTCTGGACATTTATTCCCTAGCCAATTGTACCATGCCTGTGGCATTCAGGCATCATATTTATTAGCAATTCTTAGTTGACGAGAAACAATATTACAATTCTATTTTATATCTTTTGGGAAGCGACCCAAGCCTGGGCTGTTAAGAAACCTAATATTGATAGTGTCTGCAAAACACACTAACTATGTATCTTCTTTAGATCCTTTGGAATCTTGCTTTTACTTATCTGGAATCACATTTCTAACACATGCCACATGTTTAGAGGACCCAAATCATCTTGTTTTCATTTACTCCTTTCATAAGAGGTCTCCATGTGGATCTACACTCAAACGTTAACTCTTTGTAAGATGATTGTTTTTCTTCTTTTTCTTTTTTTTAATGGAGAAAGGGTCTCACTCTGTCACCCAAGAGTACAGTGGCGTCATGATGGCTCACTGCAACCTCACGCTCCTCGGCTCAAGTGATCCTCTAGCCTCAGCCTCCCAAGTAGCTGGGATTACAGGTGCACACCACCAAGCCTGGCTAATTTTTCCAATTTTAGTAGAGACAGGGTCTCACTCTTGCTCAGGTTGGTCTTAAACTCCTGACCTCAAGCAATCCTCCCGCCTCAGCCTCCCAAGGTGCTACGATTATATGACCATTGCTTTTCTTACTATCTCCTTATAATAGTCGGTGAGTGAGGAAAAGATAGGTCTTACCACTGAGCTGTTTTTCTAGATGTAGTGTTCTGCAGATGTAAGGCTTGGAATTGCTGCAAACACATTTGGCACCATAAAGGAAGCCAATCTGAAGATGAAGCCAACATTGGCAGAGCGGAATGAATCACAGAGAAAGGGAGCTGGACTTTTTTTTTTTTTTTTTTTTTTGAGAAAGGGTCTTGCTCTGTCACCCAGCTGGAGTGCAGTGGCGTTAACCTAGCTTACTGTAACCTTGACCTCCTGGGCTTGAGTGATCCTCTCACCTCAGCCTCCCAAGTTGCTGGGATTACAGGTATGTGCCACCATGCCCAGCAATTTTTTAAATTATTTCTTTGTAGAGATGGGATCTCGCTATGTTGCCCAGGCTAGTCAGGGCTGTAGTCTTGAACAAACCATTCCTGAAGCCTATAATCTTATAACTTTTCAGTTATGTGATCCAATGTTATCTTTATTGTTTAAGCTAGTTTAAGGTAGATTTTGTTACTTTCACCTAAAGAGCCTTAACTGTGGCTGGGCACGGTGGTTTATGCCTGTAATCCTAGCACTTTGGGAGGCTGAGGCAGGAGGATCGCTGGAGGTCAGGAATTTAAGACCGGCCTGACCAAGAGCGAGACACCGTCTCTACGAAAACAGAAAAATTAGCTGGACATGGTGGCGCATACCTGTAGTCCCAGTTACTCAGGAGGCTGAGGCAGGAGGATCATTTCAGCCCAGGAGTTTGAGGTTGCAGTGAACTATGATCACACCATTGTACTTAGCCGGAGTGATACAGCAGGAACCTGTCTCAAAGAAAAAAAAAAAAAAAAGCCTTAACTGCTAGAGAATTCCCAGTGTATTTAAGTACAAATGTCAAGCTTCCTCCCATGTCTCTACAAGGCCTGTTTCCCTTTCTGACCTTATCATCTACCTTTCACTTCCCAAGTCTTCATCATACTGTAGTAACACTCATCTTACTCCTTGAACAAGACTGTTCCTACCTTCCAGCTGCTGCTCCCTCTGCCCTAAAAGCCTGCTTCTTAAGACACCTGACCCCTGGGCATTCAGGTCTCTCAGCTCAAATCCCACCTTCTCAGGGAGGACTTTCTGATGACCTAATCTTAGTTATGTCCCCACCTCCCACCCTCTTCTCGATCAAAATATCTTGTTTTCTGTAGAATTCTTATCACTATCTGAAGTTCTTTCATGTGTTGGTTTGTTGACTGTTACCTTGACGACAATGTCAGGCCCAGAGGAGCAGGGTCATTGCTTATGTTGTTCATTTCTCTTTCCCAAGCGCCTGGCATGGAGAAGTAGCCAATAAATATTTGTTGAAACAGCAAATAGCCTTTTGGGTACACATGCTGAGGGCCCAGCCAGTGGGAGGGCCCGCTGGGGAGTGTTCAGAGGGCAACTGTCCATTCCAGTGCATTATCCTCAGGGTTTAGCTGCCGTCTTTTCATGGTCACGCAGCTGTTTCTTTTATTTTCTGTCTCTGCTATGCTGCCTAGTTCTATTTTCTATCTCTGCTTTCTCAAGAATCTGCTGCTTCTTTAGGAAGAAAACAAGAAAGGGTACTGACTGTTTAGTTGTGAACACAGAATCTTGAAGGTAGTGAAAAAGAGAAAGATTTGACTTCAAGAATACAAGAGAAATGAGCAAGTGACAATAAGGAGGTGGAGGGAGCCAGGGTTACCTGTGTCTTGAGCTGTCCTATTCACTGTGGTGTATTCGATCAGGTAGAAAGCTATGATTCTCCTATCCTAGGGGTCAGAGGGCAGGAGTGCTCTTGTCTTAGGGGAGGTCAAAGTACAAGGACTGAACACAGCAGAGGGTTTTTCTGTTTATTACAAAACTCCTTACACAAATACAACTGAGCAGAAGGTCTAAAAACATCCCAGACTCTTCCAACCCTCATCCTTCTGTAGATAGAAGGAGAGCCATGGTCCTGCTCGTGCACAGGAGAGCCCTTCTTAGAAGAACTGCCTGTCCCTTGGATGGTTCAGAGTCTTGGGTCCAGCAGCAGAGAGGAACCCAACACGTGTGGACAACCTCTTGAAGCAGCCCTTGGTCACAGCTGCTCTGGGTGGGCAGCAGCTTTAAGTTTCACAGTTCGCATGTTCCCACCACACAAGTCAAATCAAAGAATGAAAATAAAAGAGAAAACGAGCAGAAGGCTGGAAAAGGGAGCCTGGAAGAGGTTGCAGGAAGAAGGACACACAGTAGGCTTCTTAGGTGCTGGCAATTTCTTGACTTGGATGGAGTTACAGACTATTCACTTTAAAATTATTCTTTAAATTGTACATTCATGTTATATACTTTTCTGTATGCATGTTATATCTTAAAATTTTAAAAATATAAAAAAAAAACTTAAGAGGCTAAAAGAGAATAAAGGGGCTGATGATGAAACAGAAAAGAAGAAATTAAAGAGCAGACAGAAATGGGAACAGAACAGAGGAAAAGTGCGCATCAGACTTGACAAACACAAATAAAAACCCAGAATGTGACTATGGCTCAAGAAAAAGGACACTTTCTGATTATATCAATTACTTGTCAATTACGACGAAGGAAAAAGACAGTAAAGGTGGAAGACAATGAAGTCTTAGAGGTGGTAATGTTGGCCTCAGTTTCTTTTCTTCTGTCTGGATACTGGTTCTGCTTCTAGGTACCGGAGCCCAACTAGCATACCCAGGATGGAGAAACCTTAAATACAGAGAAAAGATTAGTGACTGACATAAACCCAGCACCTTTCTTCTATCTCCCTGTGTCCACTCTTTGTATCAGCCCTAGTGCTTAGACAGTCCCTGCAGGAGGTCGAGGGTGGTTGGATGCTTACTTGCCACCATCAGGGGTGCCAGGACACCAATTGTGGGAGCTGCAGTTCCATATACAAACAACTCTGAGAGGAAGTGCCCCAGGGCGAGGAGGAAGGTCCACAGTGTGATGTGATAGAGCCTGTAAGGGAGCAGACAGAAATGGAAACTGAGGTTACTGTTTGTTCAGTACAGAGCAGAGGAAAAGTATCAGTCAGACTTGACAAACACAAAAACCCAGGATGTGACTATGGCTCAAGAAAAAGGATATTTTTTGATTGTATCAATTTATTCTCATTTAGGGCAAAACTGAAGGTTTCAAACAATTGCTAAACTGAGAGAATGGTCCAGGCATCCAGAGGGGATCTCTAAGTCTTAGCAAGGTGGTGAACCCAGCCATAGCAGAGCGGAGTCTGGATTATGACCATCCTAGGCAGTGTAGACAATTTTGGATCAATCATGCTTATATACTCTATTTATCCAAATTGGCTGACTCTGTAGTCTAACCCTACCTGGCAGGTGTCTGGCCATGTGCTAGTCAGTGTTTACATGATGGATGCCACAGAATGAATGGCCTGGATGGGGAAGAGGAGCAAAGACATCTCTGCAGCTTTTAGATGCTCTTGCAGTATGGGCTGGTTACCTTGTGTCTTAGCCTAGAAAAGTGGTCAGGTAGAAGACACAATGACAACCTCACGGGAAGAGAGCTTGTTCCTCAGCTTTAACTATGAGGTTGAGAAGAGATAAGCTATTAGATGACTGACCATTTGGTTTGCTGATATCTTTAAGTATAAAATTTTTAAAAAATAATGAAATATTTCCGACATTCAAAAATAGACTACTACTATGAACCCTAATGCAACCAATACCCAGCTCCATTAAATCTCAGCATTTTGACATTTTTGTTTCAGTTTTTACTAAGAAATAAAACGTTACAGATAGCAGTTATCTGTGTGTCCTTATCCCAGCCTGATCCTGTTCTCCTCCCTCCCCTGAAACAACCAATATCTTAAATTTGATTTTTATCACTCCTGTGCATGTTTTTATACATTTTGTAAACATGTATGTATGTGTAATTTTGAGTTTCCAGTTAGTGAGGAAATAGGATCAGAGTGCACATCAGAAGTGCATGGGTCAAAGTCCTAGACTAGAGAGGTTTGGAAGCAGGAAGTCAGTATTTGCAGCTATCTGGTGTTGGGAGAGGGGAAAAATGAATGGGTAACAAAGATAAAGATAAGTCCGAGTTATCTCTGTTCACTCTAAAAGCACAACAAACAAAAGACATAGCGCTTATACCTATCAGCAATTCTTCATCATGGTAAAGGTCTTCAAAATGATTATTCAATCCTCCCTCCCTCTCAGTCGCCCTGAGAGGTAGAACAGATATCTATTCTCATTTTATAGATGAAGTGACCGAGGTGCAGAGAAGGTAAATAATGAACCTGCTGCTGTGAAGCCAGTTACCAACAGAACTGGGACCAGAACCCAATTTCTTCTTTCCATTGTTGGCCCAAGGCTGTTTCCACTAAACCACACTGCTTCCAAAAATACGTGTCAATCTAGGACAAGTAAACCACAGTTTCAAGCTTGGAAAAAAAAAATTTAAAAATAAGTTAGAGAGATCAAAGGGCTAATAGCTCTGCCTCAAATCCCACTTGAGTCAGTCTTCCTCAGTTTAAATTAATTAGATCTCTAATATTTAGATCTGCAAAATCAGGAATGAATATCACTACCTCCCAGGGCTGCTAGGAAATTTAATCAAGATCATGTAGGTAAAAACTCCTGGTATGATAAAAGGAGCTCAGCTGGGTACAGTGGCATGTGCTTGTAGTCCCAGCTACTCAGGAGGCTAAAGCAGGAGGATCACTTGAGCCCAGTAGTTCAAGACCAGCCTGGGCAATATAATGAGATCCTCACCTCTAAAAAATAAAAATAACAAAATTAAAAAAGAGAGGGGCTTAAAAAATATTATTGTCTCCTTTCTTCCCTACATGCTGAGAGCTTGGATAAGATAGAAAAATATTTTAATGTGAAGTTGGCATTTTGGTAGCCTCCCCTAGTGACCTGAACAAACTGTTGCCACCTAGATAGTGATGATGATCTGTCTGTTGCTGGGCTGAAAGCTCGAGCCCCCTCCAGTGGCCAGAACCAGTTACGGCTTCTGACTGCAAGCAGTTGTTCCATACGGGTCTGTTTGAGTATCCTGGGACTAAGACAGGTAGAATACAGGAGTCCTAGGTTCTCTTTTACCCTTACCTACTGACTGCGTAAGTATATAACAGGTTACTTATGGGTTCCTCTTTCGTCATGGATTGTGATTTCTGTTCATTCCTGCTTCTTAGGAGGAATATGAGAAAGGTATGTGTGGGTGGCTACTCTAAAAAGAGCATACCACTCTACTTCTTTAGTAGAAGAAAGGATGATTTTTTTTCTTTTTTCTTTTTTTTTGAGACAGGGTCTTAGTTGGCTCTGTTGCCCAGGCTACAGTGCAGTGACATCATCCCAGCTCACTGCAAACCTCAAATTCCCAGGCTCAAGTGATCTTCCCGCTTAAGCCTTCTAAGTAGCTGGGACTACAGGCGTGTGCCACCAAACCTGGCTATTTTTATTTTTATTTTGTAGAGACAGGGTTTTGCTATTGCCCAGGCTGGTCTCGCACTCCTGGCCTCAAGCAATTTTCCCACCTCAGCCTCCCAAAGTGCTGGGATTATAGGTGTGAGCCACTGCTCCTGGCCAAGGCTGATTATTTAGAAAGAAGTAGAGGGGTATAAAAGGAGGGCAGGGCGAGAGGTAAAGGGGTATGATGCAGGCCACTGGATAATGATGTTGCCAGTTTGCTATGTCTGTTCCAAAGAATTTTCAGACTCTAAAGAAGACCTGTTAAGCCTATTATGTTTTTTAGGCCTGGAAGGAATGGAGCCTATTAGTTTTTTATTATCCACCTTCTAGGTTAATGTATTAAAATGATTAACAGGTCCCAATGGTGTCGGGGCTTGGCCAGGGTAGGCAGTGGGTATGCCTAATATCTGATTTCCAACAAAAAGATGCTAAAGTTCTTCCTTCCCTTACATACGTCTTGTTGTGAATGTCAACGGCACAGAGGCAGCGAATCACTGATGAGAGCAGTGTCCAGATCCCAAAGGTCCGAGCTTGGAGGCCATTCACTGTGTAGCAGAAAAAAGCAAGCCTGTTGAGAAGGGGAGGGTTGGGGTTCCTACCAAACTTCTCCTACTTCATTGGTGGTTCATGGCAGGTAGGGAGCTGAACCTGACCTCCCTGTGGCTGGGCAGAACGGAGGCTCTGGTGTTGCACATGGGAACTGGAAGGAATTCCAGAATGACTACTTCTGGATTCTCTTCAAATGTCTACAGTTGGAAGGAGATTTCTAAGAGTGGAAACCCAATAAAGAGCCCACTTAGCCAAATAACTCCTGGATGTAGTAGTTTATACCCTCTGCTCCTGATGGCTCACTGGGTCTGGATCAGATAGGTTTGGGAAAATGTTGCAGAGAATGGTCTATCAATACAAGAGGCCTAGGAGGCCCATAAACATTCAAGGCTGATCCAGGAGAGAACTCAGAGATACTGGGGACCAATCTAAATGTCCACATATGGTCTTCAAGAGATTCAAGTCCCAGTATCTCTTCTTGAATCCAGATTTACATTGTTGAATGAAGCCAACACCAGGCTGGTTTCCTGTGCACATGGTAGTGGAACAACACATTGTTTCTTTGGTATTTGCTGGGGGCACCTTAATCTTGGTGGCTTCATTCAGACACTGCTGTATTAAATATTTTGTCCAGAAAGTATGGGTCATATTCCACCATAATAGTGGTTCTTGACCCTGGGCATTTATTACAATCAACTGAGGGAGTTTTATAAAATTTCAAGGCCTGGTTACCAGACCAATTATATGGTACTCCACGGTAGTGGGTTGTTGGCAGAAGTATTTTCTAGAAACTCCCTGCTTGGGTGATTTAAATGCATAGCAATAGATCTAAGGCATCCAGTGGCTTGGGAATGCGAAACGAGTGAAAGCAAAGATATTTCCTTTGCTGGTGTATAACAGCTGAAAGGTCTATTAATGTTTGTTTGGGCTTTAAGGATTTTTCCAGCCTTTGGAAAGCCTGACAGCTCTATCAAATTCACAACACTGAAGATCTTTAGATGGCAGTGAGAAAAAATTACATATGCCAACCAAATATCTAGAATTATCCCCAGAGGGCTACATTCTTTATTAACCAGTAGTCAATGAGATTACTGAAGTGGAGTACTTCACCAGACCTAACCAGATTAGGTACCAAGTGAAATTCAATGGGACACTCCAGAGCACTGGAACAAACAGAAGAGCATCATGACAGCCCCCAGATCATGACAGAGGAAGCAGCTTCACTTCTGGGCTGGCCAAACATACACATACAGTTCTGCCCAGCTAGATGCCCTTTAGCAAGTCATGTGACTTCAGAGCCTCTCTGTCTCAACTTTAAATTCAAAAGGTTAGACCAGATAACCTCTAAAAACCTGTGAATCTATACAGGGTTCCATGATCACTTGAGGGTGAAAAAATGGAATTGTCCTGCTCACTTTTCCAGGTTCTTTAATGCAAATATATTTGAGCTTTGCTCAAAATGAGACTTAGCCTATTTAATTTCATTTTATGCCCAGACGTTGCACAACAATGAGCTAGGTCAGAGCCTGAATCTGGGTTAGCTATAAATGTGACACAGAATTATCAGCTGCTGTGAAACGATGCTGCAGCTCTAACTACCCCACACATCAGTGGGATGAAATGCAAGCCGAAATGTACAAACACTCTCAGGAAAGAGGCTCAGGAAGCCAAGAAGGGCCACTGTGGGCCTTGTGAAGTTTCATTTTGGGAGAACAACTTGGAGGGACTATGTCACAGGAAGACCTTGGATTCGTAACTCTCCATCTGTAACACAGAATATAAACCATGTGTGCCTCCACATGATTTCTGAAAAGGGCTTTGAGATAATATGAAAAACTTCTTTATGGCTTTCTAGGGGGGCATCACAGAGCCACCAGGAAACTCTATTTCCTCACTTGCCCTTATCATGCTTTTTGTACACACTAATTGCCTGGGGCAGTGTAAAATGAATGAAAAAGTATTCAGAGAAGCTTAGGGGGAAAAAGGGTCAAGTACCCACCATAAAGTATGACTCCAGTGGCTGCCAAAGGCCAGATAAGGCAGCACCAGAATCACCTGGGACGTATTTAGAAACTGGAGTCCTGGGCCCCACTGGGTTCAGTAAATAGGTTTGGTGACGGAAATGGGTACCTGTGCTTTGTTTTTAATGTTATTCTGATGGGCAGCCTGGTTTGGGAAGCACAATGTAGTCCAGTCCTACAAAGGATGTAGAAATTCTTTGACTTCTTACCAAGGTTTGGCTTGCCAGTGTAGAGCTTTTCATAGAGAAAGGTGTGGTCTCGGAAGCTCTGTAGTGTGTTCCCCATGGCTATGATGGACACCATAACCAGCCAGCTTCTTAACACATTCAGGAAACGGCTCATGACTCCCCTAAACCCGAGAGGGCTTTTTGCCTTGGAAACAAAGGCAGAGGACATGAGACAATGAAGGTCAGCCTGCTTCAACCATAAGCTCTCGCATCTCTGTGGTTAACCTATGTCCCACTCATGAGTGCTTAGCTGGCCAATCACTTCATAAATTCCTGCCCAAGTCCTCTAGGCTCATCCACCCCTAGTTTCTTAACACACTACTCTTACTTCACAGGGTTAGCATGCTACCTTTGAACATCTACCCTATGTCATGTGTCGGGGAGATACCCTGAGTGACAACAGCTAGATAACATAGTGGGTGAAAATAACAAACCTATCCAGAAAAAATGGGGAGAAAAAAGGGAGAAGAAAAGGAGGTGTACAAATATTACTATAAACTAATCAAATGGATTTCTGTGTAAAACTTATAGAAATTGGTTTCAATATTTAGTCACACAAATGGTAGTGAATGAACAGTATACTTTGCAATAAGTGGCACAGTACTTATCTTTGTCTAAGCAATTTCTCCAAAATATTACCCTAAATCAGAACTTTTGTCAGTTGGAATCAGTTCTCTTATATCTTTACTTTTTCATGCCATTGCTTTGTAATTCAAGTGGCTCAAAGGTGATTATAAATCTATTCACAGATACCTGCCTGGCTATTGATGACAGATCCTTCCAAGCCTACAGAAGCCTTACACATTTGAGTGGAACTTATGGGGTGAAGGCTCTATTTACATCCTTAGGTTTTCTGTACTCTGGTTCTCTAGTACACCATGTCCCATAAACTAGAAGAACAATCTAAAAGTTAAAAATAAATAAACTACTGTGACTTTACAACTAGTAGAAAATTATTTGGAGATGGAAACAGTAATCTTAGTGTTGGGTTGCAAAAGAAATTATAATAGCTATCAGTTATTGGCCACTTGTGCTGAGCACTGTGCCAAGCACCTAACATACATTATCTATTTAATCCTTATAATAAGGTAGTCATACACTATTAATATTTCCATTTTACAGGTGAGGGTTGGAACAGAGAGGTTAAATGAGTTTCTTTTTTTTTTTTTTTTTTTTTGTTGAGACAGAGTCTCACTTTGTTGTCCAGGCTAGAGTGAGTGCCGTGGCATCAGCTTAGCTCACAGCAACCTCAAACTCCTGGGCTTAAGCGATCCTACTGCCTCAGCCTCCCGAGTAGCTGGGACTACAGGCATGCGCCACTATGCCCGGCTAATTTTTTCTGTATAGATTTTTAGTTGTCCATATAATGTCTTTCTATTTTTAGTAGAGACGGGGTCTCGCTCTTGCTCAGGCTGGTCTCGAACTCCTGACCTCGAGCGATCCACCCGCCTCGGCCTCCCAGAGTGCTAGGATTACAGGCGTGAGCCACCGCGCCCGGCCTAAATGAGTTTCTTGAGATCACACAGTTAATACATGGCAGAGCTGCAATACCACCTCACTGAGATTTTGATGAAGTTCCCATTTTTGAGAAAGAAAAGTGTACCATATCCACTTTTGTCTTCAAGTTGTATAGAAAATACAATTAGATTACATGCTTTGTGTTTTTAAAAAAATGCTTAGATCAACCTTTGTTGAGTAGTGATTTCAATGAGCTTGATTTAAATAAAACAAATATAAAGAATCTAATAATGGAAGAACTTCTTCCCATCTTTAGTATTATTAGCCCATGTTTTATCTGATGTCAGGTTAACTTCTTGGCTATAAAGTGGTAATAAAATATTAGGCTTCCTTTGTCACTTTGGCAATAGAAGTTTTAGTATTGTCCTACACTACTCAGCTGAGATATATATTAAAGTCAGCAATGGCTCAAGACAGTATGAAGCACCCAAAAATGAACATAACAGAGCTCTAGAGGAGGAAGGGTAAATTGATGAGTTCCTCAGGGACAGGTGGATCAAAAAGGTGGACTCTGTCCAAGTCCAAAGAGACTAGGGGCCCACTGGACATCACAGCAGGTATAGCCTGGACCAAGATCCAACAATCCTCTTTATTTTCTCACCCTCTCCAAGCATGCATCCTCCCCCCCTTTTTCAGCAGAACTTATGCCTTCCATTTCACAGAAGCTCTTAGAAATCCCAACAGGTAGGTGATGACAGAGCCTGAGCACTTCCAAATTGCTCTGGCAACTCCTCAACCCCATTTCCCTAAAGCTTTAGGGCCTCCTAGAGTGTATACAACATCTATTTCAAATTTTGCCCTGGCCCAGCCCAGCATATGTATGTGTGGTGTTAAAACTTAGAGTCACCGAGAGAGGGATTCCTATCCTGGCCTTACCATTTAGTAGCTGTGTGACCCTGGGCAAGTCATTTACACTTTTCAGCCTCGTTTCCTCATCTGCAAAATGCAGATAATAGATATCTACCTCAAGGGTTCTTACAAGAATTATATGAGAAAAAGTGAAGGCTCCTTGCATAGTGCTGGGCTCACAGTGCTGCTCATTGGTTCATCCATTCCTTCACTCCCTGAATTTACCAAGCCTTCTCCATCTTCCTAGCGCCCCCTTGTCCTCATCTCTCGAGCCCTTTTCCCCCCAAAAGGTTGCCTCCCAGATATCTTCCTTCCATCCCACCCCCATTTTCCCATACTCTACGGATTCTCTCAACCAGATGCCACACAGACACATACACCCCTATTCTCCCCCATATTATCCTTACCTGACGACCGGACTCCCAGCACCGCCGGAGCAGTAGCAGCAAACAAGCTCCCCCAGGACAGTTCCAGCCGGGAGTCCACCCGAGCCATTTGTCCCCGCCCCCGCCCTCAGCCCGGCTCCAGGATTGGGTCGTCTCCGTCAGTCCTCGCTCTGATTGGCTGTGTCGATTTTGCTCAAGCAGGAGATGGGGAGTGAACCCCTTTACTGCCAATCAGCGGTTGCCGCTGCCTAAGCCTTTCCCGGGGTACGCCGCTCACGCAGTAAACCCTCCTGTTGAGCGTGGCGGAACTCTGGGTCTGAGTCAACCTTTTAGGGGCGGAGGAAAAAAAGGGCGGAAAAAAGAAGACTCCTCTCTGCCAAAAGCAGGGCTTCGCTCCCGCGCTGCGAGGCGGTGACGACATTCTTCTGCGCCCGCAGCCGAGTGTCGTCAGCGCCGGGTGGCGGGCGCCTGCGCAGTGGCTCCGAGCGGGCGGTTGCTTGTTGGTTGTTGTAGTAACGGGGGAAGCAGCCGTCGGCGGCCGCCGTGAGCCGGGCTGGGGAAGGAGGAGGGAGGTAGGCACGGAGCGCGGTCCCCGCCTGCCGGCCCCGAGCCATGTGAAGATGAGACAGGTAAACGTCTGCGCCGGCGCGCTTCCCTACCCGAGGGAGGTGCGTTCCCGGGTCCAGGCCAGCGCCGTCCGCTGCATTTCCCTCGCAGAGCCCGGGAGCCGCTGTTGGCTTCCGGGCGCGCCGGGTTGAATCGCTGCGGCGGAGTCGCCCTGTCCTTCCTGAGGGGAGCGTCTGCGGACCTACCTGGGATTGGGGTGAGCTGGGGCAGCGGGGCTGAAGGGCAGATCCTTTTAGGGCCAGGACTCCCATTAGGCGAGTGTCCTTAATCTTCTTTTATCGTCCTGTTTCTCCCTGCTCTGCAGGCAGTCCAGGAAAGGTTGACGTCCTTTCCTCGCTTGGAGGTTTTGTTTGTTTTAACTTAAAGGACTTGCCAGCATTTTGGGAAAGGTTGAGAAATCCCGTCGGGAATTTCTGGAATAACGTCACGGAGGTGGTTAGATATTGCCCATTCCGCTCAAGATCTGTAGGGATCATTATTAGGGTCGGTGTTTTTTTGTCTTATTTATAACCTTATCGTATGTGTGAATGCACAGAAAAGTAGAGTTTGGAAATATTGACACCAAGTGGTTATCTCTGGAGGAATGGGATTATGATCATTTGAACATGTTCATTTTCTTTATCTGCAGTTTCTGTTTCTCTAACACACTTAACAAACACGTACTCTTTTCCTATGGAAAAAATATTTTAAGTTAGAAATGCAGTGTTGGCAATATCCCAATTTTAATGCCTATTTGAGATTGAGATCAAAGTTTGTAGTAAGGGAGAAAAATTTTTAAGTGTGTTTGGAAGGGCAGTGGTGTTCCCCCCCCCCCCCGCCCCCCGAGCTATTTATGTGACCCTTTATTCAGGAGAATATGTTAATCTTTTGGTTCATTGTTGACTTTCTTTTACTGGAAACATGATGGCATCTTGCCTGTGTGCTTGTTATAGAGTCTAATAAATATTTGCAACGGTCTTAAGCCTTGAATTTTTATTTATTTTTTTTTTTTTTTTTTTTTTTTTTTTTTTTTTTTGTTGAGACAGAGTCTCACTTTGTTGCCCAGGCTAGAGTGAGTGCCGTGGCGTCAGCTTAGCTCACAGCAACCTCAGACTCCTCGGCTTAAGCGATCCTACTGCCTCAGCCTCCCGAGTAGCTGGGACTACAGGCATGCGCCACTATGCCCGGCTAATTTTTTCTATATAGATTTTTAGTTGTCCATATAATGTCTTTCCATTTTTAGTAGAGACGGGGTCTCGCTCAGGCTGGTCTCGAACTCCTGACCTTGAGCAATCCACCCGCCTCGGCCTCCCAGAGTGCTAGGATTACAGGCGTGAGCCACCGCGCCCGGCCAAATTTTTATTTATTTTTAACCCAGGTCAGGTTTGTCTAGCAAGGAATCTGTTTTAGGAATCAGCCACCTACCTCAGACTGCCCTAAAAGTGAAGTGAGTCTGTCCTTTTGATGCATGTTACATTTAGTATATAAAAGACAACTGAGGAACTCATACTTAATAACAGCTCTTCAAATACATAAAGCACAGACAGTATGTTTGGAAAAAATCTTGATTTTTGTGGCATATTTGAGGCACTTAGATAGAGGGTAAGCTTCTAAAGGTTGGGCACTCTTTAGGAATATTTTCATTTTTGTAATTTGGAAGATCATCAGCAATAATCAATAAGTAGACAACTGCATTCTGTTTCAGACAGTTGACTTTCTTGCAGGAATCTGTGCCATCCAAATTGTTTGATCCAGTGAATCTGCAAGGAAAGGTCCCTGAGGCCCCTGTGTGCTGACTGCATGACAAACCCTAAAGGAAATGCCAGTCGTGATGGCCCGGGACCTGGAAGAAACAGCATCATCCTCAGAGGATGAGGAGGTGGTAAGCCAAGAGTAAGTAATAGCAAGCCTGCTTTTGACCCTTCGCTTTTAGGATGAAAAATAGTTCTCTTTTACTCATATACTTTTTTATCCAATGTCCTTCCTTTGGTATTGTCTGACCCCCTGGTTTTAGCTTCTATCTATAATCTAACTCAAGATTTTATTATGCAGTCTCCATCAACTATCAGAAATTAGATAAGGCTCTGTTTCTGGGCTCTTGCATGAACATGAGCTTTAGATGTTGTAAGATGCAGATAGTAGTTCTTGGTGAACCTTGCTCAGAGCTGCCAACATAGGAGATTTTGAAATTTTTCAAGATTGAGGAAAAGTGGGTCTCCAAACTCTGTGACGTTGGTTATATTTTGCTAATTTTCTCAAAAGCCTTTACAATGATAGAATGGTAGAAATGTAGAGGGATCAGATAATTTACCATAGTAATTCTGGGGCAGGATATTAGAATTCTATAGCGTATGCTGTGTCCCTGAACCACATTACTTTCCTGAGTTCTTTTAGGTAAGAGTCAAGTTTTGTGATTACAGCTGCTATAGATGATGATAAAGGCTTTATCTTATCTGTATCTTATTTAATCTGAAGATTAAACTACTGTATCTTATTTAATCTAAAAATATTATTATTTTATTAAACTCAGTATTACAAATAGCAAGAAACTTCCTCAGGGACCCATAGAGAGTAGGTGATGGATTGAGATTCAGACTTAGCTTTCCTGGATTTTGAAGCACCTTGCCCTTTTATCTCCTCTACTTATTACTTGACACAGTAAAAAGGGAGTCTGGCTTAAAGTTAAAATTCATTTTAAGATTCTCTGTGAGTACTTTTGGATATGTGTGTGTACTGTGTAACCTGAAAAATAGAGATAATATCTCCCAGGCTATTTTGTAGGGGTGTGGTTAGGATCAAATAGAATAATGTGTGTGAAGTTACTTTGTAAGTTATAAAGTGCTATACAAATATAAAGCATTATTCTTACGGTTTAGTATTGAATTTATGGAGGACTTGTTATAAGGTGGAAAATTATATTAATGTAATTTGAAAAAAATTATTTAAACATCAATAAAGCTCTGAGGAAAGGCTTCTCATCGTTGTTAGGTCATGGAAAATAATAGAGATTTGGCAATATATTTGGGTCATTGTTATTCGGGATAATTAAATGGATAATTCCCTTTGGTTACTTTGCCTTCTTGTGACTTTTTGCTTTCAGTGTGTTGCCTCTTTCCCATTTCACACAATTTTTAACTTCTGCTGTAAACATCAGTCTTTCTATTTTCAAGATTGTTTTTTTACTCCATTACTATCTCTCTTATTAGTGGGCTTAGAAGTTGGGCCTGACAAGTATTAGATTGCACTATATGAAACTACCATCTTGGTAGGTTAAAAACAGTCAAATATTGACAATTGTATGTGGTTTTCTCTAATGTTGTTGTAGGTACTCAATAAATACTTGCTGACTGAATTACTAACTAAATGAATGAATAAATGAAGGCTTTATACTTTACATCACATTAGATCAGAGTTCTTAAAGATTTTTAAAATACCATGGATTCCTTACCAGAATATTTTTAAGTGCTTAAAATAAAATACATATTATTACAAAGAGTTCCAATTACATTGAAATGCAGTATCAAAATATTAAAAAATTATAGTAATATGTACTTTTTAATTAATATGTTAAATACTGAGGTCATTTAAAATCTAGGAAAGTTAAATTTTATTTTCTAAAGACAACAGCATGAAGACTTTTTGTTTAGTTTCTATACGATCTTTACACTGTGGGGTGGTCTTTGATTAGCAATTATAGATGGGGAATACTGGGAAGTGGCATAGACATCTGGGCCACCAACGTGAGATGTCTCTATTTTGTGACTGAATGATTACTAGGGCAAGAGTTACCCAATTTTTATCCAGTCTCATTACACTAGCATCTAGATAGACTGTGATTACACGTGACACAGTGATGATTCTAATTACTACCTTAACTTAGAAATAGTGATAGATGTAAATGATATTTTGAGGTATCTACAACTGTAATGGAGTATAAAAGTACCTGTAATTTCAGTTAGAGTCAAAGGCACAGATAATGCTAACACTATTAATACTATATTGGTTGCCTATGTTCATAATTGAGAAATAGTAAATTTCTAGTAGAAGTTAGTGAAAATAAAGGTGTAATTCCCTGCCCCCGTGCCCCATTCAAATTCATGGACATTTTGCGCTTCTTCCTTTCAAACTCCTACTGTTGATTTTTAACTGCTAATCTTTCATCAGCTCATGTTTTGCCTATCAGGTACTTGTTTCATACATTAGGAAGCTTAAATCAATCTTGTTCACACCTGGAGCAGAAGGCTTACGTTTTAAAAGTTGATTTGGATGTTCAAAGGCCTTATATCAAGATTGTTAATTGATGTTGATTTGATCTAAAGATATATATCCATGGACATCTGTTTGATCTGCTCAGCTCTCTAGGCTGTATTAAGGTTTTAATGCCTTGCAATCCTGGCCTGTCCAGGCAGTCCTTGTTTTGCGTGGCATTATTTCAAACAGTAAATGTAAAGAGGCTATTTTTCTATATTTTGCTTGGGGATCCCAAATAAAATTTATATATAGATGTAGAAACCTTCAGATAAGAACTTGATGTAAAGTTTCTTTACCCACTGAAAAAATAGTAACATTAATTTCTATCATAAAATCTGGCTTTCTATCAGTTAAAATGATCATCAACAATCAATTTTAAAGTGAATGCTTCAGGAGTTCAGAGAAGCTGGGGAAAGCTCCATGGAGGTGGGAGACTTGAGGTGGGCCTTGAGGGGTGGGCTTAAACAGAGAAGTGGGAAAGGCATTTCTAGCAGGGGCAGTGGTACGAAGAAGGCATAGCAGCAGGAATAAAAAAGCTGCTTTATATCTTCGTCTTTGAGTTATGTAGGCTGGGTCCCAGAAGTGAACATGCCTTATGAAATTGCTCCTTAAAAACTAAAATGTTCTTAGGCTTTCAATAATGTGAACCATGAAACCAGTCTACTTGAATAACTGAACATTCAAATGCTTTGTTCTTTCATGCCTATAAAATTTAAGATTTTCTTAATATATACCAGTTTCTGATATGAATAAAAATTTAAAGTCCCAATTTTCAGTTTCCCAATCATTTTGAATTTTTCCTTTTAGCACCACCTGGTGGGGGCATGTTTTCCATGGCAATTTTGCCTCTGCCTTAAGTATTTTTTAGTTGATCTTACTGAATTGATCATTGGTCTATTCCCTCTTTTATTTTTACTTAGGTTGTAAGTGAAAAGATTTCTCTGTCAGAGGTTTGGCTTTCCCCAGATAGTATAATTAGAGCCTGGGCTCTTCTCAGCTGTCTGTTTATTGTGTTCCTGACTCTTATGGGGCATTGTAGCAGCAATCCATTGTTTGTAAATGCTAAGGCATAGTGGTGCCAGTTGGTAGCTAGTGCTAGATTGACAGAGAAATTTGGATAGTTTCCAAAGTTTCTAAGACTTTGTAGTTTAGGCTGCCTATTTTTTATCTGTTGACTTAGAAATATGGTGGAAAAATTAAGGTTGGAAGAGATCATAGGAATCATCTGGCCTCATGCCCACATTTTACAGTTGTTTAAGATTAAAAAGCAAGCCACAAAAAATCCTTGCTAAGAAAATGTTCCCTATAGATACCATTTCTCATAAATTGACACTATTACCCAGGTCAAAGAACAAGAACAATAATCACCTACATTCCGTTTCTGGAAAACAGGGAATGAACTAGATATGATGTTCTTTACTTTCTTCACTAAAAAGCTATTGGCAGCTCATCCCAAATATAACGGCTGCCTCACTTCTAAGATTGGTAGCTTGGCAGCCTGTGCACTCAAAGTGTGAATCTTTTTAAATTTGGATTGGAAGGGTCTGATTTTGCCCTGAGGTTTGTGGTATAGACTTTGTTAAGGGGTATAGTTATGTGAGTTTTAAAGAGCAGAGTGAATCTTGGCTAAATAGATCTTATTCCATTTAAGGAATTGATCAGTTTAAATTCCTGAAGAGTTGAGTGCAAGGTGTTCAATATATAGGACTTCATTGAAATTCAATTAGGGAGGCAAAGGGTGGAAAGAAAATACACACAGTGTTCGAATACCTGTTCTCTTACTTAACCAGCTGTATGACCTTGGGCGAGTTACTTAACCTCTCTGAGACACTTTTTCTTCAGTTCATAGTGTGGATAAGGGGATTAAATGAGATAACATGTGAAAGTGTCAGGTTTTACTCTGAAATGTTGGTTCTTAGTGTGCTCATGGCCGAAGAATGGCCAGACACACCAAAGTAAGGCAAGCATGAAAATGAGGTTTATTGAGGAGAGAAAGACAGGATTATAGGGTAAGAGCAAGACATAGGTTTACAGAGCATGATACATACACCACAGATGATGACTGGACCCATTGTCGCAGCAAAGGGAGAGCAAAAGGAAGGGCGCAAAAAAGGGACTTGGTTATGGCCTGGGTCTTGTTTTATAGTACCTGGATCGGGACCTCTCTAGTGGCTCAGACATCACCATGCAATCACTTTGATTGGACAGTTGGGAGTTGCATTACTATGCATGCGAGTTGTTCTAGTTTAATTTCCAGATTCTATGGTACCTGTGCTGCTTGGCCGGTGGGCTCGAGGGTCCTCTGCATTCTTTTGTAGCTGGCGCACTAAGTTGATTGGCAGATTCATAGGGTATTCCCTCCTCCTCCAGATATGGTAGTAGCTCAGGACAGGATCAAAGTGGGGCAGGACCAAGATGGGGGCCTGGGGCCCACCCTTGCCCTTCTTCCCAGGTGGGGCAGTTACACCAAGGCAAGGTGCCCACTTTCGTCCTTAGGAGACCTGGAATCCCTTGCTAACTACCTAACAAAAGCTCTTAGTTTAAATCCTGGCACATAGTAGAGACTCAGTTCATTTAATTTTCTTTCCCTTCCTACATCCCTGCCCTAAGGATGAAGATTTTCCTAATCTGTGAGTAAATGTCCATCTATCCAAGATTAATTAAACTTAACTTTCCTGAGGCTAGGGATAGAGAATAAAGTCAGAGGTCCTTCTGTGTACTGTGGTTTTATGCTGGAGGAAAATATATGTTGTTCCATTTAGCGTAGGCTTTCTTTAAAATGTGTGATTTTAATTGGGATACTTGTATCAATTTAGGGTTCCTAGGTCAGAATCTTAGGATGGGTCATCAGATTGGCTTGAAAAGGTACTATAGGGTACAAAAGGGGCATGTAAATTATTGGGAACATAGTCGGTTTCTTTATGTGTGTAAGGGATTAAAACATAACTCAAATTGTCCTAAATAATAAAGGGAATTTGTTAATTCATATTTAGGCAAGTCTTGATTCTACAACTCCAATTTTAGAATCCAGGACCTCATTTCTCTCCTTCTTTCAGTCAGGCTTCCACTGACTTCCTCCTTTACCGACAGCTCCAGGCTCTCCCCTCAAGGTCACAAAATGGCTGTGGCAGTTCCAGATTTCTCATTCTCATCCTATACCACCAAGAGGAAGAGGCCATCATCTGTAGCTGCTACAGAAGGGAAAGAAAGCATTGCTTTCTCAGAGGGTCTCAGAACGCGTCTCATTACACTCAAGGGCTCCAGTTGGTTTATGTGCCCATCTCTGAACCAGTCACTATAACCAGATGATAAAATACACTGATTGGATGAAACCAATCAAGGCCCATCCCTGGAGCAGGGACAGAGTTAATCCTAAACAAGCATATGGCTAAGAATGCGAGATGAGGCCGGAGCAGTGGCTCATGCCTGTAAACCTAGCAATCTGGGAGGCCAAGGTGAGCAGATCGCTTGAGGTCAGGAATTTGAGACCGGCCTGAGCAAGAGTGAGACCCTGTCTCTACAAAAAATAGAAAAAATTAGTTGGCCAGGTGTGGTGGCGCATGCCTGTAGTCCCAGCTACTTGGGAAGCTGAGGCAGGAGGATTGCTTGAGCCCTGGAGTTTGAGGTTGCAATGAACTATGATGACCCCACTGCACTCTAGTGAGTCTCTGTCTCAAAAAAAAAAAGTGGGGGGTGGGGGGAGATGAGTGATTTTTCAGAGGATATTTGGGATTCTCATTCTAGAAGGAAGGGGAAAATTGCCAAACAACAAACCACAGTCATCTGCTTCAGCAGTTAATTCAGATTTTGAGCTGTAAATTAATGAAGCCTTTGTTATGGTTTTAGGGATCATCCATGTATCATGTGGACTGGAGGCTGCAGGAGAATTCCAGTTTTGGTATTCCATGCTGAGGCTATTCTGACAAAGGACAACAATATTCGAGTAATTGGAGGTGGGTGTAACCTCTCCCACAGAGGGCAGAGCTGGGCATGGCCTTGACAACCTTGTCTTGAAGAAATTGAGATGGCATATATTAATAGGTAGGGAAAGGGCTTGGCCATGAGAAAAATTTATGGAGTTGTTACACTTCAAAGATTATAATTTCTTAATTTGTTTTCTGCTCATGTTATTCCTCTGAACTTTTTTTTCAGAATTATGTGTGCATGTGTTTATTTTTTTTAAATCGTGGTAAAATGCATGTAACAAAATTTATGAATTTAACCATTTTAGAATATACAATTTGTTGTTATTTAGTACATTCACAATATTGTGCAACTGTACCACTATCTAGTTCTAGAACACTTTCATCATCTCAACAGTAATCACCAGTCACCCCCCATTCCCTCATACTGCCAGTCCCTGGCAGCCACTAATCTACTTTCTGTCCCTGTGGATTTACCTACTCTGGATATTTCATATAAAGGAATCATACAATATTTGGCCTTTTGTGTCTGGCTTCTTTCACTTAGCATGATGTTTTCAAGGCTCATCCATGTTGGAGCATGTATCAGTCCTTCATTCCTTTCTATGGCTGAATAATATTTATTCTATTGTATGGATATATCACATTTTGTTTATCCATTCATCAGTTGATGGACATTTGTGATGTTTCCACGTTTTGTCTATTGTGAATAGTGCCGATATGAATGTGGACAGATTGTTGTTTGAACATCTGTTTTCAGTTCTTTTGGGTATTAACCAGGAATGGAATTTCTAGGTCATACAGTAATTCTGTTTAACTTATTAAGGATCTGTCAAACTGTTTTCCACAGTGGCTGCGCCATTTTCATTCCCACCAACAATGTATGTGGGTTCCACTTTCTCCACATCCTCAGAAACATTTGCTATTTTCTGGTTTTTAAATTATAGCCATATTAGTGAATGTAAAGTGGTATTTGATGTGGTTTTGTAATGAATGACTAATGACATTGATGTGCTTGTTGGCCACCTGTTTATCTTCTTTGGAGAAATGTCTATTCAGGGCCTTTCCTTATTTTTAAAATTGGCTTGTTTGTCTTTTTTGTTGTTGAGCTTTAAGAGTTCTTTATACATTCTGGATATGGGACCCTTGTATACGAGGGCTGTCCAGAAAAAAAAAAAAGCCATTGTTAATATAAAGAGAACGGTTTGCACAACATCTATGTAACCTGGCAGCCAAGGAGAGTGGAGTGGAATGCGCATGCGTGAACAATGATGCCTTCACTGTACTAGTCAGGGGTGCGCTAGACGTTGGTGATTGAGCATGTGTACTGTGTGGCCGTCATATTGAACATGACTGAGTGAGCAGAGCAACGAATCTGCATCAAATTTTGTGTTAAGCCTGAACATTCCTCCATGGAAAATATTCAGATGATTCAGAAGGCGTTTGGGGATGATGTAATGAGTATAGCGCAAATAAAAGTGTGGCACAAACACTTCAAAGACAGTCGAGAATCTGTTGAAAGTGATCCATGTTCTGGAAGACCTGCAACAAGCAGAACACCTGAGAATGTTGAACGTGTACAGGTTAGGTTAAGAGATGCTGGGAGAACCGTGTGAGGTCACAAGGTGCCTACTTTGGAGGGGAATGAGGGGTCATTGTCCTATGTACAATGTTTCTTACATCTTGTATCTTCTTCAATAAATGTGTCTATTTTTCATATTACATAGCTGGATACTTTCCAGACAGACTTGGTATGATTTGCAAGTATTTTTTCCTATTCTGTGAATTGTTTTTTCACTTTCTTAATGGTGTTCTTTCATGAGCAAAAGTTTTTAGTTTTGATGATGTCCAGTTTATCTAATTATTGTTTTGTTGTTTGTACTCTTGGTGTCATATCTAAGAAACTATTGCCTAGCCCAAGGTCATGACCCCTATGTTTTTTCCTAAGAGTTTTATAGATTAACCTCTTATATTTGGAGCAATATAGTCTTTGATCCATTTTAAGTTAATTTTTTAATATGGTATTAGGTAAGGTCCGCCCTCATTCTTTTGCATTTGGATATTCAATTGTCCCAGCACAATTAGCTGAAGAGATTGTTCTTTCCCCATTGAATGGTCTTGGCCCTATTGTCAAAAATTAGTTGACCATAGATGTATGGGTTTATTTATGGATTCTTAATATTCCATTGATCTGTATATTTATTCTTTTGTTAGTACCACATTGTTTTGACTACTGTATCTTTATATTAAGTTTTGAAATTGGGAAGTGTGAGTGCTGTAATGTTGTTTTTCTTCTTTAAGATTGTTTTTGCTATTCAGGGTCCCCTTGCTATTCCACAAGAATTTTAGGATTAGCTTTTATGCTTGTGTAAAATGGCTGTTGGGATGTTGATAGGGAGTGCATTGTATCTGTAAATTGCTTTTGAGAGTATTGCCACTTTAACGTATTTAGTCTTCCAATCCATGCACATGATATCGTTACAATTATTTAGGACTTCTTTAATTTCTTTCAGCAATGTTTTGTAGTTTTCACTGTACAAGTAAATATTATACCTCCTTCGTTAAATTTATTCCTAAATATTTTATTCTTTTTGATGTTATTGTAACTAGAATTGTTTTCTGAATTTCATTTTGGGGTTGTTCATTGCTAGTATATGGAAATAACAGTTGAGTGTTGTATATTGATTTTGTATCCTGAAACTTTGCTGAACTCATTCATTGCTATAATATATTTTGTGTGTGTATATTCCTTAGGATGTCTGCATATAATATCTCATCTGCAAATAGAGTTAATTTTATTTCTTCCTTTCCAACCTGGATGCCTTTTATTTCTTTTTCTAGCCTAATTGCTCTAGCTAGAATTTCCAGTACAATGTTGACTAGAAAGAGGGCATCGTTGTTTGTTCCTGAGTGTAGAGGGAAAGCTTTCTGTCCTTCACTGTTCAGCCTGATGTTAGCTGTGGGTTTTTCATAAATGACCTTTATCATGTTGAGGAAGCTCCCTTCCATTCCTAGTTTGTTGTGTGTTTTTATCATGAAAAAATGTTGGATTTTGTCAAAGGCTTTTTCTATATCAATTGAGAAACCTTTTTTTTTCCTTCATTATATTAATGTGGTGTATTATTACATTGATTGACTTTTTGTACATTGAACCCCCCTTACATTCCTGAGATAAATCCCACTTGGTCAAGGTGTATAATCCTTTTAATATGCTGCTGGTTTTGGTTTGCTAGTATTGTGTTGAAGATTTCTGTGTCTGTATTTATACAGGGTATTGGTCTATAGTTTTGTTTTCTTCTGATGCCTTTATCTGGCTTTGGTATCAGCGTAATGTGATAGAGTGAGTTGCCTCTTCTTGGCAAGAGTTTGAGAAGAATTGGTATCAATTCCTTAAATGTTTGGTAGAATTCACCAGTGAAGCCATCTGGTCTTGGGCTTTTCTTGGGTGGTTTTTGATTATAGATTCAACCTCTACTTGCTGTAGGGTCTATTCATATTTTATGTTTTCTTTTTGGGTCAATTTTGGTAGTTAGTGTGTTTCTAGATATTTGTCCATTTTATTTAGCTTATCTAATTTGTTGGCATACAATTGTTCATAGTATTCTTTTATAATCCTTTTTATTTTTATAAAATCCGTAGAAATATCCTTACTTTCATTTCTGATTTTAGTAATTGTGAGTCTTTTCTCTTTTTTTCTTAGTCTAGCTAAAGATTTGTCAATTTTGTTTATCATTTTAAAGACCCAACTCTTGGTTTTGCTTATTTTCTCTATTCATATTGGGTTTTAAGCAGTGCTCTGAGTCCTGGGGTTAGCCTGTAGCTATTTTCAAAGCTCAGCAATGTCATTTGGTATAGTGGAAAGGGTCTATACTTGGGTACTCAGTCATTGGTTCATATCCCAGCTTTGGCATTTATTAGTGGTGAGTCTTGGGCAAGTCACTTAAACTGTCTTAACCAGTTTCATTGTTAGTAAAATGGAGATAATATCTACCTTCAAGTCATTGTGAGGATTAAATGAGATCATTTAATGTCAGGCACACTCAAAACTTGTGCTGCTTATTTTACTTATTGAATAGGATGTGCTCTACTTCTAAATGACTTTAAGGTCTGTCATTGCCCCGTAATAAGCCAGGAGTTCAGAGGACTGTGAACACCTGCTTCTGGGATTTGAATCCTCCTCACTCCCAAAGGGTCCCTATGTTCTAATCCCCTCAGCAGGTTGCTAGGTTACCACTTAAAGGGACGTGGTTCATTCGTGTTCTCTGAAACTTGAGTAACTAAAGACCCTTTCCTGAGAAACTTCCTCTAAATACGAGTTGAGCCAAAATGATTAAAAACAACAGAAGTAAATAATCCTCTCAAAACATGCTTTCTTTGGTCTGCTTATCACTTAAAATAGTCTATGTATTCTATGAGAATAGACAGACCCTTCTATTTTAGAATACCTAGTATTTATAGGAAAATAATATCCATCAGTGTAATCATTCCATTATTCAAGCAATTACTATTTTCTAAAACCCATAGTCTTTGGTCTCTTTTCTTTACACATTCCAGTTATTAAAGAAAAAGCCACTAAACTTTTCTCAAATTCTGTGTTTTTGAATTTTCTCTGTTTTCCCCAGTTACTTGAGATTTAATAATTTTCTACAACTTCCTTTATGAAAAGGACAATTTGAATGACTTTTGCTAGCTGCTGCCTCAATTTTCTGAATTTTTAAACACTCTTGGTCTGTAACATTTTTTTTTTTTTGGCTGTCTTAAATAGCTGACATAGATCTGTTCAGATCATAAGCCTGTGGTTAAATCCCCTTGAGAAGCATATCTGGGGCATTAGTTATCTTCTCTTGATCTCATAGTGTTATTAGAGATGCCGACTTTGTTTTTCTGTTTATCAAATGTGTCATTGAATTTACTATTAATATTTTTGGTACAGTATGATTTCTTATGCTTTACTTGTGAAATAGTCTAGGAATATGGATTTTTCCTCATTATAACCTTGTTTTTTTCTAAATTGTATGTACTTTAAACAGGCAACAGTGGTATTTTCAGCTTAAACTTTTCCCACATGAAACATATTTTCAAAAATTTTTGCCTCTGAATGTATCCATTTAATAAGTTTGTATTTATTAAATATTATATAGACTAGCAGTAGAAGTATGATGCAAGCTATATGTGTAATTTGAAATTTTCTAATAGTATTATTTTAATAAGTAAAAGAAAAGGTGAAATTAATTTTAATAATACATTTTATTTAACTGAGTATATCTGAAATATCATTTCCACATTTATTCAATATAAAAAATCATTAACAAGATATTTTACATCTATAGTGCATCTCAATTTACTGCAAAATTTTCATTGGAAATACCTGATCTGTATTTAGATTTCATAAACGTTATAATTGGAAAAGTAAATTCATATACTCAAGTTATTTCAAGTAAGTTTTTCAGTAACTGATCTAAGTATTGGGTCTTAAATTTAAATTTTTTTTTTTTTTTTAGATAGGGTCTCGTGCTTGCCTGGGGCTGGAGTGCAGTGGTGTGATCGTAGCTCACTGCAATGTCAAACGTGTGGGCTCGAGTGATCTTCTTGCCTCAGCCTTCCTAGCAGCTGGGACTACAGGCATGTGCTTTCATGCCTGACCAATTTTTCTATTTTTTGGTGGAGATGGGGTTTTGCTCTTGCTCAGGCTGGTCTTGAACTCCTGAGCTCAAGCAATCTTCCCACCTCAGCCTCCCAGAGTGCTAGGTGTGAGCCATTGTGACTGACCTTAAATTTAAATTTAAATTAATTAAAGTTAAATAAAATTAAAAATTCAGTTCCTTTGTCACACTAGTCACATTTCAAGTGCTCATTAGTCACACGTACCTAGTAACTACAATATTAGACAATACATGTATTCTAATCCTAATCCCAGGTAACCTAATTTTCTGATAGTAGGGCATGGCTACACCATGTTGTCATTAAGGGTTTTTTTTTGGTTCTAAAAGTCAAAAATGTCAGCTTTATCTTTATTCTGGTTTCCCATGCTATTTTTGTCCAAACCTCTTAGGGTACTTTACTGCTGCTTAGGAACTTCTGTGCTGACAGATGATTGGTTTCTTCTTTTCATTTGCTCTGCTGTAGTCAATCCTGAAACTTGCCAGGGGTTCTAGCACTTGAGTTGCCTCAGGGAGTACATGTGAGTGTTTAGAGAAGAGCAAATTCTACGGTCTCATGGTGTAATTCATGCGATGCTTTTTCAGAGGCTCATAAAGAGGATATTTGGCAGCTTGCTAGTAGTCAAGGGCCATGCCCTGCCACTTGTTTTAATAGGGAAGAGAACATGGGATAAGGTGGGTCTTTTTTTGGCAGTTGGGCAGGTTCCGTTCGCAGTTGCAATTTTCTGGTTGACTCTTGTCATAGGACAGAAAGCCCAGGCGTATTTAGTCAGGGTTTTTCAGAGAAATAGAACCAATAGAATAGAGAGAGAGAGAGAGAGAGAGGAGGAAATTTTGAAAGAGATTTATTATAAAGTATTGGCTCATGTAATTATGGAAGCTAAAAAGTCCCATTATCTGCCATCTGCAAGCTGGAGACCCAGGAAAGCTGGTGGTGTAGTTTGTAGGCCTGAGAGATAGAGATAGCCATTATGTAGATTCCAACCTGAGTCTGAATTCTTGAGAACCAGGAGTGCTAAGGACAGAGAAGAACCATGTTCCAGCTAACCAGCCAGGCAGAGAGTGAATTCAACCACCTTTTTTTTTTCCTGGAAAAGGGTCTTGCCCTGTTGCCCAGGATAGAGTATGGTGGCATCGTTATAGCTCACTGCAACCTCAAACTCCTGGGCTTGGCTCAAGCGATCCTCCTGTCTCAGCCTCCTGAGTAGTTGAGACTACAGGCACAAGCCACTGACCCTGGCTAATTTTAGTAGAGATGGGGTCTCACTCTTGCTCAGGCTGGTCTCTAACTCTTGACCTCAAGTGATCCTCCCGTGTAAGCTTCCCAGAGTGCTAGCATTACAGGCATGGGCCTCTGCACCCAGCCTCAACTACCTTTTTGTTCTTTTCTGGCCCTTAATGGACTAGATGCTTACCTACATTGGGGAGGGCAGTCTGCTTTACTCAGTCTACAAATTTAAATGCTAATCTCTTCTGGACACACCCCCACAGACACACCCAGAAATAACGTTTGACCATGTGTCTGGGCATCCTATGGCCTAGTCAGGTTGACACATAAAATTAGCCATCATACCAAGGTTGTCAGATTTTTCAAGAGAAGCCCAGAAATCTAGGTTTTTGTATTCATTCTTCCAATTTTCAAATGTTAGCACCTAATTCAATTTTATTTTAAAACACTGTGAGTGACAAACAGACCATGTCTGCAGGGTGGGTCTGGTCCTTGGGTCACCAATTTATAATCTCACGTCTAAGATATACTGCTAACTGGCATTATTGGACACATAGGTCTATTCGGCAAAGAACATAAATGAATGAAAAATTCCCAGCAGTGATGGTTGCTTTATATCATTCCACCTTTCCTCTCTTGCACTCCCCTTCTGGAGCACGCTCAATGTATCTGAGTTGGTACAGATAGATGGCAGAAGTGGATGGTCACTGCTTATAATTTATATACTGTAAGAATCAGGTCTGCCACTGAGTGAAGTGGTGATTGTACTTTCTTCTATATTAGGAGGCATAGGAGAAAGAATATTAATAGCATTTTAATTTTTTTACTTGCTATATAAAATATATAATTTATTATGTGTGGTACTGTGTGTTAATGGCTATTTTACCACATGTTTACCTTTTAAATTTTTACTGTGTAGCAACAACTGTTATAAAGCTTTGTATGTATTAACTGATTTAGTACTTACAACTACTCTATGAGATAAGTACTGTTATTATCAACTCCATTTTACAGGTGAGGAAGTTGAGCATAGAGAAATTAAATAACTTATTGAAGATTACAAGCAGGAAGTGATAGAACCAGAATTTGAACCCTAGCAGTTTGGCTCTAGAGACATACTCTTTCTCTTACTAGTCTCCCTTCTCTCCCAATCCCTGTGTTACTATTCTCTGTTTTCCTACATACCTTACTGATCACCTTCCCTGTGGCCTGGCACTGAGAGGCAAGCATTGCAGAACATGCACAGACTGGGGTTCAGTCCTTGTCTCCAGTAGTAACTGCATAGTTGATGATGCTTTGGTTTTTCCTGTATAGAAGTGGAAGTGTTAGTGATCACAGTTATAATAATGAAAGGACCTGATTTTCTTTCATTTTTCTAAATAAAATATTTAGAAATATTAGAAATATTTAGAAATGTTTCTAATAAACATTTAATTTAGAAAAATTAACCTTCAGACAAGTTGTAAGAATAGTACAGTGAACTCATGTATACTATTGCTAGAATTACCAATTACATTTTGCCATATTTGCTGCTTCTCTATCAACACAGCAATCTTTCATTGGTAAAATATTATTATTATTTTATTTTTGAGGCAGGGTCTCACTGTGTCACCCAGACTAGAGTGCAGTGGCATGGTTATAGCTCACTGCAGCCTTAGACTCCTGGGCTCAAGTGATCCTCCTGTTTTAGCCTCCCAAGTAGGTAGGACTATAGGCATTTTTTTTTTTTTTTTAAGAGATGGGAATCTCACTATGTTGCCCAGGCTGTTCTTGAACTCCTGGCCTCAAGCAATCCTCCTACCTCGGTCTCCAATGTGCTGAGATTACAAGTGTGTGCCACCATGCCTGGCCTAAAATATTATTATTTAATTTACAGTCTGTGTGCAGGTTTTCTCATTGTTCCAGTTTTGTCTTTTATAGTGGCTTTTTGCTTTTCTATCTAGAATCCAATCAAAGATTACATTTAGTTGTCATATTTCTTTAGTCTACTTTAATCTACAGGCATTTCGCAGACTTTTCTTTCTTTCATGACATTGAAATTTTTAAATATTCCAGACTAGTTGTTTTGCAGTTACCCATTGCACCACTGGCCCCATCCCGTTTTGCAGGTATCCTTAAGCTTGATTGTTATCCTTATCTGATTTTTCCATGTTTAGATTGAAATTTTTAAAAATTTTCAGGAATATTGCTTAGTGAAATTGTGTCCTTCTCAGTTAATCACATTTGGAAGTACATGATGTCATTATTTTGCATTATTGGTGATGGCAAGTTTGGTCATATGGTTAAGATAGCATTCACCAGGTTGCTTCATTGCACAGGTACCTTTTCCCCTTTGCCATAAGCATTCTCTGGCATGATATTTTGAGATGTATGAGTATCCTGTTCCCTAATAGTCTCTATTGGTATCCATTGATTCTTTTCTGAATCACTTCACTCTTATGGTTTTTATAAAGTGGTGATTTTCTAATTCTACCTTTCCTTCTACATTTATTAGCTGGACTTTTTGGAATTAAGAGCTTTCTTTTCTTTGGTGGGCAGTATAACAGTCCCCCCAAAGATGTCCACCTCCTAATTCCCAGAACCTGTGAATATGTTACCTTCATTGGCAAAAGGAGAATTAAAGTTATAGATGGAATTAAAGTTGCTAATCAACTGACCTTAAGTAGAGTGTCCTGGATTATCCACGTGGGCCCAATATAATCAGAAGGGTTCTTTAAAACGGAAGAAGGAGGTAGAAGAGGTCAGAATGTTGTGACATTAGAAGGACTAGACCCACTGTTGCTGGCTTCAAAGATGGAGGAAGGGACCATAATCCACAAGTGAGGGAATGGGGATGGCCACTAGAAGCCGGAAAAGGAAGGAAACAAATCTTACCCATGGCCTACAAAAAGCAACATAGCCCTGCCAATGCTTTGATTGTAGCCTGGTGAAACCTGTGTTAGACTTCTGACCTACAGATCTGTAAAACAATTAAATTTATTTTTAAATTTCCAAGTGTGGTGATTTGTTACAGCAGCAAAAGAAAACAGTATATGTTCTTACCTTGTTATCAGTGTGGATTCATGGATTCTTTTATGAATGCATTATAATCTAACTCTGTCACTATTCTCTCTCATTTTTTTTTTTTGAGACAGGGTCTTAGTTCCCAGGTTAGAGTGCAGTGGCGTCATGATAGCTCATTGCAACCTCAAACTCCTGGACTTGGCTCAAGCGATCTTCCTGCCTCAGCCTTCCAAGTGTCTGGGACTACAAGCGCGTGCTACCATGTCCAACTAATTTTTCTCTATTTTTTGTAGAGATTTCATCTTGCTCTTACTCAGGCTGATCTCAAACTCCTGATCTCAAGCAATCCTTCTGCCTTGGCCTCCCAAAGTGCTAGGATTACAGGCATGAGCCACTGTGCCCAGCCTTACTATTGATTTTTATGTTTAGATTGTCTCGAATTTGGCCATTGGGAGTCCCTTCATACTCTTTGTGACATGTCCCTAATCAGTTTTTGAGCATTTTCCTTCTTTTTTGGCATAGTAACATATACCAGGCCTACCTTGTGTTGCAGTGAGCTATGATCACGCCACTGAACTCTAGCGCAGGTGACAGAGCAAGACCCTGTCTCAAAAAAAAAGCAAAGCAGTGAAAACAAAGATGTAATTTTTCCCCCTGTCCATGATTCGTGAACCCCAACAAGTTTCAGGTTAAGAACACTTGGTCCAAAATAATCCTCAACTTATTTATATTAGTTTTAAGAGTAGCAGTATAATGTTATTGAGTATAATTAAGCAACCCACCATCTTACAGTTTATTTCTGTTTTTATGGCTAACTTTCTGGTTACTGAATTTGATTCTGTGTTTTTCTTTAGAACGTTATCATTTGTCTTATAAAATTGTGCGAACGGACAGTCGCCTGGTACGCAGCATTCTGACAGCCCATGGATTTCATGAAGTAAGCTTATTTTTACTACCTCATCTGATCTGCTCAAAAGCTGAAAATCATAGCCACCTAACTCCCTTCACCAATTAACAGGGCCAGCTCTAGAAAGTACATGGGACCAATCCTTAGTGATGGTGCAGAACTCTGATTGAATTACTGAGTGGCTTTACCAGTTTCTCCTTGCAATAGATGGAAAACATTTCCACAGGATTTAAAAACAAAAAAAATTTTTTTGCTGTGTTTTTGGGCTTAGGCTAGAGGCAGAGTTTTCCGTAAAGAATTGTCTCATACCAATTAAGATTCTTTGATTGCAAGCAACAGAAACAGACTCTGCCTAACTTGAACCAAAATGGATTTGTAGGAAAGGTGTGCAGAGGGGGCTAGCAGAATCAGAGAAAAAGCTGAAAAGGCAGGCCTTTGGAAGGAGAGAGACCAGGACAGTCCCATGGATCTAGGAACAGGAATCTTCAGGATCATCTCCTCAGGGCACTGCCATGGAAATGGCTGGACTCCATTCATTGTCCTTGTGGCTTTCTTTGCTCAGGAATCACATTCTGGAAAACAAATGACTGGCCTGGCTTGGGTCATGGATCCACTCCTTGGGGGAAGGGGAGTGGTGGGTAAAGGGCAGATCCTTTAAAACCAAGGAGTACATCATTCCCCAAAGAAAACTGGGAAATTGGGATGTTGTCATTAAAAAGGATAGGCAAAAATTCTGGACAGACTTCCACTACAGATATTTTGAGAGAGTTGATAAAAGTCTGGTTGCTAGTTCCTTATCCTCAGTTGAGATCTGTAGGAGACATTTTGAGAAAGTTCCTGATATCTTGTATTATGTTTTGTTGCTCTTTTACCTCCAGCACTTAACATCGTACGTATCATGTTATAGGCACAGAGTACATAATTGTTGAATGAATGGACACATGAATTCTAATGAATGAAGTAATCTAAGTTGTGTGCTACTGTAAGTTTTTATTATAGTTCTGACCAACACTTGACACCCAATATCTACAAGGACGTAAGGACAGTCTGAAAGAGGAGTTTTGGGTTTGGGTCCTTATCTCATACTTTGATATTGCAAAAATATTAAGAGACATCATGGATTTCTATAGAAGGGTTAATTTATTTTACTTTCTGCATCTAGGATTTGCCTGACTCTCCCATTCCTTAAACTTAATTGTCCCTGGGTTCTGTGATACTCTGCTTTTATCTCACTCGGCTCACGTACTAACTGGGCCACCCCTGTGAGTGCTGTGTGGATGAAAAATCACTGTGGACTTGTGTGCCACTGCTCTTCCTGGAAAGGGGCTAGCTCTGATGTGTTTTTGCCTTTTTGTCTGTCTACCATTAGGTTCACCCAAGCAGCACTGACTATAATCTAATGTGGACAGGATCCCACCTGAAGCCTTTTTTACTTCGCACCCTTTCTGAAGCACAAAAGGTTAATCACTTTCCCAGGTAATGCTCTTGTAGCTGCTTTGTTCCATTTAAAGGTACCTGACATTGGGGCATGTAGCCAGCAAAGATAATTAATATTCCTAAAAGAAGAAGTTTGTGATACAGGGTGGCAGTCTGAAATCAAACTGATATATTCATATCCCTGAGCATGTATGAACATTTTCCAAGGGCTATGTAGACATGAATGGCTTTAAAAGGAGACAGTTTTTGGTTCTCTTTCCTAAACTTGAGCTTTATGAGATCACCTCATGAGAATGGGTTCTCCTATCTCACCTCCCTTTCGTAGTTACTGTTTTTCACCTTTATAAAAGAATAGCCCACCTAGAATCTTTTTTTTTTTCTTTTTTCTTTGCCCTTTTGGCCACTTAGGAAAAACCACCTAGACTCTTAATCTGGTGTGTTATCCTATCCTGGTATAGAAATTTCCAGGGTTCCAAAGAAAGGTACAAAAAATTGGTGTCAAATTGAATTCTAGTAACAGAATAACAAATCCTTTTTACATGATGGTGGTTTCTATTTCTTTGTTTTTAAAGACTTGAAGGATAACATCTAATTGTCAGCTGATAGACCATTAAGCATAATTTTTAAAGTTTTAGAAATTTTTTATTTTTTGTAGGAACAGGGTCCTGCTATGTTGCCCAGTCTGATCTTGAACTCCTGGTCTCAAGTGATCCTCCTGCCTAGGTCTCCAAAAATACTGGGAGCATAGGCGTGAGCCACACTGCTCCTAGCCTAAGCATAATTTTTAATGACAGATCATTTTGTGATTTTTGACATGTAATTAGGAAGGAGTTCAAAGAATTGAGTGTTATTGCTATAGAAAATTCCTTCTAGTTGCATTTATTGATTGCAGCCTAGAGAAGCAGTATTATTACCTAAGGGCTAGAAGCCAACTACCTGGGCCCAGGTCACAGCTCTGCTGAGTAACCTTGGGCAAGTGACCTTTCTGAATGTCAGTTTCCTCATTGGTAAAAAGAAGATATTAATGGCACATACATCGTAGGACTGTTGTAATATATCAAGATGTAAAGTGCTTAGAACAGTGCCTGCCACATAGTACACACTGTATATATTAGCAATTATTTATGTGAACAAGATTTCTTAGGGTATACAACTATGAAAAAGAAAATAGGAAAAATGTTAATGCTGGAACCCCACTTTATTCTAGCAGCATTCAACCATGGAGAAATACATGACCTAATGGAGAGAGAGGGAAGCTAGTCTCACCCATGTAATAAAGAGACACAAATGCAATAAAATAATTTTTATTTGGTCAGTGGTTACATTTTATTTCCAGGACTTAAACCCAAGTTACTTTCTCATGCTAACTAACTTTATTTTCAGTTACCTCATATGCTTTTCTGCTTGTTTTCATGAAGTGATGGGTGTTTCTTGATTTTTTTTAATTCTATGGTCTTACACCCACTCAATGTGTATAGAAACTGACCTGTGCTGCCTCTGTGACTGTGTATTATGAGTCTTCATAGCAAATCCTGGTTTTATTTTATGTCTGAACTCCATTGACAGAAAATAATAATAATTTAAACCTTTTTTCCTTAATGCCTAGAAGATACAGGTTTGGTTTTCTAAATGTATGACTGGCTGCTTGAGGTAAATAAGATGCCTCTACTTTAAATAGATATTGAAGCAGTATTTGAAATAGCCCATACTAGAGTCTACATTCTTAATTCATGTTCATAGTAAATTATTTATTTCCATAGTTTTTGAAGTATTCCTGTAAGTGTATAGGAATTCCATTCTCAATTTGCAGTCAGTAGTAACAAATTCCAACCTATGTTTTCCTTGACTAATCTTTGAATGAGTTGTACTTGTAAGTTTGAGAACATTAGTGATCCATTTTCTAATTGCAGTATACTGTGTGGCTTCTGCTGCTATATCTCTCCTGTTTCAATCCAAAGACTTCTAACTCACATGCAAAAGGAATTCAAGCACTTTAATATTTTCAATAATACTGTGAACTCTTTCTTAATATAACTTTTTAACTTTTAAATAATTTTAGACTTATAGAAAAGTTGCAAAAATAATATAGAGTTCCTGTGCATCCTTTACTCAGTTCTCCTAATGTTAATATCTGATATAACTGTAGTGTATTTATCAAAACTAAGAAATTAACATTGGTATACTGCTACCAACTAACCTACAAACTTTATTCTTATTTTGCCAGTTTTTCTGCTAACGTCCTCTTCTGTTCCAGGATCCCACATTGCATTTAGTTGTCATGGCTCCTTAGTCTCTTGTGATATGTGACAATCCTTTAATTTTTTTTGTCTTCCAGTAAAATTTCTATTTTTGTGTGCAATACATTTTAATCAAAATTTTTGATTAGAATATTTATGGTATTTTGATGAATTGTATACTATAATACTTGCAGTGATAATCAGTCCAGTGTGCATGTGTGTGTGTGTGTGTGTGTGTATGTATGTATTTTTTTTTTAAACCGTTAGAACCTTATTTATACTCACAGGAAATTAAAAAATACTACATATCAATTCCTATGTATATTTTTGCTGTAGAGAAGGTATGATATGATGTAAAAGACAAGCATTACATACATTCTGTTTGTCTAAATACATTCTTTGGGGAAAATGGAATGGAAGAATTAAAACAATGGTAATTGGGGGATAGTGTCTAGGTAAGGATCTGATGGAAGCTTCTAGGAATCTTCTGTACTTAACCTGCGTGGTGGTTACACAGGTATGTTCACTTTGTAAAAATTCATTATGCTCTGCACATGTAATGTATATACTTTTATGTATATATGTTAACTTCAGTAAAAAACATTTAAAAAAGTGAAAATTTTGCTGAAAAAATGAACTTTTTCTCTAATTATTTTAAAAATGTTATGGAAGGTATTGAATTCTGATGTTATTTAGGTTCCATCAAATATACTTAAGTGTGGTGTTACAGTTTTATTTTAAAATAATATTTACCATTCTTCGGATTCTTTGGAACAATTGAAAATTTATGATGAAAAATCTTAGATGTCAACTTAAACATGCAAGAATATATGTAGTTTCCTAAAATTTGGGTACCAAGCAAAACAGTGTGAGGACCACTGATATTGGGCATCTGTAGGAGAGTAAGTTCTTTTTCGTACCCTCTGGTTCAGTGTTTCTAATTCCCTAATGATAAGAATTACCTGGGGTACTTTAAAATACACATTTTCAGATCTCATTGCAGATTCAGGGAAATCATCTTCAGAGAAGGTGTATATTTAAGAAGCACCTTTTAGGTACTTTACCTTTCTAGGTAAATATATGCCTAGAAAGTTATATATTTAAAACACAATGGTGATTTGTAACAGGGAAGTTTGGAAATTACTGTTGTAGATGAAATCAGTGGTATAGTGTGGGCCCTGGACCATTGGTACCAGACTCACCTGGGGTATTTGTTTCAAATACAGAGTCCTGGGCTCTTCATTCCAGTATTTTTTTTTTTAGACAGAGTCTCACTCTGTTGCCCAGGCCAGAGTACTGTGGCATCAGCCTAGCTCACAGCAACCTCAAACTCCTAGGCTCAAGCAATCTTCCTGCCTCAGCCTCCCGAATAGCTGGGACTACAGGCATGTGCCACCATGCCCGGCTAATTTTTTCTGTATATATTTTTAGTTGTCCATATAATTTCTTTCTATTTTTTTTTTTTTTTTTTAGTAGAGACGAGGGTCTGGCTCTTGCTCAGTCTGGTTTCGAACTCCTGACCTCAAAGGATCCACCCGCCTCGGCCTACCAGAGTGCTAGGATTACAGGTGTGAGCCACCGCGCCTGGCCCATCCCAGTATTTTGAAAGGTGGAACCCAGGAAAATACATTTTTAAGAAGCTCTCTAGGTGCTTCTTCGGTACACTAAAATTTCAGTACCTCTGCTTTAGATTTCTGAAGAGGGAAGTGGGTAAGAAAGAAGCGTTTGATACCTAAATTTGACAAGGCAGTCTTTGAAATCACAGTAAAACATTTGAACTGAGGAACAGGTGGAGTAAATTTTTAACGGTTACACCAAAGATTTTTAGATGGTTTTTAAGCAGTGGAACAAATCATAGGCTTATGAGTCCAGTTGAAGCTAACTGAAGTGCATTTTTGCAGTACTGTACACAAGAATATACCACCTGATGTAGGTAACAACTATTACCTTGATTTTAAGGTGATCATTTCCTTGCCTTTCTTTATAATTTAACTTCTTCTGTATCCATCTCTTGATGATGTAGTTAAGTTCCCAATGGGGTTTCTAACTTGGTACTTTAAAAGGATCATAATAGTCTAAAATTAAGATCTATCTTGGGCTACGTGCAGAAGGGACATATCAGACCCATGGTATTAGGTCATTAAATATGAAATGTCTGATTTCGAATCAGAAGTTTAGTTTATTATATCTCAAACAGGAAGCAGTACAGTTAATCAAAGTATGTGCCTAAGCTATTGATGCAGTTTTGCCATCTTAACTGTAGCTTGTTTATGCCAGCATTGAAGAAGCCTGGAGAGTGAGTGGTGATGAAACATGTGAAAGGCATTTTCCACAGCTTGTTGAGAATTGAATATTTTTCCTTGCAGGAAGTGGTCCAAAGCCTGGAAGAAGTGGTAGTCAGTAGGTGTAAGGTCTGGTAAATACGGTGGATGACAAGAGTTTTCAAGTCCAGCCTCTGTAGTTTGAGCAGCGTTGTTTGTGCAACATGTGGTCTTGCAAGAGGATTGGCCTGTCTCTGTTGACCAATCTTGGCTGCTTAATCACAAGCATTGTCATTGTTTTGTCCAGGTGGTCGCAGTAGACATCTACTGTAATGGATTGACCAGGTTTCATGAAGCTGTAGTGGATAATACCAGCACTGGACCACCAAACAGACACCATTAGCTTTTTTTTGATGAATATTTAGTTTTGGACTATGTTTTGGCACTTCATCTTTATACAACCATTGTGCTGAATGCTTGCGATTGTCAAAAAGAATCCATTTTCATCACATGTAGCAACATGGTGTAGAAATGACTTGCCTTTATGTTGTGACAACAAAGAAAGGCAAGCTTCAAGACGATTTCTCTTCTGACACTTGTTTAATTCATGTGGTACCCATCCATCCAGCTTCTTTACCTTGCCGATTGTTTAAAATGGTCCAATATTGTTGGAATAGTCATGTCAGACCTTGCTGCAAATTCAAATGTAGGCTGAGATGGATTCACTTCCACTACAGCTCTTAGCTCATCATTATCTATCTTGGTCTCAGGTCACCCATGTGGCTCATTTTCAAGATTAAAATCACCAGGACGGAACTTCACAAACCATCGACGTAGTGTGCCTTCATTAACCACATCTTTCCCAAACACTTCGTTGATATTTTGAGCTGTCTACACAGCATTGGTTCCATGATGGAACCCATACTAGAAAAGAACACGAATTTTTTGCTTATCCATGGTTTCACAAAAATTGCTCTAAAAAAAAAATTTGAAAGATAATCACAAGCCAAACTGTGTGTTTGAAAGAGTGAGGATGTACCTTCACAATAAAAATAAAATCAGATCTGATTTCCTTAAGTACTAAGCTTGACAGTCAACATCTCTGCCATTTCACTTTGACACTTCTTGTTTTATTTTTTTTATTGCTCTAGTACTGTGAACTATGAACTCTTTAGAGTGTGATAACATAGGAAAACTTCTGAGTCATAATTTACTGAAATGGAAATACTTTTTTGATTTTTAGGTCTTATGAGCTAACCCGGAAGGACCGACTGTACAAAAACATCATTCGAATGCAGCATACGCATGGATTCAAGGCTTTTCACATCCTTCCTCAGACCTTCCTCCTGCCAGCTGAGTACGCGGAATTCTGTAGTAAGTACTTGCCTGAGAATGCCCCGATCCCCAGCAACTGAACTTGGGGTAAATTTACCCCAGAGGCTGCCTCAAGTTGTCAACCAATTGAGACTTTTCAAATCCTGAATTGCAGAGATAACTTTAAAACTATTTTTATTCTGATTGTGTACTTGTATATTTATTCTTAGTAAGCTTGTCAGTATCATTTATGTAAGCCCACACTGGTGTCTTGTAAGCGTGCCCTGTCTTGTGCATTTTTGCTTTAATGTCTTTTCTCTCCACTGACAAGTTAGTACCTATGTAAGAACACTTTGTATTTCTGCATATGAATTGTTAATACATATGCTTCCTTTTTGGTGTCCCTTTTTCCCTTGCCATTTAAGATACATTCTTGCCAACTTGGTTTTTGGACTTGTGTGATTTATGTTCTTTGGGATGCAAGTATCATGTATCTTTTGATGTTAGAGTTTGGAAGTTAGTCATGCCCTCTCCCCTTTGAGTTCAGACTAATCACAAAACACATGTAAGTGCCAATTAGACCCTAATTGTCATCTGTATTGCTGGTAAAGTGACATAGGACCTCGTGGCCTGGATCCAGGTCAAATACGGGCTGCTTATTTCTTTTGCCTTATTGTGAACTTACCTACCTAGACCCAGGGAGAGGTGCTGGCTATTTTAGGCTTTCCTCCGCAGGGGCAAAGCCTGGCTCTGTAGGCTTAGAACACAGAAGAGGCACAAGTATGGAGAAGGTATGAGGCAGGTCTTTTGTGAGAGTTTAAATGGTAACTATAATAATAACTAGCACTTAATGAACATTTACTTTCTATAAGGCACTCTTTTAAGTGGCACCTCTACTCTGTGGTAGTTTTACAGATGAGGAGACTAAGGTACAGATGGGTTAAGAAACTTCCCATAAGTTATGTAGCTTGTAAATAGTGGAATTGAGGTTCAAACTGGCAGTTTGGCTTTAGAGACCGTGCTCTTCACCTCTGTGCTTCAAGGTTAAAAAGACACTGGGCGGCGTGCCTGCAATGACCATGTCCCAGTAGTAGCCCCGAGAAAAACTGCTTCTCCTGTGAGGAGCATTAGATGAGACGCACAGAGAAAACAGACAAACAATGTTCTTCTCAAGAAATCCAAGAGACTGTTCCTGCTTTATGGATAGAGGAAGTACCACGGAGAGAAAAGAGAGTTCTCCCTAGACCTCCTGACTTTTGATTCTTCTTTTTTTTTTTTTTCTTTAAGAGACAGGATCTTGCTCCGTCACCCAGGCTGGAGTACCTTCATGGCACTCTGTGATCATAGCTCACTGCAGCTTTGAACTCCTGGGCTCCAGTGATTCCCCCCACCTCAGCTTCATGAGTAGCTTGAGATTACAGGGATAAGACACCATGCCTGGCACTTTTTGTTCTTTTAACCTGTTGGACTTGCCAGTCTGACTGGGTCACCTAGTGAGGTGTTCATTTTTTCGGAGAAGAGACTAACACTTCATCAGGAACTGCTTCCCCACTTCTCTGATAGCATTACTTGCTCCAGCTGGGACCATTGGGTGGCATTTCATTGTTTGTCCACAGAAGGCTCTGAAATGGGTCATGTAGAGCAACTAATTAAATGAATCAACTTCAAAGCTACAGTGCACTCAAAGCTGAAAATTTGTAGTTAAGAATTGTCTGTTATGTGACTTTAGTCAAGTTACTCAAACTTCTGTGCTTTAGCTTCCTTATCTGTAAAATGGGACTATTAGTATTGCTGACCTGGTAGTGTTGTCAGGATGTTTAAGTAGGCTAATATGTGGAAAGCACTTGGAATGGGGCTTGATAGGTGCTTCATAAATGTTTAATACTATTTCTTATTTCAAGTTATGTATAACTATATTGTTATATAATAAAAGTAAAAAATTACATAATAAGCCAAACATGAGGGGAGAAAAACACTTCAAGTAACAAACATGTCAGCAACATTTAAAAGAGTCCCAGATATGAACCTCTTCTGTGGAATTTCTATAGAGAAATTAAAGTCCAGAATAATTCCCTATTAAAGTCTAAAGAATCTAACTTGAAAGTCCTCTTTTCCTTCCCCTTGCTATTTCTTCTTCAGCTGTACTCTTCCTGCCCTCTGGAGGTAGGGGAGGGGTGGTGGTGCTCATTCAGATGATAGGATAGAGTCAGAGTTTCTCCATCAGCTCAAGCCAGACCTGTGTTTCAATTGAATTGCCTCTTCGGCACGTTATTCAAACTGTTATGTATTTTGTTTATTAACAAAAATGACTTTGAAAGGTCAATAGAACACATAGCATTATTACAGCTATAACCTAAAGCTACCACGTTTAGCCCCAGGGAAATTATTGCAGGCCAGGATGTTCCTTGATCCCCAATACAAATCAATCACTGCTGTTGCCATGCAAAGACCACAGCAGGGACTTACTGTGTCTGTGGAAGGGAGGGGACAGGGAAGATGGGATAGATGGCAAGATTTCATTCAGTCTTGCCAGGATGCCAGTTGTCCAGGGTCCGTGACTGCTACGCTTAAATTCAGCTGGGAGAAATCCAATATCATCAGGTTAACTGTATTAAGTTGACATATTAGGGGAGAAATCCATCTATTCCTACCACCTCTTCTTTCAAAGAGATATTCCCAAAGTTCCCCTCTTTTCCTTTGATATCCCTCTAGCATATAAAACTTGGAAATTCTGTTTTCTCCATGACTCTTGTGTTCTTGGCCCTATAGCACTTAATTGAATATGGGCAATAGGAGATTTCTGAGAAGGAAGGGGGCGTAAACAGACTGACCTTTAGAAAAATAATTGTGTGAAATGAATCAGAAGAAGCGGAAAGAAGGAAAAGGTGGTCACTTTGAAAGTTATTGCAGTGATGTGGATAAGAAGTGTTGATGGACTGAACCAGGAGGTGGAAATGGATAGGCTTGAGTAGAAAGAGTGGAAAATGAACAGGATTCACTAATTAACTGAGAACCAAATCAAAGACTCAATACCCTTCACAATAGCAACAAAGAAAATAAAGTACTTAGGAATATATTTAACTAAGGAGGTAAAAGACCTCTACAGGGAGAACTATGAAACACTGAGGAAAGAGATAGCAGGGCACGTAAACAGGTGGAAAACCATACCATGCTCGTGGATTGGAAGGATCAACATTGTTAAAATGTCTATACTACCCAAAGTGATCTACAGATTCAATGCAATCCCTATTAAATTACCAACATCATTTTTCACAGATATAGAAAAAATAATTTTACACTTCATATGGAACCAGAGAAGACCCTGTTTAGCAAAAGCAATTTTAGGCAATAAGAACAAAATGAGAGTTATTCATTTACCGGACTTCAAACTATATTACAAGGCTGTGATTATTAAATCAGCTTGGTATTGGCACAAGAACAGAGACACAGACCAGTGGAACAGAACTGAGAATCCAGATATAAAACCATCCTCATATAGCCATCTAATCTTTGACAGAGCAGACAAAAACATACACTGGGGAAAAGCATCCTTATTCAATAAATGGTGCTGGGAAAACTGGATAGTCACATGTAGAAGACTGAAACAGGATCCACACCTTTCACCTCTCACAAAAATCAAATCACAGTGGATAACACACTTAAACCTAAGGTGTGAAACTATTAGAATTCTAGAAGAAAATATGGGAAAAACTCTTATAGACATTGGCCTAGGCAAAGAATTTATGAGGAAGACCCCAAAGGCAATCACAGCAACAACAAAAATAAATGAATGGGACCTGATTAAATTAAAAAGTTTCTGCACAGCCAAAGAAACTGTCACGAGAGCAAACAGACAACCTACAGAATGGGACAAAATTTTCACATGCTACACATCCGATAAAGGGCTGATAACTAGAATCTATTTAGAACTCAGGAAAATCAGCAAGAAAAAATCAAACAACCTTATCAAAAAGTGGGCAAAGGACATGAATAGAAACTTTTTAAAAGAAGACAGAAGAATGGCCAACAAACATATGAAAAAATGTTCAACATCTCTAATTATCAGGGAAATGAAAATCAAAACCACAATGAGATATCACTTATCTCCAGTGAGAATGGCCTTTATCAAAAAGTCCCAAAACAATTAATGTTGGCATGAATGTGGAGAGATAGGAACACTCATACACTGCTGGTGGGACTGCAAACTAGTGCAACCTCTGTGGAAAGCAATATGGAGATACCTTAAACAGATACAAGTAGACCTACCATTTGATCCAGCAATTCCATTATTGGGCATCTACCCAAAAGAACAAAAGACATTGTATAAAAAGGACACCTGCACTCGAATGTTCATAGCAGCACAATTCACAATTGCAAAGATGTGGAAACAACCCAAGTGCCCATCAATACATGAGTGGATTAATAAAATGTGGTATATGTATACCATGGAGTACTACTCAGCTATAAGAACAATGGTGACATAGCACCTCTTGTATTTTCCTGGATAGAGCTAAAACCCATTGTACTAAGTGAAGTATGCCAAGAATGGAAAAATAAGCACCACATGTACTCACCATCAGATTGGTTTCACTGATCATCACCTAAGAGCACATTTAGGAATAACATTAATCAGGTGTCGGGCAGATGTGAAGGCGGGGAGGGGATGGGTGTATACATACATAATGAGTGTGATGCGCACCATCTAGGGGATGGACACGCTTGAAGCTCTGATTCAGGGGGCATGGGGGGGCAAGGGCAATATATGTAACCTAAACTTTTGTACCCCCATAATATGCTGAAATAAAAAAAAATTATAAAAAAAAGATTCACTAAGATGTGGGGAGTGAGGTGGAGCAAAAGAGGCCTCCAAAGCTTTGAGTCTGAGAAGCTAGGAGAATCATTAGGTCTTTAATCAAGGAATGTAACCAGGAACGTAAAGGAGGAGCTGTTAAAGGGGAAGAGAAATGTTAAATTTTGGACAAGGTATGGATTTGGGTGTCTACAGGGCATCCATGCAGCGATGTTTTGTAGGCAGTTGTAAAAGCAGCTTTGAGTTCTGGCCACAGACATAGATTCTGGAGGTTGCAGGTATGGAGGTGGATGTGATTACTAAGAGAGAGAAAAAGAGAAGAAGCACCACACCTGATGAGAGAGGAGAGGAATATTGAAGAGGAATGAGGTCTCAGGGGAGGCAGGAGAAGGTTACATCAGGAGCCCAAGCAGAGGGATGAATGTTGGAGAGAGAGATGGGCGTGTTGCTCCTAAAAGGAGGAAAGGAAGAAGGCCAAGTGATGATGCAGATAACATTTTAGATGAAGAAGAAAGCAGGTACGTAGGTTTATGTTACAATTCCCAGCCTTCTTGGTGAAGAGGCTGATGAGATCTTGTGCCAGGAGTGAGGGACCTAGGGATGGGTTTGGGTGTCTGAAAGGGGCAGGAAGGGATTGGAATAGCTTCTGAAGGACATTTCAAAGAGAACTGATAAAGATTGGAGGTGAGGATTGCTTAAAGACACTAGAGATACCAGCCAAGGTAATTTTATGAATTTATAACTTTTTGTTCCTATAAGAAAAAATCTTAAATCTGTCTCTGTAGAGATGTAGCCCAGAGAGACTAATCACTATCTCCAGAGATGTTAAAGCTTGGATACTCCCCAGACTGTTTTCTAGTTATTAGCGTATAGGGGTTGGCATTACATGGCACAGACCTCTCTAGGTTTCTGGTGTCACCATTGCCAGTTATAGTTTTTAGTAGAATTGGAGGTCTGTGACTCTGAAGAACCTGAGGATTTGTTGCCGGCTGCAGCCATGTTCCCCAAGGACAGCTTTCTAAGGAGAAAGAAGAAAGCAACAAAGAAGATGAGGTGGTACCAGTATCAGAAAAACAAAATTTTTCTGAGCATTGTGTTCTGTGGCCATCTCTAGTTGTAAGAAAGACTGAGAAATGATTCAAAGACACGAATTTTCGTTTCAGCCAATTAGTTACAGATGAGTAGATTTCAAAGCAATCAGTAAATTTATGGAATCATAATTTTAGAATTATAAGAGATCATATAGCAATTTAGGCTAAATGCTACCCTCATTTTAAAGATGAGACTAGGTGGTTTAAGTAAATTACCCATGAAGTCACATAGTTAAAAAGCCAGAATTAGAACTCAGGTCTTTCTACTCTAGGTTCAGTATGCTTTCCATTGGCTCACCAAGCATGCTGCCACTCTAGGAATGGAAGGCACTGGAAAGAATTGTGGAACCTGTTTGGTACATCTTCATCCTAAAGCAGAGGTTCCTGAGCTCTCTGCCCTGTCTCTTCCTCTCATTTCTCTTCTTTCCTACCCACATTTTTAGAACCTATAAAAGAAACCAATCAATCCTTGTTAGGAAAGACTGCAAATCAAAGAGAAAAGCCTCACATGAAAGACAAGTCTTGGATATTTATAATTTCAAGAATGTGATAATAGTGAAGCACCAGAAGCGCTCTAACTTCTGAGAAGTCTAATTCGCAGTGTAGGATTGCTTAAACAATGTGTTATGTGGCAAAAATTACATCTAGTTAGATTTAGCCTTTTCTGGAAATGAGTTTTGTACGTGTGCTTGTCACTGCAGAGGGTACTGTTTCCAGACAGCTTTGGTCATTTTCTTAGATATTCCTATAGCGCCCTGTACTTCCTCTTTATAACTCCAGTGTCTCCAATAACTTGTTCAATGTCTGTCTTTTCTGCTAGTCTATCTTTGTGAGGGTAAAGACTGTCCTTTTCACTACTGTATGCCCACACCTAGCAAACTGATTAACGCAGATTAGATACTTAGAGGTATTGAATGAATGAAGTTTAGAACATTTTGTAGTTTTCTGTTTTAATATTAATAGTGTCTGTGCTCAGGTAATCCGTTGTCTCCTTGGTATTTGGGGAAAATGGCAAAATGAAAAAAATGAACTATACAATATATATATTCAGTGACCTCACTTTGTGGAGATTTATTTGTCATATATAACTATAAATATGTCTTCCATAGAAGGACTTGAAAATTACATAAATTGTATTTTTGAAAGATAATACATTCCCATGGTAGAAAAGAAATTACAAAAATATAGTCAGTGAAAAGCCTCCTTTCTCCTCTTTTCCTTAGTCGTGCAGTTCTCTCTAGAGCTGATCTGTGTTACTAGTTTTTTTTAACATATCCTTATATTCTTTGCATTTACTAGCAAATAATGTGTGTGTGTAAATGAACAGATGGGAGTATACAATATGCATTTCCCTGCATTTTCCTTTTTTTCACTTAACAAGCTGTCCTTGAGATCATTCCGTATCAGTTCTCATTTTGTGTGTGTGCTCAATGTTCTGTTTTGTAGATTAGATGTCTGTAAACTATAGACCTTGAGTCAAGTCGGTCCTCTGCCTGTTTTTGTGTGTCCCATGAGCTAAGAACCATTTTTAAATGGTTGGGAAAAGAATAAGATTTTGTGGCATGTGAAAATCATATGAAATTCAGTGTCCATGCATAGTTTTATGGAAACACAGCCACGTCCCTTTGTTTACGTATTGTTTATGGCTGCTTTCAAGCTACCGTGGCAGAGTTGGGTAGTTGGAACAGAGGTTGCACAGCCCGTAAAACCTAAAATATTTATTATTTGGCTTTTTGCAAAAAAAAGTTTGCTGACCCCTCATATAGATATAATATAGTGTATTTAATGAATCTTTTGCTATTATAATGCAGCATTGAGTAATCTTGTTTGTAAAACATTTTACACATGTGAGTAGAACTAGAGGATACAGTTCTGGAAGTAGAATTGCTTGTAGAGTTTTAAATTCTGTGTGGCGCGTTGAATTTTTCTAATTCTGTTAATTCTTTTTTTTTTTTTTTTTTTGAGACAGAGTCTCACTTTGTTGCCCAGGCTAGAGTGAGTGCCATGGCGTCAGCCTAGCTCACAGCAACCTCAAACTCCTGAGATCAAGGGATCCTCCTGTCTCAGCCTCCCGAGTAGTTGGGACTACAGGCATGCACCACCATGCCCGGCTAATTTTTTCTATATATATTTTTAGCTGTCCATATAATTTCTTTCTATTTTTAGTAGAGATGGGGTCTCGCTCTTGCTCAGGCTGGTCTCGAACTCCTGAGCTCAAACGATCCGCCCACCTCGGCCTCCCAGAGTGCTAGGATTACAGGCGTGAGCCACCGCGCCCGGCCTAATTCTGTTAATTCTGCATCAAGTGAAAGGGCAGAAGAAGAAGGGGGAGAGTGAACAAAGAGATCTCTTTTTCCTCCTGGTGAAATGGTTTGTGGCACTGACAAAGTCAAGTTCCTTTTGGGAGGCCTTGAAGAGACTATTTGGCTCACATCAGAGGGAGAGAAAAGAAAAAGAGGCAGTAGTTGCTGGCAAGTCTTGGGGGAGAGGAGCCGAGCCAAGCTTGTTCCTCCTGAAGGCATGCCTGGTGTAGGCCCAGATGGAGGGTGGAGGGAAGTTTGTGTACTTATCTGGGGGAAGAGGGAAGGTGGATTAGCACACAGGTGGAAGTACTTGCCTCTTAATAACTCACACCAGAGAAACATGAACTATAGGGAACTTTGTTAGGTCTATGTTGCTTATTCTAGATGAAATGGTGCCAATATCCTGATGAACAAGCAACGTAGGAAATTCTGAGACCTGTTCAGAAATGTTGTATTTACTTATTTCCCCACACTTACCTATTCCTTCCGTTTCTCTTCTTTCAGAGAAGAAAAATAACAAGAAAAAGTAAATCTCTTTTCATCCTCCATTCCCCTCCCCCCACTTTGAAGCAGTACCACTGCTGCTACCTAAGGTATTTCATCAAAAGTGAAAGGGGCAGAGTTGAGAGTAAGGACTGGTTAACCTCTCTCCTGTCAGGGATGTGAGAACTCAGCAGCACCGAGTCCTGTGTCCCTGCTTCTCCCCCAACTTCTGACATTCCCTAAGTGGAAGACAGAGCCATCCGCTTCTCCCCACACCACTTACAGCCTCTGGGAGTCTTAGTATCAGTTGTCTGCTTTGTCTCCTCACAATCCAAAGGTATTGAACTTGGGAAAGGAGCAGAAGCAAATGATACCTTTTAATCACTTGTAAATTATTATCCTTCCTCTCCACTTGCACATTGCTTGATTTAAAGTGATTTTTTCTTAAAAGCTCTAAGGAATTATTTAAGGAAAGTAACCATATTGGGAGATCTAGCTTTTGACTTAACATTGTCACTGTTTGCTGGAGGTCCTTTAGTTAACAGAGATGAGAATTTCAAAGATTCATGAAGGTTGTTTGTGACAGTAATAGACTCACATCCAGATGTTTGCCTTATTTTGTTTTTATCCTCTCATTCAAGAAAGAGGGGAAATAGTGGGACAAATAATTATGTAAGGAATTTTGCTGTCCTCTTTTCTCCTCCTTCTCTTTCTCTACCTCCTTATTCCTCTCTCCTTCCCCACCCTCCTGCCCCCTCATTCCCTATCTCCCCTTTTCTTTTCTTTCTTTATTTCTTTTTTTTTTTTTTTTTTTTTTTGAGACAGAGTCTCACTCTGTCACCTTGGGTAGAGTGCAGTGGCCTCTTTGTAGCTCACTGCAGCCTCAAACTCCTGGGCTCAAGCAGTACTCCTGCCTCAGCCTCCCAAGTAGCTGGGACAACAGGCATGCCACCACGCCTGGCTAATTTTTTCTATTTTTAGTAGAGACAGGGTCTCACTCTTGTTCAGGCTGGTCTTGAACTCGTGACCTCAAGTGATCCTCCTACCTCTGCTTCCCAGAGTGCTAGGATTGCAGGCATGAGCCACTGTGCCCAGCCCATTTTCCTTTTTTAAGGCTAGTCCGAAATGCTGATTTTAGCTGCTGCCCTACACTTAGAAATTTGGAAGATTTTTGGGGTCCCTGATTAGATAACCATTATTGAAAGTTAAGACAATAAACATGTTTATTCTATCTCTCTGTTTCTCCCCTTTTTTATCTCCCAATGTTTTGAGCAGATTCATATTCAAAGGACCGGGGACCTTGGATAGTAAAACCAGTGGCTTCTTCTAGGGGGCGGGGCGTCTACCTGATCAACAACGTAAGTATGCAGCAGATGGCAAACCTCTTTCCTTACTTGTTTTTTTCTCCCTCACCCTTTCTCCTGGATACTAACTAATATGGTTCCATTTCATTAAGAGCAGATGTGTCCTTCTGAAATCTGCATTCAGTAGTGAGTTGAGGGTAAATATGAGTTGGCTATTGTTCACCTTACCAGCAGGAACTTCCTCCGGCTCCAACAGTTAGTCCATAGCTTAATAAGTCACTCCATGAAATTTTGGGGGAGGGTAGCCTTTTGTGTCAGCAGAAAAGAGGTACCTTTTCTCCTTTCACCATATTGCCTTACTAATTCCTCAGCAATAAGCATTAACTGGTAGCATATATGTTTAGCCTTTACTGTGAGCAGAACTTTGGGTTCCTGCTCTCAAGGTTATCAAGCAGATTAATGTTAATTTGGTATCCTTGCTGCTGCTGCCTTCTCCTTCCCTTCCTTCATTTCTTCGTCTCTCTGTCTACTCTTCTTCTTTTTCTTTTTTTCACAAGCCATCAGTATCTTGATTCTTTGCAAAATTCTCATTAAAAGTTGTTTTAAATTGAATACATATATGGAGCAAATATTCCAACTCGTTTCACTCCTTAGATTTATCACAGTTAGTAACTTAATGTAGTTGATTTATTTTTTTCTCTTCTTGACTTTACATTGTATTTGTTAACTCTCACTTTGATATTTGTTGCGCTCACATCGCATCCTACCCTCCCACGTTCCATCCCTAAGTTTGATTAGTTTTTATTTTTATATTTTAAATATTTATGTTTCTCTTCAATAACTGTGATTCAGTTTCACTGCTTTATCTATAAATTGAGTAGAAAATTTAAACTCAATAGAAACAGACATTATAGCATTGAGATTCTGAAATTTAACCAGTGTTTAAGTTCAACCTTTTTTTCATTCTTGTCTTGAACATTCGGTGGGCCATTTCAGTCTGGAAACTAGAGTTTTTCTTTAGTTTGGGAAAAATTATTCCTCTTATTATCTTTGTCTCTGCTTTTAGAACTCCTTTTTGAGGAATTCTTGGTCTTTTCCTTCATGTTAACTTTTCTCTCATTTTTAAATTCTTTGTCTTTTCCTTGTCTTTGTCTTCTGGATCACTAGTTTGAGCTCTACCCATTTTGTTATTCATTCATCTACTGTATTTTTATATTGGATATCATATTTTGGTTTCTAGAAACTCTTATTTTCTGATTTGCTTTATTTTTGTTTTTAGTTATACATAGCACCCTGTTGTTGCTTAGTGGATGCAATTTGCCTGCCTGTCTTTCTGAAGTTACTAGTTGAAATTTTTTTTTTTTTTTTTTTTTTTTTTGTTGAGACAGAGTCTCACTTTGTTGCCCAGGCTAGAGTGAGTGCCGTGGCGTCAGCTTAGCTCACAGCAACCTCAGACTCCTCGGCTTAAGCGATCCTACTGCCTCAGCCTCCCGAGTAGCTGGGACTACAGGCATGCGCCACTATGCCCGGCTAATTTTTTCTATATAGATTTTTAGTTGTCCATATAATGTCGTTCTATTTTTAGTAGAGACGGGGTCTCGCTCAGGCTGGTCTCGAACTCCTGACCTTGAGCAATCCACCCGCCTCGGCCTCCCAGAGTGCTAGGATTACAGGCGTGAGCCACCGCGCCCGGCCTAACTAGTTGAAATTTTTATAAAGTTTTCTTCTGTTCTTGAATTTTATTGGGATTGTCTTTTTTCCTGCTATTGAAATTTCTCAGTTTTGATGATCCTTAGGTGTTGGGCCATATTTATGCACAAAAGACTGGGCTCATTGAAATTGGCAGCTGGTGTGGGTTTCTCCTATGGTCGTGTAGGACTCTTTCCCTTGTAGCCTGTCTCTGGAGGAGGATGACTGAGTTTTGTGTAAGGGCAAAGCACGTTGACTGTCAGACTTTGCTTTAGGTGGATGTGGGTCAGGACATGTGTGAGGAGTATGCCCCTTCCACCTTGCCAAAATAGAGTGGGCCTTATTGTGAATGTAGAGGAAGATTTTGGTGATTTTCCTCTTGGGCAGAACTACCTTTCCTCTCTTTTCCTTTTTGTGTCTGTTGGGGATAGAGTGGCCTCAAATTCCACTCTTCTCTGTCAGATTCCCGTACCCACACATCTGCTGGCATCGCTGCTGAATGATGGCAAAACGCTGTTTGTTAATTAATTATCTGATTCGTGTTCCTTGGCCCACCCCAGTCTCCATGTTTGTTGACTACCAGCTTGGAACTTTGCAGGGGCCTCCTTGGGAAGATCACTCTCACCTCTCATATTTTGGCCTGGGGTTTCCTCTCCTCTGTTTTCTCAACATGAGCCCATCTGCTTTCTATCTTTTAGGATTTCCTTAAACTTTTGGTCTGTCCTGGCTCCTTTTACTTTTTTCTCCCCTTGTTTTCGTTTCATTCTTTTGAAAATAACCTTTTCTGTCCTTCCAGTGGAACTCTGGAAGGAAAGGGTAGGGGGAGGTAGATGTGTTGTAGTATGACCAATGCCCCATCTTAAATTCCCCAGTTATCTTTTCACATTGAGCTATTTCCTATATGTGCAGAAATTAACTTTCTGAGGAGTCTTTCACATTGAAAAATCCTTAAATTCAGTCTGTACTGAAACTGTACAGTGATGGCTAGATCTTTCATGCTGAATAAATATAGGATCTGATTTTGATAGAGCAACTACTACAGCCCCACGTCCAGGCTACAAGTTCTGTTACCTGGCCTGGGTCACTCTGGAGTCCTTTAACCCTGAGTCTCATGTGAAATAAGGCCCTGGTGATATGCCTTGGCTCTCTCTTTTCTTGTCTCTGCTGTGACCTTGGCGTGAAAGCTCCTCTACAATAGCTTTTCCTTCAGTTCTGTGCCAGGAGCTCCAGTGTTGTTTGAATCTCATAGACGGCACTAGTTTGGGTTTGGGTTTTAACTGCCAAATGGAATTGCTATTGAAAGTCAACTATGGTACAAATTTGCTTTTTATTTTCTTAGACATGAGTCAAAAAGAACAGGATCTATTCCCAGCTCATCTGGGACTTTTTTTCTTTTGGAATGCTCTTTTGCCCTAGTGATTTGTTATTTTAAAGCTAGCATCATAAAGAATACAAAAGTTAAACTTTCCCTGGTGGGGCTGAGAACCGTGTGCCCTGAGTCTTCGCTGGACACCGAGTCTCAAAGGAGTGACATGTCTTTAGAGAATGTGTTTGGCTTTTGCTTCCTCCCACCTCTCCCTGGGCTGAATCCCTTGAGACCCCCTGCATAGATCAAAGCACTTGGCAGAACCTTTTGCCTTCCCTCTCCCCCTTTGCAAAGCTTTGGAATGAGTCTGATTCTTGTAGGTATTTAGTGGAGGTGCCAGACAGGAGCCTGGGAAGATGCCAGCAGGCATTAGGGGAGCTGGCAGCATGTGGACATAATGGGAAAATATTCCCATTTCACCCCCAAACTGGAATTTTATCACCTTTTACCCAGACCTCCAAACCATGTTGTTAATACTTCTCTTTCTCCTTACACAGAAGGCCTAACCATCCCTTCTTTTCCATACCTGGATCCTTTCCCATGGAATATGTGACCCATTAGCCAACTGGATGAAGTAACTCTTTCCAAGGCTGCTGCCTGCTTTTCTTTTAGACTTGAGGGGGAGAGAGGGAGTGCTAAGGGGGGGAGGGTCTGTGAGCAGAACTAATGTGAGCGGGTGAGGGATTTGGCAGGGGGGTTGGAGTGAGTTAGTTGTGAGGGCCAAATGAAAACATCTCTCCCTGTCTTCCCACTGGAGTGAGAGAGGGCCGCTTATTAAAACTTCCCTAGAATAGTCATAACCTTTTGGAAAATATCCGCAAATAGCAACTTTTACCATTCCGAGAACAGGATAAAGGATAGAAAGAGCATTGCTTTTATGTAATACTGAAGAGAGAATTGTGGACTCCTGCAGATGGAAGCATCTTGGTTGGTTGGCTAACGTGATGTCTTAATGATGTGCTCTTTAACTCTAGAGGCATAGTGTAAAGGAACAAAGCGGTGTTTGCCCCAGTTCCTTCAGTAACCATGACTAAATGCCATATTTTCCCAATTTAGTACATTCAAATCGAGGAGGGCAAAGACCTGGTGTTTCCTGATTAAGGTGTGAATTTGATTATGGAAATCAGATTTTTGTCATCCTTGTCTCACACATTATCCGTGGTAAAAATAGTATTAACGTGTTCCCTTAGATTTTGACATACCAGGAGAGTGTTAGGTCACTCTATTCACTCCTAGACTTATGAATATAGTTCTGTACTCTCTTCTATTTGTTTATATGTTTTTATCTTAGGTCCTCTCTATTTTTCTCATTACTTAACAAATATTTAGGGAGTGCCTACTGTGTACCAGGTGCTGTCACTCCTTAAAACCTTTTGAGAAATTCTCCTAATTCTTACGTATCTCCCAATTCTTACCTATCTCCTTTATAACTCAGTGGCCTGCTCTTGAGTAGGATGGCATGTGGCCTGCAGTAATGAATGCTGTCAAGTTGTGGAACTTAGTAATTAGAACCACATAGATACTGTTAAGTTTGCAGCAATAATGATAAGTGATATTTACTGAGCATTTAACAATGTGGCTACCACTATGCCTTCCAAATATAATCTTATTTAATCTTTATACAAACCCTATGAAGTACTTATTATTAAATATTTCCTTAGTAAGTGGTAGAGTCAAGGTTGTAACTCAAGTCTAGCTTATTCCAGAGTATATACTCTTAACCTCTGTATCATTCTACTTTACAATGACTTAACAGATACCCTGAGCTTTAATCTTAAGGTCCAGTAAGAAAAATGGATGTGTTTCTAATTTTCTTAACAGTTCAGATTCCTGCTTTAGCATGCTTTTTAGGAGGCAGTTTGAGCTTGGAATTGGAATAATTTAAAATGAGCTAATTGGGGATTGATGAAACAGGCTTGAAGATATAAAAATGCTTTCATTAGTTGCTGTTCAGTGTATAACACTATGCAAAGAAACTGTATACCGGAACCGTCTTTTTCTTCTATAAGTTTACAATTTAATTCCCAATGCAGATAGAAAGGAGAGGTAAAGACAATAGAACAAATATTAAAGTTACCTAAATAATGTAAGGGTTTATGTTAAGTTTAGTAACTCAAAAGATAAATGTGTACAGTGGGGAAGGGAAGAGAGGATATGGGCATGGGCAGTAGCTGTGTCATGGAGTGAAGACTACTGTCAGTTTGTTTTCTGGTTTGGAGGAAAGTTGAGTGGATTTGTCTCGCTTGTAGCCTATAGGTGTTACTAAGTAGGGAGAGCTGTGATTGTTTAATTTTAGGTTTAGAACACAGCTAGGTGCAGCTGTATAATGATTGCATCAGTTCTTACTAAGTTGGTTCAAAATGGAGATAGTGCTTGTGAGAAACTGATCAAGAAATGTAAGGGAGTCAGGAAGTGGTATGGGTGATTAAGTTTGTTAGGGATGAATCAGTACTAGTGTCATTGTGTCCATATGATGCATAGAGATGGGTGTGAGAGCTGTGTTCTGACTTGGAGATAGCAAGAGTGGGAAATGAGAGGGGAATCTTATTACTCTGACTCTGGAGTTGCTCGTTGTGGTTGTGTATAATGTTGTGGGTCACAAAATTATTTTTATTTTATGAACAATTGTATGTGGGGTAGGACATGCATTATTATAAAGACAAACTTTTGAATTTGGGGAACAGTTATTTGGGGGCAGAGTATTGGGGAGAGGTATGAATAGTGTTTAAAAGTTAAGTCTGTGAGGCAGACTGCCTGGGTTCCAGTGCTGCTCTGTTGCTTATTAGCTATGTGACTTTGAGCAGGTCCCTAACCCTCTCTGATTCTCTTTTCGTCTGTAAAATGTGGATAGTGATATATCTGCCTCACAGGGTTGGGTAAGGATTAAGTGAAATAATACTGTGATACACTAGACCAGTGCTTGGCACATAGAATTGTTCTGTATATTTATTAAATTTTAATTATTTCCGCAAATGTTCATAGTTACTTCTGTTGCTGCTTCTGTAGCTATTATCATCATAATTATTATCATTACCACTGCCCTTTTGGAACTCTTTTGTCCTACCTAGATTGTGCTAACTCCCAGCTGATTTCTCAGTCTTAATCTAGTCAAACATAGAGTTGTTCTATTTCAGATACTTTAATCTTACTGTTTCCTTAATCTAGAACCCATAATAACTTCCTGCTTTCCACCATGTTAAACCTAAACTCCGTTTGCCAGTGGGGTCACTCCCTCCTAGTTGTCTTACCATACCTTTGTTATTTCTCAGTTCAGTCTGTTAGCCTCATGTCTGTGAATCTGTCTACCCTCCTTTTGGCTGGACTTTGTGCGTGCACCACCTTCCCAGGATGGCCTCCTTTCCTCTCACATGTGCTCGATAGCTTTCAACACTCACTTCTGCACCTACTCTTCCAGGACAAGCTTTCCCTAACTAGCCCACCTGACTAGTTTGCACTTTGACTTTGCAACCTGACATCTTGTATTTGTGGATATGCTGTTTTGTGTTCTTATAAATTATTATATATATCTTTCTGTCTCTCTACCTAAATATTAAACTCTTTGGGAATAGGGGCTACTAAATCTTAAGTTCTATGAGGGCAGAGACTGTGTCTATTTTCTTCATTACTATATCCCTAGTGCCTTGTATAGTGTGCAACATACTCACTATTTATTGTATAAATAGCTTTTTTTATTGAAGAAATCTTTTTTTAAAAATTTCAGAATATTCTAGGGGTACAAATGCTTTGGTTACATGAATTGCTTTTGTACAGTTTGAGTCAAAGTTGTAAGTGTGCCCATCACCCACATAGTGTGCATTGTACCCATTAGGTGTGAATTTACCCATCCCTTCCTCCCCCCTCCCACCTGCTTGGTTATTGAAGAAATCTTTAAAAGATCTAATTCAGTCTTTGCATACAGTTACTTAGAAAGTGCCCTTGAGCGAATCAATCAAATATCCATTTTATTTCACAGAGTTTGAAATGCTAGGATCCATTATGGATCTGTAAGTTCACTAAACAACTTAATGAAAGCCTTCATTTAAGAATAATGGTAGTATTTTTAAATTTCCATCATAGTTTACATTTGTGAGAAAGCAAGTTTTATTTATTTATTTATTTTATTTCATTTCAGCTTATAATGGGGGTACAAAAGTTCAGGTTATATATATTGCCCATGCCCCCCCATCCCCCCGAGTCTGAGCTTCAAGTGTGTCCATTCCCCAGACAGTGCACATTGCACTCATCATGTAGGTATACACCCATCCCCCCCACCCCCCACCTCTGAAAGCAAGTTTTTATTTATTTTTTATGTTGCTCTTATTTTCTTGGCATATAACTATTTAATATCTTATATATATATAAATCTTTAAAGCTGTTTAGGCTGTATTTATTATGTGAGAGGTGCTGTGTAAATTTATTTTTTCCCCACTCTAATTAGATACCCACAGAATTTATGGAAGTGATATGTAGCCTATCGAGTATATGGGTACCTTGGAGGAAAACTTTTCCTAGGGTTTTAGTTTTCTATATTATCATTTCTTAAAAGGTTAAGAACGTTGCTCCCTATTGTAAATTAGGATTCCTTTGCATTTCTACTTTTTCATTCTTTCTCTTTACTCAATAGCCAAACCAGATTTCCCTGGAAGAGAACATCCTGGTCTCCCGTTACATTAACAACCCCCTGCTCATAGATGGTGAGTTGTGTTAGACCCTTGATGAAATTGGGCTAGATCTTGCTATACTTTTTAACCTTTTCATAGTCTTCTTTAGTAAGTCTTTATTAAGCTAGTGTGAAATTCTTAGCACCTTTGGCTCCAGAGATGAGGCTTGTTCCATACCTACCTCATGGGATTATTTTGAAGATGATATGAGATAATATAAGAGAAAGTATTGTATGGGTTATATAATAATTCATACATATGTATGCAAAAGCTACAGTATGTATATACTTGAACTATATACATGCATTAAACACATTATATATAATAGCATAATGTACTATATATGTTACAATTATATAATTATTATTTATGCTCAAAAGGCAATGTATGTGGGCAGTATGTGTTTCATATGGAGAGGAAGAATGTTCTTTCTTTCATATTTCTTGGTTACATTGTCCTGTTCATTCTATAACAGAAAACAAATGAACTTAGTTTTTCCTATGAATCCAAACTTTTTTTTATAGATTTCAAGTTTGACTTGCGCCTCTATGTGCTCGTGACTTCGTATGATCCTCTTGTCATCTATCTCTATGAAGAAGGATTGGCTAGGTAAGAGACTTTTTTTGGGTAGAGGGGTGGAGTGGGTATATTAGACTGGACCCATTAAACAGTTTATTAAGATTAGACTGTTTCTTTGTGTTATGTTCATCTTAAGAAAATAGAATATATACCGAGATGGACTTCAGATTGCTGAAATCAGTCTTACTAGTCTACATTCTCACTTGCATGTCCACACATATAAGTATATGTAAACACATACCTTTCCCAGTGGGGATCCAGGATCACATGGTATTTTCATGCAATGACAAGTGTTGTGATGACCCTAGGGTATTAAGATAATTTGCCATTTTTCTTTAGAATAGATCTAGAAAAACAAAATTGCACATTTATTTACCTGTTATACACTAGGCATTTATTTTAATACTCACAACAACCTTATAGTTGATGCATTTTTGCAGTAGAGGAAACTGAGACTTAAAGAGGTGAGGGAACTTTAAGTCACTTTTCTGAGATCTTTCAGCTGCTTGGTGGTGGACTGGGGATTTGAACTCAGATCTGACTCCAGAGCTCAAGACCAGAACTGTTTTATTTATTCCCTCTCATATTTAGTGGGTATAAGATGGTTTGTTTTTTTTTTTAACATTCAAGTTGTATATACATTGTTTTCTTTTTCTTGAGGTGCTTTTTAAGTTTTAAGGTAATATGACTTACAAGATTAAGTTCATGTTGTAATAATTTGAAGTTTTGTTTCCCATATCTACAAGTGACAGTGGTTTTTGTATACCCTTGAATTGTTTGAAATAAGGATGTCCCTTTGCTATGTTTGTGTTCTTTCCCCCACAAAACCAATTTTATTTTAATCAAATAGTTTTCCCTGAAGTTTTTTTTTAATGCATAATGGGTTTGTTATAGAGCATAGCAATTTTGGAGGCGGTTTGCATCTGTGAGCAGTCGTGACAAACTAAAAAAGCGTGGTCTGTGTATATTTCTGTATATTAGAAAATGTAGTTTGAAGATGGGAAATACCATGGATAAAAGAAGGCTACCTATTTAGGTATAGGTGCTTTGGAAAATATTATTGTACTCTGACAACTATTATTTTAGAATGGTATTTTAACTATTTTGTATACTTAACTTTTTTGATATATCCTTTACTTAGAATTGGAGTGAGAACAGACTAAAGCTTCTAGCTGGTTGAGCCCTGTCTTGACTTTGCCTCTAGGTGGCAGTGACAGCATTTATAAGTTCTGTCGTATTCTTAACTGAAGACTCATGATTTTGAGCCCTGGGAACATTGAGGGCTACCTAAACTCCCTAGTTCTGGTTTCTTGTTCCTTGAAAATGGAGATCGGGGAGAACTAAAACATCTCTCAGTTATTGAATAAAGGGCTGGAGCAGGCATCTGAACAGGAGCTGACTACTAGTTCTAATCAGGTTTTTATAGGAAAGAAATTTTCTGTGATGTTTGTAGATGCATGTGCACTCATACTTTCAAATATAGATGTACAAGACTAGGTATAAAAGCCTAGTCCCTATGTTACCCAGAACAAAATGAAGATAAAATATACCACTAACTTCTGCTTAGGTATGCAAGGTGCTGAGGATTTTCAATTTTGTAATTTGAGACCTCTGAGCTTTCCCTCTTCTATATTATAAGTTTCTCTATTCTCTTTCTTCCAATCATCCTCGCCTCACCTCATCTCCTGTGTCCTGCTAGGGAACTAATTATGTCCTGCCACAAATTGGACTTTGGAAATAGAGAAAAGATATCAAGGTTATGCTTCAGTGTTTCTCAAGGATACCATACCTGTATGTTTTGCTTAATATTTCAAAGATATTTTACCCACAATATTAATAGCTCTCCCTGTGGGTAAAATTTGGCATAGTTTTAAGACCTTCATGGTTCAGAGCACAAAATGAGAGCAGTACCAGTGTTTATTTTAGAATTTACTACAGATATACAAGTGCTCTAGCTATTGGTTGTGTGTTGGAAATCAGAATCCACTGAATTGAATAACTTTCCTCCTTTGTTTCCAGCAGAAAGTGAAAAATAAAAAAAAAAAATATATATATATATAAATCAATGGATGCTCTTTTTCAAAATAATTAGAAAAACAGGTTTTTAAAATGTCAGACCAAATTGAACCAAAAAACAACATAAATTTTCAGGGCTTTGGTTAGGTTCTTCTGAAAATATAAGTGAATATAAAAGCTTTATCAAAGCTTTACAAAAAGATGATACATAGCAATATGATGGATTATTTGCTGGAGTCCTGTGAAGGTAGATTGTTCTGTGCAATAATTTCAATGTGCCTAAGTTCTTGTGTCTTCACTCACTATGTGTCTGCTTCTTTTTGATCCTCAGAGTCTGCTTAACTGTGTCATTACATTCAGCAATAGTCTGTAGCATCTCCAGGTCTTCACCTTGCAGTAATCTTGAGTCATGTGTTATGTATACATAACTGGAGGTACTCAGTCTGGGATGAGCTCCCTACGTCATTGTACTTTGAGGCTCAATAAGGAAAACCATCTTTCCTAAAGACACGGAAGTGTAGGCAAATGTAATTAGTTTTCTTCTTCAGAAAGGAAGGCTCTTACACCATATCACTTCTGTTTTGGATCTCAGATTAATGCAAGGTGACAGAAAGATTAAGTTCATTTTGTAAGGCAGTTTTGTGAAATAAGTTATTTTGTGTGATAAGTTATTTTGTTTAAATTTTTTATCTTCTTAAACTTATTAAAGAAAAAGACCCTAGTTTCTTCATAGATTGATGTTTTCAGTTGTCCTTATTTTATTATTATAACATAGGAAGTAGAAGAATTCTCAACTGTTTTCTTATGTGTGGATAAAATATTGAAGAGGTATTAAAATGAAATTCTCTTTCTGGTATTTGGGTCCATTGTTTTGTGATTCTTATAGTAGCACCTCAGAGAGTCCATTCTACTTTTGAATTTCACGTGCATGTTGCTGTTTTGTACCAGCAGGGGACACTCGGTTTCCAGAGAGAGGTGCTATTCTCTACCAAAATGGTGTAGATTCTTTTTCCTGTCAGAGGTGGAATCCAAAAAGATTTTGTCCTGGATTTTATAGCTGTAGGTAAATCCAGTATTCGGTTTAAATGATTTGACAAAGCCCTTTTTAAGACGAAGCTAATAGCCAAATTTTCACTCAAACAGGAAAAATAAAAAGTTTAAAATAATTAAAACAAAATTGAGTTGTAAACCAAATATGTAGTCAGAGACCCAAAGAGAAGTGGCATTAGCAACCTTGGGGACATAAGAGTACCTACCCAGGGAACTGAGAGGTTCGTCCACCATGACGTGGAGGTGGGAGGGGAGGACACTGAGAAGGTCCAGTCAGAACTGCCCTTTTTTCTGCCCAGCCATATTATTCAGTGGAAATTCAGAAAAGACCCCAAAGCATTTCTAATGCCTCTCCCTTTCTCCCCACCCCCAGTTCCTTCTTCAGTAGCCTTCCCTGCTAATTAACACTGGCTCCGCAGGGATATTTACCTTTTCTCTGCTGGATTCCTGTGGTTTTGAAAGAATTCAGGTACTTGCTGGTTGCCAAGGAATTCAGATTACCTCACAGGCTGCACAGTGTCCAGAATCTGCCACAGCAGCAAGTGGGGAGAAGAGACACCAACAAGGGGGAGAAAACCCTTTCCAGTGCTCATTGTCACACTCCCTGGCAGGCCTTTGCTGTTTGTGAAGTTTGAGTCATTTCTGGCTCTGAAGACAGGGGATCAGGCTGGTAATCCCCTCCCAGACGGCTCTGTAGGGCGCTGCCTAGTCACTGCAGCACTTTGGCAGTCTCCCGGCTGCAGCTGGTTGACAGCAGATCAGAGAGCTCTTGGGCCTCTTGTTCTCTTCCATAAGATTTTTCTGGGTCAGGCCAGGATGAAACCCAGTGGCTCCTGGCAAGGCTGCCTGAGGTGCTGTCTCTTCATCGTCCAGGCCTCTGTAGCTCAAAATGGCTACACCTGCTGAAAGATAACTCATTTGCCACAGGGCTGGCGTTCTCTTTTCTTTGTGCATTTGTAGTGAATGTTTGTTAGAAAATATAACTACCAAAGAGGGGGTTTAAGTGTCCCACATCTAGACTATATATGACCCTGACTATAAGAATATATGGTGTCATATTCTTAGAAGAACAAAATAGTTTTTGAATAGGGGAAGAGAGTTTAAAAGATCCCACTAACTCTCTGTGCTTTTTTCCTCCTTTTGATCCTATTAGAAAAGATCTTGGCACGAGCAACTTCAGTGCAGTTTCAGTTAATGCTTATCAAGTACCTACTATATGCCTAACAATGAAATCCTTTCTTCACACAGACACTCAAGACTTTTAGACAAATTATTGCCATTGTCTTGATTCTTAGAAACATTAAAAAGCAAAAAAAGGAGGTGTGCCTTTTGATATAAAAATTTGTCAGAATAAAAATATTGCCAGAATAAAGACAATCCATATTTGTTTTCACTGTGGGGAAAAAGAAAGGGCATGTAGTTCTGTATTCATCAGTAGGCTGTGAAACAGTACCCAGGGTTTTAAATTTAGCGAAGAAAGTAAGGTTCCCCCCCTTTTTCTCTTGTATTAAAGAACTGTCCGTGAGAGCTTTCCTAAATCTTGATCTCATTAAGAGGGAGGATCAAGACTCAATTCCTCATGTAAATTTCAGCATAAGTACAGTCATGCACTCCTAACAATATTTTGGTCAGTGGTGGACCACATATATGATGGTGGTCCCATAAGATTATAATGGAGCTGAAAAATTCCTATTGCCTGGTGATTTTGTAGCCTTCATAGCATCATAGCATAGTGCATTACCTTTTCTATATTTAGATATGTTTAGATACACAAATACTTACAAGTGTGTTCCAGTTCCCTACAGTATTCAGTACAGTAACATGCTGTACAGGTTTGTAGCCTAGGAGCGATAGGCTCTACCATATAGCCTAGTTGTGCAGTAGGCTGTACCATCTAGGTTTGTATAAGTACACTCTGTGATGTTCACACAACAATGAAATCTGCTAACAACATATCCCTGCCATTAAGTGACATGTGACTGTATTGCAAACTTGGTCCTGGGATACCTAGCAAAGAGTTATCTCTTTTAGCTTGTTGTTATAAAGAAATTTTGTTGAAGCTTTCAGACCTAAATCAGATGAAATTTGGTAATGTGTGAAGGTCTAAATTAAAGGTCATAAACCTAAATGCTCACAAGTACATTCACTTGTGTATGTACAGGTAGAGAATGAAAAAGCATATGTCTCACCTAAAGGCATTTACTATTCAGTGCCAGCAAGTCATTGATATTGTTATTGCCAGATCTGGTTTGTTAAGGATCCTTGAACGTCTCTATTTTTATTACGAAACTTACCAATTTTTTTAGATTTTTACTTTTTTTTTTTTTTGTTGAGACAGAGTCTCACTTTGTTGCCCAGGCTAGAGTGAGTGCCGTGGCGTCAGCTTAGCTCACAGCAACCTCAGACTCCTCGGCTTAAGCGATCCTACTGCCTCAGCCTCCCGAGTAGCTGGGACTACAGGCATGCGCCACCATGCCCGGCTAATTTTTTCTATATAGATTTTTAGTTGTCCATATAATGTCGTTCTATTTTTTAGTAGAGACGGGGTCTCGCTCAGGCTGGTCTCGAACTCCTGACCTTGAGCGATCCACCCGCCTCGGCCTCCCAGAGTGCTAGGATTACAGGCGTGAGCCACCGCGCCCGGCCTAGACTTTTACTTTTGAAACCATTTTAAACTTACAGAAAAGCCGTAAAAATAGTACAAAGAACTGCCTTTTACCCTGCATCTAGAGAGCCCCTTCAAATTGTGCCAATTATCCTAATAATGTTTTTTATAACAAAAGGATCCAGTAAAGGATCACATGTTATGTTTAGTTGTCATGTCTTTTTAGTCCCCTTGTGTCTGGAATAGTTCCTTGGCTTTTGTGACCTCAGCATTTTTGAAGATTATAGGCCAGTCATTTTAGATTTTTCCTCTATTTGGGTTTGTCTTATATTTTCTCATGATCAGACCCAGGTTATACATTTTGAGCTGCAATACCACAGAAATGATGCTAGTTCCTCTCATTGCATTACATCTGATGGCACATAACTGTTAAGTGGTGTTTGACCATTTGATTAAGGTTCGTATCTACCAGATTCCTCCACTGTAAAGTTACTTTTTCTTTTCCTTTGTAATTAATGAGTATTTTATGAAGAGATACTTTGAATTCATGTAAAATTTTATTCTTCATCCCATTTCACCCAATAATTTAAATACCTATTGATGTTCTTGCCTGAATGAATTATTGCTATAATGGTTGCCAAATGATGATTTTTCTACAGGGATTCTTATTTTATGTAATGGGTTGTAATCCTTTACTATCATGATTTACTTTGATGCTTAAATTGTCCCAGATTTGACCAATGGAGCCCCTTTAATCTGGCTTTTGTGTTCTTTTGACATGTCCTCATCATTCTTTGAGCACAAGATGTTTCAAGTTCATCTTGTTCTTTCTCTGACCTATCCCTGGAATCAGCCATTTCTCTAAGGAGCACTGGTGGCTTTTTAACAGAGAGTGGTATTTAGAAATCAGTATCTGGGTACTAGATATTCCCATTGCTCTGGGGCATCTCTATTCTCAGGTCCACACAATGGACAGACTTAGGAAATATATATGTATGCGTACATACGTATACATTTACATCTATATTTCTATATCTTTATGTGTTGAAAAGCAGAAGTTCATACTAGTACCTCCAATTCTAGTTCAAAACTACAGACTTCAGTCTAGCTTTTCCCTTTTCCATGTTTTTCTGTCTTTTCCCCAATAGTGAGAAATCTGGCTCCCAATGTCTTTAATGTATTTATTAATTTACTCAGTTCCCTTGTCTGTAGCCAATCTCCTGACTCTGCTGGGGCAGTGTCCACGTCAGATGCCCTTATTGTGTGGATTTGGATCCCTATGGGGTAACCACCCTGCTTGGATAGCTTCCTTGCACTGCCTCTGGGCTGCCTTCTCACCCCATTCACCATCTTCCTCGTGGGCCCTGGGTGCAAGAAGGAAGGGCTGCTAGTAGGAAAGTCTGATTTTTAAATGTCAGTCAAGTAATTCAAGTTTAAAAGAAAAATGAAACAAAATAAAAGACTTTTATAGGTCAATCAGAACTTGACTAATAGGCCAAATCCAAGATTAGTGTGACCTCTGATCTAGACAATAAAAAGAAGATGGTGGTCAGAGATGATTATGGCTTATTTAATATAGGTTTTAGTGAGCACCATAAGATCTTATTGATTTAGGAGGAAAAAGGAGCACATATGCCTGCCATTCTTCTACATGGCTTTCTGTCTTCCCTGTTGGGCTAAGTGAAATACAGAGTGCAGCACTTTTACCCCATAGGGGAACTTTTCCTTTAAGCTTAAGTTATTTTTTTTTTTCTCTTTTAATTGTTATTTCCTACTGCTCCTTATACTCTGTAGAAGTCCAGTCTATGACAGTAGTAATCTTGTCCTTGCTGAAGTTCAGAATAAAATGCTCCAGTGAAAAGGAAGATTAGGAAGAAAAAAAGTGAATTTTTTAGAGGTGCGGCCGTCTTGAAAAAAAGGAGTATAGGAATGACAGATGTGTTGGGTACCAGATTCTAGCTCACCACAGACTTTGTCAGGCTTTCATGTTGACCAAGTTAGATCAGGTACTCATAGTTAGGCACGATGAAAGCTTCTTTCCCTGAAACAGAACCTTCTCTCTCCCTCTAACTCATTATTCTTTTGGGGGAGAGGATGGCAGGAGGTATGTCACTGTGAGGTAATGTCTGGTTGAGCCAGGCAGCTTCTGTGGGGCCAGCAAGGGCCCCCTTTGCTTTTTACAAGAATTCAGAAAATGACTGACTTCATTCCACTTTGTTTGGAGAATCTCTATAAGCGGAAGATTGGGATGTGTAGGCCAGGTTTACTCACCAGGGATTGACATGGCTAGAAGTTAAGTGATAACTGCTGGAAGTTTCTAGAAAATCTGAGATCCTTCTTTAGCGTAGACATAGTGCTCATCAAACTCTTGTCCTTTAGTCTGGTCAACATTTTCTCTTTATCCACATCCTTTTCCTGGCTTAATGTTTGTTTATCTAGGTTTTTTGTTTTATGTTTTTTTGTTTTTTAACTTTTCTGTCTTTGGCCCTTGTTTATTTCTGGTACAGAGAATTAGTGAACAGAGATAGTGGGCGGGTGAGAAGAAATAGAGAAGAAGAAAAATTTTAAGTACTGACATTTAATGTGGTAAAAATTCATGTTGACTTCATAGTCTGGGTAAGCATATGTAAATAATTTGTAAATCATATAAAAATAAACTTGTGGCCTTCCAGTTTTTTTTCGCACACTTCGATATGCCTCTTGGGAAAACCACTATAGTGAAGGGTGGTATGGTTATAGTGGTATGTAAACAGGGATTCATATTTACCATAACCATTTGCCTTGAGTGTCCTTTTGTTGATAGTGAACACTGCTGGAAAGTTTTCTCTTTTCCTGGTAACTTTCTTGAGAGGCACATATATTTTCTACTTTGGTCTTCTTCTGACAGTAGTCCAGGATATCAAATTGCTGCCCTGTTTTCAGTGGGCTCCATGTTTAATCCTCCTGTCTTTTGCCTTCCTTCCAAATTCAAAAATTAGTCTCTTGCACTATGCTGTTCTGCTTTGTCTGCTGTCAGTGCTGCCATTATTGTTCTTTTTAAATGGATATTATAGATTAGTTCTATTCTTTCTATGGGTATGAGCTCTAAGTCTTTTTTTTTTTTTTTTTTTTTAGCCAGTCAAATTTAGCAGTGGGGGATTGAATACCAACTTTAGTGACACTAATGTTAATAAGTTCTGATAACCCACTACCATCGGACCAGCCGAGCTCTAAGTCTTTATATTGCTATGCTCTGTATATTTTTTTCTTTTTGCTTAATTTTTTTTCATTGAATGCTATGGTATTGTGCACTGTGTGGGTACGCAATGGGTATTTCTCAGCTAAAGTCCCATCATTCACAGCATTCTACACACAATTTCAAGATTGTGAATAGCTATGTTTTCAATTTTCATTCTTCCTATTGGTATAACATTCTATATAAGAGAAGCAGCATCTTGTGGCTAAGACCATGGGTTTTGGAGTCAGTGTGATCTTGGGCAAGTTACTTAATCTTTCTGGGTCACATTTAGTTTTCAAATTTATTTTAAAAATTAGATATAATATTACCTACTTCATAGGATTGCTTTGAGGATTGAATTAAATGTGATATATATAAAACACTTAGCATGGGAGTTGGCACTTAAAAGGCACTCAGTATTTGTTAGATAATGATGTCACCCTCTTTTATTATTGTTACCTCATTGATCCTCAGTTCTAGACTCTACTTCCTTGAAAATCTGTTCCTGGCATTTAACCTGTGTCGTTTCTATCAGATTTGCTACTGTGCGATATGATCAAGGAGCCAAGAACATTCGGAACCAGTTCATGCATCTGACAAACTACAGTGTGAATAAGAAGAGTGGAGACTATGTCAGGTACAGGCTGTGTATGAGGCAGAAGTCAGAGAAGTCATTCTCAGATGTGGGTGTTGTAGAGGTGGAAAGTTATATTGTACTGAAGAACAGCTTTATTTTTATGTCCACGTAACATATATAGCAAGCTGTCAGAGTCATGTAACAGTTTTGAGGTGTATCTGCTGCTGCTTCTCCATTGCTCTTCCAGGTATAGTATCACCTTTCTCTACCAAAATATGCCTTCACAAGCTTTGCCTTCCTCATTGTCTTCCCTCACTTGACTTAGGGGTGGTAATGTAATAGGCATATGGAACTTTTTAGAAGTCAAGAATAAGGTCATTTCAGCATTTGGCAAAACATATCAAAAGCTTTAAAAATATTTATTCCCTTTGACCTAGTGGTTCCATTTCTAGGAACTTAACCTTAAGAAATAAAGGATGGGCCAGGCGCAGTGGCTCATGCCTGTAATCACAGCACTTTGGGAGGCCAAGGTGGGAGGATTGCTTGAGGTCAGGAGTTTGAAACCAGCCTAGGCAACATAGTGAGACCCCATCTCTATAAAAAATAAAAACAAATTAGCTGGGCATGGTGGTATGCACCTGTAGTCCTAGCTACTTGGGAGGCTGAGGCCAGAGGATTGCTTGAGCTTAGGAGTTCAAGGCTACGGTTAGCTATGCTCATGCCACTGCACTCCGGCCTGAGTGACAGAGTAAGACCCTGTCTCTTAAAAAAAGATAAAAAGGATATTGTTAGGGGGAAAAAGCAGGTTACTAGACAGTACACGTGACTTAATTTCTTGCCTGAATATATCAGATATCTATTAATAAAGCTGTTTATTTTTGCCGAGGGGAGAGAACAAACAGATTAGAAGTAATACTGAAATGTTAACTGTGCTTAACTATAGTGGGTGGCGTTGTGGGTGGGTGATTTTTATTTTCTTCTCTGTGCTGTTATGTATTTTCTAAATATTTCTAAAACAAATACTTGTATGATCGGGGGAAAAAAGTTAGGAAAAAAATTAGAGAAAGAAAGAAATGAGGCCATTTCAGAAAAGGATTCAGTGGAAGGGAGTACCAGCCCAGCTGTGTGGAAATATTCTTCTTGCTCTGTTTTCTTTCATCCCAATAATTTTGCCAGAAAGTGGAAAAGTAAAAAAGAGACCCAAACAGCTACTTTCTACTTAGACTAAAAATAGGTGCCTAGCAGGTCCAAGGAAAGAAAGAAAGCAAGGAATCTGGAAGTGATGGAATAGTTGCCAAAGTTATATAGGTTTCACTGTGTATGCTGTGACCAGTGTTTGAATTGATTGAGGATATCATGCCTTCACTTTGGAAGATGAGCAAAGGTGCAATTGGTGGAGGGTGGACCAGTGAGAGGGAATGAGGGGGCAGCAGCTGTAAAACACAAGTTCCAGATTGCAGGACTCCTCCAGCATTTGTGAGAGGCTGCACTATTTGCCATTCTGCTGCTATAGCAGTGGTATACTCATCACTCTTCCTGTCACTCTAGTGTGTTCTCCCTTCAGTGATACCTCAAAAGGTATCAGAGAGGCGGGAGCTTGCTTCAGCTGCCAAAGCAATTCTGTGTTGGGCTAGCTTATTAAAATGCTGCACTAGATTAGCTCACTAGCCCATCCCAACTCTGTTCTGGTCAAAAAATGGCATCAGAGGTTGTTTTGTGGACTCATGTGACATTCACCTCCAAAGTCTAGGTCTGTATCCTCAAACATTTCTATCTGTTAATTATTGTAACCATTCTTAAATTTGTTTACATTCTTTCACATATTTCTTCCACTCTTTCATGATTGATGCATCATTGTTTGGTTAAGGAAGAATTTGCTTTCTTCTTCCCTACCCTCTTCAATAAGGCAAACTATATGCATTTTCATTTCTATTGAAGAAATTGGTACAAAGGGATACATGACAAAAAGGATCAAGAAAAAAGTGAATGAGTGGAATCAGCCAAGTGAATGCTTTCCTAAAGACTTAAAAGGACAAGAAGGCTGTTTGTAAAGAATCTTGTTTCTATAGCCAGGCCTAGTTGTATATGTGACCCTGATTCATGAATTTGTTTTAGTTGTGACGATCCAGAAGTGGAAGATTATGGGAATAAATGGAGCATGAGTGCTATGCTTAGGTACCTGAAACAAGAAGGCAGAGACACAACTGGTGAGTACCAGGCTTTTTTCCTTCTTAACTTCTCTTCTTTACCTTTACCATCTTCTCTTGCTAGGATCATTCTTTCTAACTCTGATAGTGTTGCTGAGACATCCAATGGGATGATTGTTCTTGGTGTTACTTTTTCCTGTAGTTTACAAACTGGGGAACAGGCTTTGCATGACCCCCAAAATCCCTTTTCTTATTTCTAGTTCGGAAGGCGTAAGTTTTTCCTTTAATCCTTGGAGAATTTATCCTTTTGAATGTTGAACTGCTAACTAAGACACTGTCAGCTTTTTATATAACAAATTGCCTGTCTCTGTATTGGCCTTCAGTTCAGATTTTTCTAAGTTAATCACTTTCATTCATGTGGCTGAGTTGGAGAGTGAGCAGAGTTTGAGCACAGGGCTTAGAATCAAAGTGGACACTATTGCTGAGCCTTGAGCAGAATGGGAAACTTTGTCCCAGAAGAAACTCGCTCGGTTCACAAGGGAAAGGGTAATAGGAGAAGCATGAGGAGTGAAGTAAGACTTATATTCCATTCTCTGCTTTTTTGCTGTCATAGGAGGCCACCTGGGTGTATCTCCTGGCACCTCTGTCCTTGACTGTGTTGGTCTGTCCACAGATAGCCTTCCTTTGGTTGCATGCATTCAGGAGACTGCCATATAGAGGCTTTTTTGAATGAGCACACCTGCTTTTATAATTATATTGTGACCTAGAATCCAGTCCTATTAATCCATGCATTTTAGGATTTCTTTCCTCATTTTTAATTTTTTTTTACAGCATTGATGGCCCATGTAGAAGACCTGATCATTAAGACTATAATCTCTGCTGAACTAGCTATTGCTACGGCCTGCAAAACCTTTGTTCCTCATCGCAGCAGTTGTTTTGGTAAGGAGACTCAAGAAGCTTAACATTTTTTATGAAGAAGGTCCTGGGAGGTTGGGGTGGGATTCTGGGGTAGAGAGACTTAGTGATTCTATAGGAGTAAGAGGTGGACTTTCATTTGTTTCTAAGCTCATATAGCATATGAAGATCCTACTAAGAGACCAGTATTGAGCTTAGTTGGAAATTACCCCTGAGGAGTAACTAGCTTTCTGTGTGGGAAGCAGGGATTGGAACTAAAGTGTGGGTCTTTCTGTCAGAGTGCAGTCAGAAAAAGTCTGCAAACGGACTGTACAGGAATCCAGCTTTAACAAATATATTCCAGAGCTCTTTGGCAGCCAGACTTGGAACTCTTCCAAGAAGCTCTGGCTGGTACCAGTATGTGCTTTCTCCCATTTTCCGATGACTCCTCCTTTTTGTTTTAGTCTCCTTTCTAGTGGGTTTCTCCCCCTCCTCCTCTCTTTCTCCCCCTCCTTCTCTGCTTTCTCCTCTTTCTCTTCTTCCTCCCCTCCCTTTCTACTCCACCCCCAGCTCCCTGATTGCACAAAGAAGGAGTAATAAGCAATTCACAACCACTGGGTCAGGAAACCTGTTACCTACTGACCCACTAGCTGTGACTGTGGCACTGAGGGTGCCTGTGTACATTTGCTTTCCACGTGGATGTGAGCTGGGTAGTGATTGCCTGTGTGAATGTTGGTGAAGTAACATAGGCTTTCAGCAGGTGTTAGGCTTTTTGGTAAAACACACTAAGGTCATTGATGGGAAGGATGATTAAAGCGTGGCATGGAATAATACAAACAGCGAGGATGTAAGAGCCATGGCTTACTTAGAAGGCAGGATAACAGGAAAATAAAGAATATGGGCTTTAGAGCCTGACAGCTTTAGTTTGAAACTCATGTACGCCCCTTCCTAGTTTTGTGATTTTCAGCAGTTTACTCGAATCCCATTTTCTCAACTGTAAAACAGCAGTAATGATGATATGTACCTCCTAAAAGTACCATGAAGATCAAATGAGATGCTGCCTGCAACAAAGCACTTGGCACAATATCTGGCCCCTAAGTTTGTACTCAATAAAAATCATTTTTTATTGTTTTTATAATTAGACATTATAATTCTTGATCTCTTTAATGGATTATCAGTCATAACAAGTCTGTACTTAAGGGGCAGTAAACAAAGGGAATTGTTGAGACTGTAAATAGAAGATGGTACATAAATCAGGACCTAAAATTATATAGGAAGAGGTTGTGATATCTTTCTAAAATGCGTATCTGTTCGCATCTTCTAAAATTCTTAAATGGCTCCCTAGGTTTGAATAGTATAATGGAAACTTGATAGAACCTTCAAGGCTTCTAAGGATTTGATCCCAACTGACTTTCCTAGCATTCTATTTCCCGTCTCACACTTTATAATCTAATTATATGATACTCTACATCTGAGTACTCTATGCTTTTGTGCCTTTATATAAGTTCTGCTGTTGGGGTACAAAAGTCTCCTTCTGTCTGCCTTCCATGCTCCTGTTTCTTTTCTAAGACTCAGCTTCACATTGCCTCTTCTAGGAAGTCTTACCTAACAAAGTACCCTGTTGTGTCCACTTCCTCATGCTGTTCTGTACTTGTTTCATTATATTCTTTTCCTATTGCATTGTGATGTTTTGTTTATACACACTTCCTCAGTAGTCTCTGAGCTTATTTTCTTGAATTCTTTTTTTTTTTTTTTTTTTTTTTGAGACAGAGTCTCACTCTGTTGCCCAGGCTAGAGTGAGTGCCGTGGCGTCAGCCTAGCTCACAGCAACCTCAAACTCCTGGGCTCAAGCAATCCTTCTGTCTCAGCCTCCCGAGTAGCTGGGACTACAGGCATGCACCACCATGCCCGGCTAATTTTTTCTATATATATTTTTAGCTGTCCATATAATTTCTTTCTATTTTTAGAGGTGGGGTCTCGCTCTTGCTCAGGCTGGTCTCGAACTCCTGAGCTCAAACGATCCGCCCACCTCGGCCTCCCAGAGAGCTAGGATTACAGGCGTGAGCCACCACGCCCGGCCGAGAATTCTTAGTAGTCACTGTGTCCCCCCTTCCCATCTCACCCTATTCTGCCAAACTATACCTTTCACCATTTCCCTGGACCTCCCAGGTCCTTTTCTCACTCTTTGCATTTGCACCCATTTTATCCTGCATTTAAAATGCTTTTCTCATGTTATTTGACCTAGTAGATTACTGACATCTTTCAAGACAAAATCAAGTATCACTTCTTTGGTGATGTTTTTCCTAAGTCTCCCTGTCAGAGTTAGCCTCCCTCACCCTCTATCCTCAGCACACTGTGCATAACTCTGCGTTAGTATCTGCGTGCCAGCTGGAATCCATTTATGTTTCTGTCTCCCCTACTGGATTGGAAGCTCCTGGAGGACAGTATTTCACCATTCCCATGCATGGCAGCATCTTTTGGTCTTGGAATATGTTCAAGAAGTGTTTGTTGAATGAATGATTGGTACTTGGTTTAGCTGCCTTTTGGTGGCCTGACAGAAGGCTTCCCAGTGGATCTGGGTAAGGACTGAGAGCTCTTAGAATTACTGCAAATTGTTTGAGGATGGGGATGAGGGGACTAGGAACATAACTCCAACTTCTAAAACCTTATTAGATCAAAACAATAATTAAAAGTTTCTTTTCTGCATCTACTTGGCTCTTATATGAGGGTAATTTCTGATAGCCCTTGGTGTAAAAATCTTTGTTCTAAATAGTTAAGTATAAAAGCTTTTCTGAATGTTTCCTTTTCTATTTTGTTTTATAACCCGATTGCATTTTGGAAGCTTAGGAATTTATTGAACTTAATGACAATAGAATGTTCTGATGTGAAAGAAAGCAGTGACTTTCTCTGACTCAGTGAAATACCCCCTAAGTCCATTTCATCAGCCATGGGTCTCCTTTCTCCCTCCCTACTTGTGTTCAATTTTAATAAACTGAGTGCATCTGGAGTTTTTTAAGTTGTTGACTGTCTTCTTGGCTTTTGTGGTTCTAATTCCACTTCCTGTGAGCCCTGGGATTTTGTGTGCTTCATTAACCTTCTCTCATCAGATATGATTTTGTATATGCGTGTATATTTGTATGAATCTCTTTGCCTCCCACTGACTCTTAACCTCCCCTAGGATTTAAGTTACAAGGAATAAGCTTTTTTTTTTTTTTCCATTTATTTTAGAATAAACAGGAATCAAGAGCTTCCCAGAAGATTTTGGCTTAAACAGCATTGGTGCTTTTAGGGAAAGCTAGTAGTCCAGAAATGGGGTTCACTATATTTTTTTGGCTATTGTTTCTGCCTTTCTATCTTATGGATTTCTGCCTGGGGAATTCCATTACTATCTAAGTATTTATGTCCTGTGATTTCTTCCCCATCCTACCACCTGTAATATGCAGCTATATTTCCAGGTATTTTCAATATTCCTATTCATTTGTTTGTTTATGCATTTAATATTTTTTCCAGTTCCTGCTGTGTGCAAGCTGTAAGTTAGTCTTTCAGCAGTGCATTACCATCAACAGTTTGTTTTTCTCAAAACAGATTTTACATGAAATGATATATATATATACCTGCATTGTATTATTAGTGTTTTAAGTGTAGACTTGAGAACCTTTACAAACTACCTGAAACTTAGCCATTTAATACTTTTTCATAGGTTTGTACATCTGGAAAGGATCTTAGAGAATAATTAGTCCAGATATGGAAATTGAGACCCTGAGAAATTAACCCTTGCCCCAGGTTCTAGCTAGTGAGTGAAAGAACTCAAAGGGAAGTGACTCAACTTGAAGAAATGGGCCTTCAGAAGATGGGTTTTGGCAAACAAAACATTTGATCATAGACCTATTGATTTATAGAATTTGTGATGCCTCCCCCCAAAAACAGATTTTGACAATCTTATTTTTACTGTCTTCCAAGATTGTGAAAATGTAGTAGCATGTGAAATAATATGCTTAAACAGCAACCCTTTAAATATACTTAGGAAATTGGCACTGAGATAATTGGCTATGAGAACAGCTTTTTTGACCAGTTGAAGAAAAACAGCCAAAAACAACAGGATGTTAGCTGTCCCTTAAAGATGCTGACAGTGGTTTTATCTATGTTTATGAGGATGGCTGAAGTGATGGGCTATGACTCTGGTCCTCTCCTGCGTGGGATCCTGTGGATGAGCTGTGGGGCCATTTGTAGGACTGGTCAGCTTGGCCTTGTTCTGATCAGAAACCAGTGATATGTTTGCTCAGGACCAGCCATGCCCAGTATGCCTCTTTGTTTGAATGAAATCTGGTTTGGCCTTCAATTGCTACCATTCTTGACCATTTCACAGGGTAAGCTGAGGTTCTTATAGGGAGGGTGTCCATAAATAATTGTTGAAGGAATGAAAGTGGGCAGTATACATTCTCCAACAATATAAACTACTAGACCAACAACAGAAAAATAACAAAAGTCAACAAACTTTTCACTTTTTGAGATAATCTCCTTTTCTGATTTATTCCATGCTCCTGTTTAGATGCAAAAAGAAGTTTACTATAGAAGGAACTTATGTAGGAAGTACTACTGTATACCAAGCAAACATTAGTTATTTCTTTTAGTTAGTTTAGTTTCATTGGTTATTCCCGTTAGTCCTCAACAATTTTTTGTTTTATATCCATGTTTTATGGAGAAGGAAAAAGCTTCAGAAAGGTTAAATAAGTTGTCCTAGGTCATGCAGCTAATAAATGGCAAAGCCAAGTTTAGGAGCCAGGTCTCTCTGGCTCTTTCTCTACCCACATAAAGGCAAGTCCTGATGAGTCTGGCCACTCTTTGTATGCCCCATGTCCTGGATTCTCCCTCTGCGCTCCTGTAACTAGATCTCAGGAAAAATGATATCACCCTTTCTAGCAGATCAGGCCGGAAAAAGACATACTTTTTGCTCTAGTCAACAGTACCTAGTCCTAGATACTCTTTTCAAATCTACCTTTACATCTGGTAGCCAGATACCATATTGATTTATTGGACTAGTTAACAAATTGGCTCTGGGCTTTTTCTTTTATTTAGTTCATTTTCCTGTGGGATCTTGGTTTGCTTTTTTCTAAAATTCTTCTTCTGGACCCCATATAAAGACTTCCCTCTTAGCTTTTCAACTCAAATCCAAAGCCAAGGTGAAAAGAATTTCCTTTATACAATATCATTTCAATGACAGTGAGTTCTGGCTGGTGTCAGTACTTTCCATTGCCTCAGGGACTACAGCTTCAGCTGGGACTTTATTTCTGGGGAGGGTTAGTGGATTGATCCAAAATTAGTGGTGTGACATGTTTAGTAATCTCTTAGGCCTTGAATGGATTATTATTTTCTTCAGCAAATCTTTTTTCCCCCATCCCTTTCTAAGCTCTCTATTAGATTTTTCCTTAATATGTCTTTAATATGTAAAATTATTAATAAGAATTTATTGTATTTTCTTTATGATTGGTGTCTTTGTTTTAAATATTAAAAATGTTTAAAGTCTCGTGGTCAGGGTTATTTTAGAGGCAGTAACTGTACATTATTTTGTTTTTGTCAAAAACTGTGCAGTGTGTTTCACTTAAAATTTTTTTCTTTCTGCTTCTTTCCCCCCTTTTGATATTTCTTGATTGTTTCCTGTGTGGTAGTTATGGTTCAGTCTGGTTGTTGTGTAACGATGAATGAGACAGGGCCCCTGCCCTCAAATGATGGGTGGAGAGGAGCAGACATGAAATGATAAATGACAGTACAAGTAGTAGAGTGACTGAGGTGCTCTTGGAATACACAAGAGTTGCCAGCTATGCCCAGGGAGCCATGGAAAGCCATTCCTAATAGAGGGAATAGGATATGTAAAATGCAGTATCATGACAGCATGTGACATTTTTTTAAATAGTAAGAAATGTGACTAGATATTGCCTGCATAGAATGGGGGGATAGGAGATAAGGTTATGGAGGTAGATTAGGGCCAGATAATAAAGAACTGATAAGTTTAATCCTGTAGCCAACAGACAGCCACTGGAGGTTTTTGAGCCGGGGAGCATAGGATTATATTTTTTTCTTTAACTTTCTTTAACTTTATAATTTGACCCAATGTTTGAGATGACAGAATTACAACAAAGGGAATACTATACAACATTACAAGCGGTGACTAATTTAAAATCTTCCAGGAACCAAGCTGACATCAGTGTCTATTGCTGGGCCAGTTGACTGCCTGTCTCTGTGACTGTTAGATTTGATTTTTTAGAAAAGGTAATTCTGATGGCTTTGGAGAATGGAGTACAGTGGAGAAAGGACAGTGCTAGGGAAATGACCAAGGAGGTAAGAGGTATGCAGTGATAATATACAGTTAACTTGTGACCCAGCAATCCCACTCATAGGTATTTACCCAGAAGAAATGAAACTGTATGGTCACACAAATACCTGTACACAAATGTTTACAGCAGCTTTATTTATAATTGCCAAAAATTGGAGATGACCCAAATGTCCATCAGCTGTTGAATGGGTGAATTGTAGAATGTCCGTGTAATAGAATACTACTCAGCAATAAAAAAATGAACTATATTATTGATATTTGTAAAAACATAGATAAATCTCAAAAGCTCAATGCTAAGTGAAAGAAGCCAGTCTCAAAAGGCTATGTAGTATATTTATTCCACTTAATTGATTTTCTGGAAAAGGCAGAAAACAGGCAAAAACCAGATCAGTGGTTGTTCGGGTGGAGGGATGGGGATAGATTACAGAGGGGCACAGAGGAATGTTTGTGATAAAATTGTTTTCTATCTTGATTGTGGTGTTTAAACAACTGTGTATATTTGTCAAAACTCATCAAAATGCACATTTTAAAAGAGTGAATTTTATTGTATATAAATTATACTTTAATAAATCTGTCTTAAAACAAAGAAGTGATAGATGAGCGAACCTCAAAAACATGCTAAATGAAAGGAGCCACACTCAAAAGAGTATATACTATATGATTCCATTTAGATGAAGTGCCAGAATAGGCAAAACTAATCTCCTAGTTTTGAATGAAATAAGACTAGTGGTTGTCAGAGATTGGGGTGGGTGTATTTACCAGAAAGGGGCATGAGAGATCTCTTTGGGGTGATGGAAATGTTCTGTGTGGGTTACATGGAGATATCCAGTTAAGGCTCATCAAATTGTGCACTTAAGAAATTATATATCAAAGAGGAATAGAGGGCTGGACACAGTGAGTGGCTCATGCCTATAATCCTAGCACTTTGGAGGGCTGAGGTGGGAGGATCACTTGCGGCCAGGAGTTTGAGACCAGCCTGAGCAACATAGCGAGACCCCATCTCTACAAAAAACCAGAAACATTTGCTAAGTGTGGTAGGCCACGCCTGTAGTCCAAGCTACTTGGAAGGCTGAGGAGGATTGCTTGAGCCCAGGAATTTGAGGTTGCAGTGAACTATGATGGTATGATGATGCCACTGCACTCTAGCCCAGGCACCAGAGCGAGACCTTGTCTCAAAAAAAAAGTAAGAAAAAAAAAAAAAAATGGAATAGAGAAGATAGGCTGGATTAAAAAGAAAGAGAAAGAATTCTGGTTTTGTGTTGTACTTG